>NC_083099.1:131237469-131934183 GCF_949774975.1 Lagenorhynchus albirostris
TACTCATAAGTTGATGGACAATTGGGTTGTGTGCAGTTTTTGGAAACTACAAACACAAATATGCTATGAACATTTGTATACAAGTTTTTGAATGGACACATGCATTCAATTCTCTTGGGCAGACACTTTGAGTGGAATGATGTGATCATATGATACGTCAATGTTTAACTTTTAAGGAACAGAATGCTTTCCAAAGTGACTGCATCATTTTATATTCCCACCAGCAGTGTATAAGAGTTCAAGTTGTTTCAGGTTTTTTTCCAACATTTGGTATAGTTACAGTTTTAAAAATTTTAGTCATTCTATTAACTGTATATAGTAGTATTTCATTGTGGTTTTAGATTGCTGGTGACTGATGATTCTGAGCATAGGCATTGCTTATTTTCCATTTTCCATCATTGCTTATTTTATATCTTCTTTAATAAAGAAACTGCTCTATGTTTTGTACATTTTTCTATTGGGTTGTTTGCTTTCTTATTGTTGAGTTTAGAGTGTTCTTTAAATATTTTAAATACAACTCCTTTATTAGATATATGATTTAAAAATATTCCCTAACAGTCTGTGGCTTGTCTTTTTATTCCTGTAATAATGACTTTTTGAAGAGCAGATATTTTTAATTTTGATGAAGTTCAATTTATTAATTTTTAATTTATAGATTGTGTTTTTGATGTTGTATTTAAGAAATACAACCTCGTGTCTTAAAGACTTCTTTGCCTATGTTTCTCCACTCATTCTTTTTTTTTTTTGAAATCTAATTTCTATCCTCACCAACATTTCAAGCTGTTATCTTAAAGATCACCAATGATTAATTCCCTACCCAACCCATCTTGGCCCTCGTTCTGAACTCCATGGCACATTTGACATTGCTCTCCATACTTTCTACTTTGAAACATTGTTCTCCTTCTATTTCAGCAATGCTTTAATCTCAAGGTTCTATTTCTGTTCCATGGAATACCTGTTTTGTCTTTATCTACTTCCCTTTTCTCCTTCTATTCCCCAGAATATGATCCTTCTTAAGCCTCTTCTTCTTCTGCATTCTTATCAATCTGCATTCATTAATGTTAAGCATACGATTAATAGCTCTATATGAATTCCTCTGAATTAATAATTATAGGCTTGCTCTCTTTCCTGATATCTGTACCTGTATTTGCAATTGTCTTCTAGATCATTCCACTGGGGCACCTTATACTTCAAATTAAATATTTATATGTACACAATGTACATAGTGCTTTCCCCCAAGTTGATTCCTCCTCCCATGAACTTTATATCTGCTTATGGTACCATATTCTCTTAGTCACATGGGCTTAAACTTATAAAACTATCCTCATTAATACTTCTATCTCTATCATATTCCCGAAGATGAGATTAATAGTGAAATTTAGCTCAGGTAATGTCTCTTCCTTGGTTGCACTTATCTTGAACACTTCTCTATTGCCCACAAAAAAAAAAAAAGAAAGAAATCAAAGATTCCTAAATTGTCATTCAAAGCTATTCATAATATGGGTCCAAAAAACATACATTGCTAATCATAAGTCCTTCAGGTTTTTTTTTTTTTTTTGGATGACCCTATTTGCCATTCTCAGTATTTACTGAAAATGAATGACTCACTAACATTGCTGGTTTCCTCTTTGCTCCTTAGATGATTTTCTACCCTGTCTCTCCTTACCCATATCTTACTTATTCTTTACAGTTCAAGTCAAACATAACAACTACCAGGACACCTTCACTTCTGCCCAAGCAGAAGTAATTTCTTTTCCCTTTGAACTTATTTCTACATTACCTGTCTCCTATTATACTAATCATTTTGTACCTTATATTTTATTCAGTATATGTCTTATTTTTGCTTCTCAGTAATAATTATATTAAAGACATTATAGCCTTATTTATGTTTGTATTGCTAAAAATGCCCAACATGCTCACTGTTTTTTGTAAACATTTATTTTAGAAATGAATGAAAAGAGTCTGTCTTAAGTCGTACTTTCCGATGTTTCCTAATCTGTTCATTGGATGTTGATGTATATCTTCGACCTTTTGGCCATTAGTTTTATAAATTAGAGCTAATCGTTGTTTTTGGTTCTTTGAGAGCTTTTCACAGTGAAAGCAAAGATTTACTCTAAACCTCCTAGAAAGAAAGAGGCATAGGTCTCTTATAGTGCTTGTCTTGGATTTTTCCCGTATAATGCACTTTACAGCCAGAGGTATTCAGTTCACCTCCTGGTCACAGAAGACCCTTGTTCAGCTATTTCCTTTCATAGCATAAGCACTTCTCCTGGCTACTTTTTACCCCAGACTCTCTAGGCACATAGGAACTCCAGAAAAAGATTTTATAAGAAAAAAATTATCATTTTAGAGTGTAAAGGTTTTCTAGTTGTTTCTTGTTTGTTTGTTTTTAATAGAACATGAGGTCAAAATAGCAATGCTATGACTTGTCAGCAGCTCAGCAGTCCCACTAAAATCAATAGCTGGTTTCTGGGAGTTTGGCTCTAGCAAACCTTTATCCTGCCAGAGAGAACAGCAGGGACAAATGAAGACTCTGAGTTCCCTAAAACCTTTTTTTCCTCTGAAGCATTATTTTATAATGCTTCATAAAATATAGAGAATCACTCTTCTTCAATTAAAAGACTGACATTTAATTGATTCAGGTCTTTATCCTGGTCTTTATAACAGGCTATTCCCCAGTTCTGATAGAATAGTTTCTTGCTTTCTTTTTCCCCAAGATGAAGAGGTTTTTTTATTTTTCTAGAAGTTTTCTCATAATATTTGGAAACCTCTCATCTCTTTCCTTGACTAATACCTCTAGAGATGGTCTTATTTTATATTCAGGTAAGTTAATCTGTGATGAAATACTCTGAAAACCTGAGAATTGGTTACCATAAATAGTAACCATATTTTCTTTTTTTTTCATGTTGGAAGTAGGAAAAGGAGATATGTTCCATTCTCGTCTACCGTATATCACCATGAGTTCTTCTCCAGAGAAATTCAGGTCTATTCTGGGGAAAAATACTCCTATCTAAAATACTAAAAATATTCCTATCTAAAATACTTGTGGATTGGATTATGTAGCAAATGGTCCTTTACCTTAAAAAAAGTCCTAAATCAGTAAGATCCTTGATAATGATATGAAACATCACTAAGACTATGGAAGACCTAATTTTATGATAAATAAACAGTACCTTTCATAATAATCATCCAAATCCTAGCATTTCAACATTAGACTTGGGTATGAATGATCTGACTTAAGGTTTTAATCTTCATGCAAAAAATTAAAGAACGAAGAAATTGAAAGAAAGCGAAGATAATGTGACCTTGTAGGTGGGGCCTTTGGGGTCCATTCAATGTACTTTTGTTGTTTCAAGTGTTATAGGCCTATACTTCCCCATTCTGTCAATTCCAAAGGAGATTCCCCTTGATTGTGAAGAACTGTTTGTATAGAAGTGCTAGTAGGTTTGGGACCCCTTTCAGCTACAAGATCCCGTGACTGATGGTTATGCTAATTGGAATCTTTGTGAAAGGGAGTCTCTACCCATTTATTGCTGCTTGGGGACCTATTAATAGTAACTTCACTGAAATACAGAGGAAGACATATTGAATAGATCTGCTTGTAGACTCTGTTGGTCAGGTTAATCACAGTAGCCAGTGGAATGACAAACTCACAGGAAAATTCATGAGAAGTGTTGCAGCAAAAATAGAACTGACGTTTTCCCTTCCCTGAGAACAAGGAAAATAAAGGGAAGAGTGAACAGGCTAGACAAGAAACATAATCTGGCCTGAAAGTGTTAATCACTCCTTGTTTTACTTTAACTGTCACTAATTTGTAGTAACTAGATTTGTACTTACAAAGCTAACCTCACTCCCTGACACTATGTAATTTACATTTGGCACCTATCACCCCTAACTCTGTGTGACTTACATCCTGTGCCTCTCACTCCCTAACATTATTATGTCCCGGCACTTACATTCTATATGTCCCTCATAACAAATCACCCCTTATAGTTTTTGCATTTCAGAAACAAGCTCACCGGCCGATAAGCCAGAGGCAAACAGATGCAATTATCAGACTGCCAGACACCAATTTCCAGGCCCCCTGATGCTAGCTATGACTGTTTTGAAATAATGCAAAGGAAAGGAAGAATGCAAGACGTTCACTACTTTGATCCTTATCATATATCCCGGACAGCGAGCCCCACATATAAAATCTTCCCTGATTCCCAAGGAGGGGGAGACACAGTTCTTGTGGCGCTAGCCTGCTGTGTCTTCCCTTCTGCCTGGCAGAAAAAATGAAGCCATCTCTCTCTTCCTCTAAAATCCCTGTCTCCGTATTTCTGTTCGGCCTCAGTGCACAGGGAAGCTAATATTTCAGCAACAGAAGCAGTGCAGTGTAGAGACGTGTTGGATATTGTGGGGAAAAAGTCCCCATAGGTCTCTTGCATTTCTGCCTGTCTTTAGAACAGTCATTGGTTCCCTCTGTTCTGAATTATCTTTGCAAGAACATTTGTATAGCAAACAGCCTTGGAAAATAGATGTAGTATTTCTCTCTGGGGCAAGTGACAGGCATGCTTATTGTCCATTCTCATGTCCATGATTCAGGCTTCCTGAGCTCAAGATTCCTCTCCTATAAAACAACTCACTACCTATACAGATATCATCTGGCCATCTTACTACTGGCCTTTGTGAATTGAGGCTCAGGAAATTGCTGCAAAGGCTATCACTCTGGCTCTGCTATTGCCACGAATAATAAAGTCTTTTTCTCTGATCCAGGTGTTGCATGTCTTCTGCCAGCATCCATGAAGCTGTGACAGGCTATCTTGTTAGCTTGCAAATAGGGTAAAATCTTGGACATTTTATGGTTCTTATTGCCCTTTCTGACCAGTTTCTCCTTTCTAGCTGAAACTGTGGCACTGCAATGTCCTAACTAACTCTGTTTTAGCAATCATTTATTAAGACAGAAATTTTTAATAGAAATACAATAATCATAATAATATGGAAATAATGATGACAAATTTATGCAGCAGTAACTAGTGGAAATCAATCAAAGTTATCAGAAGATGAAGTAAGCAGCTTGATGCCATATTGAAAACATATCTTAAAAACTTAAAGGACATTAAAAAAACTGACAAATTGGGCTTCCCTGGTGGCACAGTGGTTGAGAGATGCAGGGGATGCGGGTTTGTGCCCTGGTCCGGGAGGATCCCACATGCAGTGGAGCGGCTGGACCCATGAGCCATGGCCACTGGGCCTGCGCGTCTGGAGCCTCCCATCTGCAATAGGAGAGGCCACAGCAGTGAGAGGTCCGCATACCGCAAAAAAAAAAAAAAAAAAAAAAAAAACAACTGACAAATTAAAGGAAAAATGGTAAATCATGGTTTAGTTAATAAACAGTCAATAGTGAAACAATAGTTGGGTATAGCAAATTTTTCTTTAGAGCAATCTAGCCATATAACATGTCTTTTAAAAGAGAGCCCACCTCTCTCAACTAGGCTAAGTGGTACAGTTTAGGTACTTTATTTAGGAATTGGCAACTATGAGGGATTACTCAAAACACCTCCAAGTGTAAGATATGGAACTCAGGGGCAAAAGTTGTTGAATAAGGTAGCTCATTTGTTAACAAGCAAAAGCACTGCACTAGGGGTCAGCACTGCTGAACCTCAGTCATGGATGAGCCATAAGTAACAGCCCAGGGATGAATAGCCACAAGACCTTGTATGTAGCCTTGTGCTGTCCATGTAGCCCAACGTTTTGAGTGCAGGTTGCTGGATAGTAGGGACTAAAGACCTCAGAAGATAAAGGCATGTAATGATTGTATGGCAGGCTCTGAACATACCATCAGCAGAAAGGTGTAGGACGTGGTTTCACAGGAGCTGTGTGCAGGCATGCTGGTTGGCAGTAGGTGGATCCCTTCCAGTTTCTTGGCAGTCCTTCAAGAGCTGGGTTCTGCCATGACTGCCACTTGCTAATCAGAGGACACTGATACAGAGCAGGGCCCTGTGGGCTTCCTGGGCACAAAAGCCTTTCTGTGTCCCCCATTTCTTGATTACAGGAAATAGGCTTTTTTCAGCCTCCATGACCTTCCCTGAGTTCCAACCAGCAGATTCAAAGTGTTGCTAATTAGGGAAGGGAAGGGATGTGGAGACAAGGGACGGGCAGTCAAAAGAAACAGTAGTGCAGCCTTGGGGCAGGGTCCTGGTGCACCATTAAGGGATATGCATCACAATACCTTTGAGCTGTCCTGTGGATACTGAAATCACCACCAGGGGGAGAAAATAACAGTAAAGGATAGTATGCTGCCCACAAGCCTATCGACCCCAGACCGGTTGGAACAAGACGGTTGATGATGCTGACCCCCACTTACCTTACCACCAACCAGTCAGAAGCTTGTCCATGAGCTGATCACACCCTCTTTGAACTATTACTATAAAACTTCTCACTACCCCTCCCCCCAGGTCGGGACACACAGTTTTGAGGGTATTAGCCCGCTGTAGCCCCCTTTGCCTGGCAAAGCAATAAAGTTATTCTTTTCTACTTCACCCAAAACTCTGTCTCTGAGATTTAATTCCATGTCAGGGTACAGAGGCCGGATTCAGCTTCAACACCTCTGAGGATCACATGGAGGAAGTGTTACTAGAGGGGACAAGGAAACGTGGCAATGACCTCCAGGGAAATCACAGCTGTAGTTTTTAGCTGAGCAATTATTGAAAGGCAAGATGACCTCAGTGTGGATTCTAAGCAAATTACCTACACTTAGTGCTATTTCCTTCTTGTGCTGTGACTTCTAGAAGGTTTTAAGTGATGAGCGTTGGCATCCAGTGCAGGCTTTATTCTGACTCCCAGTTTCAAAAATGTTGATAAATATAACTCAGTTATTTAGAAGTCAGGAAATATGACTAATTAAAACCATAGAAGAGTACCCACTGAATCTCAAAAGTAAAGAAATTATGGTCTTATTTACCATTCAGCAAACCATGCATTTGGAAAAACAATATTCCAACCTTCATTAAAAGATACTTGAAAATCTGAGGATAGATTAATGTTTATTACATCTGCATAATTAATTTAATATAGGCCACATTTATGATCCAGTAAAGGTTTTTTATGTGTTATGTGCAGCCTTTAATGTACATATAAGGGTCATTAAAATTATTGTGCTTAGTACATTTAAATATTTTTACTAAATTTCTCACAAGGGATACTCTGGATTATGGCCAGTGGGGCGCCAGAATGAGAGTCACTAGGACTGAGTTCTAGCTGGGACGCTGCTTAAGTAAATCACATAACCTCAGCAAAAATATTTACTAACTGTATGATAAGTGAAGCTCATTAAACATCTCTTAAACGTTTAGAAATAATTGTGATTCTATGAAAATGTAACTGTGAGAGCAATGAGGGACCATAAGAAGAATTCATGTACAAATGGGCAATTGGCCTTTACAACAAATACTTAGGGACTTCAGCATTTCACTCAGCTACTTGGTGGATGTATGGGAGACACAACCCTGATTGGACATGTTTCAGAACCGAACACAGCTTCAGATGGTATTTGTCCTCCAGACTGGCTCGGGGGTCAGAGTGTAGCCTATATTTTTTGGATTGCCTAGCATTCTGTTCGTAGCCTGAGGGCGTCAGAGAGCTAGCCTTACATTAGAAGACCCTCCAGTACCATCTCAAGATCAATGCTTTGATCACCATAGTCATTTACTGCAGGAAATTAAACCAGACTCCCAGGGACCAAGCCACCATCAGCTGCAGCATCTGGGAGACAGGAAATGGGAGCAGGCCCACTTTAAACAATCTGCTGAACAAATATAGACCTGAAAAATGAAAGAACTACACTGATGTCTGTTTCTGTTTCCTGAGAAAGATTTCTGAAAAATATTTCACTCAGTAGTAATGGATATTCTAATTTTAATATGTTAAGTACACCTGTGATCACTACAAAGCTTTACTATGATTTACTGTAAATCCAATCATTAAATAAATACAGTAGAGCACTTGTGAGTATCAATATAGCTAAAATTTTAAATTATTTCTTTCTCCTACAGCTTCATTTAATAAAATATGAAGTCTAGAGGATGATATTTTGTTCTTGAGAATCTCAACATGCATTGTTACATCGGTTTCCTAACATAGAGAGTGTCAGAGTGAATGTAGCTCATTCCAGGGGGAAACAACAACAGTTAATAGCCCTACTGTAAAGGTTGACAGGATTTATGGTGGAAGAGAGCTTTTAAATCCAAGTGTTACAATCTGCACATTCAATTTAAATAAACAGCATGCTACAGACCATGAAGCAATAGTGACAAGGCAGTGAACTGCTACAGGAGGTGTTATTCTTAGTCTTTTATTGAATTTTCAGTCTTCTTTTCTCATTATCTTTGACAATTAGTAGTTACTGAACTCCTGCCGGGGCATTGGCCCTGGACTTGAAGCAGTACCATATAGAGAGATGGAAGAATAGTAATGGACCATTTTCAGTATTTACCTTTGAGATTTCTTTGTTCTTGTGTCTGGATGCAACCACATTGGTTTTGCCTCTTGCCACCAAGGAATAACTCTCTTTGAATGTCATTAATGAATTTGTTTTTCATAAAGCCAGAGAAAGTTATGTAAAAGTCAGGCAAGTGACTTAGTACTAGACAACCACAAAAAGGTATTTTTTCATTCAAAATTTAATTTTTAAGTGTTTAGTCTATTTGTACCTATCTGCCTATGGCATATTTTATTGCTTATCAAAGCCATCGCTCGATATAACTAGTAGTGATGAGTTATCAATTGTCCAAAGAAGTATAGTGCTTTTGCTTTGTGTTGGTTTGTTGTTCTTTTCTTGGCTTTTTTTTTCCAATCAATTATCATTCTTTCTGTTTGGGTCCTAGGGCAAGAATATGGAACAGTTCCTGACATGAAAGAATTTCTAACTGAGGGCGTAATAGGCATTCTCTGAAGGTAGAAATGGGAAACAGAACTAGAGAAGACTATTTTGGCTTCAGGAAAGGTGTCAGTGACTCTGATGCAACATGGAACAAAATAATCTCTCTTATCCCATCAGTGTCTACGACAAGCTCAACATTTTCAAAAGGATAATTATTTAACTAAAAGCAGGTAAGGGGGCTTCCCTGGTGTGCAGTGGTTGAGAATCTGCCTGCCAATGCAGGGGACACGGGTTCAAGCCCTGGTCTGGGAAGATCCCACGTGCCGCGGAGCAACTAGGCTCGTGAGCCACAGCTACTGAGCCTGTGCGTCTGGAGCCTGTGCTCCACAAGAAGAGACGCCGAGATAGTGAGAGGCCGCGCACCACGATGAAGAGTGGCCCCCGCTTGCCGCAACTAGAGAAAGCCCTCGCACAGAAATGAAGACTCAACACAGCCAAAAATAAATAAATAAATTCAAACAAACAAACAAACAAAAAAAACAGGTAAGGACTAATGGGTATGAAAAACAGAATTGCTAACAACATTCAGACCATCGATCTCATGTTTTAGAAAAATCTTACTCCATACCATCCAAACACCTTCCTTGACACCTAGGTTATGCCAGTTTCATATGATTTGAAGTTCATGCTCTTTTCTAAGATGTTGAAAATCTATAACATTTTACAGACTCCAATGAAATATGCATAATTCCTTTCTTGCTTTTACTCCTGTGTTACAAATGAACCGTCTGATCAACTATACTTAGTTATCTGACTGTAGCCTCTATAGACTCACAACAATATAATATACCAGACCAAAAATTTTCAATCAAATTCTGTATGCAGACCTTCCATATGACACAGAGACATTTACCCATGTTTCAGCTAGTCTGGTGACAAAAAAAAAATCTAATATAATCAGGTAGTCAAAATTTATAGCTCAAACTCTGAAGTCCAACTCACAGGATCAAAATCCTGGCTACACATTTACTATCTGTATTATCTTGGACAACCTATTTAATTTATCTGTGTCTTCATCTTCACTGAAAAACAAATGGAAATTATAAAATAGTATTTATCTAACTGGGTGGTTTGAGTTTAAAATGATGAAGTATATGTACACAGTGACTGGTAAATAATTAGAATCAAATTAATAAGAGGTATATTATGGTTCTTGGCACAGTACTGAATAGACAAGGAAATGTTCTTTAAATTCACTATACTTGGCTTCTAGGAAAAAAGCTATCTACATTTTGAAGAACCTAGGGTAAGCAATGTCAATACACAAATCTTATGAAAGCCTTTCTGTTCAGGCAAGAAGAAATTCCTTGATATATGAAGAATATTCTGTAGCATGTACCCAGTGAATCATTTCTACATTTTTTGAGAATGCTACACAGATTATCTGGGTCATGTTCCATACTACTTATGTCCTTTGCACCTATAATGAATAGCTTTTCTCAGTCTCTGTCCTAAAATTTAAATTCAGTATAGAGAAATCATGAGAATGAGGCTTAGGTCCAAGAAACAAATATCATATAAAGTACCAAATGATATATTGCATTTTTTTTTTCGGTATGCGGGCCTCTCAGTGTTGTGGCCTCTCCCATTGCGGAGCACAGGCTCCGCACACACAGGCTTAGCAGCCATGGCTCACGGGCCCAGCCACTCTGCGACATGTGAGATCTTCCCGGACCGGGGCACGAACCCGTGTTCCCTGCATCAGCAGGTGGACTCTCTACCACTGTGCCACCAGGGAAACCCAAGAGGCTGATTTGATTGAGCCCATCCACCTTCATTATCCTTCTTGCTTTTCACCCAAAGTACTGAATGAGGCCATTGCCCTATAAACATCTTTCCCTTTGTCTGACATTTTGTTCCTCTCATCTTATTGAAAGCAAAATTTAAATGTTGTCTTTTTATAAAGCTTTTCCCTGATTTTCCTGGTTAGATGTTATTACTTATTCCTCTGAATTACCAATGGATTCTGACACGTTCTTTATTATGATTGTATTTTACACCAAGTAATGTGTTTACTTATAGTTGTGCCTGATAATTTGCTTTCTAACAAACCTGTTTCAGGTATGCTTTTCATTTTTGTTTACTCAGTGTTTTGTTTCTGACGGCAGAATGATGAACTCCTACATTTTCACATTATCATGCTGCATTTAGCGTAGTTTCAAACTCATAGCACAGAACCTACCAGGCACAATTTCTGTAACACATTCTATGATTTATTTAGCTCAGCTTCTGACAGTGAAACAACAGAAGTATATTTTTAGCACAGCACTCTGGTCTGCTTTTCTTGGGTCTGAAGCAAACCAAGAACATTGAGAAACTTTGAACGACACTTATACAAGCTCCTCATTGATGTATAATGGTCTGGGGATATTATATATTTAAAAGGACACTTCTGAGTGTCCACATTCAGCTTGACAGGCTGTACACTCAACTTGTTCGTAATGTCTTTGTAATAGATGCAAATTATTTATAATTTTGAATGACCACTCTTGTGTGATGAAAGATCCCAGTATGTCCTCCACATGAACCCTACAACAACTAATTTAATTCTTTGCACATTTATATTTATCATTACACAGAAGCTTCTATCGCAGCTATGACTTGCCTGCTTAAATGTATTAATTGGATTCTCATTGCTCTTAAAAATAAGATCCATTCCCCTTAGCCTGGCCTACAGCTCCTTTTAAGATCCAGCTACTGCCTATTTTTCTAACTCCAAATCTTATCACTTCTCTTCTGCCCAATACACTTTATTCTCCCAGGTCTCTACTCAGCTCCTTGACCATGTCAAGCCTTTCCTTTCCTCAGTATTTTGCACGTGCAGCTGCTTGTTTCAGTCCTTCACTGCCCTCTCCCCCCTTTATACAGCTCCCTTCCTCATTTGTTACATCTCAACTGAAGTGATTTCCCTCATCATCCCACTTAAAAAAGATACCATTCTCAGAGAATCATTTTTTTTCTTCACAAAACTTATCTCAGTTTATAACCATTTTACTTGTTTCTTCATTATGTCTTTGTCACTACACTGTGAGTTCCATAAAGTCAAGAAGTATGTATATCTTTCTCACTATTATATCCCCAACCCTGAACACCATTTCTGGCTGTTACATAATAAGAACTCCATAAACATATTTTGAAAAATTAATGAATAGAAGGTGCTAAATGAAAATTCACTCAGATTGTAATTTAATGTCTGAAGGAATACAGTTCTGAAACCTGAACATACCCAAGAACTGGCAAGGGTACAGAGCTTAAAGAAAAAGAAATAATGATAACCATGCCTACATTTCAACTACCCCTTTGTGAAATAAGAACAAAATCATTAAGGAAGCCTCTTATTAACATGGCACAAACTGAGTCAATTCTTTTAAAATAACATTTGATTGCACATAGGAATGTTTTTGAAAGCTTTTACCAAGAAAAAGGGCACCACTTTTCACTGTCAGCACAGAATCCTGTTGCTAAATTCTGAGGGGCAAAGACAGGACATCCTCTAGGCCAACATTCACACAATTTTCCCCAGCAGTCAGCCTTCTTATTAACCTCACAATGTGTAGTAAATTAGTAAATGTCTGTGCAGTTCCAAATCTCCACATGTAAGATAGTGTCATTTGTGAGTAGGTCTGTCATTTGTGAATAAAGCCACTCCATGAGTTCTTTTCTCTTTGGATGAGGCACTAACTTGCACATTCTGTTTAACTGAGTGTTGAATTAGTAGGTATTTCAGCATACAATTTTGATTTTGACTGGTGATGAATTTTTAGAGGGAGTTACCTGGCTTCTTACAATCGAATGACGTAAGTGAGGACAGCTGGTCACCTTGCAATTATTTTCATTCAACCTACTAAAAACTAAGTATTAATTTTGTAGACACTTGAATAATGACAATTATGTAGTCTATTTCGTAGAATTCTTGAGAAATAGGTAGAAATAATTTCCTGATTTCTTGTGGTGACTGGACACTTTGCTACTAAATGGTTGAACAACAATTTCCTGGTCTTGAAGTATACACGATTGCAGCTGCAGTGGTACCTCCTAGCCACCAGAGGGTGGAATATTAACATTTGCTGTGGAGAAGTGATTAAATATAAGGGTTTTACAGTCAGACTGCCAGCATTCTAAGCCGAAATCTACAATCATAAACTATAACCTTCAATTTCTGAGTTGGTTTCTTCACTTTTAAAATTAAATTTATGAGTATCAACCCCATAAGTGTGTTTTAATGATTAAATGAGATGATATATTATATGATATACTAGATTGCCTGCCACATATTGAGGGATAAATGAGTAGCAATTCTTTCTGATCAGGTTAAGGATCATCATGCTGACCAAGGTGTTGTTCTTACGGCAGCATCAATCTGGGATTGATATCATACTATAAGGTAAAATTAAAAAGTCTCTTTTTTGTGTTTGAGATTATGTTGTTTGTGTCTGTAAATGTTGCACATTCCACCCTTTTAATGGTTGGATTGTGTTTAATGTTACCATTAAAGGCCTAGGCAACCTGTCTCCATCTCTCAAGAGCTTGGCCCTTGGTAGCTATCAGGTTGAATAGTTTATATTGCTTTTATATTTGATTATGTGACTATGTTGGACTTTAATCACTTGTTCAGCTGTATCAAAGTAAACAAAAATTAGAGTTACCCTTCAGTAATATGATTCACTTAAGTTCTTCCACAATTTATTTCCTCTCTCCTTGCTTTAGTTTTATGGCACCAAACAAACATGCCAAAGCACCTAAAGTTAATTTAAATCCATTCCTCTTTTCCAACCCTAGATACAGTCTGCAGCAATGGAATACTAGACAAAGAGTGAAAAAACCTGGCTTCTAGCCCTGTTGGTTCTGTTAATTCATTGCATGAATTTGAACATCACTCTGCCTCTCTGTATATCCTACAACATAATGAGTTTAGATGAGAAGATCTCCAAAGTAATTTCCAGTTACCACATTCTATGATTTTCTAGCAGAATCTCAATATCTTAGAGTTGAAAAGGACATTAAATGGCATCTTGTCAAACCTACCTACTGAATGAAAACCACACTTTCATTTAAGCCATATAATCTTTATTAAGAATATTTATGAAAAATTTTAAAGGACAGACAGAAGATTGATGTTTGTAGACAATTAAATGCCATGCATGCTGGTAGAAATCCACAACTATAAATTAATAGTTCTATTGTATTTGAGAATAACTCCGAGAATAAATAAAAAGTATGTTTCTCTGGCCAGGAACATATTGGTCTGCCTCAGAAGAGTGTGCTGAGGGGAATGTCCAACTTCCATTAGATATAACATTCTGTAAAATAAGTCGAGTACCATGTAACACTTCTCAGACACTGTAATGCACACACACAAAACTTTAAGCTCTGGAATACTCAAAATTATGACATTATGACCATAATAATGATCCTATGTGGAATATGGAAATAATCTCTTGCCAACATTCTCTGTTTATAATGATAAATAGATTCTCTTAGAATGTGATAATAAAAGGATTCACATGTGACAACATTTCGTCTCTGAATCTATTTCTAAATAATTGTGCTTCTTGAAATAATCCTTGGTCATCGACAATTCAATTAAATCTGACTTTGATTCAAAGAGCCAAAAAGAAAAAAATAAAAAATCAAGAAAAGTTAGTTGATTACACAGTATCTATGTAGCCTTTAATGATGAGTAATTTTTAAAAAAGAATGAACCATAGTATCTCAACCATCTAAGCATTAACTCCCATATTTTCCACCCCTTTGTTCATATGTCATGGATGTGAAAGTGTCATGGCTTATTATAGTAATTATACAGTTGCTTTCCCCAGATGCACTTACTTTGGCCTACTTCTGAGGTTAGCATTTGGTGAAGTTATTTTTCTGCCTTTGTGTGATTCAAAAATGTGAAGTTTTTTGAGTTCTTCCACTTCTACCATGGGTACCTGAAGTTGTGATAATATTCCATGAGATGGTGCTAAATAATTTTTTATGATAATGATGACCAGAGGATTGATGACATTGATGGCAAGTAGCCTGACTAGAGTTCAACCAGTAAAAATGAATATATGTTTGATGTCACTGACATAGTATGTATTCTGCAGACTGTCACCCTAGCTCCATTTTTTTTTTTTTTTTTTGCGGTATGCGGGCCTCTCACTGTTGTGGCCTCTCCCGTTGCAGAGCACAGGCTCCGGACGCGCAGGCTCAGCGGCCATAGCTCACAGGCCCAGCTGCTCCACGGCATGTGGGATCTTCCCGTACTGGGGCACGAACTCGTGTCCCCTGCATCGGCAGGCGGACTCTCAACAACTGCGCCACCAGGGAAACCCCCTAGCTCCATTTTATTCATTCATTCATTCATTCAATTAACTTTTATTGAGTCTTTATTACTTTCAAGATTCTGTTAGATAAGATTCCATCATATTTTTTGAAAATATGACAAGGGTAAACAAACAGACAAAACAGTACTAATTAAACAAAATAATAATTTAAATGAAACATTAAAAATAGAGACTTTGTAATTAACAGAATATAAATATATATAATGCTGGCATTGGGCTTCCCTGGTGGTGCAGTGGTTGAGAGTCCACCTGTCAATGCAGGGGACACGGGTTCGTGCCCTGGTCCGGGAAGATCCCACATGCCGCAGAGCGGCTAGGCCCGTGAGCCATGGTCGCTGAGCCCGCGCGTCTATATAATGCTGGCATTGTGTAGGGAATGATCAACTCTATTGATTTTGGAGTCTATTTAAAAGAAGTGAGAGAAGAGGTAGCATTTCCATGGGTTTTGAAGGTTAAGGGAGATGTGGCATTAATTCTAGAAGTACTAGACCATATAAGAGCTCAGATCTACACCATGTGTTCAAGGAAATGGGAGTAGTTAGCATTGATGGAGTGCATGTTGGTGGAGTGTATGTATGTGGGGAGTGGTGAGAAGGGGACCTAGGAGAGGGCAGAGGTGGGCTGCAAATGACCTTTAACATTGTATTAGAGAGGCTTTATTGGGAAAGAGGTTGTTTCAGGTTTTAAATGAGTGTCTCATTTAGGAAAACATTACTTACAAGTAACAGAAATTGTAATTCAAAATGGCTTAAATCAGGGGTCCACAATCTTTTTGGTACCAGGGACTGGTTTTGTGGAACACAATTTTTCCATGGACTGGGGAGGGGGAATGGTTCAGGTGGTAATGCGAGTGATGTTTCAGGTGGTGATACTACTGACTGATGGGGACCAATGGGGAGCGGCAGATGAAGCTTCACTTGCTAACCCACCGTTCACCTCCTACTCTGAGGCCCGATTCCTAACAGGCCGTGGACCACTACCGGTCCACAGCTCAGGGGTTGGGGACCCCTGGCTTAAATAATAACATTTATAGTCTCATGTTTACCAAAGTCCAGAAATAAGATGGTCTGGGCTCTGTTCCTCAGCCTTTCTCTTGGTTTTACCTTCTTCCATGTGATGGTTTAATATTCAGGCCACATGCAAAATGGATGCAGCATTCCACATATGGTATGACATAATCCAGAGGAAGACATGGTTGCTTCAGAAAACTTCACAAGGCACTTCCCTGGTGGTTCAGTGGTTAAGAAACTGCCTGCCAATGCAGGGGACATGGATTCAATTCCTGGTCTGGGAAAATCCTACATGCTGCGGAGCAACTAAGCCCGTGTGCCACAACTGCTGAGCCTGCATGCCACAACTACTGAAGCCCGTGTGCCTAGAGCCCATGCTCTCACAACAAGAGAAGAGAAGAGAAGCCACAACAAGAGAAGCCACTGCAATGAGAAGCCCATGCACTGCAACGAAGAGTAGCCTCCGCTTGCCACAACTAGAGAAAGCCCGTGCACAGCAATGAAGACCCAACACAGTGAAAAAAATAAAGCATTTTAAAAAACCAAACTTATATATACTACCAAATGTAAAATAGATAGCTAGTGGGAAGCAGCCGCATAGCACAGGGAGATCAGCTTGGTGCTTTGTGACCACCTAGAGGGGTGGGTTAGGGAGGGTGGGAGGGAGATGCAAGAGGGAAGAGATATGGGGATATATGTATATGTATAACTGATTCACTTTGTTATAAAGCAGAAACTAAGACACCATTGTAAAGCAGTTATACTCCAATAAAGATGTTAAAAAATAAAATAAAAATAAAAACTCCACAAGAAGAACTTTACCATAAGCACTTCTCCAGATCACTCCTTTTTTCTCATTGGTTTAAGTCAGATCACATGCTCCATTCTGAACAATTCACTTTCAGTAGGGATTGGGGTGCCAGATTCAATCCTGAAACCTGGGACATAGCCATGCTGATATAAAGAAATGATTGTGGGTAGTTAAGAAGGGATAAACAAGCAAAATTCAGTTCTTGTGGGAAGAGGAGAGAGGAGAAAAACAACTATGAGGGCAATGAACAATAGGCTACCCACATGCACTTACATATTTTCTTTCCACTTATGTATTTTCAAATGTAGATATATGCATTCCCCCAAGCAAGAAAACTGAATAAGCTATCTAGTTATCATATCCAAATATAAGCCTATGATATCAAGGAGTCCTCCCTCTCAGCTATTTCCTACTTATGATACTGCCATGTTTCCAGAAGTTCTCAGGAGACTTCTATGAAAACAGCTGGCCTTATACTGATCAAATAGAAGAAAGAGAATGATGCCTCAACATTAAAAAATGACTCAGAAATTGTATTCCTTTTATTATAATAAAATGAATATGTGGTTAATTTCATCCATACTTAACATGTTTGTTTCATTACACAGGTTACTGCAGTCAGTTAATATTGTAACCTCAGAATTCCATTAGAGCTTGCATAAGTCTGTAAAAGGGTCTTCTAAAAAGTATTTTGACAATTCCTTCATCTAAAACAGCCAAGCTAGTACTTGCTGAAGCATCACTGCTGTCTCTGGAGCTTTTGTTCTTGGATCTGACCCATGATTAGTTTAACCAAAGTAAGATATCCTGATAAGGCTGAAATGACCACTCATAGAAGAGTTTAGGATAATCTCCTGCCCAAACTCTGATTCCACTTGCCAAAAATTCCAGGGAACTAACTCTGTATTGGCAGATAATTCTTCCAATCAGGGAATCTGCTCCATAAATTAAATACTTCTTTTTAGACAAATAACAGTAGATTTGGAATTCCCAACAGACATCTTTTAAAAAAATTAGTAGTAAGATTTATGAACTGATATCAGATTAAATGAGTTTATTTGAAAGGAAAAGAGATCTCTTGTACTATTTTTAACTAGAGAATTAAGGGGGAAAATAGAAGAAAACAGAATGGATACTCTCTGAGATAAATTATTTTAATATTAATAGAATTTTTAAAAATTATCATTTGTCTAGGTAGTAGAATATAGACTCCAGCTAGATAATAGCTGAGATTAACTTTGAGGGATATAACTGTGAAGTCACAGTCTAGAACCCTTAAGCTGATTGATCAGCAGTAGAAGCCAGATATACAGATTGGTTGGTAACAAGAAATTTGGCAGATCCTAGAAGCCATGTATGCTGGACGGCAAAATCTGGATCCATGGCTCAGGGAAGGGAAACCACAGATTCCAGAACCCAGGGGTCTGAAGCCACGGGATCCACAGCCTAGTGAGTAGCAACTTCTAGATCCATAGCCCAGGCAGTAGCCTCTGCTGGACCCACAGCTCAGACATCCAGTGTGAGTTGACCAGCAAGGAGTGCAGGGCGTGGAGGTCCTTGGATGGTAGCAGAATATCTGGCAGGGACTGGACACCACACGGTACACCTGGCACCTGGTGGGCTCATCACAGGCCTTCTGACACCCACTGTAGAGAGAGGAGTCCAGCAGGCAGGTGCTAGGAGAGCAGAGGTCAGTGCTGTAGACCAGGTCGCTGGGCTGGAAGGAGCCTGGGTAGCGCAGATAGCCTCCAGGGGAGCGGGAGGAGAAGTTTCCAAGGCAGCAGTTGTAGTACATGTTGACAGGAGATGTGAGTTCAGCTGAGTTACTGTGAGATGTTCTGATATCCTTGGCGTCTCCCAGCTGTGTTTATATATATATATATATATATATATATATATATATATATATATATATATATATGTATATATCCTCAGTACACTGGATGTGATGCAGACCCTCCCTGTTCTTGTGCATGTCTTGTCATGAAAACAGTCAATTAACCTAGGCTATAATTATCACTGAACACATTCCTGTGTTTTCTTAACTGCTGTTTAATTATTCTGCTTTATAGAAGCCACTCTGCTTCTTTCTCTCTTTTTTCTCTCTTTTTTTTTTTTCCAGAAATTAGGTGTGGTTTGCCTTCAAAGACGTTGGTCCTGATGCATAAAGATGGTGCCCTTGCTTCCTCACTGAGATTGACTGACTTTGTTCCTTAGTGTGTAAACTGTGACTCCTAACAGTCATAAGTACCTCCCTCTCAGATATTTATATATGTTTTATGGAGCCTTTACTATGTGTAAAACATTGCAGATTGTGGGATCATTTAATCCTTGTAACCACCTTATGAGATAGGAATTATCACCCATTTAACAGCCCAGGTGTGACTACCTCCAAAGTCAGCAGGAAGAGCAATGCTGTGCTGAAGCTTAACCTTTCAGCTCCCAGACTCACGTGCACAATGAATACCGAGGTGAGAAAAACATTTCAATGTGATAACATTTGCATTCTGTCAGATGTGCCTACCTATACATTCTTACCTCTTTTATGGAAAACCAAACACAGCCACCAGATTCCTAATGCTTTCGGTTATTTTTTCTAGCATTCAAAGTTACCATGGAGATGGTTATTTCAAGCTCTTCTATTTGTCCTCTCATTTAGCTTATCATTAAGCAACTCATGTTTGATCCTGCATGGAGTTATTGAATTCCTTTTCCACGTGACACAGAGATTCTTTTGCGAACACGTAGACTATCACTGAGAATAATTGCTGAAAACTAGTATACCTTGAGTGAGTTGACTACATATGAAATACATTTGCAACAACTTGAATTTTAATAGTGTGCTAACCTTTGCCAACTCAGTTGGGAGTGAGAAATGAGACACCTTAGAGAGTGATTCATTTCACTCTTTACTGAGCTTCTCTTTTGTTCATCGTTCTCGAAAGACAAAGCAGCAAAAAACGTACTTTCCTAGTAAGTAGTTAAAATTAACCTTATCACTATAAAAAAAATCAATGATAGAAAAGTCTTAGAATTAGAAATGTCTTTTTTCTCACTTATTGTAATATTCAACTTCTGCCTTAAAGCATCTTTTAGAAATTGGAAAGCAAAAACCTATTTATGTAATTTGATTTTTTCTATTTGCTTCCTGGTGATTCTTTTCTCTAATCTTCTACAGCATTTGCTTATCTGGCACAATGGAATAGTCTGCCCATTGTCTTGCTTGCAAATTTCTACCAGATGTCTTGCTCACTTCCCCAAATCCTTCTCATCCCTCAAAGCCAAAATCAAATTCCTCATGTCTGACAGGTGTTCATCTCAACTGTTTAAACTCTTCTGCAATAAGTATCTTAGTATCATATTAGCTATCCATTTGGGTGAACAAACATACACACACACACACACACACACACACACACACACGGAGGAATTGGAAGAGATGTCTTTTGAAATGGATTGTGCAGACTGAGTAAGATTTCAGTCGTTTGAACTTGCAGGACAGTCACATACATTGTAAGAGTGGAGTACGCAGAAGTTCCTCAGGATCAACAACAGGGTTTAATTTTCTTTGATCAAGCATCTGGCACACAGTGAGTGCTCCAAATTATTTATGAAATGAAGGAATATATCAAATCATTAACTTTTTATGTTTACATTCATTTAAAATAAGTGCATGCACACTAATTGTCTTTTAAAACTTACCTTTAATACAACATTGAGTATAAATATCTCTTTCATAATTAAATATAATCCCCAAATTAATCATAACCAGTTTAGTGCTTAAGGTTACCCTAGATCTCTGCCCCTCACCTCCAGGCCAAGCAAAGTTACCTTTGTGGCCTTGATCAATCATTCCTTTCTCTGTCCAACAGCTTCATCCCCATCCATTCTAATGGCTCTGTTTTCTCAGACTTACAGACATAGCTAACCATCTTCAACCCAAAAATCTTAGTGTCATTTCCTCCGTGATTATATAGCTCTTCTTGTTTTTAAAGACAAAATTCTCTAAAGATTTGTGTGATCAGTTTGTCAACTATCTAAATTCTTATTGTCTTTTCAATAACCATGTTGTTTTTCTCTGGTTTAACACTCTTCTGAAATTTCACTGGTATGGTCAGCAGTGACCTTTATGCTGCTAAATGTGGACATTTGGGGGATGATCCTATGCAAATGTTTAAACACATTTATCACAGTTAACTGTGTCCCTGATCTTGAAATATGTTCATCTATGAACTTCTGTGACATCACACTCCTGATTTTCTGTCTAACTTCCACCAAATTCAATTTACCATTAGTTGGATTCCTGTTTTTTGAGGCTTACTGCTGATCTCACCATTTATTTTCTCTGTAGGGGAGGTAGCTCCCATTCATGACTTGAAATACTGTCCATATTGTGTCATTCAAATGTATATTTCCAGTACACACCTCCTTTTATTAAAATTCTAGACCCAGATATCCAATTACTAGCCATTTCCATTTAGAGATTTTATAAGGCTGTCAAAATTGTATGTGTATAAAATTGAACTTTTATTCTTCCCTAGGGAGAAAAAAAAATATTTTTTTTCTCATCTGAGTAAGCAGTATTTTGAACGACATAGTAGTTTAACTCAGAAACTTTGGAATCCTCTTAATATATGCAATCCACTCTAAATATGACCCATTCTATTTTCTAAACTTATCATAAATCTCCCCAGTCCTCTTACTGCCTTCCTTCCAGTCTAGGGTTTCTCAACCTTGTCATCATTGACATTTTGAACTGGGTATTACTTTGTTGTGGGGAGTATCCTGTTCATTGTAAGATATTTGGCAATGTCCCTGGCTCTATCCACTAGACGCCAGTAGCACATCACACACACACACACACACACACACACACACACACACACACACAAATTATGCCAATTAACAATGTCTTCAAAAATTGCTTGAGGGCTAAATCAGTTCTGGTGAAGAACCACTGTTCTAGTTCAAGGTAGTCTCCTTTCTTGGTGGAACTACTGAAAATGTTCAACATTGCCTATTTCATTTTCAAAAAAGTGTCTTCTCCAATCTTTTCTCTCTATCTTTGCCTGATCAATCTTCTTAAAACAAAAATCAGGTCCTGTCACTGTCCTGATTAAAACTTCCCCATTGTTTTCTAATACACGTATGATAAACACAAATACTCTACATGGTTTGTAAGGTTGCATGATCATGTCTCTAACCTCATCTTCACACCATACCCTTTCCCTCTCTCCCAAACACACTGCCTCTGTTCCATAACTAACATAGCTCAAGCTTTTTCCTACCACAAGGACATGCTCTTTCTTGTGCCCTGAATGTTCTTTCTTCATCTGGATAATTAAGATAATTAATCCTTTCCTTACTTCTTAACCACCATATCCTAGAATAAATTAGGTTCTCCTGTTATGATAGCTATCATCCCTGTAATTAATTTTATTATTTTTATAACATATTTATTTTTTAGACTGTCTTCTAGGCTAGAGCAGAGCAACCAAAACAAACCAGTCCATGAGAGTCAGTTACCATCTGCTGTGAGACAAATAATGTATGTCAAGTAAATGAGTGTATTGCTTCCTTCATTAAGAACTCCTGCATGATTAAAAGATGTTAGCTTAACTAAATCATAGGTTTGATAACACCATTGATTCACCTGGTCTATGACCCTTCTTAAGTGGCACATCTCTGACTGTAATCTCTTGGGAGAGACAAAAAATATACTCTTTGTTGTTCAACAGTGAATCCTCAGCTCAAGAATAATCAAAGTTACATAGTTGTTTCTCAACAAATACTTACTTAATGGATAAATTAGGGAATTGATGGGATTATCATCACCTACCTTCTATCTTATCCTGTCTCTCTCCCTCCAAACTTTTGCTTGATCCACATATACCTTTGGATGTTTCACAAAAACATTAAACCCCGCAGAGGCTCAACTGCTCTCCTAAGCCATCTCCTGAATTAGAACAACTTCTAATTCTTTTGCACACTATTATAGTTACAGTAACCCATCTATGCAGTTCTTGGGATATATCCATGACCTCCCTTTTCCTCACTTCCCATATCTGATCTTGGATAAGCATACCTTGCTATTTTTTTAATCTCCAAAAATGGTAAAATCCTTTGTTTTTCTATCTGGCCATAACTCAACTATTTGTCTGTTATTATAGGTGGTCTCCAGAGCCTCTGGTCTTGCCTATCTCAACTCTATTTCCTATGCATTTCTCACAATGTTTTTTTTTTCTAAAGTCTATGTTGGTCTTTTCAAACTCGAATTCAATTTCCTAAGTCTTTAATACAAATCATCTTATGATCTGACCCCCAATTAGTTCATACCTAGTGTCTCTATGCCCTAATTTTATCTTCAAAGGATACTAGATTGCTTCCACTTAGCTTAAGACTGAAGGCAAAGAAGTCAGTCAGGTAAGAGGATCTTTTTTCAAGAAGCTCAGCATCAGTGATGAGTTTTGGAAGAGAGAAGATAACAGGAGGGACCAGAGACAGACAGGAGCCAGATGACAAGGGGCTCTGGACATTCTTCAAAAGTCCAAAACACTTTGAAAATCAAAACATCCTTTAGAACTAATTTGGTGGTGAAAGAAGGCATTCTCTGTTCTCTGGATAGAATGACATGATCAAACTAATGGAAACTGTGCATATACTTTTTTCTTCTTCTTCTTAGTGTGGATATATTGTGCCTCAGAAATAAACAAATATGTTTGATTATAGGGTTTTTTCCCCCAGATACTACCTGGGTTATTATATTACATACAGTTTACGCATTCTATTATCATTCTAAAGTCTGAAAAAACTGGATTCCAAAACTAATCTGTCCGCATTGGCTTGGACAAGGGAATGGGGATCTGTAACAATGAGAAGCCACTGATAGGTTATAAATATGGACATAATTAGATCAAATTTGCCTCCAACAGAGATGACTCTGTCTGCAGTGAGAAGAATGGATTGGAGGTTCACATAAGAGTACGAGTGGGCCCCGGTTGGGTTCAGACCCTGGCAATGTGATTTAATAGCCTATATTCTTAACTACAGTGCTTGACTGCCTCCCATAAAGATGGTTATTAAAGCTCTACAACATGTGTTAAATGAGATGAGAAGGGGGCCTCAGATGGCACCCTGAGAAAACCTTACATTTAAGGAATTGGCAAAGTAAGAGGAGCCTACAAAAGACTGAGAAAGAATATCCAGTAAAATTTAAAGAAAATTGAGAGTGTAATGAAATCAAGGTGAAAATGCATTATAAATAAACCAAAGAAGTCAAAAGTATCCAATGTTGGAGGGAGGTCAAGTTAGATGGTCCTCCTAGATTTTAAGCATGTCACTATCAAATATTATATATCTATATGTGTATCTATATCTATCATTTTGTTTTGCTTTGTTTTGTAATTTAATATGGAAATGACCACAGTTTCAATAGTGCTCAGTACATTGTAGAAGCTAAAAAATAAACCCTTGTTAAACTAAACCATCTTGTCCAACTTTCTCAATATACTGACATGGAATTTGAAAGCTATAGAGAGTCATTTCAAGTGAATTCAGCAAGCACACATTAGAGCACAAAACACTGTTGTGGGTGGTGAGGATGAGCAGGGGACCAAGAAGGGGCCCTATCCAAAAGAGATATGCCTTCATCTGATTCTGGAAAATGAGAAGTATGTTAAGAGAAGATAGGTGACTTTAAAATGTGTTACATGCATGTAAACCTAATCACTTTTGTTCTTCTTAAAGATCCCTCAGCTACTATATAAAGCCAAATAGAATCTTATGCCCTTTGCATTTCACATGTTGTGAATTATTTTGAATCTTATGTTTTACATAGGAAATAATAATTCTCTAATTAGAAGTCATTTTAGACTATAATATTTTCCTACTTATACAAATGGATTGTCTTAGCTCTGGTTTTACACATTGCTTTTTATAAAATCAATGACCAAAGTTATCCAAGTAGTAATTTTTGCAAGTAGTTAAAAAAATGCAACCCCAATCAGCCAAAAACTCTTTAAAAAATTCAAGGAAAGATGAATGTGTTTGAATTCCATGAAAATTTATTCAATAACAACATTTCTGTCACATTGTAGGAGAACAAGAACATATGAAATAACCTCATGATTTCTTTTATGTGTAACTTCTTTTAATATCTAACATATAAAACTCTAAGGTGGTTTCCCAAGTTTGACTACTCTGATTGTGTAATGATGACAGAAGTAGTAGGTAGTTGGTGGTCAGTCCATCCTGAAGTGGGGATTGTGGTAAATGAATAAAATAGAAAACAGAATTTCATGTAGAAGCGTGAAGAGGCATTAAGCTGCTTTACAGAAGCCAGGCTTCTGGCTAGTAGTTGGTAGTTGGTGGTCAGTAGTTGGTGGTCAGTCCATCCTGAAGTGGGGATTGTGGTAAATGAATAAAATAGAAAACAGAATTTCATGTAGAAGGGTGAAGAGGCATTAAGCCGCTTTACAGAAGCCAGGCTTCTAGGCTGGTCTGTATTAAGTTGGCAGGACATCGTTAGTAAGAAAGTAGTTTGCATGGCAGAACATGGGAAGATAATTCAGGTTTTGGGAATCAGAGGATTGACAATTTAAAGACTGGGAGCCATTGAATTCATAGTGTCTGGAAAAATAGATCATTTATGGCTGCTGATGGGCTTCTAGCAGCTCTCTTGAGAGTCATTAGAGAGAAACTTTTCTTGGAGGAGACTGGGAGAACAGAGGTCAGTGAGTAGACAAAGTGGCTGAGGTAAGGTGGGCCACAGGAAAAGACTGGCTAGACCAGGAATTCTCTAAGAGAAAAGGAAGAGAAGTTTCCAACCTAGCAGCTGTGACATGTTATCACTACATCTACTTCATTTGTTAACAGTGTCAGAGAAGGTCTGAATGTTCCCTGCTGGCCTAGAGGGTTATGTGCTCTCAACCTGTGAGTGAGATGTTTTTGACAGCCAACCTCAGTATCTTTCTACACTACAATTTGCATAAGAACATCTCCTTAGTGTGTTGTCTAATTACAATCAAATAGATTAACACCATGATAAATATGCTTACTTGTATTTTATAACCAAAAGACAGTTTACAGTATTGCCTTGGACTTGAGATGATTGTTGCATGCTCAGAATAATTGGTCATCACTGCTGGTTTAACTTGTGACTCAAAGGGTCATTTACAGGATGCTGAGTTACAGGTCTTTTCTTTCCCACCTGCTTTTCAGCATTATATTTTATTGCAATTCTCTGCTCAATCATTCCCATATTATAAAGCATGTACTTATGCTCAGTAACAACTGATACGTGTGATATAAATGGTGCATAAAAGACAATGATATCATTGCCTGATCATGATACTCTGTAAGAATCAACTATTTTATGGAAAAATAATTCTGCTTGGCTCTCTTTACCAGCTGGATGAATATGGAATGCCTCATATAAGTGGACTTAAATTATATTAGAAAAGAAGATGGAAATTTTAGCCCAAATACTTTTAAAAAGTAATCTACTATCAAATGTATAGCATGTAAATTTTGAATGGCCCCTTAGGGGCTGTGTTTATAAGCAGTAAAGTAAATACCAAATTATTTTCTTCAAGCACATTGAAAATTGCTGAACAAATAAAAAAATTTCAAAGCAATGTTTCAGATAGTCGCATTTCTGTATTATATGAGGGTGGGCATTACACCTAAAGATCCTTGATTAACCTAACTATAGGAATTTGGTGGCTTGAGGGTAGACAGACATTAGTGAAGACCAAGAGTTAAAGGCACAGAGATAAGATTGCCCAGGAAAATCACAGTATAAAAGAAACATTAAATAAATAAATAAATAAATAAAGGATTAAGAAAATGCTAAATTAGTTTACACCCAAGGTAAAAACTTTATATAAAACTTATATAAAGAAAATGGATTAAAACATATTTATTTGTATGTTTATGAGTTTTGGGAGGAAATGGAGTATTCTATTGTATACTTTATTGTGTATTTAAAATGTTTAGGAATTGACAGCATAAATATTTGGTTTTGGGCCAAATGAAAGATATGATGTTTATGGCTCACCAGAGAGTTAGGTCAATGGAGCCATACACATTTATTTTTTTGGACATAAGTTACATACATTTATAGTCTAATAATAGGTAACATTTATAGAGTGGTTTCAGTATTCAAGGAACTCTTCTAGTTGCTTCACATATCTTATCATTTGCTCGTCATTGTAATCTTGTGATATAAATACTATCATCATCTCTATTTTACATTTAAGGAAATTGAATATGTACAAGACAAATATCCAACAACTGTTAGAATCAAGGGAGTCAAATATACATAGTGTTTCTTCTTAAACCCAGTTTAAATGAGTTCACTCTCAAAGCAGACAACTGATGTCCAAGTAAAAAAAAAATTATTATCGAAATGCTTACATATTCTAAGGACTCACTCTGAAGCATGAAAACTCGGAAATTTTCTAGGTGGGGAAACCAAAGTGGGGACCCAGACTGAGGCATTCTGAGGATCAAGTGATCTCATTATCTGGAGGGTGGCAAGGGAGCCCAGGCCCAGGTTAGGATGTCAGTTGGTTAATAGACAGGACAGCACTGATTCCTTTGTCTTATTAATGGGCTTGATCCCTAGCAACTCTGTACCTAATATCAGATGAGCTATCCTGGTTGCAGTTGCATTTTGGGAAGAAGGAGTCACTGTTAATGAACACGTTATGACTTACCAAAGAGGCTTGCTATTCAGGAACCGTGTGCATAACAACAGGCAAGAATTCTTTGGACAGTATCAATTCTACATTGTTTCAGCAGGTTGAAGGCAATGGGCCTTTATTCTCTACTCATATTGGAAAGACTTCAAAGTTCAAGAAGCAATGATAATAACATGGTATTCATTGTTTTGAATTTCAAGACCATTAGTAAGCAATTTTCTGTTTGGCATTCCCAAGAGAATCATGATAGAGACATGACTGGTACTATTATCCCCAAAAATAGAATCTGGTGGGCTAATGTGTGGAGCTTTGTTTCCATAGTCATGTTTTTCTGACTTCAGTGTCTCTCATCATATGCTACAGTGATTTATAGAGATTTATCCAAAGTAGTGTTTCAACTGGTAAGGACCCTTTGAAGGAAGGTTTGAATATTTTTTGCCTGTTTTGCTCTCACCCAACATAGCAATCAGTGAAGATTTAGGCAAGAAAATATATTAAACTAGTTACAAGTAAACTTTGGAACACACATTTATTTTTCTCCATGTTTGAAAAAGCAGTAGTTGTTTTTCTCATGCTTGAAATAGAGACGTCCTTTGCATACATTTTGAAATCTTAGTAATGCAGACCAAAGCCTATTGTATGCTCTTCCTGCTTGCTCAAAGGAGATTAATATGTTAACACTAATTGCCAAATATATGATAATCACATCATATATCAAGGGAAATGGGCTCACATGAACAAAGACGTCTGAGGCACAATGCCTTCCATAAATTCAAAATCTAAACACTCCTACTCTTCATTACATAATTCTCACATATATTCCTCATAACAGCTCTATGAATTAAGTAGTATTATTTTCACTTTTCAGGAAAAAAAGCATATTGATATGTTAAGTAATGTGTAAGAAATTATTTTAGTAAAAACTTTATAGAGCCAGAAAATGAGACCAAATCTCTGTCTTCAGATATTTCATTACCCAAGCCTACCTTCTGTTTGTTAAGCCACAATATAAAGCTAACAAATGCTGAGGACCAAATGCATGACACAGATGAGTCGAAGTTTTATTACTAAGCTCTTGAACACTTAAAAATAGGATTAAAATGGAGAAAAAGAGGATAATACCCTAGGCAAAGTGTTAAACCACATGACAAAAGGTGTTGGGTAGGAAAGTAAAGGCAAGCCATTTTAGAATTCGCACCACATTCTTGTCTAGAATTTGAAAATGAAAAACTTGCTGGGTAGAATTCCATCTTATGACTTCAATAAAGACAGACTTGCTGCACAAAGCATTCCTCCCCACATGTCGACAATCGATTAAGAGAACATTTCCACATCACTATCCCAGAATGAAGTTTGTAGCTCCAGAGGATGTGCTAAATGTGGTTTGACTGTTTGTTTTTCTTGCTTTACCTCGTGCAATAATAGACCGTGAAAAATCACCCTAAAATTGTTGAAGCGAAAGCATTTTTCAAATTTGGTTTATAAGCTGGAGAAGATGAACAATCAATGACACCATTTCACCTTGCAATATCCAATATTCATCCACAGAAAGTGTAGCCCCCTGGAATCAATTTTATGGTCAAGACATTAACCTCTGTGGTCATTTGCCCAGCAGGAAGAGTAAGCTGTTAAAAACACAGAATCAGCCACTATTCACTTCTTTTTATGATTATGAGTGTGATAACAGCTTCCTCTTCAATTACGTGACTGGGATTATTTTTCTGGTAAAGTACCAAAAGGAGTGTGTATTTCAAAAACAAATTTAGTTATTGTCTCTTTTCAGAAATTCCCTGAAATAAGAGAAATAACTCATTACCTGGAGTTTGGATTTTGATTAAAATTAATTTTTACTAAAAATTACAATATTATCTGGACCAAAGAACTTAGGAAAACTCATGCTGTGTCTCTGCCAATTTCACCATGGAGAAGTGAGGGAAGGAAACACTAATTCTCCCTTCTTCATTTGGAAATTCACAATATGCTTAAGCATAATTAAAAACTCTGAAAGGGGAAGAAAGCAAACCTGATTAACTTGGTTAGTCCAATATTCATTGTGTAAATGCAAACACTGTATCTCATCTACTAATATCCCTTAAGAACAGTGTTCCAAGAAATAAACATTGGCAAGTGGGACTTCAGTCATTTGGGATTGATGGGAGTGGAAAGATTTGACTGATTCCATTAGGAAACAAAATAGAGATTCATGGGGAAATCTTACAAATTCTGAAATAGACACGAATGGAACATGGAAGAAAAGAAAAACTCTGGGCAATGTCTAATCCTTTCACTTTATTCCCAAGGCCCACATTCACCCTTAGCAGATTAAGAGCTCTCATACATCAGCGATAACTGCATCCTGTCACTTTAACTGACAGACTTTAGTATGCCTATATGAATCTTCCAGAAACATCCATCATACAACTTATAACACATTTTGCCAATCAATAGCCTACTTATGTTCTCAACATACAGTTAACTTTCATTAAACTTTTTTTAAATAATTAGGTTTTTATTAAAATAAATAGGCTTGCAGAAATTTGCAAAAATAGTTCATAGAATCCCTTTAAACTTCACTCTGCTTCCCCCAAAAGTGACATCTTATCCAACTGTACTACAGTACCAAAACCAGGAAATTGACATCACTGAGATACTGTTAGCTAGATTACAGATCTCATTCAGTTTTACCAGTTTAAACACGCACTCATTTGTGTATGTGTATAGTTCTATATAATTATATTTCATGTCTAGATTTCCCGTAACCATGACCACAATCCAGACGAAGAACTGCTTCTTTAATGGTTAACTTTTTTTTTTTTAAACATCTTTATTGGAGTATAATTGCTTTACAATGGTATGTTAGTTTCAGCTTCACAACAAAATGAATCAGTTATATATACACATATGTTCCCATATCTCTTCCCGCTTGCGTCTCCCTCCCTCCCACCCTCCCTATCCCACCCCTCTAGGTGGACACAAAGCACCGAGCTGATCTCCCTGTGCTATGCGGCTGCTTCCCACTAGCTATCTACCTTACGTTTGGTAGTGTATATATGTCCATGCCTCTTTATCGCTTTGTCACCGTTTACCCTTTCCCCTCCCCATAGCCTCAAGTCCATTCTCTAGTAAGTCTGTGTCTTTATTCCTGTTTCACCCCTAGGTTTTTCATGACATTTTTTTTCTTAAATTCCATATATATGTGTTAGCATACGGTATTTGTCTCTCTCTTTCTGACTTACTTCACTCTGTATGACAGACTCTAGGTCTATCCACCTCATTACAAATAGCTCAATTTCGTCTCTTTTTATGGCTGAGTAATATTCCATTGTATATATGTGCCATATCTTCTTTAATGTTAGGAAAATTAAAAAGTGTAATGAATCAGAAATATGGACCTCCCTTTTGCTCTTCCATATTTAAGTATGTTATTTAAGTTAATTAAATCCGAGGTTTTTAAAGATGAGTAAAGCTGACAGTAGTAGTGTAGGGATTGAGGTGACGTGAGGGATGGAATAGGGCAAGAAGTCAAAATATTGCACCCCTATGTAATCATCTTTTCCTCCAAATTACAAGCAGATGCAGTACTACTAGAAAAGAGTACACTAATAAAATAGACTAGATCCTTCTATGATATCGTGTAATTTCTTTTTTCTCCTTAGTTTCTATAATGAAGAAAAAAATGATGTTTACACTGTTGCTATACATCTATTACTATGTTTTACAGTGAGCATTACTGATTTCACATTCTGTTGTCAGACAAAAAAAAAAAAAAAAACTCTGAGACTTTGAAATGAGAGACATTGGAATGAATTACCCTGTGGCCGATCTAGTTCATGTTTCAGGGTATTGCCCCTTTTCATTGTTTTTCATCTCTTGTATAATTCTATACACTGTAGAAAATTGATAATAATGCAAATGATTCTTGTCTGTTAAAATAAAAATGGTTTCTGTCTAGTGGAGTTTCATTGATTTTTTCCTCTGTGTACAGTAACCACTTTGTATCTGCCTTTGGAAATTTATTTCAGCATCTCTGACAGCCTATATAAGTGTGTTCTGTGAGTTCTCTTTGAACCAGTTGTGGCTTCTTAATGGTGACCCCCTCATTCATTAATGAGTTAAATAAAATATTTAATATGTGTGTTTTTCATTTGCATGAGGATCTTGATTTTACTTTTTTGAAATGTTCTGTCTTAACACTATTATGTTTTACATTGCATCACATTTTAAACATTTTCCTTCTGTTTTTCCCTCCCTGGACGACACAGAAGAATTTAAACTATTACGGGGGACATTAACAGCTCACCTCTCACATGCCACTATTAACCTACTATTATCATATAAAATATGGATATGTCAGTAATGTTGGACTATTAGGGGTCACAGATCATCAAGGACCATCTCATTTTACATATAAGGAAGATGATACCCAAAGAAGTTAAGTGATGTGTGTATGATCAAAATCTTTTTTTTAAATATAATGTCTCCATTTCTTTTATTTATTTACTTATTTATTTATGTACTTATTTATTTGTTTATGGCTGCACTGGGTCTTCGTTGCTGTGTGCAGGCTTTCTCTAGCTGCAGAGATCCGAGGCTACTCTTCAAGTGGGTTCTACTTTTCATTGTGGTGTGCAGGCTTCTCATTGTGGTAGCTTCTCTCATTGCAGAGCACAGGCTCTAGGCACATGTGCTTCAGTAGTTATGACACACAGGCTCAGTAGTTGTGGCTCATGGGCTTAGTTGCTCCACAGCATTTGGAATATTCCCAGACCAGGGCTCGAACCCGTGTACCGGCATTGGCAAGTAGATTCTTAACCACTGGGCCACCAGGGATATCCCTAAGATCAAAATCTTGTTAGCAGAAGAATCAGAAATAGAGCCTAACTCCAAACATATTTTTTACTTTATTTTCCTTTATATGGCATCATAAAAAAGATAGCAAATTAAGAGATTTCAGAACTCTAATCTACCCATAGAAATCCTATATATAACCACATTCTTGTAAGTTGAAAATTTAGCATATATTTCACAGGAAAAGAAATATTTATTTAAAACCCAGAGTATTCAAAGAATACACCAGAATACACACACTAATGACAGTTTTGGTGCCAATGAGATAAATCTCCACAATCTCATTTTTCTCTGTCATTTTCTACTTGCTTGTAAGGATCTAATTCATTGCAAAAATAAGCCTTGATATAAAACATTTTAAGATTTAATAATCTTTAGTGGATTAATCAAATGGAAGCGTTAAAGGAGAAAGGCTACTTTTCTCTAAGTACATGGCTACTTGTCCTATTATAAGGGGGATCTTAGAACAAGTACAGTTGATCCAGGAGAAAGACCACAGTCCAGTAAGAGAGTGTTCATATTTGACAACAGTTGATTGTGTAGGAAAGGTTTAACATCATTAGAATCTTGTGTATCCTTTGCATGAAAAATTTGATCATGCAGCAGTTTGATGAGTAATCCATATATACAGACTACTTAGTAAAATATACAAACAATTTATAGAAGAAAGTGTGTTCGTACAGAATGGCATTATTTTGTTCTTTATTATGTCTGAGTAATATTCCAATGTATGTATATATCATATCTTCTTTATCCATTCCTTTGTTGATGGATATATGTATATGTATAACTGATTCACTTTGATGTATAGCAGAAACTAACACAACATTGTAAATCAACTATACTCCAATAAAAATTAATTTTAAAAAATAAATAAATAAAGGGAAAGTAGGTTGGGCAGCAGAAACAGAGTCCACAACCCCCAGTTGGCAACCGTTGTGTCCTTAGACCAAAGACTCCATGTCAGGAGTTTGGCAGGGACTGTAAAATGCAGCAATTCTCAAGTGGCATGCATGTGACAACCAATATAGGGCATGATTAGAGAGCAGAGGTATATGCAGACAAGGACCAGGGCTAGGGTGAGGACAGTGGAGAGACTGAGGTGCAACACTGAAGGATGCCATCACTTGCACAGCCCTGAAGTAAGTGTTCCCATAAGAATGAGATGCTCCTGGAAACCAAATTGATAGGATGAGAACAAACATAGCAGGACACTAGGATATCAGAAGATCTCTAAGGGCACAGTTAGGGGAATTCCCAGAGCAGCACTATGTAAGACATGGTGAGAGGTATAATTTCCTGTTGAGTAGCTGGGTAAAGTATTTTAAACTTGAACTGTAACTCACATTCTCTTGGAGTGCACTGTCTCTCAAGTTATAGACTGCATCCCTAAACTCTGCCCTGTGTATGTTAGCATTTTATTAGACTGCTATTTGCAACTGAATGAGTCCCCACTCACATAAATAATCACATTGATTTTGCAACCTGAGAAAAACATGAGCCCCCAAATCATTCCTGCATATTAAATCTGAAGGTTGATCATCGACTTCTTGTCACCCCAGACACAAAGCTCAGGTTTTTTCAGTCATAAGTGTTGCTTCTGTCTCTTTTCCTGGACCTGTAGGGTTAGGCAATCGCACTTTTAATGATTATGTAATTTCTTACCTCTCATTGTCCACATCTCACAGTTTAATGAGAAAAAGATCTTGCAGTTTTCCTCCCTAAACCCCACATCATATTCTTTCAAGCAACTGTGCCATAGTTTATGTAGCTGGCTCTTCCTAAAGGTCTCTTCACACTCACCCTTCACACCCACCCTTCCCACCAAGATAATGGGAGTAAATTTGTCTCTCTCACTAGATGTGAACTAACTCTTGGAAGACAAAGGTCTTGGTTTTTTCTAAGTTCCCTTGTGCATTTTTCAGAGAAGAACTTTAGGTAAGGTTAAAGTTCAAAACATATCTAGTGAGCTGAGTTCAGAACAAAGAGCTGATGTTAAAGGGCATTAGACTTGGGGTAGTTGTGAACGAGCAGAGTGAGCTGGAGAGGCAAGTGCCCTATGTCACTCTGAGCATTTTTGTAATGTCTGATAGATCCCAGTCTTCCCTTACACTCTCTGTCACCATCATCCAAGTCAGTCACCCACCTAATGTTAGCTGGTACCTAGAGGGGGGATGTGGAGAAAAGCAGAGTGTACATAGGTGATGGAAAATCACTGGGAGACAGAGAGAGAGAGATGGGAATGGGGAGGGCGGGAGGGATAGATAAGACAAGAAAAATGGGAAATGTAGAGAGATATTAGCAGTGATGTGATACTAAGAAGATATTGCAATGCAGAAAATGAAGGATGCAAAGAGTGTTCATCTTGTCTGATCCCTGCAATCTTCACACTATACTTTGAAAAGTTTAAATATTGAGACATTCTAATGTATGTATTTCCTCTCCTACGCTTTGGCTCCTTGTTTCTATTTTTGACCTCTCATCTCAAAGATTCCTTTAGAATGGGAAATTCTCCAAGTCATTCCAGAACTAGATCCTCTATGTCACTGGGTATCCCTTCCTTCCATCTTGGGTTGTTCTCAGTTTTAAACTTTCCTCTCTACTCATCACTCCTTGGTGGGCCTGGGGCCTTACTTTACTTGAAGTTAGAAGCTTCTAGTTCCATTAGGTTTGCTGAATGTGTTCCCAGGACTTTCTCATGGGCCATGCTAGTGTGACCCCTTTGAATTCATTTTCCCAGTGGTTTCTTTAGTCCACATGTTACTCATTCCACATTACTTCAAGAAGAATTCTTGCTCAATGCTAATGGCAATAATGCAGACACACAGGATCTTTTCATCTTACTAATAAAAAATTTAACTGCTTATTTATACAAAAGTCAATGAGTAACTCTGCACCTAGATGACACGTTATTATTAATTATAATAATAATTATGTAATTATAATTATTACATTAAATGTATGTAACAGAAATCTTATTTTATTTTAATTAGTTTAAACCAAAAGAAATCTTATTTTATTTTAATTAGTTAAACCAATTTATTGGTCCATATAATCAAAGTGCATGAAGGACTAGTAAAACTGGCTTAAAGGATGCTGGGAACCAGAGACTCCTGGATCAGCAGGAACCTTTGTGTCCCTCTTCTCTATTTCTTTATTTTCTGTCTCTTGAGCAGATTTCTGTACACAGGGGACCTGGTTCCCACACCCCTATGCTGAGCCATGGTTGTCTTTGAGTATAAGTGAAAAGAGGCCCTCTTTTCTCAAATTCACTTAGAAAAAGCTTGAGGATGAAGGAAGGCAAATTAATAAACATTCATAGCACATGATTGGAGCAAATGGTAATCTTTTTTGTTTGTTTGTTTTTGTTTTTGTTTTGCAGTATGTGGGCCTCTCACTGTTGTGGCCTCTCCCGTTGTGGAGCACAGGCTCCGGACGCACAGGCTCAGTGACCATGGCTCACGGGCCTAGCCGCTCCGCGGCATGTGGGATCCTCCCGGACTGGGGCACGAACCTGTGTCCTCTGCATCGGCAGGCGGACTCTCAACCACTGCGCCACCAGGGAAGCCTGCAAATTGTAATCTTTGATATTTATTTTCCCACTCATGAAGAGTTATTACTAAGTATGCTATGAAAAAGTTTTAATTGAATTCTGGCCACACATTTAGCTGCTGAGACAAATAACTTGTTCAAATGAAAAGAAACCCAAAGTGTATCCTGTCTCAGATCTGAAGAGATCTCCCTCTCTCTCACACGCACACACACACACACTTAATAATCCATTTCCTGTATATTTAAAGACAACCATAATGCCCTTCAACCCATGGTACTTCATATTTTGTCTTTTTCATACCAATATATCCAATTTATACAAATATTTGTTATACTATAACTATTTCATCACCAGAAGTGACATCTTCTGCACAAACTCTAACTCAATACTGTTTTGAAAATGTAAAATCAAAATAATATATGGTTGTCGGCACAAGGTGTCCTTCTTGAAAACATAATGAGAATATTGACTTAATTATGGGCATACTCAATAATAAAAATCCTACCAGTTTTGTTGGTGGAAGACACACACACTTGTTAGCCCTTAGGCAATGGAGTGCCCAGAAAATTTCCCATGCACCAGGCTTGACACCATTTCCTGAAGAAATCCAAACCCATTCCTAGAAAGAAGTACTCTGAAGGCCTGTAGCCTCAGAGATAGATTATAAATGAAACTTAAAACCAATAAAGAACAATGAGAACATATCAGTTGCAAGAGTGGATGAGTTTATTAGGTCAAACAAAACTGAATTTCCATGTATCTTGTAAGAAAATATTTATGTAATTCTGAACCAATTGTTTCAATAAAATTACAGACATGGACTCAATATTTTGGTCATTCATTAATCTCACTGAAAGAACTAGTCTGTCAGCCAGTGCTTGATGCTAGAGAAAGGATGAAGGCCTGATGGAGAGAGGAGTTAGCTAACATTTCTGAAAAAGGCTATGATAACAGTTTTAAATAGAGACAAACATTTTGCTCACAAGGTCTGGAAACTCAAAAAGTTGACCTACAGAAGGCTGATCTATAGGTTGCCCTATAACCAGAAGATTGAAAACTCCTAGAAGCCAAGTATGTTGGGTAGTAAAACCTGGATCCATAGATCAGGGAAGGGAAACCATGAACTCCATAACACAGGGGTCTGAATACACTGGATCCACAGCCCAGTGAGGAGGAACTTCTGGATCCATAATCCAGGGAGTAGGAGCTTCTAGATCCATAACCCAGGGAGCAGCCTCTGATGGACCCACAGTCCAGAGACCAATAATAAGTTATCTGGAAGTGTCTGCAGAACATGGAGGTCCTCAGGCTGTAGCAGGACATCAGGCGGGGACTGAACACCACACAGGAGGGCTGGCAGGTGCTGGGGGAGCAGCAGTCAGTGCTGTACACAAGGTTGCTGGGATAGGAGTAGCCACAGGAGGAGCCTGAGTAGCTCAGGTGGTCCCCAAGGGAGTGGGAGAAGTTTCCAGAGCAGCAGTTGTAGGACATGGTGACAAGAAATTTGAGTTCAGCTGAGTTACTCTGAGGAGACTCTCTGAGTTTTAACGTCATGATCTGGACTTCAAGTATATATTACTCTTAGACCTGGATGCATCACTGTCCAGATAGATGTTCCCTCCTCTTTGCTCACCGTTTTAGACAAGCATACCTCTCTAGGTTATTGCTTCAATTTAATTTATCACATCATCACATACTTAGTTATGCTTTAAGCACTCAGATAAACTAAGAAAGAAACTACTCAGTTTCTTTTCCTTGGAATTTGCTGTGATTTGATCTTCAGAGTTATAGGTGATAACATTTTCAGATATCCTCCCCTTCTTATCCATGTGTGCAGTGTGTTCTGGTATTACCAGGTAGAGTTACATAAATTTTCCTTCACTTCCATTAGGTATTAAGAACATCAGTGGTTATTATTCAAAATAGTTTAGTGTTTCTTCAAAAGGGTATGATAATGGATTTCTCCAAATACTAACTATATTCAGTAGTCTCAACAATCTATCAATTGAACATTTTACTCTTTTACTATTTGGATAAATTCATACAATTCCTGAGGAATCTGAAAAATAATATACATTTGTATATATATATATATATATATATATACATATATGTACAACTGAATCACTTTTCTGTACACTTAAAACTAACAGAACATTCTGAATTAACTATGCTTCAATAAAATATCCATATAATTTTTTAACATCTTTATTGGAGTATAATTGCTTTACAATGGTGTGTTAGTTTCTGCTGTATAACAAAGGGAATCAGCTATATGTATACATATATGCCCATATCTCCTTCCTCTTGCGTCTCCCTCCCATCTTCCTTATCCCACCTCTCTAGGTGGTCACAAACCACCAAGCTGATCTCCCTGTGCTATGTGGCTGCTTCCCAGTAGCTATCGATTTTACATTTGGTAGTGTATATACGTCCATGCCACTCTTTCACTTCATCCCAGCTTACCCTTCCCTCTCCCCGTGTTTTCTAGTCCATTCTCTATGTCTCTGTCTTTATTCCTGTCCTGCCCCAGCTTCTTCAGAACATTTTGGGGTGTTGTTTTTTGCTGTTGTTGTTGTTGTTTTTTTAGATTCCATATATATGTGTTAGCATACAGTATTTGTTTTTCTCTTTCTGACTTACTTCATTATGTATGACAGACTCTAGGTCCATCCACCTCACTATAAATAACTCAATTTCATTTCTTTCTATGGCTGAGTAATCTTCCATTGTATATATGTGCCACATCTTCTTTATTCATTCATCTGTCAATGGATACTTAGGTGGCTTCCATGTCCTGGCTATTGTAAATAGAGCTGTGAAAACATTCTGGTACATGACTCTTTATGAATTATGGTTTTCTCAGGGTATATGCCCAGTAATGGGATTGCTGGGTTGTATGGTAGTTCTATTTTTAATTTCTTAAGGAACCTCCATACTGTTTTCCATAGTGACTGTATCAATTTACATCCCCACCAACAGTGCAAGAGGGTTCCCTTTGCACCACACACTCTCCAGCATTTATTGTTTGTAGATTTTTTGATGATGGCCATTCTGACTGGTGTGAGATGATATCTCATTGTAGTTTTTTGGGTTTTCTTTTGTTTGTTTTTTGTTTTTGTGGTACGCGGGCCTCTTACTGTTGTGGCCTCTCCCGTTGAGGAGCACAGGCTCTGGATGCACAGGCTCAGCGGCCATGGCTCACTGGCCCAGCCACTCCGCGACATGTGGGATATTCCCAGACCGGGGCACAAACTCGTGTCCCCTGCATCGGCAGGTGGACTCTCAACCGCTGTGCCACCAGGGAAGCCCTCATTGTAGTTTTGATTTGCATTTCTCTAATGATTAATGATGTTGAGCATTGTTTCATGTGTTTATTGACAATCTATGTATATTCTTGGAGAAATGTCTATTTAGGTCTTCTGCCATTTTTTGATTGGGTTATTTATTTCTTTGATATTGATTTGCATGAGCTGCTTGTAAATTTTGGAGATTAATCCTTTGTCAGTTGTTTCATATGCAAATATTTCCTCCCATTCTGACAGGTTGGCTGTTCATCTTGTTTATGTTTTCCTTTGCTGTGCAAAAGCTTTTGTTTCATTAGGTTCCGTTTGTTTATTTTTGTTTTTACTTCCCTTTCTCTAGGAGGTGAGTCAAAAACGATCTTGTTGTGATTTATGTCATACAGTGTTCTGCCTATGTTTTCCTCTAAGTGGTCTATAGTGTCTGCCCTTACATTATGGTCTTTAATCCATTTTGAGTTTATTTTTGTGTATGGTGTTAGACTGTTCTAATTTCATTCTTTTACATGTAGCTGTCCAGTTTTCCCAGCACCACTTACTAAAGAGGCTGTCTTTTCTCCATTGCATATTCTTGCCTCCTTTATCAATGATAAGATGACCATATGTGTGTAGGTTTATCTCGGGGCTTCCTATCCTTTTCCATTGATCTATATTTCTGTTTCTGTGCCAGTACCATATTGTCTTGATTACCGTAGCTTTGTAGTATAGTCTGAAATCAGGGAGGCTGTTCCCTCCAACTCCGTTTCTCTTTCTCAAGATTGCTTTGGCTATTTGGGATATTTTGTGTTTCCATACAAATTGTGAAATTTTTTTGTTCTAGTTCTGTTAAAAATGCCAGTGGTAGTTTGATAGGGATTGCATTGAATCTGTAGATTGCTTTGGGTCGTAGAGTCATTTTCACAATGTTGATTCTTCCAATCCAAGGACATGGTATATCTCTCCATCTGTTTGTATCATCTTTAATCTCTTTCATCAGTGTCTTAGTTTTTTGCATACAGGTCTTTTGTCTCCTTAGGTAGGTTTATTCCTAGGTATATTCTTTATGTTGTAATGGTAAATGGAAGTGTTTCCTTAATTTCTGTTTCAGATTGTTCATCATTAGTGTGTAGGAATGCAAGAGATTTCTGTGCATTAATTTTGTATCCTGCTACTTTACTAAATTCATTGATTAGCTCTAGTAGTTTTCTGGTAGCATCTTTAGGATTCTCTATGCATAGTATTGTGTCAGCTGCATACAGTGACAGTTTTACTTCTTCTTCTCTGATTTGGATTCCTTTTATATCTTTTTCTTCTCTGATTGCTGTGGCTAAAACTTCCAAAGCTATGTTGAGTAATAGTGGTGAGAGTGGGCAACCTTGTCTTCTTCCTAACCTTAGTGGAAATTGTTTCAGTTTTTCACCATTGAGAATGATGTTGGCTGTGAGTTTGTCATATATGGCCTTTATTCTGTTGAAGTATGTTCCCTCTATGCCTACTTTCTGGAGGGTTTTTTTTTTTTTTTTTTTTAATAAATGGATGTTGTATTTTGTCAAAAGTTTTTTCTGCATCTATTGAGATTTTCATATGATTTTTCTCCTTCAATTTGTTAATATGGTTTATCACATAGATTAATTTGTGTATATTGAAGAATCCTTGCATTCCTGGGATAAATGCCACTTGATCATGGTGTATGATCCTTTTAATGTGCTGTTGGATTCTGTTTGCTGGTATTTTGTTGAGGACTTTTGCATCTATGTTCATCATGATATTGGTCTGTAGTTTTCTTCCTTGTGATATCTTTGTCTGGTTTTGGTATCGGGGTGATGGTGGCCTCATAGAATGAGTTTGGGAGTGCTCCTCTGTCTGCTATACTTTGGAAGAGTTTGAGAAGGATAGGTGTTAGCTCTTCTCTAAATGTTTGGTAGAACTCTACTGTGAAGCAATCTGGTCTTGGGCTTTTGTTTGTTGGAAGATTATTAATCACAGTCTCAATTTCAGTGCTTGTGATTTGTCTGTTTTTATTTTCTATTTCTTCCTGGGTCAGTCTTGGAAGGTTGTGCCATTCTAAGAATTTGTCCATTTCTTCCAGGTTGTCCATTTTATTGACATATAGTTGCTTGTAGTAATCTCTGATGATCCTTTGTATTTCTGCAGTGTCAGTTGTTACTTCTCCTTTTTCATATCTAATTCTGTTGATTTAATTCTTCTTCTTTTTTTCTTGATGAGTCTGGCTAACTGTTTATCAATTTTGTTTATCTTCTCAAAAAAACAGCTTCTTGTTTTATTGATCTTTGCTATTATTTCCTTCATTTCTTTTTCATTTATTTCTGATCTGATCTTTATGATCTCTTTCCTTCTGTTAACTTTCAGGGTTTTTTTTGTTTTTCTTTCTCTAATTGCTTTAGGTATAAGTTTAGGTTGTTTATTTGAGACATTTCTTGTTTCTTGAGGTAGGATTGTATTGCTGTAAACTTCCCTCTTAGAACTGCTTTTGCTGCATCCCACAGGTCTTGGGTCATAATTTTTTCATTGTCATTTGTTTCTAGGTATCTTTTTATTCTGTCTTTGATTTCTTCAGTGATCTCCTGGTTATAAAATCCATATAATTATTGATATCCATTAATTTAACTTAATTAAATTGTGGATTCATTGGCAGAGCATTCATCCTGCCTCTTCTGTGATACACTTGGCTTTCTCATGTCTCAGCTCATGATCAGAATTAAGGGGTGCAGATAGCATACTGGAGTTCAGGTCAATGGATTGCCTTAAAAAGAATGGAAGCCTAAAATGTTTCCTTGGAGGATGTTCTTTTAAGAAACAATAAATATAACTCTTTGAGAGAGATTTTGAATAGAAGTGTTTGCTAGACTTGAATATCTTCATGTATTTTCTGATACATCTGTCTTGTAGTAGGGATTATTCTCTGCTTATGCCCTAAATCAACTCATAGGTTTGTTTTGTTCTGTTTTTTGATGGAAAGACAGATTCTTAGCAGGAATTATTAATTTTTACCTTAAGAAAATTTTCAGAAATGGTTAACAGTTTCTGAAACAACTAACTTGAAATATTAGATCTACATGGGTCTTTACCATCCTCTGATGAACTTACACATAAAAAAAAATGTCCCAGAGAATTTTAATAAATTTCCTTTAATTGTTCAGCAAGATTGAAACAAATTGAAGCTTGAACTATGATTTCCTTATGCAGTCAAGATTCAAATACTCTGCAAAGAAAAAAGCAAATTTAACTTGTCTCAGAAATGAATCTTAAGCTTACTTATACTAAGATACAAATGCCTAATAAAGCTTTATTTACATCTCAGAATATTTGCATTGAATAGTGTTCCAGAGTAGAATTCCATGATTCCATGCATCACTGGTCTTTATACATTTAAAGTATATTTTACTTTATAACCCAAGAAAGAGAAAAAATCCTGTATAATCCATACTTAGATTAATGGGGAAAAAAAGAAGAAAAAGGGCTTTCGAAATCTGGTTTTGTGGCCATCTGTCTTCTTTTATCTTTATTTTTAGTTTTTTTTGCTGTACGCGGGCCTCTCACTGTTGTGGCTTCTCCCATTGTGGAGCACAGGCTCCAGACGCGCAGGCTCAGCTGCCATGGCTCATGGGCCCAGCTGCTCCGCGGCATGTGGGATCTTCCCGGACCGGGGCACGAAGCCGTGTCCCCTGCATTGGCAGGCGGACTCTCAACCACTGCGCCACCAGGGAAGCCCTGTCTTCTTTGAAATCTAACATTTTATTTGGTTTAAGTGAAATGGCATTCACAATTGTTATTGGAAAGAGAGCTCCTTAACTACCTGAAAATTAAGTTGCTTTATTCCAAAGCACGCTGCTTCAGAGCACTTAGTGACTTTATTTTATGATTATCTCTCCCATGCAGAATCCAAAGTGTGGCATGCATCACATGAAGTGCCCTTGTGCAATACTTAAACCATCATTCTGATTCACTGAAGTAAAATAAGCTATGCTTTATGAATGGATACTTATTAAATTTACTAAAGATGTATGTGTCACCCCCAGCACAGGGGATTCCTTATAGTGTCAGCTTTTAACTCCTTTAGAATGGATAATATTTATCTCTTCCTATTAATAATTGGCTTCTGCTTAAAAAAAGAAAGATGTTCTAATATGAAGAAGTCCTTGCTTTTCCAGACCAGCACTCTGTGTCTGGTAATTAATATTAAAATAATTCAGGAATAAGTCAATTCCAATTAACATTCCCCCCAGCCTATTCCTAATAGGTGAACACTTTTCATTAGTCTTTTGTACACTTTGTACAAATGCTAATTAATAACTCATGAATGCTAATAAATGTGTCCCTCTGAAAGGAAGAAAAAGCAAAACAAAACTGAAGTTGTTATAATAGTTCAGAAGTACATCCTGGAACTAATAAAATACACTGTGTGCTCTGTACACACAGGCAAAGTGTTTAAGAGAAAAACATTTTACTCTTTGGATAAGTCAGAGGAAAAATGCAATACTGGAAAACTTTTTTTTTTTTTTTGAGAAATAGAGGAATACTAACATTACGTAGGATAGAACAAATATTGGAGTACCCACTAGTCATAAGTAGCTTATGATCTGAATGACTTGAATAATGATGTTTTTTCCAGGTCACAATATTAATGTAGCTCAGTCTTAAAGATGACAATCCCCTTTGCAATGAGTTTTCAGAGATTTTTGAAACCTTTCTAATTAGGCAAATACTAGGCAGTAATAGAAAGAGTTGAAATCCATATGCTCCAACTAGAACTTTTTCCCTTCCTGTTCACTTTTCTCCTGTGTCCTCAAAACTGCCTTGTTTAGACCTACAAAACCCTTGTATTGCCCCTTCCCCAAAGGCTCTTCTTCATAACAACTATTCTTCACTAAGATTTTTTAAAAAAATTATAAATTTTAGTTTTATTTCTTTGTTTCCAGTTTTTTACTCATTTTTTTATATTTTATTATTTTGGGGCCAGATCACACAGCATGTGGAATCTTAGTTCCCCAACCAGGGAACGAACCTGGGTCCCCTGCAGTGGAAGTGTGGAGTCTTAACCACTGGGCTGCTGGGGAAATCTGTTAATTAACATTTTACTTTCCAAATTTTCTTACTCAGTAGGAGATCCATCTGTTAAGCATTATTGCTAGGTATGGGTTGAAAGATCATTTCTTGGTAAAGGACTTGAGATAAACCACTTGACCTTTCTGCTCTGGCCTCTCTCGCAGGCACTCATGGAAGTCTGCCCTTGGCTGCTGCTTTTCCAGAGGTCATCCTGCTTCATTGTTAGAGATTCTTCTTGATATTGGTACTCCACTTGCATGACTGCAGCTTTTTCCTGCTTCAAATTGACCCATTTTACATCTGCAGAACTGCGTCATCCAAAACTTTTATTTAAAGTGAAAAGGCCAGGATAGCTGACTTCTAAAGGGTTCTTCTTACAGACCTCTCTGATCTTACACTTGCATTTACCCATCAAAAAATGGAAACCATCTTTAAAAAATAATGTAATACTAGTATACCTGCCCTCTTTCAGATGTTCATTCAAATCAAATTTTATTGATTATCTTTATTAAAAGTTTTTTAAAGAAACCAAACATCTTTTAAATCCTATTAAATTTTATTGCTTCAAAATAGAATACACACTCCAGCTGAATAGATGCCCCAGTTGTCTTATTGCCATCATTTTTTATGGACATGCCTGGCCACTTTTCTACCTCACTTCCTCTTGCTGTCACATTTAGTGGTGTGTTACTAAGGGAAAGAAGGTGGTGATAGGTTTCACCTTGCGTTTGAAGTGAAGATCCTTTCCTGGGGGATGGATGGATCATTTAACTGGCAGAGGTTAGTGGAAGTCCTCAATCTCCAGTTTGCTGGTCAGTTAATAAACACTTCTGACTCTTCTGAGAGGATTGAAAAATATCTAACTCCTATTTCCAAAACTTAGTTTTCAAATCACCATCTTGAAAATTTTTAAAGATGTGCATAATCTGGAAAAAAATTGTTAAGGGACCAGAAAGGGAGTCCAGTATCATATTCAACTCTAAGTTTTTTTTTATTTTATTGTTTTGTTTGTTTAAATTCAGTGTCGTGGACAAAACAGAAAAGCGCCTAACTAGGAATTGAGCAACACACAAACGTATTTCACAGAATTAGATATTACTGAACCTACCAAGGAAATGCTAGTGTATGAAACCATGGATTATAAAGTCTAATTTCTTACACTGACAAAGATAAGTTTTAGTGTATTGTGATGGGAACAACATTGAGTTACAGCACTGGCTATTACATACATTAAAGACAGGACTAAATGGCTGCTGAAGGTCTTGACAATGGCAAAATTCTATGACTCTAAGGTAAAATTCATGTTCTGATAATTCAATCTACACAAGTTTTCGTATGACTACGTTTTGTTCTTTATTTTTTTCCTTTTTTTTTAAATTGAAGTATAGTTGATTTACAATGTTATATTTGTTTTAGGTAAACACAATAAAGATTCAAAATTTTTATAAATTATACTGTATTTAAAGTTTTGAAATATTGGTTTTATTCCCTATTCTGACTGTGAAGAAAGGGTACATTCCTTCCCTAGTGAAGTTCAAGCAAGATTTGGGAAGCACATGGTCAATTTGATTAGAGAGGATAAGGATAACAAACATTAAGGAAATCATCTATTTCTTGAAGAGTGTATTAGAGTCCTCCAGAGAAACAGAACCATGTGTATGATGCATGTATATAATATATTTATGAGTATATGTGTCTATATATATAATGTGTGTCTTTATACAAGAGATGTATACAGTATACACACTTATATGTAGTGTGTACATGTATGTGAGTGCATGTGGAGACAGAGGGAGGGATTTATTCTTAAAAATTGGCTCATGTGATTGAGTATGAAACCTACAAAACAGACCGAGTTAGAAATTCAGACTGATGAGGAAGTCAAGTCTGAATTCTATACAGCAGGCTGGAAGCTCAGGCAGGGTTTCAATGTTGCAACCTTGATAATTCCTTCTGAGTGAAACCTCAGTGTTTGCCCTTAAGGCCTTCAATTCATTGGTCGAGGCTCATCCACATTACGAAAGGTAGTCTGCTTTACTCAGAACCTACTGATTTATATGTTAATCACAGCAACATCTAGATTGGTGTATGGCAAACAACTGGACACCATATACTAGGCAAGTGGAAACATTAAAGTTAACCACTAGAGATGGTTATTAAGGCTTTAAACAATACCTGCAAATCAAGTATTATCAGGAATTAAAGTGTTAGCAAACAATGCTTTCATCAGAAAAATGTAATTATTTGTTGCTGTACCATGTTCTCCTTTTGTTGATTTAGTATTTTTTGTTTGTTTTAATAATATTGATAATATAGAACTTGTGGAAATCTAAATATCTTTGAGTCAACAGGATGAAGTTATATTTCAAGTTGCAAGTTTTAAAACCTCAACAGCACTTTAAAAAAATAAGAAGAAGCTCTTGATACAAGTGTTTTGTAAAACTAAAGCACCATCTGGGAAAGACGAATTCATCTTGCTTACATATATAAGAAAGAATGTTTCAGAATATTCATATACCAGTGCTATTAAATGTAAACTGAATCTATATATACTCTAAACCTCATCATAAAGTTGATGCTTGTGTATTTATTTACCAAAAATTATAAATTAATTTCCCATAATATTGAAATGTTTATTATAATAGTTTTAAGAACTCTTGACTTTGAAACATGAGACCCTAAATCTTTGTTATATAGAAGACACATTTGTTAAGATATATTTATTCACTTAAAGTTGTAAACTATATTTGCTATTTGCTGTAGGATGTGAATTTTCCCTCACTATACTTGTGATTATTAACATTTTAACTATGACATTACTGAATTAATTATCATTAATTTGTGTAAGCAGTGGGAAAGCCCTGGAGAGATCTTTGAAACTAGAATCATATAGGAAAACATCCTTAGTTCTTAAAAACAGAAAAGCAGGTAAAATAGATTGGATGGTCTAATGACTAATTTTTTAACACAATGCCTAATCTCAATTTTCTCTCTTAATAAAATAACATTAGTGAATAATATTTAATAAGTGTTTTGTATGGGTCAGACATTGTGCTAAGGATTATACATGGTGAATAAGGAATCCTATGTTACTCACAGTAGTTCTATAATGATTTATATCTTCTCACAGATGAGCAGAGACTATATACCATTATAGATTTATCTGAGTATACACTCTTAACTGCGTACTGTCTCAATAACAGGAAGATGGATAAGGATGGTGGGGAGGGTCAAGAGTAAAAGATTGGAGGCAGGGTAAAGAATGAGAAAATATTAGAACAAACTGAGAAATATTGGAATAATTAGGGTTGAGGAACGCTTAGGATCTATTTTGTTTGCAGTTAACCCAATTCTGTTGAAAATAAATTTTAATTAGACTGTAGTCTGTGTATGGTTGAACCAAACCAGAAAAAAAAATACCTAAGATCTAAATACTACAACTTCATGCCACCCTAGGCTTCAATGACGCCAAAAATGTTTTATATTCCTTAATAGAAAAAACAAAATATTCCATCCTGATTCTCTACTTATTACAAATTCTTGAATCTTTCTTGAATATCTTCATCTTCTTTTGATTCAAAGAGTTGAACTTTAGATCCACCTCAAATAATGGTACTCATGAGGACTTTCTAGCTTTGTTCTGACAAGATCCCCTGGTTCAAATATATTCATCAGTGTTACCCTTTTTTGTCAACTCTGAAAAGTTTAGTTTCTAATTTACATGTCATAGATTATAAGCATACAAAAATCATAAAAAAAGACAAGTTCAGGACTACTAATAATCAGAAGCAAGCTCATACAGGAGAAAGAATAGACACAAATAATAAGAAGTCGAGAAAATTTAATCCAGAAAGTCTTTCTGGGTACAGAGAGATTAAAAAAAGGGGATATGGAGTAGCATAGAGGTTAGATGGAAAGGAAAGAAAGTAGAAGATTCAATATGTATTAAACAAACAAATAAACAACAAAAAAAGCAACTACGTACCAGGAATTTTACATATACAAACTAATTTAATTCTCTTAAGAAATACATGCCATTATAACTCACATTTTCCAGATGTAGAAGCAGAGACAAACAAAATTTAGCAACTTATGTAAAGTCATTTCTTATAAGTGATAGAATTAAGATTCAAGTTCAGGTTTATTTTACTCCAAATTCCATTATTTTCATTCATTCATTAATTTACTCTTTCTATTCATTTAGTTTGCTCTCATAAGTATGAGTTTCTTACACAGAATAGGTATTTTATTAATTTTGAACAGATGAGTTGATATATAGATACACAAACAATAGAGCAAATGAAGAAAGTCTGAATTATTCGTAGCAAATCCATTCCCACATTCTCCCAAACTCTGACTTTGTTAGGAGCCTGCAATATATTTCTGGATGACAAGAACTGTATTCTGAACTTAGTCTGAATTTTGATTCTACTTCTTTGAGATAACACTTAGGTCTCAAATGGAACAGGTAGCATGAAATAAAGATCTTTCCTCAGCACATTTCTTAAGTTGTACTCATTGCTTTACCTCACAAGAGATGGGGAGAGGTCAATTATTGTTTGGACTTTTAAAAAAATATCTTGCTTGGGGCTCCAAGTTTGGATAGAGACCAAGAGAGGAAAATAGAGAAAAAGGAGAGATGATTAAGAATCTAACTATAACAATGACTTCAATATCTGGGGCACCTGGTTTGCATATTCTTCAGAAACTCTATACCTTGCAGTTACATGGTATTGCTTAGGGGAAGCAGTACCGATGTATGTTCATGCCAAAGAAAACTGACCAAAGGCACACAGAACACATTGAAATACATAAATAGAAACATAAACCTGACTTTTTATCCTAAGTTAAGCAAATTATTGTAAAATAAGCTGGAATCTTTCTATTCTTTTGTGACATCCTAGAAAGAGATGATCCAGAAAGTAGGGAAAATAAAATGTGTTCTGGAGGAGAGGACCTTCAAGACAGCAGAAGAGTAAGACATGGAGATCACCTTCTGCCCCACAAATACATCAAAAATGGATCTACATGTGGAACAACTGCTACAGAACACCTACTGAGCGCTGACAGAAGACCTCAGACTTCCCAAAAGGCAAGAAACTCCCCACGTACCTGGGTGGGGCAAAAGAAAAAAGAAAAAAACAGAGACAAAAGAATAGGGATGGGACCTGCACATCTGGGAGGGAGCTGTGGAGGAGGAAAGGTTTCCACACACTAAGAAGTCCCTTCACTGGTGGAAACGGGGAGTGGGCAAGGGGGAAGCTTCGGAGCCACAGAGGAGAGCTCAGCAACAGGAGTGCAGAGGGAAAATTACAGAGATTCTGACACAGGGGATTGATGCCGACCAGCACTCAGCAGCCTGAGAGGCTTCTCTGCTATGGTGGGGGCTGGGAGCTGAGGCTTGGGCTTTGGAGGTCAGATCCCAGGGAGAGGACTGAGATTGGCTGTGTGAACACAGCCTGAAGGGGGCTAGTGCACCACAGCTAGCTGGGAGGGAGTCTGGGGAAAAGTCTGGAACTGCCTAAGAGGCAAGAGACCATTGTTTCAGGATGTGCGAGGAGAAGGGATACAGAGCACCACCTAAACAAGCTCCAGAGAAGGGCACAAGATGCGGCTACCAGTGCAGACACCAGAGATGGGCATGAGATGCTAAGGCTGCTGCTAAAGCCACAAAGGATCCTGTGTACAAGCACAGGTCAATATCCACACCTCCCCGGGAGCCTGTGCAGCCTACTACCGCCAGGATCCCGTGATCCAGGGACAACTTCCCAGAGAGAACACATGGTGCGACTCAGGCTGTTGCAACGTCTCTAGGCCTCCACCTCTACCACCTCAGGCTCTCCCCGCATTCCATAGCTCTTCCTCCCACTGGCCTGAGTAAGCCAGAGCCCCTTAATTAGCCACTCCTTTAACGCCCTACTATCTGGGTGAAGAACAGACGCCAGAGGACGACCTACATGCAAAGGCAGGGCCAAATCCAAAGCTGAACCTCAGGAGCTGTGCAAGCAAAGAAGAGAAAGGGAAATCTCTCCGTGCAGCCTTAGGAGCAGTGGATCAAATGTCCACAATCAACTTGATATACACTTTCTCTGTGAAATACCTGAATAGACAACGAATCTTCCCAAAATTGAGGCAGTGGACTTTGGGGGCAACAGTAGACTTGGGGTTTTCTGTATGCAACTGAATAGTTTCTGATTTATATATTTTTCTTAGTTTAGTTTTTAGTGCTTGTTATCATTGGTGGATTTGGTTATCGGTTTTGTTGCTCTCTTCTTTTTTAAAAATTACTTTTAAATTTTAATAATATATTTTATTAATTTTTATTTTAACAACTAATTTTAATTTTGTTATTCCTTTCTATTTTTCTCCCCTTTCTTCTGAGCCATGTGGCTGACAGGGTTTTTGTGCTCTGGCTGGGTGTCAGGCCTGATCCTCGGAGGTGGGAGAGCCAAGTTCTGAGTTCAGGACATTGGACCACCAGAGCCCTCCTGGCCCCATGTAATATCAGTCGGTGAGAGTTCTCACAGAGATCTCTGTCTCAACACTAAGACCCAGCTCCATTCAACAACCAGCAAGCTCCAGTGCTGGACACCCCATGCCAAACAACTAGCAAGATAGGAACACAAAACTACCCATTAGCAGAGAGGCTGATTAAATCATAATAAGTTCACAGACACCCCAAAACACACAACTGGGCTCAGTACTGCCCACCAGAAAGACAAGATACAGCCTCATCCACCAAAACACAGGCATCAATCCCTCCACCAGGAAACCTACAAAGCCCACTAAATCAACCTTACCCACTGGGGGCAGAAAACAAAAACAACAGGAACTATGAACCTGCAGGCTGTGAAAAGAACACCTCAAACAGAGTAAGTTATGCAAAATGAGAAGAAGAGAAATGTGCAGCAGAAGAAGGAACAAAGTAAAAACCCACCAGACCAAGAAAATGAAGAGGAAATAGACAGTCTTCCTGAAAAAGAATTCAGAGTAATGATAGTAAAGATAACCCAAAATCTTGGAAATAGAATGGAGAAAATACAGGAAACATTTAACAAGGACCTAGAAGAACTAAAGAGCAAACAAACAGTGATGAACAACACAATAAATGAAATTAAAAATTCTCTAGAAAGAATCGGTAGCAGAAAAACTGAGGCAGAAGAACAGATGAGTGAGCTGCAAGATAACATAATGGTAATAACTACCACAGAACAGAATAAAGAAGAAAGAATGAAAAGAATTGAGGACAGTCTCAGAGACGTCTGGGACAATGCTAAATGCACCAACATTCGAATTGTATGGGTCCCAGAAGAAGAAGAGAAAAGGAAAGGGACTGAGAAAATATTTGAAGAGATTATAGTTGAAACCTTCCCTAATATGGGAAAGGAAATAGTCAATCAAGTCCAGGAAGCAAAGAGAGTCCCATACAGGATAAATTTAAGGGGAAACACGCCAAGACACATATTAATCAAACTATCAAAAATTAAATACAAAGAAAATATATTAAAAGAAACATGGGGAAAACAACAAATAGCATACAAAGGAATCCCTAAGGTTAACAGCTGATCTTTCAGCAGAAACTCTGAAAGCCAGAAGAGAGTGGTAGGAAATATTTAAAGTGATGAAAGGGAAAAAGCCTACAACCAAGATTACTCTATCCAGCAAGGATCTCATTCAGATTCGATGGAGAAATTAAAAACTTTACAGACAAGAAAAAGCTAAGAGAATTCAGCACCACCAAACCAGCTTTACAACAAATGCTACAGGAACTTCTCTAGGCAGGAAACACAAGAGAAGGAAAAGACTTACAATAACAAACCCAAAACAATTAATAAAATGGTAATGAGAACATACATACCGATAATTACCTTAAATGTAAATGGATTAAATGCTCCATCCAAAATACATAGACTAGCTGAATGGATTTAAAAAAATACCCATATATATGCTGTCTATAAGAGACTACTTCAGTACATAGGGACACATACAGACTGAAAGTGAGGGGATGGAATGAGATATTCCATGAAAATGGAAATCAAAAGAAAGCTGGAGTAGCAAGTCTCATATCAGACAATATAGACTTTAAAATAAAGACTATTACAAAACACAAAGAAGGACACTACATAATGATCAAGGGATCAACCTAAGAAGAAGATATAAAAATTATAAAAATGTATGCATCCAACATAGGAGCACCTCAATACATAAGGCAAATGTTAACAGCCATAAAAGGGGAAACACAATAATAGTAGGATACTTTAACACCCCACTTTCACCAATGGACAGATCAACCAAAATGAAAATGAATAAGGAAACACAAGTTTAAATGACACATTAAACATGATGGATGTAATTGATACTTATAGGAAATTCCATCCACAAACACCAGAATACAGTTTCTTCTCAAGGGCTCATGGAACATTCTCCAGGATAGATCACATCTTGGGTCACAAATCAAGTCTTGGTAAATTTTAAAAAATTGAAATAGTATCAAGTATCTTTTGAGACCACAGTGTTATGAGTCTAGATATCAGTTACAGGAAGAAAAAAAACTGTAAAATATAAAAACACATTGAGGTTAAACATTATGGTACTAAAAAACCAAGAGATCACTGAAAAATCAAAGAGGCAATTAAAAAATACCTAGAAACAAATGACAATGAAAACATGACATGCAAAACCTATGGGATGCAGTGAAAGCAATTCTAAGAGGGAAGTTTACAACAATACAATCCTACTTCAAGAACTGAGACAAATTACAAATAAACAACCTAACCTTATACCTAAAGTAATTAGAGAAAGAAGAACAAAAACCCTGCAAAGTTAGCAGAAGGAAAGTAATCATAAAGATCAGATCAGAAGTAAATGAAAAAGAAATGAAGGCAACGATAGTAAGGATCAATAAAACTAAAAGCTGGTTCTTTGAGAAGATAAACAAAATTGATAAAACATTAGCCAGACTCATCAAGAAAAAAAGGGAGAAGACTCAAATCAATAGAATTAGAAAGGAAAAAGAAGTAACAACTGACACTGAAGAAATACAAAGGAGAATGAGAGATTACTACAAGCAACTCTATGCCAATAAAATGGACAACCTGGAAGAAATGGACAAATTCTTAGAAGAGCACAACCTTCTGAGACTGAACCAGGAAGAAATAGAAAGTATAAATGGACCAATCACAAGCACTGAAATTGAAACTGTGATTAAAAAACTTCCAACAAACAAAATTCCAGGACCAGATGGCTTCACAGTAGAATTCTACCAAACATTTAGAGAAGAGCTAACACCTACCCTTCCCAAACTCTTCCAAACTATAGCAAAGGGAGGAGCACTCCCAAACTCATTCTATGAGACCACCATCACCCTGATACCAAAACCAGACAAAGATGTCACAAGGAAGAAAACTACAAATATCACTGATGAACATAGATGCAAAAATCCTCAACAAAATACTAGCAAACAGAATCCAACAGCACATTAAAAGGATCATACACCATGATCAAGTGGCATTTATCCCAGGAATGCAAGGATTTTTCAATATAGGCTAATCAGTCAATGTGGTACACCCCATTACTAAACTGAAGGAGAAAAACCATATGATAATCTCAATAGATGCAGAAAAAGTTTTTGACAAAATTCAACACCTATTTATGAAAAAAAAAACTCTTAGAAAGTATGCATAGAGGAACGCATCTCAACAGAATAAAGTCTGTATATAACAAACCTACAGCCAACATCAGTCTCAATGGTGAAAAACTGAATTCCACTAAGATCAGTAAAAAGACAAGGTTGCCCACTCTTACCACTATTATTCAACATAGTTTTGGAAGTTTTAGCCACAGGAATCAGACGAAAAAGAAACAAAAATCATACAAATCAGAAAAGAAGAATTAAAACTGTCACTGTTTGCTGATGACATGATACTATACATAGAGAATCCTAAAGATGCTACCAGAAAACTACTAGAGCTAATCAATGAATTTGGTAAAGTAGCAGGATAAAAAATTAATGCACAGAAATCTCTTGCATTCCTATACACTAATGATGAGCAATCTGAAAGAAAAATTAAGGGAACACTCCCATTTACTATTACAACAAAAAGAATAAAATACCTAGGAATAAACTTACCTAAGGAGACAAAAGACCTATATGCAGAAAATTATAAGACACAGATAAAAGTAATTAAAGATGATACAAACAGATGGAGAGATATACCATGTCCTTGGATTGGAAGAATCAACATTGTGAAAATGACTCTACTACCCAAAGCAATCTACAGATTCAAGGCAGTCACTATCAAACTACCACGGGCATTTTTCACAGAACTAGACCAAAAAATTTCACAATTTGTATGGAAACACAAAAGATCCCAAATAGCCAAAGCAAGCTTGAGAAACAAAAACAGAGTTGGAGGGAACAGGCTCCCTGATTTCAGACTATACTACAAAGCTACGGTAATCAAGACAATATGGTACTGGCACAAAAACAGAAATATAGATCAATGGAACAGGATAGAAAACCCCGAGATAAACCCACACACATATGGTCATCTTATCATTGATAAAGGAGGCAAGAATATGCAATGGAGAAAAGACAGCCTCTTCAGTAAGTGGTGCTGGGAAAACTGGACCGCTACATGTAAAAGAATAAAATTAGAACACTACATAACACCATACACAAAAATAAACTTAAAATGGATTAAAAACCTAAATGTAAGGGCAGACACTATAAAACTCTTGGAGGAAATCATAGGCAGAACACTCTATGACATAAATAACAGTAAGATTCTTTTTGACCCACCTCCTAGAGAAAAGGAAATAAAAACAAAAATAAACAAATGGGACCTAATGAAACTTAAAAGCTATTGCACAGCCAAGGAAACCATAAACAAGACAAAAAGACAACTCTCAGGATGGGAGAAAAAAATTGCAAATGAAGCCACTGACAAAGGTTTAATCTCCAAAATTTACAAGCAGGTCCTGCAGCTAAATATCAAAAAACAAACAACCCAATTCAAATATGGGCGGAAGACCTAAATAGACATTTCTCAAAGAAGATATCCAAATTTCACAAAAATACATGAAAGGACTCTCAACATCACTAATCATTAGGGAAATACAAATCAAAACTACAATGAGGTATCACCTCATACCTGTCAGAATGGCTATCACCAAAAAATCTACAGACAATAAATGCTGGAGAGGGTGTGGAGAAAAGGGAACCCTCTTGCGCTGTTGGTGGGAATGTAAATCGATACCGTTACTATGGAGAACGGTATGGAGGTTCCTTAAGAAACTAAAAAATAGAACTACCATATGACCCAGCAATCCCACTACTGGGCATATACTCTGAGAAAACCATAATTCAAAAAGTGTCATGTGCCACAGTGTTCATTGCAGCACTATTTACAATAACCAGGACATGGAAGCAACCCAAGTGTGCATTGACAGATGAATGGATAAAGAAGATGTGGCACATATATACAATGAAATATTACTCAGTCATATAAAGAAATGAAATTGAGTTATTTGTAGTGAGGTGGATGGACTTAGAGCCTGTCATATAGAGTGAAGTAAGTCAGAAAGAGAAAAATAAACACTGTATGCTAACACATATATATGGAATCTAAAAAAAAAAAAAGTTCTGAAGAACCTAGGGGTAGGGCAGGAATAAAGACACAGATGTAGAGAATGGACTTGAGGACACAGGGAGGGGGAAGGGTAAGCTGGGAAGAAGTGAGAGAGTGGCATTGACATATATACACTACCAACTGTAAAATAGATAGCTAGTGGGAAGCAATCACAAAGCACAGCGAGATCAGCTTGGTGCTTTTTGACCACCTAGAGGGGTGAGATTGGGAGGGTGGGAAGGGGACACAAGAGGGAGGTGTTATGGGGATATATTTATACGTATAACTGATTCACTTTTTTATACAGCAGAAACTAACACAAGCATGTAAAGCAATTATACTCCAATAAAGATGTTAAAATAACAAATGTGTTCTGACAAAGGGAGAGGAAGACAAAGGGAGAGAGAGAGGTGGGGAGTGAGAAAGAAAGAGAATGAGAAAGAGAATTTCAGAAGTAATAATTTGCAGATTCCTAGTTGTAGCTTGAATTATTGGTGAATTGAAAAGTTTGAGTTAGTGATAAAAATGGATTTTAAAAGTGTAATTTCTTGGAACTTTATAGGCAGCTCCTGAGTTAGCAGATCTGAAATTTCCTTAGTAATAAAGTTTTAAAAAATTAGTTCTTTGAGATCTTGGAAATGTGTCACATGACCTGTGTACTTCTGAACACACATGGGTTGGGAATAAGGTCAACCAACCTTTCCTGGAGAAACAGTAGGACTGTCCAGGGACACCAGTCCATCCCTAGAGGTGAGGAAGTCCCTCATCCATACCCCAGAGACTGGAAATCACAGAGTTTACAGCACCAAGCACACAGTCTCATCTTCCAGATACACTGATGTGGAAGAGCTCTCATATGTGGTCACAGGATGGCTGGAAGGTTCCCTGGTGGTCAGAAAATACTTGGTAGACACTAGGCATAAGAAGTCACTGTGTTCACTCAGTTCCTGGGAAGGGAGGATCCCCACTTTGACAGTAATGTCCTCATTATAACTTGATTACATCTGTAAAGTCCTATCTTCTAACAAGGTCCTGTTAGGAGGTATTAGGATTTAGGACTTCAACCTATGAATTTTTGCAGGGGCACAATTCAACTCATAACAAGAGACAGTCATTAAAAATGGAAAAAGGACTACCCTGGTGGCACAGTGGTTGACAGTCCGCCTGCTGATGCAGGGGACACGGGTTCGTGCCCCTGTCCGGGAGGATCCCACATGCCGTGGAGCAGCTGGGCCCGTGAGCCATGGCCGCTGAGCCTGCGTGCCCGGAGCCTGTGCTCTGCAACGGGAGAGGCCACAACAGTGAGAGGCCCGCGTACCGCAAAAAAAAAAGAAAAAAAAAAAAAGAAAAAAATGGAAAAAGAGGCACTTTACAAAGTTGATCAAATACAGTTTCCCAATTTCATCTTTCTTTGGGTTTAATGAGGAATTGGGGTGAATTTTCTCCTAAAGAACTTTATAGACCTTTACCACTGGGTATGGTATATGCCGGAAACATCCTGGTAAAGTCCTCTGGGGTCTCACTAATCAGTTATATAATTAAAATGAAATTAATTTTCCCCTGCACAGACATGGCTGAATATGTTTTATTCACTTACTTAAGAGACACAAATCATTCTTTTCTCATTTACAAAATGAACGTTGCTATTTTCATGGCCAACAATCCAATAATCACCATGCAACAAAGCAGCACTCCCTGCTCACTGTCCACTCTCTGCCATCTTACATTGACAAGATACCATGCTCTTTTATTTCTGTTTCCTAAGGAATAAGGCAGCACAGTCTCAGTTCATGAGCGATGATTAGGTATTTTCAATTGTCAACAAGTAAAAATAATAAAGTCAATACTAAGAGTTCTGATAGTCATCTTTTTAATAAACATTACTGAAAGTCCATTGTGAACCAGTAACTGAGAAAAGGACATCATCCTTCTCACCTAGGTCCCTCCAATCTGGTAGATTAAGACATGATGACAAGGGATTATTAATATCAAAAACACAAACAAACAAACAACCCCAATCAAAATATGGGCAGAAGACCTAAATAGATATTTCTCAAAAGAAGATATACAGATGGGCAACAAGTACAAGGAGAGATGCTCAATATCACTAACTATTAGAGAAATGCAGATCAAAACTACAATGAGGTAGCATCTAACACCAGTCAGAATGGCCAACATCAAAAAGTCTACAAATAATAATTGCTGGAAAGGGTGTGGAGAAAAAGGAACCCTCCTACACTGTTGGTGGGAAAGTAAACTTGTGCAGCCACTATGGAGAACAGTATGGAGGCTCCTTTAAAAACTAAAAATAGAGTTACCATATGATCCAATGATCCCACTCCTGGGCATATATCCAAAGAAAACTAATTCGAAAAGATACATGCACCCCAATGTTCATAGCAACTCTATTTACAATAACCAAGACATGGAAGCCACCTAAATGTTCATTGACAGATGAACGGATAAAGAAAATGTGGTTTATATATATTATGAGATATTAGCCATAAAAAAGAATTGAAATAATGCATTTGCAGGGACATGGATGGACCCAGAGATTATCATATTAAGTGAAGTAAGTCAGACAGAGAAAGATAAATATCATATGATATTATTTATATGTAGAATCTAAAAATATGATACAAATGAATTTATTTACAAAACAGAAATAGACTCACAGACATAGAAAACAAACTTATGGTTATCAAAGGGGAAAATGGGGAGGGATAAAATGGGAGTTTGGGATTAACATATACACACTACCGAATATAAAATAGATGAACAAAAGGGACCTGCTGTATAGCACAGGGAACTATATTCAGTATCTTGTAATAATATATGATGAAAAAGAATCTGAAACAGAATATATATGTGTATATACACATGTATATGTATATGTATGTATATATTTGTGTGTATAAAAATTACTTTGCTATAAACCTCAAAGTAACACAATTTTGTAAAACAACTATACTTCAATAAAGAAAACGTGATTGAAATTCTAAAAAAAAGACATGATGTGCACAGCTGAATATTCCTAAAGCACCCTGTAAGAAACAGACTAATGCTGTGGAAACCAGATATGTACAGTTATGAACTCAGTTTTATCAGGGCCACAGTTGCAAGTCATCTTGAAATTGTTTGACTTTGAGAATATTGGCATTATTACACTGAGATTTCAACATTTAAAATGAACACTGGAAATTTTTCATTCAAATATTTCTATTCTAAAATTAAATAAAATACCAATAAAACTAATTAAATTTCAAGCATTCTAAGAGAAATGAGTAGAAATGCTTAACTACTCTTGGAAATGACATAAAGAAGTATCAATTCTATTCAACCCATGAAACAAATAGAAACATTTCCTTGAGAGTATTACCAGTTTAGAAAGTTAAACCAAGATGAAAGGCAAATGAAATAAAAAGAAAGGGAAAAAAGAGAGAATGGAAAGAAGGGGAAAGTAAGAGATGGATGGAGATGAGAAAGAAAGGAAAACTAGAGAAGGAAGGATAAAAGAAGCAGCACATCATGTGAGTGCAACCTGAAAGTCGTTTATCACTGGTTTTGAACCGCTGATTAGTTCCGTATAGGTTTAAAACAGTGCTTTCTGCATGGGGCTGCAGTTGTTATGCTCTTAGTTTTACACAAGTGTAGTTTTTGAAATCCCAAGTTTCTCATTTAATCAGAGACATTTGGCTCTTTGGCTAAAGGATGACTCAGATTATAAAAATGTACCTCAGAGATTTATAGCAGTGATTCTTAAATTTGATTCCTCAACACCACGCGGGAAGTATTTTCTTTGTTTATTTGAGCAAAGATTTACATATATTCCTTACTAACTGCCAGGCAGTACTCTGGTTATTTTACGTGCATTACGTCCTTTAATTCTTATAAAAATCCAATGAGGGAGGTACTATTATTTGCATGTCACTGGTGAGAAAAGTGGAGCATGAAGTTCTCAAGTCAATGGCACAAGATCTCAGTACTAGAAAAGGCAGTGCCAGGGTTTGCCTCAAAGGGATTCTGATGACAGAGCCTGTGCTTTCACTTCTACCTTACATTGTCCATCAATTGTGATGGGAGACCCCCTCCCCAGAGCTTCTCACTGTGCTGGTGAGATTCTGAGATCTATGTTTTATCTCACCAGAGTTTTACCTCCTGAGTGGTATACATACACAATGGAATATTACCCAGCCATAAAAAAGAATGAAATAATGACATTGGCAGCAACATGGATGGACCTAGAGATTATCATACTAAGTGAAGTAAATCAAAGAAAGACAAATATCATGTGATGATATCAAGTGATGATATCACTTATATGTGGAATCTAAGAAATAATACAAATGAACTTATTTACAAAACAGAAATAGACTCACAGACATAGAAAACAAACTTAAGGCTACCAAAAGGGAAATGGGGGGAGGGATAAATTGGGAGTTTGGGATTAACAGATACACACTACTATATATAAAATAGATAAGCAACAAGGACCTACCGTATAGTACAGGGAACTATATTCAATATCTTTTAATAACCTATAATTGCAAAGAATCTGAAAAAGAATATATATAACATAATCATTTTTTCTATATACCTGAAACATTATAAATTAACTATACTTCAATAAAAATTTAAAACATAAAAAATGAAAAGAGCGAAGAATAATATGTTATCAGTGAATGTTTTTGGGTGATAAGATTCAAGTGTTTCTTACATATTTATTTGTTGCTTATCCTTACTTTTCAAATTTTCTGCATGAAATACTTTTGTAATAAGAAAAGCACAATAAAAACATTATAAATTTTTTAAAAATAGATAAACATCAAGGTCCTTCTATATAGCACAGAGAACTATATTCAATATCTTGTAATACCTTATAATGGAAAAGAATCTGAAAAAGAATATTTATATGCAACTGAATCACTTTGCTGTACACCTGAAACTAACACAACATTGTAAATCAACTATAGTTCCATAATTAAAAAATATAAGATTCTGAGTGATCAAACATACTTCATTCCACAGTGCCCTATATGTTTGTTTGTTTTATTTAAATTCCAAGTTTTTAGAAATAAATCAAATAGTGGTTTTAAGATAAGCTTAAAATTCAATATCAAAAAAGATAACAAGAAAGGAAGAAGGAACCCTGTGCATAACACTTCCCTAGAAATAAAGGGACTAAACTAAGCTTTACAGCCCTTTAACCACTCTTATCAAAACCTTAGTCTACTTCGTCTAGGACAGTACTCGTCTAGGACAGAACTCTGACAGTGATGTTGCCAGAACCAAGTTTTAGCATCATAGAATTTGAGCTTTGCAATGTGAAAATAAATAGAGTTAAGCAGCTTACCCTGCAGGTTAAGTGAGAAAACCAAAACAAAGACCCTAAATTAGAGGTTTCTCAGTTGTCAGAACTCTCTCCTGTTGTCTCCAACAGACATTGGGAAACCATGGCCTCTGCTGTGTCTGTATCTCCAATCATCCAACTACTGCTGTGTTCAGCCAACCTAGCACTGCAAAACCAGTCTGCTCGAGAGAAAATGGGGCTCCATTCCTGTCTAGGGCTCCACCTAATTACAGGGGTGAACAGCCTAGGAAACAAAGAAATCTCAAGTATCCTCTACTTTTAAGGCTCTGAAAATCCAGAAACATCTTGGGATAAACTTTTCCTCTTCAGCATCCTTTTTCCTGCTCTCCCCTCCAGGTATTCCCCATCCATATTCCCCCAACGCGCCTACCCCTACATCTGGAGATGAAGAGAGTTTATGAACAGGAAGCGCATCCAATCCTATGTTACCTTCCAGAGGTTAGATGACTAAGTAGAGAGCAAATATGGGCCTGCCTTCTGTATGCCACTCATCATGTCTTCAATCAGCAAAGACTTTGGGCAAAAAGAAATGAGGCAGGGGATTGTGACAACCCCAGATCAGGAAGAGGTCAAACCTCCACAAAGTGGCAGGAGAGGAAACATGCTCACACACACGTCTTCTAACATTTTCTCTTTCCCCATCTCACTACTCTCCACTAGCTCAGGACTTGATACCACCTCGATAAATCCAAGCCTATGAGTCTTATCTGAGCATGACTTGTGAGGGGAAAAATTTCCAAATCTGTTAATAGGTATAGTCAACCTTCACTCAGCTACCCTATCAAAGAAAGAACAAACAAAAAGTAGCTAATATTTGCATAACCTTCTTACATGTTTTATTTCATTTAAGATATTTGCTATCTAAATTCCCTTTTCAGTCAATCAACATATATTTATGGAGTGTCTACTATATGCCATGGACTGTTTCAGTTCCACTCATATATTCAACGTGCCATTCATCTGATTTTTAACTAAAAAGACCTTTTTATTCCACCTCCCAATTGTAGCTATCATAGTCTGTCAAAATTGCTCTTCTCTCCTGTATTTATAGTCAATCATTACTAGTCATCATGAGGCCATCTGCACTGTGCCACTGGGTAGTGACACGCTGCCTTTGTTCAATCCCTAAGATGCCGCATCTTGCAAGATGGATATTAATGTTACTAAATCCATCTTCAACGTTCCCAAACAACAGTGTTCATAACAGCTATTATATTTCTGCAGTAACAAGAAGAAGGGGTACTGCATATTATTAGCAGAAACCTCCCATTACAATAGAATTATGATGTTATAAACAGAAAATAGATTTCCCTTTCTCTCTTTTTAATGTTCTGCTTTATATTCTTGGAAAGACAATTCCTATACAAAAGTGGTTACACTTGTCAGGCATGTAGTATGATTTCACACAGCTACAAGCATCTCCTATGGGCTACCAGCTAGATGTTAAACCTTTAGTTTAACAATGGTTAAATTCTGATTTAACAATCAGAATCACATGTGGAGTGGTCTGGGAAGGAGTTCAATCATCTGGGTTATTTTTAATTGTTTATGTACTTTTCAGGATGGTTTGTTGCATATTCAGCAGTAATACACCACTGATTTAAGTCTTTGCCCAGTATATAAAAAACAACTCAAATTCTTCTGGCATCTGAAGAATTTAAGTCAGAGGATCATCAACGTAAGTGAGGTGGTCCAATTGGCTTGTGATTTGTTCCATAATTGATGTTTTATATTCCAGCCCATCAACACAGATACGTGGTATTTTCCTATTAAACATGGAAGAATATCCTTCAAGTGCACAAGGGAGTTGGTTTTCACAAATTGTCTTAACACCCAAAGCTTCTAATTCATCTCTCATTCTCCTATTTATGATAGAGGCATTAACTAACACAACAAAATAGTAGTGCCAGCTCAATGACTAATGGTAACTGAAATTAGCAGCGTGGTTAGAGTTGTTGGGAATTAGAGGGAAGCATACCCATATGAATGGAGCAGCTTGTATGCAGTTCCAGGCAACGACAAGCAAGGGAGCCTGGTGTAGCCAGAGTTTCAGAAATTTTGGAAGTCATAAATCCACATTTTATGTGAACTCTTTTGATTTTTAAATATAGGCAACTAATTTGGAGTTTAATAAAAAGCCTATGGAGACCCGCACTTGTGCAATAAACAAACCTATGTGGGTTGGATTTGATAGAGGACCTGAGAGTTTGTGATGTATTATTTCAACTGGTATCATTGATTACCACATTGATGTAAGGATGGTTAGAGGTGTACTGAGGAGAGAAGGGCATCGTTGCAGCCAGAAGGTTGCTGAATTTATTATTTTACTTAACACTGGTCCTGCCTTGAGCCAGTAAAAAATCATTCTTACTTGTGATAAGGCAACTATTTTCAAGAAAGGAAACAGAGATTTGAGAAAGGCATGGTCTTCACAACATTGCATGGGCTAGGATTTTTTCCCCAGTGGCTAGAAGTCCATGTGAAAAAAATTAGAAAATTAAAAGATAAGCTTTTAAAAAGTAGCTGTTTGATGTGGGTGCAGCTATTTTATCATTCTTTGACTTATAAAAATGCTGGATAGTGCTTTCTTTTTTTAAGTGGCAATTAAACATATTTTTACACTGAGGAAAGGTTGATAATTTAAGCATATATAGTGTAATTTTATTGTATTTGTATTAAATAAAGCTGCAATTCAGTGTCATAAGCCACAACATTAACTTCTTGAATTCCTGATAACACATATTTGACCATTGGTGTGTGTTTCATCAGTGTGTTTCTCTTGAAATTGTCAGAAACATAGTAATATACTCAAAGAATAAATCTGTCAGACATGTTCCTATGTATTTTAACTTGAAGTTAAAGAAGATCAGAGACAAATAACAAAAGCAACAATAAATTATAACAATGTAATGATCAAAGCTTTGGTTGGAGCACAGGAGAAAGACGTTGCCATGGAAGGTATCTTGGAGGGAGATTTGGGCACTCCACGTAGGTTCCTGATATTTCAAAGAGAACATCAATAGCACATATTCAGACATTTTGGGCAGGGCATCTAAGGTAAAGACAGAGACAGATTTAACCTAATGAAGCTTAAGTGTGAGGGTCCTCCTGAGGATTCTTTTGCCTAACTTTTTCCAAAGCTCTCTTGGCATTCCTCCAGGGAAGCTTGGACAAAGCTGCTGCTCCAGCTGGGCTGCTATGGACTGGGTGTCACTTCTGTGTCCTTGTGGTAGTGCTGGGGCTGTGGATGAATCCAGAGAGCTGCCTCTACTACATCTAGCCAACAGAGTCAACCTGATGAACCTCAGGACCTCAGGGAGCTTTGACCTCAAGAAGAAGGATTTGAACCAATATACTGCTCTGTTACCTGCTAGGAGGCCACTAAAGCCTAGGGCCCACAGCTATTTGCAGCTAATCTTCACACAAGTCCCCAAACCCCAGGGCCAGAAGACTTAGAGGGGAGGTGAACCAGGACACCTGGCAGAGCTAAGCATAACCCCAGGCTTGAAGCTCTGACCAAGAAGGAGTAACGGAGGATGTTACAGGTGCAGCATTAGTTATAACAAATGGCAATGTTGAAAGAAAACTTTCCACGTCATTGAAAATAATTTGTTTTTTGATATACAATTCTAGAGAAAAGCTGAATTATATTTCTATTCTTTCCAAAGAAAATCATGTTGATAAAACGATCATCCTACGTAGAGGCGATCAAGGACTGTGTAGCCAAGAAATGTTGGGGAAAGTTTATAGATGATATATTAATGTCTTGATTTTGTAATATTTGTGTCTTTAGTCAACCTGTAGGTTTTTGTTGGTTAATATTATCTTTATTCTAAAGTAGTATTCATATTTATACCTACTATTATATACACAGTGTTGTATTCTTTGTGTTATAAAAGGACCCTGAAGTTATAAACTTCAAGGTTTTCAAAACCCGAGTCCACCTTTAATAAGAAACCTGGGACAGAATCATGTACTTAAGTAGGGCTCTACCAAGGCCTTGGAAATACTCAGAAGGAATTCAAAATTTTGTGATGGGGTTCAGAAATATCGTGGGAGGAGAAACCCTAGGACATTTTACAAATATAAATGTATCTACAAAACTCATGAATTGAGCTCATTTTGAAACAATTTTGATTTAGATGAATTAAAAGTAGAGTATCCATAGGTCATCCACTGGGTTAGAAGAAAATCCTGGCAGATTTGTCCCTCTTTCTACCACTGTCACTAGTTTCCTCACTTCATCCCCATAGTGTCTCCCACTTTGTTTTTCTTCACATATGTCCATAGTGGTCTGTTCTTGCTTTAGAATTGATTAACTTTTTAAACAATTTTAAAAAATTTATTCAAGATCATCCCCATTCCTAGTGATCTCTCTCAATCCCTTTGGGTATTTTATACAGCTCTTCTAGATTGGACATAGTAAGCACTGCTAATAGTTAAGCAAATTGGAAACAGTAAGTAAGATGGAAAATTATGTTGCAGAGTGAGAATCAATGGCTTGCTATAAAGGCAATCTTTGTAAGGTTTCTCATCAAGACCTGATTTCTGCCTCTTGACAATTGGCACAAAAGGGAGATGACAGCATTGCAGTCCCCATTCTAGGAAGAAAACCTTCCCCAGCCGGACCAGGAGTAGATATACAAGGAGTTATTGCCCAAGAAAATAAGAGGGGCTTACTTGGCCATGATGAAGTAGACATTAATTCCATGCTGTCAGACCATTCGTAACATAGATATAATTCATTGACATAGAGCTATAAAAATGAGTTCACTTATAAATATAAGATGAAGGGAGTTAGTTAACTGCTATTACAAAAAGAATTACTGAGTTACATGTAAGCAAATGAGTGGGCTCAAATATGGAAAAGATGTAACTGTAAGGTGCCACACCCATTACTGTGAATATATAAATACCACAGTCCAGGAGTAACATTCAAACTCAGAATCTTCTCACTGTAATTCAGCTGAACTCACATCTCCTGTCAATATGTCCTACAACCGCTGCTCTGGAAAATTCTGTCTCTCCCTTGGGGACCACCTGTGCTATTCAGGCTCCTCCTGTGGCTCTTCTTATCCAGCAACCTGGTCTACTGGTACTGGTACTGACCCCTGCTCTCCCACTACCTGCCAGCTGGGCTCCTCTCTCTACAGTGGTTGTCAGGAGACCTGCTGTAAACCCACTAGGTATCAGACATTCTATGTGCTGTCTAGACCTAGCCAGATATCCTGCTACCACTCAAGAACCTCCACACTCTGCAGGCCCTCTCACACAACTTATTCTGGGTCTCTAGGTTTTGGGTCCAGCAACAGCTGCTCCCTGGGCTATGGATCTGGAAGCTCCTACTTACCAGGCTGTGGTTCCAGTAGCTTCAGACCCGTGGCTTGCAGAGTCTGTGGTTTCCCTTCTCTAAACTATGGATCTAGATTCTGCTACCCATCCTACTTCACTTCTGGGAACTTCCAGTCTTGTTACAGACCAACCTGTGGATCTGACTCCTACTGATCATCGTACATAATTTTTAATCTTGTCCAATGTCTTCAATGACTCTATTCATAACCTTTATTGTTTTCATCATCTACAGGAAGAATTACCCTCTTATTTCTAATTATCAAATTGTCACCTTATCTCTGGTCCTAAACGTTGGCTGACAAACTTTATCTAACAATTTTTATTATTAAAGTACTAACTAAAAATAAAGTCTAAAGTCTGCATTGCAGATAGAATTGACATTGTATTTTCTTCCAAAATTGTGTGAAAAGTCATTATAATCTAATAAATTAATTGATTCTGATATCCAGCTATGTTTATTATTGTTAGTTGTTTATTATTATTATGTGATTGTAATAGATAAAAGTGTTTATTGACTAGGGTTTGATTGTGATAGATAAAAGAGATAATATGAAAAGATCAGGGTTTCCCTGGTGGCGCAGTTGTTGAGAGTCTGCCTGCCGATGCAGGGGACACAGGTTCGTGCCCCGGTCTGAGAAGATCCCACATGCTGTGGAGCGGCTGGGACCATGAGCCATGGCCGCTGAACCTGCATGTCCAGAGCCTGTGTTCCACAATGGGAGAGGCCACAACAGTGAGAGGCCCGCGCACCGCAAAAAAAAGAAAAAGATCAATATGCACATGGGAATAGGTTCTGAAATCCTACAAAGTTGGGGATTTGAACAAATTTTAGAGGACCTCAGATATTTTTCTTACTCAGACTATAACTGGTGGAAGAGTATTGTTTGAATAGAATATCTCAGAATCAGAAATTAGATTGATTCCCTTGTAGGATGTGGATCCCACATAGATACAGTTATAGATATAGTTTTATATAGCTATAATTACCAATGAATATATAGCTATAAATGAATATGTAAATATAGATGAATATATAGATGATACAGTTATAGTTTGATATGCAAGGAAAATTTATCAGACTTCAAGAAGTTAAGAAATTATTAAAACCAAAATATGTGTTATGTGGTATAAACAGACTTACAAGGGATTCAGTAAATAGAAAGGTAAGACATAGATCTTATAATAACTATAATCCATATGCTTAAGAAATAAAGAGATAGAAAATTTTGGCAGAATATTGAAACATATTAAAAGAATCAAGTAGAAATTCTAATATTAAAAAATGCAATAAATTAAATGTAGAATTGGTTACAATTGGATTAAAGATAAATTAGACATAGCTGAAGAAACAATTAGAGATTGTTCAGAAGAGTATGTTCAAACTAAAAAGTTAAGAAAGCATAAAAATATTGAACAGCATTCCAGAGCATATGGAACATGGAGAATATGGAAAGGTCTAAAAATTTCAACTGGAGTCCTAAAACAAGTTGTGTGTGTATGTATACACACACACACACACACACACACACACACATATATATATATACACACACACAGACACATGTATATATACATATATATAAATATATATACACACGTTCATATTCAATGAAAAATTAACAGCCATTGACAAGTCAAGACATCACCAAATCTAAGAGACGAAGCATAGAATAGAAACAGATCCAGAGAGAATTTTCCAAATAGAGGAAAATCAATTCACAAATTCAAGAAATGTTACAAATCCCATGTATGACAAATATGAAGAAAGGCCCACACTTAGGCACAATGGAGTCAAACTGATGAACAAGAAAAAGAAAAAAAAAATGTAAAACAACCTATGGGGAAAAAATCAAGTTACCTTCAAAAAAAAGCAACAATAGGGCTTTCCTGGTGGTGCAGTGGTTGAGAGTCCGCCTGCCGATGCAGGGCACACGGGTTCGTGCCCCGGTCTGGGAAGATCCCACATGCCACGGAGTGTCTGGAGCCTGTGCTCCACAACGGGAGAGGCCACAACAGTGAGAGGCCCGTGTACCACAAAAACAACAACAACAACAACAACAATAAAATTGACAACTGAACTCTAAACATATAGAAAGGGGAAGGTAGGAAAACAATTAAATAGCCTCAAATTTGTGAAGAAAGAACAATTTAAAACTAGAATACATCACTAGTGAGTATCTGTTTCAAAAAGGAAATATAAATACAGATATTTTCAGACAATTGAAAACTTCGAGAACTTGTCACTAGCCTTCCAGCACAAAATATATAGATAAAAGTTATACATAGTCAAAAGCAAAATGATCCTAGCCTATAGCAAACAAATGTAGGAAAGAATAAAGAGTAAATAAAAAATATATATTGGGTACATTTAAGCAAATATTTCCTGTAAAAACATGGGGACAAATATTTATCAATATGCATAAGCATACATAAAATGAAAATACTAACATAATAATACATGAATTGGTGTAAGGATAAATGGCCTTAAGATTTCTCACATTCTTGCATTGTACAGAAAACAGTAAAAATATGAATTTATATTAGCAAATCAACAATCGGCTGTGATCCCTAAGGCAGCACTGCCCAAGAGAACTTTCTTTGATGCTGAAAATATTTTTTATCTGCAATTTCCAATATTTGGTATCCATTAGCCACACGTTATCTGTTGTGCACTTGAAATGTGATGAATATGACTGAGGAACTGAATTTTAATTTAATTTAATGTATGCAAATTGAATTTGATATATGTGGCTAGTGCCTACTCTATTGGATGGTGTGGTCTTAGTGTAACATTTAAATAACTAATGAAATAATATGTATCCTCCTGGTAGTCCGACAGATTGATTGTTAAGAAATATCTTGATTAATATACAATAAACTTCTTAACATATAGCAAACTTTGAAATTAATAAAGTAGAACTAGCATTTTTGTTTCTTTTGCCAGATATATCTTTTATGTTTCCTTTTCTGTTTCCTCATATTTAAGAAAATCTCTTTTATGTAGAAAATAGTTTTGATTTTCATTCCAGTCTGATATTCTAAGTCTTTTATATGGACTATTTGTCATATTATATTTAACTTAATTATTGATACAGTCAGATTTCTACCTACATATTTACTATTTTATTGTTATTTAATCCATCTTTTATGTTTCTTTTTGTCTCCTTTCATGCATTTGAGGAGTAATAAAATGGTTTAATGCTATAATTTTACTCTTTTGTTATTTTTTCCAGGCTTTTAATTTTTAAGCAAAATCTTAGATTTTAATGATCATTCTTAATTTATTACTGTATACTTCTTCTTATATATTAAGAACCACTTTATTAGTGCTGTGTACAATGTATATTTAGACATAATTTACTCATATTTCAGTCTTCTTTTCCCCTCCTGCAATTCCAAATTTCCCCCTGAGATTATTGTCTTTTTAATTTGAGAAAATCCTTCAATATTCATTTTAGTTCAGGTTTACCTGTTATGGAAAGCTCTATAAAAAGAAGATATTTGGATATTTTACAGTGGAAAAATAATCTTAAAGGAATAGAGTAGATAAAAAATATGTTTTAAAGTGAAAAAGAAAATCATATGAAAGAATCTGAAGGTAGAAATGTTCAGAAGGTATTACTTGGGAGTTGTTCTAGAGAAGAGAGACCTCTAGAAAATTTTAAATATAGATGACAAAAGGGACAATATATATATGAAAAGCCATAAACTATACTCATATTGAACTTTTTAATTTAAACTACAGAGATAGAAAACCCCATAAAGTCACTACTTATCTCCAATTGACTCTAAAATATTTGACTCTGAGTCATTTCACATGTGCACATATTGGCATCCCCTGAGTTTCTGCTTCAAAGTAGACTTCTTTAGTCATTTTTGCCTCTAAACATTTGTTCTGGTTTATCTCTGTGATCCACCATATTTCTTATTCAATTTATCTGATCTATTTTCTCTTTCTAAAGAATTTGAGAAGCAATTTTATAATAAAATATATAAAAATAATTTTAGGAAATGAAATAAAGTTAGGGAAAGAAAATCATTGGTGGCAAATAGGGTGCCTTTATTCCACTGACAAAAAAATTTACTTCATCTTAGTCTCTTCCCTTAGAGGTAAGCAGCCCTCAGCCAATATACAGTCAAATGAACAAAGAATCTTGACCAGTGAGAAGAGTAGGGGATTTTCTGGTCATGATGAGATGGCATCAAAGACATGTAGTCATAGAATTTCTGACTTTGGAACAGGTCATTAGCTTAGTGCTTTAACAACACGGTGAATTCACCCATGAATATGAGATGAAAGGAATTTTTCATCTGCAATTACAGAAGATATTATTGAATTACACATACAGAGATGAGAGATTACAAGCATGAGAAAGGTGACTGTGTAGAATGCCACACCCATGGCTAAGTATAAAAACACCCCAGTCCAGGAGGTGACATTAAACCTCAGAATCTTCTCATTGGAACTCACATCTCCTGTCAACATGTCCTACTATCACTGCTCAGGAAACTTCTCCTCCCGCTCCCTTGGGGACCACCTGTGCTACTCAGGCTCCTCCTGTGGCTCTTCCTACCCCAGCAACATGGTCTACAGCACTGACCGCTGCTCTCCCAGCTCCTGCCATCTGGGCTCCTCTCTCCAGAGTGGCTGCTATGAGCCCATCAGGTGCCTTACATCCTGTGTGCTATCCAGTCCCTGCCAGGCATTCTGTTACCACCCAAGGACCTGCATGCTCTACAGTCCTTGCTGGACAGCTTATCCTGGGTCTCTGGGCTCTCGGTCCAGCAGAGGCTGCTCCCTGGGCTATGGATCCAGAAGCTGCTACACACTGGGCTTTGGATCCCATGGCTTCAGACCCCTGGGTTATGAAGTCTACGCCTTCCCTTAGTTGAGCCATAGATCCGGGTTCTGCCGTCCATCGTACTTTGCCTCTAGGAGTTGCCAATCACTGTGTTACAGACCAACCTGTGGATCTGCCTTCTATTGATCAGCTTGTGGAACATTCAGATGTGAGCAATGTGTCCAACCTCTATACAGAGCTTCTATCATCTTCATGATCTTCGGGAATATCACCTGTTCTTCATCTTTTTTCCATTCGTAAAATACTGACCAAAAAACTGTCTGCCACATATACTGAACTTAATGATTAATTTTATGGAATAAATTAACGGAATTAGTAAAATGAATGAAATATATTACTAAATCAATTAATGAAATTCATGTTAACAAACAATGAATTAATGTTAATAAATTAATGGGATCATTGTTCATGAATTTTATTCACAAAATGGATAAAAATCTAAATGAATATAATCTAATAAACTCATTCAGTCTGGCTTGCAAATATGCTACTAATTTTATTGTTAGTTTTAACTAGTTAAGTGGGGTTTTTTTTCTTTTGCTTTTTTTTGGAGGCTGTTTTTGAGTTAACGTTTACTATACCTCTGAAAGCAAACTTTGAAAAACTAATATTGAGAGATTTGAACTAATTTATTTGAGGGTTTAAACATTTTCTTCTTCAAAACTTCTGTTTTCTGAAATCCTTACATTGCATGTATAAACTTCACGTGAATAATAATCTCAGGAGTGGCATAGAGCACATTTTCTTCAAAGAATATGGAGCCTTGATGTTTGCTGACTGAAGGAGAAAAGCAAGCAATTTGGAAAATACAACTGAATGGGGAAAAAATTTAGGTTATATGAAAAGTTTTGTACATTAGTTTAGAGAGCTTTCTTTGATTCAGTCAACGTTGGGTGGCAAAAAAACCATATCCCTTCATCTCATTGAGTATCTTTGTATGTAATTGATTTCTTCACAGATGTAAAGAGGAAGCCAATTATATTTGGTGAGAATTAATTAGGTTCATGAGATGTAGAGTTTCACCTATTGTATCCAAGATCCAAATTAAACATGGCTGGAAAAACAAGGCTTTCAAACCATCAGAAGTCGCTATTTCATTCATATTGCAACACACGTTTACACACCCCTTGTTTTTATGTTTTATGTTGCAATTCTGACATTTTATAGGTCACATATTTCAGAAAACAGCATAGTGTTAGTATAGATAACATATTGATAAGGTCTAAAGAAAATAGCCAAAAGACAGTATCTTTATACAGAGATAAAGAACAAGGTTCAAAGAATTTTCCTATTCATCATTTTTCAGATCATTATAAGAATTATGAGAAACACACATTTTATGAACTAGTTATTTTACACAGAAGGAAATGAAAACTCAAAGCAGATTAAGGGTTCACTATAGGTCCCAGTCTTACAATAAAACCAAATAAAACCATCTATCTATATGATAGATGAGGACTAATATAAGAAGTGAAGACGCAAGCAACATGGGAGAGAATAAGGAGAATTCTGAGAAGGTGAAATAAAATGATCAAAGCAGAGAGGTACAAAGGTACTTGTGTTCAGGAAATTATTGAAAATCAAGTTACAATTTGTATGGATTAGTAGTGGAAAATCAACTAGAGAGGTATAATTGGTCTCTTTCACTTCATTGTTTTGGATATATTGAGTTTTGGATATCTTGAGTTTTGGATCACATTAATCTTAGGATTCATCTTCTCTTATTCATACTGTTAAAATAGCTTTCTGCCTGCTCATTTTCATTTTATTTTCTACTTATTTAAACATTTTAAAATACTTTATAAAATAAAACTTTTGTCAAATATTATGTAAAATAGTATGTCATTATATTTCCTTATTTTATATATATTCATATTAAATATATAACATAATATAAAAATATAAAATATATAACAAACAGTTAAATCTCTTAAATCCCCTACTACAAATAAAGTAGCAGAGCATCTGATAGACTTTTTGGGGTTCTGGAACAAACATACTCCCCAAGTAGAAGTACCTCTCTGGCCTAATACAAAGCTTCCTTTAGACCAGGAGCAGGAAAAGATTCTGTAGGTCTAGTCTCAGATGCAAGCAACCCTACTGGTTGGGTCAAACAATCTGGCAGACCATATGGTGTTGGTGGCATCTGTGGTATTGAAAAAAATAAAAATACAATAAAACTGCAATGTGAAGTTTACGGCACACCTCAGTGGGAAAATCACAATGCAGGCAAATAAAGTTGTAGAACAAGGTCTTATAATCTGTAGTTGAAAATTAACATATCTTTGGATAATCAGATCCTTGGAAACTACTTGGACCTGGTAGAGGTACAAAACTTGACTGTGGGACAAGTGATCATGCATCTGTAGCTGTCCATCGTGAGCTGCTTTCTGTTGAAACTTCCAAGTCATGAAGTCAGGTGGACTCAGTAGCAATCCATTGTAAGACAGAAATAGCTCATAGAGGAATGAACACTAGCAGAACAAGAAAGCAGGCTCCATGAGCAGAAGCCCAGACCCCCATGTCACCGACCAGCACCGCACCACCACCTCTTTCTCATATCACATGTGTGGTCACATTTGGTGCCTCAAATGACCAGCTGAAGGAGGAAGGGAAAAGCCCAAGCAAGGCTTGCAGATGGATTGGCTCATTGCATGGATGCCTTTAAACACCATGGTGAGAAAAATATGCTTTCTCTATGTGTAGAATCATATGTCTAGCACCTGGTTATCCACTTTGTATAAAAGAGAAAAGTGGTCCCAGTTGATGACACATCTAGATTCCTGGACAGTTGCAATTGACCTGAGCAGCTAGTTAAAAACCTGGAAGGGAGAATATATAATATTCAGACAATAAAATCTGGTATAGAGACATATGGATGGATATATGCAAGTTGGTCCAAAGTGTCAAGATCTTTGTATTTCTTCTCAATGCCCACCAGAAGGCATCTATCATGGAAGAGGAACTAAAAAATCAAGTTGACAAAATGACTGTCAGTCGAGCTAGCTTGCCTTTGCCAGAAGTCCTCACCATGCTAGCAAGATGAGCATGTGAATAAGTGAACAAAGAGGCTATGAATGGGTCCAACAGCATAAGCTCCCACTTACAAATCTGATATAATTAATGCCACTACAAATGTCCAATCTGTCAGCAATGGAGGCTAATGCTAAACTCCCAGTATGGCACTATTCCTCAAGGAAACCAACTGGTCACTTGGTTACAAGTTAACATGGCCCCCTTGTGCCCTGAAAGGATCAGTGGTTCATCCTCAAACACATAACTACCTATTCAGAGTAAGCCTCTGCTTTTTGTGCTTATCTCAGCAGCAATATTATTCAGGAGCTGATGAAAAACTTGATCCACCAGCATGGAATTCCTCACAAGGCAGCATCTAATCAGGAAATCCACTTCATAGTAGAGACAGCAAGAAATGGGATCCACAAATTATATCAAAAACCACAGGACCCTGAAGCTGTCTGCCTGATAGTGCATTAAATAGCCCCACTGACAGCAAAGCTGAAGTTTGCTTGGAGCATGGAAGCAATGTCCTAAAAGATTGGGTCCCAAATATCCACTTACTGTCATCCCCAATGACCTGTTTAAGAACTTTGTGCTTCCTATTTCTGCAACTGGAATTTCCAAGGATAGAAGACCTGTTCCCAACGGACATACCAAGGGTCTCATTGAACTACAATTATGACTGCTGGCTGAGCACTTCGAGTTCCTTGTTTCAGGTACCAGCAAGCAAAAAAAAAAGAGTTACCATCTAATCCAAGGGTAGATGATCCTGTTTAGTAGAAAATAGTAGGGTTACTGTTACACAGTGAGGGTAAGAGGGAGTATGTGTGGAGCTCAGTCGATCTACTTGGATGGCCCTTGAAAATTCCCACCCAATTGATGTGATTTGTCATATGCAGTAACTATAGCAAGAAAAGGGTATGGTTATCAGTGTTCATACTTCTTAGAAAAGGGCATAGGTAATACCACCAAGAAATCCACTGAGACCAAAAGAAGTGGTAGCTGAGGGTGAAGCAAATTTCTAATGGATTGTGAAGGAGGGGAATAATGAGTACCCATCTCAGCTCCAAGATCAAATGCAGTGACAGTGCGTTTCATCCCACCCAGTCACACTTGAACATTTCCCCTCAGGAAGAGAGGCCAACCAGAGCTACGGAGAATCTCTCTCCTGATAAGTTGACCCTCAAGGTGAAAATGGTGGACTGTGACAGGTACAGATCTGCACTGGAACTCACATCACATCACTTCAAAAAAGGAATAGCTATCCAGATGTGACAAGTGAGGTTATCTGACAGCCTTTCTCTGTTGGCTTCCTTGGAATCTGCCTCGGATTTCAAGCCAAGGTCAGGTTTTTCTCATGGCAGCCCCTTGTCAATGACTGAACAAGGTGGTAGAATGGCTTTTTTTCTTTCACAAGTGTTACTCTCTTACAAACTTTTTGTTCTTCCATTCCTGTCTCAGTGCCTGCTTCCTGGAGAATCCAACTAGCAAATATTCTATTCTTTCTTGAAACTTAATGTTTCCTTTTAAGATTATTTTCCTTCATCCTAAAGAATTTCTGTGTTTATTTCAGTGCAAGTTTATCTGATATAATTAGCCCACTGGAAATTAGCACTCAGCTATTATATTATACAACAGAAAAAATAAAATGGAGAACAGGGGTGACAAAGGGAAAATATTTTATATTTTTGAAAGAAATTACAGAAAAGGAACTGACTTTGAAAAATGCACAAAAATCATTCACAGTATGAACAGAGAAAAGCCTGAGTTGTTCTAGGATGCAGAACCCAGGTTCTTTTAAAATTTTTATGAGGTAAATAAAAATATATGAAAATATATAAATTATATTCATTTTTGAAGTGTTGTTTTGTAATGGCATTTAGATCCATAGTCTCAAAGCAAGTAGAAGAGATACCTGAAATCCCTGTCTCTTCATCCCTTTTCCCAGTTTCTCAAACTACCGTCATTATCCCCACTCCCTCTTCACATGCCCCAAATCAGTTTCTTCCTGTGGTTCCATCTTAATTCAGTCTTCTGGAGTCACTTTGTCTTTAAATGTTTGCCTGATTCCTTTCTGTTTCTAACCATTTCTCAATATGTGTTATTTTTCTTCCCTCCATTGGATATGAGGAGCACTGTATAATAATATGTGATAGATGGAAAATAAATTTGAAGAATGTGAATCAGTAGTGACAAGTAGAATCAATCATTAGAAGCATCCTTATAAAAAACAAAGTTATGCCACTGATCACTTGACATGGTAGAAAAGTGACAGAAGAAATCCCAGAGCAAAGCAGGAGTAGATATACATGGAGTCATGGCCAGGAAGTAAAAAATGGGCTTTCCTGGCCTTAATAGGATGAAGATAACTGACAAATTGTCCTAGATTTTCTGTACAGGAATGGTCATTGGCTTTGTGTTATAACAAATCATGGCACCAGTAAATAGAATAAGTAGGAAACTAGTCAACTGCAATTACAGAGACGATTAATGAATTACACACATGCAGAAGAGGAGTGAAAAATGTGAGAGGATTGCACCAGTACTGTGCCGAACCATTGACAAGAGTATATAATTACCCAGTCCACAAGATGACCTTAGACCTCAGAATATTCTCAGTGTATTTCTGCTGAACTCATATCTCCCGTCAAGATGTCCTACAATTGCTGCTCTGGAAACTTCTCCTCCCACTCCCTTGGGGGCTACCAGTGCTAGCCAGGCTTCTCCCGTGGCTCCTTCTACCCCAGCAACCTGGTCTACAGCACTGACCTCTACTCTCCCAACACCTGCTAGCTGGACTTCTCTCTACAGTCAGGAGACCTGCTGTGAGCCCACCAGGTGCCAGACATCCTGTGTGGTGTCCAGTCGCTGCCAGACATCCTGCTACCACCCAAGGACTTCCACACTCTGCTGGAAAACTTACCCTGGGTCTCTGGGATTTAGGTTCAGCAGCTGCAACTTCCTGAGCTCTGGATCTGGAAACTGCTACTCATTAGGCTGTGGATCCAATGGCTTTAGACCCAGGGTTCCCTCTGTTAGTAGCTCTCCTCCATTCCATTTGTAACATTGCTGGGCTTTCTCCACTGGATATGAGATATCTGCATTAATATTTAATACTTGGAAATTAATTTTGGAGAAAAAAATGAATAGTCACAAGTAGTTTCAATCTTTAGAAGGCTTTTTAGAAGGCCAAAGCTATGCCTCTAACCAAATAAAAAAGAAAGATGGTACCATTTTGATCTCCACCCTTAGAAGGAATGCATACCCCAGCAAAGCCAGACGCAGATACACATGCAGCGTATACCAGGAAGGAGCGACATTCTTGGCTGTGATGGGATGGTCATTAATATAAAACGGTCATAGCATTTGTGACATGACTAGCTTATTGGCTTTGTGTTGTAACCAAAACTATTATAGCACCCATAAATACAACGTGTAGGGAACTATGCAGCTGCAATTACAGAAATGATGATTGAAGTAATACTATGCACATGAGGGAGCAGACATGTAGGAATGGTGACCTTGTAGCTGTAAACACCTATTTCTTAGAGTATATAAATACCACAGAATATTCTCAGTCTAATGCCACAAAATACTGTCAGTCTAATTCAGCTGAACTCACATCCCCTGTCAACATGTCCTACAACTGCTGCTCTGGAAACTTCTCCTCCAGCTCCCTTGGGAGTCATCTGCACTACCCAGACTCCTTCTACTCCAGCAACCTGGTCTATAGCACTGATCTCTACTCTCCCAGCACCTGCCAGCTGGACTCCTCTCTCTACAGTAGCTGTCAGGAGACCTGCTATGAGCCCACAATGTGCCAGCCATTCAGTGCGGTGTCCAGTCCTTGCCAGACATCCTGCTACTGTCCGAGGACCTCCACTCTCTACCATCCCTGTTAGACAATATATGCTGGGTCTCTGGGTTTTAGGTCCAGCAGAGGCTGCTCCCTGAGCTCTGGATCCAGAAGCTGCTACTCACTGGGCTGTGGATCCAGTGGCTTCAGACCCCTGGGTTATAGAGTCCAGGGCTCTCCTACCTTGGGCTATGGATCCAGATTCTGCCACCCAACCTATTTTGATTTTCGGCCTATCTGTGGATCTGGCTTCTAAAGACCAATTTGTTCAATGTCTAGATCTTTTGGTAGAATGACAACTTTTTTTTTTTTTTTTTGCGGTACGCGGACCTCTCACTGTTGTGGCCTCTCCAGTTGCGGAGCACAGGCTCCGGACGCGCAGGCTCAGCGGCCATGGTTCACGGGCCTAGCCACTCCGCGACATGTGGGATCTTCCCAGACCGGGGCACGAACTCGTGTCCCTTGAATCAGCAGGCGGACTCTCAACCACTGCGCCACCAGGGAAACCTCAAATGACAACTATTTTATTCTTACAAGAAACAACCCTCTTCATGGTCCCCAAAGACTGGCTGTTCACTCACTCTGCAGCCAGCCACCCAACCTAACTTACAGATTTGGTCTTGTAGAATGTAAAACTAAGTAACAAACCTAAACTTTAAATCATATACCTGCATTGGTGATGGAAATCATCCAATTATTAGATATCCTTCAAAATTTAACAGTATCTAATTAAGTAAATAAACACATTTATTCTGGCATCCATATATGTTATTATTATTAGACAGTACAAATAAACATCTCAAGAGCTATAAAAGCCTTGTTCTTTAAATCATGTGTCCTTATACCTCTCTTCACAGGAGAAGAAAATCACAAAAGTTAATGGATATGTATGGAATGCAGAGAGAAAGAATAAAATTTAGATATAGTTCTAGGTTTGCACATAAAACAAAAATTAAATATAAATCTAACTTGTGTCTGTATATTTTCAGAAAATACTAAATATAAATCTTAAATAACTTCTATTAAGTTCATCCAAAGTTGGTTGGTAGAAGTGACCGACTTTTTGAATCTCAGTAAGTACTTTTCCATGAAAGTCGTTTTTTTACAGCATGTAAGAAGGAAGCCAATTATTCTTGTTGTGAAGAATTTTGATTCAGGATGTGTGAGTTTTTATCTCTATGCTTTCCAGTGGCTCAGGCTATATATGGCTGAGAACCACAACCTTTATGTCAGCAAAAAATGGATATCCTTTTCTTTTACTTTTTTATAGTCATGTGCTAATCTTTTTTATAGGACACAGATTTCAGAAAATGGTACATTGCTCTTGGACACATTTTGAAAAGGAGACAAACCTAATAATAAAAGGGCATTATCTTTGTGTTGAGCTAAATAAACGTTCAAAGAGATTTTCAAGTAATTATTTCTTTAGAACTTTAAATAGCACTCAGAGGAACATAACTTTTGTGTGCTACATGTTTGTTTGTTTGTTTGTTTTTTAAACATGAGGCAATGGAAGTTCAAAGGGACTCAAGATCCGGCCAAAGATCCCAGTCTTACAGAGAAATTGATGTTCACAATTTTCCTAAAAGATGGAACCCCCTATTAAAAGCAAAAACAGAGGGCTTCCCTGATGGCACAGTGGTTGAGAGTCCGCCTGACGATGAGGGAGGCACGGGTTCGTGCCCCGGTCTGGGAGGATCCCGCGAGCTGCGGAGTGGCTGGGCCCGTGAGCCGTGGCCACTGAGCCTGCGCGTCCGGAGGAGCCTGTGCTCCGCGACGGGAGAGGCCGCAGCAGTGAGAGGCCTGCATACCACAAAAAAAAAAAAGCAAAAACAGAAGTAGTATAGGACAGAATCGAAAAAGTTTGGAAAAATAAAATGGAATGGACAAAGCAGAGAGATATAAAGTTACCTGGTATGTTCAGGGAATATATGGGCAATTAATTTACAATGGGCAATTAAATCATTTGGTAAATAGGTTTAGATAGCATTTGTAATGGCTGCACATTACTCCATCATTTTGAAGTTTGAATTTTGAATGACATTAATGACATTAATCCTAGGTTTCCTCTCCACCTATTAAATTTACTGGAACCAACTTCCAGTGATAATTCTCACACCAGATTTCTTGTCTATTCTAAATAATTTTGCATATATTGTAAAATAAATATTTTTACCAACCATCCTTATATATAGAAGTGTAACATAATATCATTTACCAAGTATAACTTTTGTCAGCATCAGAGTGGGTAGTTCAAATCACTACTAGAACGCTAGTAAAACTGGATAAAATAATCTGTGCACAAACACTGGAGCATTACCAGGCTAAGAACTGCTAGATCAAAATTAGGAGAGGTTTTAAGTCAAAAGAAATGTTGGTATTTGGACTGATTTCTTCCTAGAGTTGCCCACTAAATCCAAAAACGTCAATGGGCTCATAGTGTGAATGAACAGAATTAGACTCCCATGGCATTGTAAGGAACTGGGGATATTGGTAAACATTCTAGGATTTTGAAACATTATAGGATTTTAAAACTCCACTAGAATTTTAAGGGTATACAAACAGAATATGTTTCACAGGAACTGAAGTCAACCTTTGAATTACATCCATCTTGATGATATGACAATATTACTAATCTTACCTCAGCTTGGTACCTCCAGAGTAAATTCTTCTGCAAATAGACCTCTAATTACCTATAGTAATTGATTAAAAACTATCAATAATGCAAAAAAAGCAAGACAAGAACAAGAGACAACATAGAGTACAAACAAGTCTACAGGAGATCCAGATAATGAACATATTAGAAATATACACAAAAATAATTGTGGTTATTTTTCTTAAGAAATTAAAGACAAGTTTAAGAATTTTGACAGAGTGCTTGAATATATAAAAATGAAAATGAAAAATGCAAAAACTGTAAAATACAGTAACTAAAATGTACAAAACTCAAATGACTTCAAAGGCAAACTAAAACAGTCTGAAACTATGGGCCAATATCCCTCCCAGCTGAAATAAAATATAATAATGAGCTCAGATCAGGGAGTGTCAGAATACCTGGTCAAAGTATAGGCAAACTAGAGGTTCAATCAAGCTGATTAAAATTAGATGACATATATACACTAATATGCATAAAATGGATAACTAATAAGAACCTACTGTATAAAAAATAAATTAAATTAAAAAATTAAAAAAAAATAGAGACGGTGCCTGCCTAACTCAGTTATTAGAAGAACATTACTGATAAGCCCTTGACCCATCTAACATGCAGAAAAAAGGACTTACATTCTCTTGAAAACATTAAATCAAAATATTTTCATATATATATTTGTGTGTATATATGTGTATCAATTACATAATTATATAATCATATGTGTACAAAAATATAAATATTTATACTACAAGATACACTGTTCTTTTATATACAATGTCATAATGCAATAAAACAGTACAAAAAATGTCAGAAAGTATGTAAGTGTTACTGCCCCCATCAAAAGAATAACAATCAATAAGAGGAAATTCACATTTAACACACTTATTAGAATTAGTTGGCTAAAATGCTCATGATGGATATGTGAATAATTTAAGAAAAAGATGGATATAACTAATAAATATATAGGGAATTTTAAGAGATATGTACATTTAAAAACAACAACAACAACCTTATGGATATTCTCAAACAGAAAGTTAAAGATTTAAGCTTTTTTTAAAAAGTCAGCCTATATCAGTTCAAAATATCCTTCAAAAATAAAGAAAAAATAAAAATGTTTTCAGAAAAATTTTATCCTCAAAAATTTTCTGTAAAATAATTAATTTGACCCTGCCTGATTTGATCAACAATTTCCAGAAGTGGGTGCAGTTGAAAAAGTACTATAATCTATCAATAGCACTTCTCATATCAGAAAGAATTGGATCCATATCTAAGGAACACAGACTCACAAACAAAAAAATTTGCAAGTCAATATTTCCACGGTAAAGACCACACATATTTTGGAAATGCCCAGTTTTATAATTACGTTTTTTTCTTAAAAAAAAAAAAAGCTTCCCCTGGAAACCTACACTGTACAGAGTAATCAATACAAGGCTGGAGCTGGGTTGACCAGGTTCTGAGTTCCTGGGAAGTCTCCTTCAACTGATAACCCTCATCATTCACTTTAATACAAATGTAGAATTAAAGATGAAAATAAACTAGTAAAGAATGAGGCCATAAGCCTTGATTGGTGCAGAGGTTATGAACTAAGATTCTATACCCTTTGAAAACAAATGGATTAACTTTCCACTTTGTCTAAGAGTAGTTCTGCTCCCTGCTCATCCTGTGGTTACTCTTAAGTTTGCCAACAGGGCTATTTTGAGGAAGTGTTTGGAAAAGAGGGAGAATGAGGAAGGCTAAGATATTTACCTTGCCTACTGGAAAAAATGAAAAAAAAAATTAATTCTGCTTTGGAATATAGAAAAATAAATATTTTTCCAAATAATTATTTAAATTTTGTGAAGCTATTGGTTACTTCTTTTCTTATACGATGTTTCTTTTAAAAATTAAAATAATTGATTTTCTCAAAATCTAAATTTTGACCTTGTTTTTTTTCTCTGTTTTATATTTGACTTCTATTTCATTGATTTCTGTTCTTTCCTTTCTTATTTCTATCTTAAATTTACTTTTGGTTTAAATTGCTATTTTTTTCTAAGTTCCTCATATAAAGTACTAAAATAATTGATTTCAAGCTTTCTTGAATTGTTATATATATTTTAAAATCTAAAATTTTCCTTCTAAACAGCTGTACCTCTCAAATTTTACTGGGTTATATCATTATGCATTTTAAAATATTTCCAAATTTTCATCCATTTTTTTCTTTGAATTTTTATGAATGGTGTTAATTTACAGCCATATGAGGTTCTTTTTATTTAAAATTTGTAGTTTATTTTTATCTGATATCTACTGATTTCTCACCTTTTAAAAATGTATTGCCAGCAGTAAACTGAACAATAAACCAAATTTAACGTCTAATGTCACCATTTGTGATAGAATTTATTTCAATAGATTTTCTCCTCAAAATGAAATTCACATGAATTAAATGTAATAAACCCCTTAATTCAAAAACAATGTGGTGGTTTGTTATCTGTTTATTTTCTAATTTTGTTCTCTTGTCCATTTGTGGGATTAAAACAAAAGATCAATATTCCCCTGTGAATGGGCTTTGAAATCCTAACTCTGTGCAAGGTCTAAACTAATGTCTTCAGAATTTTAAGTGTCTTAATATGGTAATTTCCTGGAATTTCACTGAAGGCACAACTTTCTCTGACTATAAATCTCCGAAGCAGAGGAGAGCTGAATTCACTCATGAACAATTGACTATGTGTTTGTATCTGCAGAAGGACGGAATTAGGAAAAACAAGGAAATAATTTAGTTCATATGTTCCAGGTCATATAAAAAAAAGTAAATGAAGGATTAGTATACATTTGTAAACTTGAGGAAAAAATGCCTATGATCTTTCATTAACTATCATTGAATTAGCCTCATTTTGGTTGGCAAAAGTATCTGAATTTTTCATTTCAACAACCAGTTTCTAGTCTGATTCATTTCTCTTAAGTGTATGTAAGGAGGTTATGTCTAAACCTAGGTGAGATAAAACCAAAACAAATACATGGGCTGCTCTAGAAGCTCTAGAAGGGTCAGGTTCAGAAGGCATTTGTTTCATCTCAATGCCTTCCCAAGTCTCAAACTCAAAGCAGCTGAAAATGAGCTTCTAGAACTGCCCATATGTCCGTTTTGGTTGCCTCTCACCATGAAATTGGATACTGTTTGATTTTTTATGGTTATTTTCTAAGTTTTTATAAATATACATATAATTTCAGGAAATAATAAGTTGCTAAAAATATAACTTGCTGTAAATGAGCCAAACATAAAAATAAAATGCTATCTTTGTATAGAGCCAAGGAATCTAAAGAAATTTCCTAAGCGTTAGTATTTCATTATACCCTCAAGCAGACCTGCGAGGAATTTGCTCATTATATTTTAAGGTCCTTTTAGCATTTAAGAAGAGAGTGGCTCAAAGAGAACCAGACTTGCCAAAGATGGCATTTCTTTAAGGAAATGAAAATGTCTCACTCTCTTCCTAAGTACATTAAATATGAGTGACACAAGTAACTGTATAGATCCCCAAGCTGAACTTACTTATTGTACAGATGTAGAACTTGAGAACTAGAAGCATTCGTTTCTTGGTCTCTCAGGAAGTTAATGGTAAGGCTAACAACAGAACTCCTAATTCCTATTTCATTTTTTTTTTCTTTTGCAGTACGCGGGCCTCTCACTGTTGTGGCCTCCGCGGCATGTGGGATCTTGCCGGACCGGGGCACGAGCCCGTGTCCCCTGCATCGGCAGGCGGACTCTCAACCACTGCCCCTCCAGGGAAGTCCAGATTGACAAAATCTTTAAGGGGCAATATCAATTCATTTTGTTTTGTTTTGTTTTGTTTTGTTTTGCGGTACATGGGCCTCTCACTGTTGTGGCCTCTCCCGTTGTGGAGCACAGGCTCCAGACGCCCAGGCTCAGCGGCCATGGCTAACGGGCCCAGCCGCTCTGCGGCATGTGGGATCCTCCCGGACCGGGGCACGAACCCGTGTCCCCCGCATGGGCAGGCGGACTCTCAATCACTGCACCACCAGGGAAGCCCTCCTATTTCATTTTAATGTAATTTCAGTTGTGCCACGCGATCTCATCTTCTCTCCCCTTCAGTCATTTCTCTCTCTTCTTCTCCTCCACATCATCATCACCATCATCATCACTATTAGAATGCTTGGGAAATAGTCATGGTTTTTAGAGTATTACTGGGAAATCTAAAGGGATCAAAATAATGAGAGAAAATATAGAAATTTTATTTGGCATCCCTGACAGAAATTGAAATAGTAATATCGGATTGCTTCCCTATGAACATAACCATATTTTGTTTATAACTTCCATAAGTTTTGAAAATGTGATAATCCAAGTTATCCCCATATGCAAATGCCCACTTTGGTTAAGTTGGAGCAGCCTCTGATGATTAAAAATTACCTTCATATTTCAGATGTGAAAGTGGTTCTCTGGCCTCCGGAAGTACTCTAGTTAAAAAGCAAACTTACTTTTAAAGAAGAATCAGGGATAGTTTCAATAATATTTATACAGCCATAAAGTGAAGTACTCACACACAACTAGTAATTATAATGTTGGAAAGAATAAATTTGTAATATCACAACTGGTGCTGAAGTTAAATATAATAAAGTCTCATTTAAATATATAAGTATCAAAGTATAAAAACTTTTATCATTATTTCTCAAGAAACTGTCCCAATCCCATACAACAATCTAGAAACAGCCAACCCCTACCTCTGAAACTGAGCAGGGCCCTGTGGAGTTCCTGGGCACAAAAGCCTTTCTGTGTCCCCTTTCCTGAGTTCCAAAGGGCAGGTTCAAACCGTTGCTAATCAGGAAAAGGAGGGGATGCAGAGATAAGGGAAGAGCAGTCAAGAAACACCGGGTACAGACTTGGGGCAGAGTCCTGGTTCCCCCTCAAGGGAAACACATAACAATATATTTGAACTCTTCTGCAGAACTAAAACCACCACCAAATGGAAGATGTTAACTACTTGATGAAGCATTCTTCATTCCAGAGAAGGTCACAGTTCAACCCTCATCGCCTGACACCAGATGATCTCTGGATTGAGGGAATGTGGGCCCTGCATGCACCACGGTCCCTATTAGTAACCCCGCCCCTTGATTATAAAACTCCTTACAGCCACTCCCCTCCCCCCCAGTTCTTGGGACACACAGTTTTGAGGGCAATAGCCTGCTGTGTCCCCCTTTGCCTGGCAAAGCAATAAAGCTATTCTTTTCTACTTCACCCAAAACTCTGTCTCTGAGATTTAATTTGGTGTTGGGATACAGAGGCCAGATTCAAAGCTTTTTTTTTTTTAACATCCTTATTGGAGTATAATTGCTTTACCACAATGTGTTAGTTTATGCTTTAAAACAAAGTGAATCAGCTATACATATACATATATCCCCATATCCCCTCCCTCTTGCGTCTCCCTCCCACCCTCCCTATCCCACCCCTCTAGGTGGTCACAAAGCATGGAGCTGATCTCCCTGTGCTATGCGGCTACTTCCCACTAGCTATCGATTTTACATTTGGTAGTGTATCTATATCCATGCCACTCTGAATTTATCAGGATCAAGATAAGGTTTTCCCTATATTCCAGCAACAGGGACTCTGCGTCTTCAGTTCCTTACAAAAGCAGCCCTACTCTCTACCAGATTCCCATTATCTCCTTCTTAGATCCTGCCCCAACTAGATTTCTGATTTCCTCCTGCTGCATTCCTTGTCCTTCTGTTACACTCAATGTCCCTATGAAATTTGAACTCAGGGGTTCAGCTCCCAACCTCCTGCTGCCAAAGCAACTTTATTTCCAGGAATTGCCAGTCATCTTTTTACCAGCCAGCATGTGGTTCTTACTTCTGGGAATGAATGCATTTAGTTTCCCAGGAAACTCATCATGAGTCATTTCCATGCAATTGATTTCACCAATTTCTATTTATTTATTCTTGTCACATTAGTGATTATAGGTAACAGCTTTGTTCTCCCCCCGCAACCCGGCCTTAACTCCCATATTTTTTATTAGTCATGCCTCAGTAGTACCTTGTCAAACATCTTGTCAGCACCAGTCCTCAAAATAATATTCATTTAGCTCTGTTCTTAGGGAATGCAGGATGAACAAATGTTCTATTACATTTTTTTTTCAGGGAGAATGCATTCATTCATATACTTCTCTATATTAAGAAAAATTTAAAACTGGTTTTTAAGTGGGATTCCCATTTCTCTGAACTTACCAACTAGCAAGGTTAACCAAATAATAATTTAATTACAACAGTAAGTAAAGCTGTAAAAGAGCTGTTCTTCAACATATAAGTACATTTTACAATGAGACCTTAATAACAATCTGAGATGTTAACAAAGCTTCCCAGAGAAACTATTTTAGAAGCTAAGTCTGGAGAATGAGTAAAAATGGCTTGATCCAGGTAGAAGCTGGAGCAAAGGTACCCAATTAGATGATTGTACCAATCTGAACAGAAATAATAAAACCTATCATTAATGAAGGCAGCATATCCACATGTACCCATCCTACATTGCTATCTCTGTCTCTCATTTCTACATAAATTTCTCCTTTTAGTATAAACCAACTGAACTTCAATTCTTCCCTGAACACGTGTGTATTTTTCCCCTCTGCTTTGGTCATTTCACTTCATCTTCATATATTTCCCCTTATCTATTCTCATAGCTTTTGTGTTTTCGATATTTAAGAGAGTCTCAACTTTTAGATTCATTTTTAAATGCCATTTCCTTTATAATTCTTACATCATCAAATAAAAGTTTTCTTTCCATCTTCTGATATTGGAACTGAACTGAGTTACAGTGAAATTTAAAGAGTGAGGTAATAGGGATAATATGGTAGAGTGAGTCTGGCAATCTTGAATTAGACATTTAATTAGTCAATTACTATGTGTAAAGACCCCATTTCCTGATCTCAGGAGAGTTTGAAAATGGAATTCCCAGGCTCATGGGGATAACAGAGCAGGGATTTTGTTGCAAATGCCTTCTAAATGAACTAGATTAATAATATCAGTCATTTTTCACTCACTCCCTTGGTCAGATATACTTAGACACTATAAACAACAGGCTCGTAAAACTAAAAAGATACATATTTATCAATTGTGAATAGAGAAGATAGCACACTACTTACTCATATAAACACGCACAAAATCAGCCACATTACCATATTCCCACAACATTTCCAGTCATCATTGTACTATAGGTCTTAGCCAGAGCAGTAAACAAGAAAAACAAATAAAAGGCATAAATATCAGCAAGTGAATAAGAAAGTTGTCTTTATTCACAGGTATAATGATTGTCTACATAAAAAATCCTAGGAATGTACAAAATTACTACAGAAAACTCTATTTTACTTCAATATACAAACCAAAAGTACATGAAAAATTAAGTCTAAAATCTACAATCTAAAAACACATTTCAAGATTCTAGATTCCCATATTAATACTTATAAAATACTGCAGAAAGAAATTAAATAAGACTCAAATAAATAGAGATATATCACAGATTGAAAGCTGTTCAATATCCCTAATTTACAGATTCAATATTTTTTTAAATTAATTAATTATTTTTTTATATCTTTATTGGAGTATAATTGCTTTACAATGGTGTGTTAGTTTCTGCTTTATAACAAAGTGAGTCAGCTATACATATACATATATCCCCATAACTCTTCCCTCTTGCATCTCCCTCCTATCCTCCCTATCCCATCCCTCTAAGTGGTCACAAAGCATGGAGCTGATCTCCCTGTGGTATGCAGCTGCTTCCCACTAGCCATCCATTTTACATTTTGATTCAATATATTCTGAACAACAATGCCAGCAGGCATTTTAATAGAAATTGAAAACCTGATTCTAAAATTTATATGAGAGCAGGGAGAGGCAAAATAATATTTAAAAAGAGAATTAAATGTGGAAGTCTTTTATTATCTCATTTCAGGACTTAATATACAGATATATTAAGAAATTATGGTACAGCAAAAAGTATAGGTGATTATTCGGGGGAACAGAATAAAATTCTGAAATAGATTCACAAGTATACTGTCGATTTCTTTTTACAAAGATGCCAAATCAATTCAAATGCAGAAAAATGTATTTTCAACACATGGTATTAAAATCACTGGATACATTTAAAGAACTAAAAAAAAAAAAAAGGGAAAAAATGTGTTGTGCAACAATCTTATACCTCTGCTTAAAACCATTCAACAGCTCTTGTTGCTTTTAGAAGAAAGTGCAATGCTGAATTAGCACTAAAGACATGGGGAAAAATGGCCCCCAAATTTTTCTGGACTAATTTCAAGTCATTCCTTCCTTTCCCCTCAATGACCAGAAAAAATGGCTTTTAGTTTTATAATGCACATATCAAGACTTTGGTCCTAAAAACACTTCTGCAAGCCCCACCTATCTATGCCCTACTTATTCCTTAGACCTGTTTCAAATTCAGTTCCTCTGGGAATCTTTTCTTGACTTCTAAGACTAGATGAGGTGCCCTTGATGTATGTTATTGTAGCATCAAGGACTCATTCACAGCTCATTATTTTATATTTGTTTTCTCTGTTAGACTTTCAGTCCTGTTAGAACAAAGAGCACACATTTTCTTACTTTATTTTTCATTATGGAGTAATACACAAAACAATTTTATTTTAAAAGATATATTCCACAATATATTCCCATAGCAGAGATTTTGGCTCATGGTAGAGGTTTAATGAAAACATTGTGAAAATAGTAATACTGGCAAAATGTTTGACAATGTGTTCTGAGGTGTGACTAATTAAGAAAACAAAAACAAAAACATGGGTACAGGGAGTTGGGAAGGATAAAGCTCTTCTCTGTAATTACTAATGAGATAAACATTGATAAATAGAAATTGTTATATCAAGTGCCTAGAAATGATTCATGAGAGAATTTCCTGGGAAACTGGGTATATTTATTCTTGGAAATCAGAACTGGAAGCAAGTTGATAGATAGATAATCAGCAGCTTCTGGAAATTTAGTTGTGTGGACAGCAGCTTGGGACTCAAACCCCTGGGTTCACAGTCCATGGTGTTATGCATCTGTGGAAGCATGCACCAGGAGGAATTCGGAAGCTAGAAGCCAGATAAGTGCCAGCTGGTGTCCTCTTAGTTGTGCAGAGTGGGATTAAGTTAATGAAATCTGGATGAGCACTATATTATTCACTATACTATAATTAATTGATGAAATAGAGAAAGAATAAAATCTTTACTCTGGGAAATTTATAATGTGCCAGAGACTTGGAACAGAGGAAGATGCAGTTTTCTGAGTGGTAAAGGCAAGACATCAGTTCAGGAGTTGTGTTTCTTGTTGTAAAACTAATACAGTTTTCTTATTTTGACTATCTACCTGAAGTGGGATATTATATTTAATTTCAGACATAATTGTAGTATTATAAATTCATTGTCTCCACCATTGAATTTTAGTGTTTATTTGTGATCACTTCATTATACTGCTAGTTACACTTAATAAATCTTTGAGCTGTTTTTATAAATTTGCTTGTTTACTAGCTTTGGTAGGGAGAATAATGGCCCCTTAAAGTTATTTATATACCTTTTGAATATGTTATGTTATGTGACAAAGGTAATGAAAGTAGCAGATGTAATTAAAGTTGCTAACCAGTTGATGTTAAAATAGAGATTGCCAGGTGGACCCAACATGATTATAAGCATCCTTAAAAATGGAAGAGAGAGGCAGAAGAGTAGGTCAGAGTCATACACTGTAAGAAGGATTTGACCCACCATTGATGGCTTTGAAGATGGAGGAAGTGGGACATTGGCTAAGGAATTCGGATGGCCTCTAGAAAACAAAAAAAAAAAGGTAAGTAAATAGGTTTTCCCCTAGATCCTCTGGAAAGAAATGTAGTCCTTCCAGCACCATGATATTAGTCCAGTGAGACTGCCTGAATTTTGTCCTACAGAATTATAATAAATTGTTGTTTAAGCTATTATGTGTATATGTATATGTACATATATATATATATATATGTATGGCTTATTTGATATAATTTGTTATAGCAATAATTTAAAAACTAAGATATTAGTATATTCCTAAAGTCAGAAAACTTTCCACTCCTGCATCTCAAATTGAGAGACATTAACAGATGAGGCATCAGCTTGGTCAACAAATTCAGTTGTTCCCCATGAGTGTTCTGCAGTTGCTTATGTTTTGAAGTTTAAAATTTGATTATTTCTTTGGTTGGAGATTATGCACATGAGATGACCTTGAATCATTAAGATTCATAAGCAGGACACTTTACAGAGGATTTACTGTTTATCATTTAAATTTTTATAATGCAGTGGCTGATGAATTTTTTTCCAATTATTTTTCATTATTCTTTTATTTTTTTCCTTCTAACTATACAGTCACCATAACTAGTTCCTAAACATGGGGGAGGAGAAGGAAGAGGGATAAGAAGGTGAGGCAGAGAAGGAGCATATTAGGGAAGAGAAAAGAGAGAATGGTACAGTTGGATGGAATAAAGTCATTCTACTTCATCACTCTACTATAACTTGCTGTGTAATCTTGTAAAATTCTATTTAACTCCTTTATGTTTTATATTTTATCACGTTGGTCGTAAAGGAAGAAGTAAAGAGAACATGATGAGAAGACTGAGAAATACTTATAAGACTAGACTTTGCTAAGTCTCTCATACCTTGCAACCCATTTTCTAATTTCAGGGATGTTTGAGAATCTTATAAAATAAAGATAAGAAAAATAATTGAACATTACTTGTTTTATATGGATATTAAGTTTCCAGTTATTATGATGTCATTATGTTACTTTGTGTAACACTTGGATGTCAGAAGAATGGCATAAAATAAAGAATATCCAATTTTATTTCAATATACAATTGAAACATTCATTTTTGATAATATTAAAGCTTTCTTGTTTGCAGTTAGATTCAGTTTCTATGTTGGCTAAGAACCCAGGCGCAACCTCATACCTGCTGAGCCTAGTTCCTTCCCATCTAAGTTTGTTGCCTACCTTCTTATACAAATGGTGATAATTAGAGCAGACTGAAAATAGTAACTGGGGTACAGGGATTTAGTCAATTAAAAAAATGAGAAAATTTCCACCACTGTGATTATCTAAAGCTCAGAGGTGCTCCTAGTCTAAAAATGTACACCCACACACTAGTCTTCCATTTTAATACCCTTTATGCCCATGTCTCATCATAGAAGTCTAAATTTTCTCCCTACACTCTTAAAATCATTCTCATACATAATACCTTTAGAGATGCATGGTCCGTGTTTATTGTGTGAATAAAGGTATTCAAATCACTTGGATTTTCTTTTAGAGAAAGTCTGTACCAAGAAACTGTGGGCATCCGGGGAAAACTCTTGCTTAAAAAAAAGAAAAATATCTAAGCCTAATCAAAATTAGTGCATAGTCCCCCAAATCTGACCTTACCAAAGCCCATTAAAAGAAGCAATGACAATACAAATCCTAGCTGACACATTACTAGTAAATAACAATATTCACAGCATATTTGGATAGCAGAATAAAGAGTTTATTAAAATCAAATTATTTGATTTTTCATCTATCTTTGGGAGAAGTACAAAACCATAAATTCTATCAACAATTCAATTTGAATTTCTCATTAATTTTGTAGGTTGACAGAGTTAATCTATCACCCAGTGTTCGAGGGCTGGAGAGGTAAAGAGTTGCCGGTTATCGGGGAACATTAGAATACTTTTCAATGGAGGAAATTAAGATAATAGAGAATCACAGTACAGAATCTAAATTTCTTAATGGATTTGACTCTTCTACAAATTAATCAGTAGAAGCCAGATCTACAGATTGGCCAGTAACAAGATGAACGGAAACTCCGTGATTGGGTGCCAGAATCTGGATCCACAGCCGAGAGAAGGGAAGCCACAGACTCCATAACCCAGGGGTCTGAAGCCATGGGATCCAAAGCCCATTGAGTAGCAGCTTCTGTATCCAGAGCTCAGGGAGAGGCAACTGCTGGACTTAAAGCCCAGACACCCAGCATAAGTTGTCCAGCAGGAACTGCAGAACCTGGAGGTCCTGGGGCGGTAGCAGGATGTCTGGCAGGGAAAGGACATCACACGAGATGTCTGGAACCTGATGGGCTCATAGCAGATCTCCTGACAGCTTCATAATAGAGAGGAGCCCAGCAGGCAGGTGCTAGGAGAGCAGAGTTCAGTGCTGTAGACCAGGTTGCTGGGCTGGAAGGAGCCTGGGCAGCGCAGATAGCCTCCAAGGGAGCAGGAGGGGAAGTTTCCAGGGCAGCCGTTGTAGGACATGCTGACAGGAGGTATGAGCTCAGTTGAGTTACAGGGAGAAGATTCTGAGTTTGAATTTAACCTTCTGGACAGGTATGTATATATATACTCTCAGCAGTAGGTGTGGTAACCTACAGGGTCATTTTTTACATATTTGTGCTCCCTCGTTTACATGTGTGTAACTCAGTGATCTTCTCTGTAATTGCAGTTGGAATCGTTTTCTCCATATTGTATTTATGGGTGCTATAATTTTGGTGTTATAGCCCAGGCCACTGAACTACACTACGTCAGAAATGCTATGACTGTTTCACACTAATGCTTATCCCATCATAGTCAGGAAATGGTGAGATAAGCATCATTTTCCTTTTCCTCTTGTCATAATCCTTGTGTGTTTTATGTCTGGCAATGATGAGAAAACACTTTTCTCAACTGGTGGTTAAATAAGATAAAATTATATCTCTTCTTTGTCAATGGATCAAAGGTGCAACTTTGGCTTGAATGAGGAATCTACTAAATACTGACCTTACTTGTCCCTATGTTTTCTCATTCTCCAAAATTATTGCGCATCTATTACATTCTACTACACATGTGTCTCAGATACAATGGAGAGGAAAAAATATCAACCAGGACAAATTGAATATCACCGATGGCTACAACCAGAGAGAAACTTGGACAATTATTTGGAGACATAGTGACAGTGAGGGACAGAACCAAGACAGAGTCACAAATGCAGGCCAGTTTGGACCCTTATGAAGAGAATCAAAGAGCTAAGAAATATTGAGATGAGGGAAGGAAAAATTGAGTTTTAGATTCAGTGTATCTGATATGAGACCTGTAGTCTTAACAGATTCTCATCTGTATGTGTAGCAGCCCTGAGAATTTACTTTTCAGATCTTCATCTGCAGGAGGCTTGATTGACCAAGGGCCCCCCCCACATGCTATGGTCTGAAATCTAGCACTTCATTGGCATGGAAGCCTTCCTATTCATGTGACTGCTACCAGGCAATGACTGAGCATAGCAGAGACACATGGAATCCTCTGATGGCCAACAACTGAGGATTCTCCAATGGCCTTGAGGAACTATCTTTAATCTGTGGCTACCTGGGGCATGTCCTTCCCTCTCTTCTTCACTCTGGTCAGACTCGTATGGAAGTCTGACATCTCCTAGCCTTCTTCACTCCCTTTCCCAGCTCTTTTCTCCCACAGACATTTCCCAATACAATCCTTGTACCTTTAATTCCATCTTGGTGTCTGCTTCATGAATGACCTGTACTAACACAGTAAGTTATGGAGTGACTTTTGCCAGCCCAACTATGTCTCTTCCAGGCCTTACGGATTTGTTGCCAAGAATCTATCTGGTGTTACTGATTCTCCAATTCCTTATTTTTTTAACAGTAAAGTCTGCCCTTTTGTTAGTTCACTCTTTTGCTTAATCTGGGATTAATGTACTTTCCAATTTTCACTCCTTAGTGTGGATATGGATTCAGTGATTTTCAGCCATTCTTCTAAAATGTATGCATTTAAGGCTATAACTTTCCTACGAAGCACAGTTTAATTTTGATATTTTATATTTTATTGTGTTTTCTTCTTTGAGGATGGATTGTTTATAAGCATAATGCTTAATTTCCAAATATATGAGGATTTACTAGTTAATTCTGTTGTTCTAGTTGCTATTTCTTCTTAGCATATACCACTATGATAAGCATATGATCTATTTTGGTAAATGCTTTGTGGACATTTGAACATAACTGATATTCTGAAGTTTTGACCGCAATGTTTTATGCATGTTACTTAGGCCATATTTGCTAATCATGTCGTTAATATTTTCTATGCCCTTATTGTTTGTTTGTCTGTCATCTGTTTCAGAAGTGAAAGAAGAGTATTAAATTTCTAGTTGTGATTGTGGATTTGTATATTTCTCTTTGTAGATTGTCATTTTTTTTTGGTGTGACAGTGTGAGCCATCTTTTTCTTTGTATTTATTGTGTTTGAAATTTGTGATGGTTCCTTAATCTGTGTGTCAAAGAATTCCCAGATGCATTTCTCTGTTTTGCATGTTAAACATTCTAAATGCTTACTTTAAATGTAAGGAAGACAGTCATTAATCTTTGTCTTAAAGAAGCAAAGGCAAGATAAGATTTAAAATACAAAGGGTAGATTCTGGTGAGGGAAAAATGCAGGTAATCTGAGTATGTTGAATCTTGTTTACACATTTTTGGAATTAAACTAATTGGTTGGTGGGTAGTAAAACATTCAGACTGAACATTCTGTCTTGTACATGCCAACCCAGGTTAACAAATAAAATTATTTCAGTTATTTAATAATTAAAGAAAACTGTTTGGAAGTTCAGCTTTGGAGCATTTGTTGCAGGCTGTCTCTGCGTAACGTTTGCTAAAGCCCATCATCTTTCAGCCATCTCAACCTTAGGCCAGCTCTTATTTTCCTCATTACTATTTCACATGTGAGATGATGTCTTTCATCAATTTTGATAAATTGTCAACTATAGTCTCTTCAAGTATTTTTTCTGTTCCATTCTTATTTCCTTTTTTCCCTGAGATTCTAATTATAAGCAAAATACACTATTAAACTATGTTATATATGCCCCTTACAGTCTTTTCTCTGTTTTCAATCTTTTTGTCTTTTTATGCTTTACTTTGGGAATTTCCTTCTATTCCATCTTCTAATTCACTAATTGTCTATTCAGCAATGTTTAATCCCCTGATAAAACATATAAATTAGGTTTTCCAAATCAGTTATTATTTTGTAAATTTCTAAAAATTTCAATTAGTTTCTGTTGTTTAGTTTTCAGTTTTCTGTCAAAATCTTCAATCTTATCTTTAATTCTTTAAACATAACTATTCCTTGATAATAGTATTTTCCTATTTCCTATTGTTAAATTCTTTACATAGGTATTTTAATGTGTGATTTTGACATGTCCATTATATGGATTGTGTATTTCAGATTCTATTTTCTGCTGTTCTGTTTTGTTCCAGTCTTATTTTCTCATATTCCTGCTATATTTTTAGAGTAATAGATATTTCATATATATTTTAAAAACCTGGGTGACTTTACCTCCCTCCAGAAAGATTTGCTTATATTTTTGGAAGGCTGCTAGGATAAAGATGTCAGAATTCTAGATTATTTTAATCCAAAGAGGGATTGAGAGAATTCAAACCTGGGCTTCAGTTCTTATAGGAAACTGTCTATTAGCAACTCAGTTTTACTTCTGTGAACTGGTTCTCCATGGTCTGGGATATTTTCCATGGTCCCAACTCTTTGGTAAGTCCAAAATTCTAATTTTATTTCTCTAGCCCTGTTAGTTTATGAAAATTCTCTCAGGTTCTTAGTCACTACTTCCAAAATCAACATATAATTTGAAGGGAATAGCAAACTCCAGATATAGGCTCATTTCTTTTGATTTCAGTTGTGACCCATATAGTATCCCTGTGACTCTGGAACATTTTGATATGTCTCTGAAGTTTTCAAACACAGATTTTTTTTTTTTAATTTCTCCAGCTTTTCTATTCTCATTTAAAGGAATTGTTCAATGTTTTAAACAATGTTAGCTTGCTAATTTTATGTAATTTTGAAAGGTTTATTTATGTTTAGAATACATAAGAGCATTTCAAATAAGGGAGTAGCTACAGTGAAGGTGACCATTTAAAAGTCTGTTACAGCAGTTTAAGTAGTAATAGATGACACCAGAAGTCATGGAATTTAAAGCTGCTGTTGTGAGTATCAACCTTTCTTTCTAACCCTGTCTCCCACCCGTGTACCACTTCCCGTGCCTTACACTGTTACAATATGGCCTACACTCACCATGTGCCTTCATACCTTTCTGATTTTCTCATCCTGTTTTAACCTTCCAGACCTTAGCTTGTTCTGTTCCATATTTATTGCATCTTTTCTTTTCTAAGTGACACCCCACTCCCAATGGAAGCTGTCCACACCCTGCCTATGTCTCCTGGGTAATCATCTGTATATTCTGAAGGCTGATTCTTCAGTGCATCTGTAAAGCTCTGTCTAAGGACCTTTTCACTTCTCAGGGCATGCTGAGCCCCTGCACAGGGAATCCTCCACTAGAACTGAGCTCCAGATGTCTACAGTGGTGCCTGGCTTAGTAATGCACACTGCACTGCTTTCCTTCCATTCCCTGTCAATCTTCCCACCCCCTGCAGGTGTTTACTGTGATCACCTCCCAAGTAAAAAACTTGCCCTTGAATCCATGTTCTCAAGCTTTGTTTCCAGATAATTTATAGAAAAATACTTGGATGCCTCATTAATACATTTACTGAAAAATCTTCGATGTTTCTCCACCTTATAAAATTGTAATTATAACACAAGGAACTATACTCAATATTTTATAACTTATAAGAGAAAAAATCTGAAAAGGAATATATATATAATATGTACATTATAAGTGAATCTGTGCTGTACACCTGAAACTAATGCAGTATTCTAAATCAACCATAATTTAATAAAAATAAATAAATTGTAATTTTAAAGTCCTAGGGAAAAATACCAAGAATATATTACAAAGGGAAATGTGCTTTAGTATTGCATGTGACACATTTAAGAAAGGCAGCCATGATATCTTTGTTCAATGAATATATTTTTAAGAACACAGAATCCAAAAGACTTCTAATCTATGTTGGATAATAATAAAGAACATATTTTGTGGCTAATAGGTAATAATAGATAGTGATTAAAGGGTATCTTTATATAAGAAGTATTGGCTTTTGTTTATTGTTTCAAACCTAGATGATTAATAAAAGAAAGATCCCCAGCAGGTTAGTGACAAGTTGACTGGTAATTTGGAGAAGAGTAGTAGCTGGGTGCCGACCATTGTAACTTTTAACTATGGATGAGATTCTGCTGGAAACACACCTCACATATCAAAACAACTTTGTTCATAACATTAGGGTTTAGACTCTGCAATTAAAAAATCAGAAGTCACAGGATCACAGCTCAAAGTGTTAAATTTTACATGAAATATATATCTCATTTTTTGTTATAAATACCTCAGTTTAAAAAAAAGAACAAAAATAATGGTGGAGGTTTACGGTACGTAGAACAAACAATATAATCTCTGGGCTTAATTTCGTCCACGATTAGGGAGTTTACAAATTCTTCTTGAATTTATATTAATTTAAGGTAGATGAAAATTTAGCAATTTAGAGCAAAGGGAAGAGAAGAATACCTCTTCTCAGGGAATAGTCCTTGAACAAGGAAACTGGAGTAACTGAAGACAAATTCACTCAATTTCCCAGTTTTGCCAGATAAATTTATGCTCCCCTTTTAACTCAGGTATTTTATATTCAAACATTTTAAAAATTTTGTCCAGCTTTATTGAAGTATAAATGACAAATAACAGTTGATATATATAGTGTACAATGTGGCGTTTTGCTATAGGTATATATTGTGAAATGATTACTGAAATCAAACTAACATATCCATCACTTCATGTGGTTACAATTTGTGTGTGTACGTGTGGTGAGAACACTTAAGATCATCTCTCTTAGGAAATATCAAGTATACAAAATAGTATTAGTGTTATCATTAACTATAGTTACCAGGCTGTACATCAGATCTGCAGAATGTGTTCATTCTGCATAATTAACATCTTGTACCCTTTGGCCAATATCAGAATACTTTTAGAGTTATGTTTGAAAACAGAAAAAATGGGGAAGGAATAGTGCCCACAGTATTGTATCAATTAGACATTTTACCTACTTGCTGAGGCACAAAGCAAGGAGAAATGAATTCTGGTCTTATAGAACAGAAAATAAAGGACTCACCAAGTAACTATTTGAATTGGGTGTATTTACTTCTTTCCTCGGTCCTCTTCCTTCTATAAGGTCTACATTATGTTACTTTTAAAGTTGCCATAATTTTTTTTTTTTTTTTTACGGTATGCGGGCCTCTCACTGTTGTGGCCTCTCCCGTCGCGGAGCACAGGCTCCGGACGCGCAGACTCAGCGGCCATGGCTCACGGGCCCAGCCGCTCCGCGGCATGTGGGATCTTCCCAGACCGGGGCACGAACCCGTGTCCCCTGCATCGGCAGGCGGACTCTCAACCACTGCGCCAGCAGGGAAGCCCAGTTGCCACAGATTTTATTGATAAAATTCAATATTTTTAACATTATTATTTTTTATAAGTTTATAACAGTTTTATTAGAAAATAAAATAAAATATTGCCATCAACCATAACACTGTATTTCCTCGAGTCTGGAATATAATTTAACTGGTTTTATTCTAACATTAAATATTTTGTGAATGAACTAGAAAGTATCTGTTTATACTCTCAGAATATGAAAAATCTAGCAAATTTTGTTTTTAAGCTTATAATCTGTAGTTAAGTAGAGGCTATATATATATGTGTGTATATATATATATATATATATATATATATATATGAAAAAACAGAAGAGAAAGTCTAAGTTAAGCACAGAAAAAGGGGGAAAGAAAAATGCTACTGTGGGGACAGAAAGAGAGAAGAGAGAGAGATTCATACGTTCTGCAGAGGAAAAGAGAACTGGAAAGAAAAAAAAAAACCTTCAAACTGAGCTTCCCTGGTGGCGCAGTGGTTGAGAGTCCGCCTGCCGATGCAGGGGACACAGGTTCATGCCACGATCTGGGAGGATCACGCCGCGGAGTGGCTGAGCCCGTGAGCCATGACCTCTGAGCCTGCGCGTCCGGAGCCTGTACTCCGCAACGGAATAGGCCACAACAGTGAGAGGCCCGCGTATACGCAAAAAAAAAAAAAAAAAAAACCTTTAAACTGCAGCTCTGCAAAGGAACAACATATGAAAATTCATAAAATATACTAATTTTGAAAATTTTAATTAAAAAGACATTAGGAAACAGTAATTTTAGTGCAATAGAAAAAAAAAATCCTGAGCCTTCTCTGTTTCACTTTCATTTGTTTCCTCCCCTCATCAGACTATTCCTTCCTGGCTGAATAGAGATGGGCCCAGATTGATCTTCCCTGGTACTATTTCAACTGAGCCGTTTTTGTTTTTGTTTTTTTGTCATCTTATCTTTACATACACAGCAAAGTGTCTTTCAGTTTCTAGCCATTTCTCTCTCAGTCTCTGTTTTATTTATTTTTGGTCTCTCTTCATCAGATTAAAGACACAACGTAACTGTGATACTTGGTGTATTAGTTTTCTATTGCTGCCATAACAGATTACCACCAAGTGATTTTGGAGAATGGGAATGAATGTTGACAAGGCGGATCATTCCAGGAAGCATTCCATCCAGATAGAAACTGTGCCTCTGATCCATTGTACCAGAAGAAAATTGATTTTGTCTCACTCCCCACTCTTAGGAGGAAAGCATCTACCAGCAAAACCAGATGTGGATACACAGGAATCAGATTAGCATAAACCAGAGGAAAAGCTTTCCTGGTCTTGTTGGGATGGGATGTGAATTAATGTAAAAGAGTCAGCATTTCTGACACAGCAGTAGTCCATTGGCTTTGGCTATAACAACAAAATACAGCACCCATAAAAACAAATGCGGAAAACTATTCGAATGCAACTGCAATTACAGAGAAGACTATCGAATTACACATATGAAAAAGAGGAAATCTAACGTAGGGCCCATGACCCCATAGGTGTCACACCTATTGCTGAAAGTATATAAATGCCATAGTGCAGGAGTGACATTCAAACTTAGAATCTTCTCACAGTAACTCAGCTGAACTCACATCTCCTGTCAACATGTTCCATAATTGCCTCTCTGGAAATTTCTCCTTCCACTCCCTTGGGGGCCACTTGTGCTACCCAGGCTCCTTCCACCCCAGCAACCTGGTCTACAGCACTGACCTCTGCTCTCCCAGCACCTGACAGCTGGGCTCCACTCTCTACAGTCAGGAGACCTGTTATGAGTCCATCAGGTGCCAGATGTCCCTTGTGGTGTCCAGTCCCTGCCAGACATCCTGCTACTGCCCCAGGCCCTCCAGTCTCTGCAGTCCTTGTTGGACAACTTATGCTAGGTGTCTGGGCTTTAGGTCCAGCAGCTGAAGTTCCCTGAGCTCTGGATCCAGAAGCTGCTACTCACTGGGCTATGGCTTCCATGGCCTCAAACCCCGGGGTTATGGAGTCTGTGGCTTCCCTTCCCTGGGCTGTGGATCCAGATTCTTCCGTCCAACCAACTTTGCCTCCAGTAGCTGCCAATCATCGTGTTACAGAACAACATGTGGATTTGCTTTCTATCGTTCAACTTGTTGAGGGTCTAGATCTTTTCGAGTATTGCGATCAAAGTCTCTACTCAGTACAGCCATCATTTTCATTCTCACCATTTACCACTGTTCTTTTATTCTAAAATCATCAGTTTCTTGCATCATCAACTTTTGAGAGACTCTGAATTTAATGAATAACCCAGTATGAAGTCCTAATATCTGTACTATTGATAGAAAATATGCTCTTGGATTTTCTTGTAAGAGCAATTGAAAATGAAAACCTTAATCTGATAAATTTATATTGTCATCTAGCACCGAAATATATTGTTCGGCTTATTATTATTTGCCTATAGTTTATTTAGGATTTGGGAATTTAAAATAAAGACCAATATGACTCTGAAACTGGGTTTGGGAACACACATTTTGATAGATTTGAGCAAATTTCTTTTGTCAGTGCATATGTTCCCTACTGGGAGTATTTATTTCCTGGAGGTCCATATTTTGTATGTCTCAATATCAGTGACACTTGCCTGAGAATGGAGGCATGGATTTCTGCTGATAAAGGAAAACAGAGAAATTGGCACAAAACTAGAAATGCAGGCAACAAGAATACAATATAACTTATAAGGTAAGGTTACACATAGACCAAAAATGTACCTGCAAGTCTAGTATCTGAGTGTGGATTTTCAGCTAAGAGAAAAGATGAGCCTTAAACAACTGCTAAGATAGATGTTTTGCTCCCTGTTGCTTGGCATAAGTGCCATGATCCTTCCCTGAGCCTGGTCCCTGAGCATGATCCATTCGTGAGCCGTCCCTATGAACATATATAAAGAGATGCACAATGACCTTAAGTGGGGAGTAACTGGGTTAAGGCGGTGTGGGAAAACCTCCTGATGCTTCTCCAAGGTTCAAACTGCATCAACTAAGAGCAACACACCTGAGCAATGCTGAACAAACATTTGTATCCATTAGTCTTAGCCTGAGCCCCTCTCTCCCCGAAAGCAGAGCTGAAGTCAAAACCTTGGGTGCAGACAGTGTATTTGCCACGAGACCCCAAGGAGCTAGTTTGGGAGACCATGGAAGGTGAAAGAATGAAAGATGAAAATTTCACAAAGGGACATATTTTTTGGTTGACTTTATGGTGGGCACTGGGGACTCAGTCGTTCAGGGCCTTTTTAGGAATGTATAGAATGACTTTTGGAATTGTCTACCCCAGGATCTGATCAACAGGGGGAAGCATTTATGCATCAGCTTCTGTTTCCCATTGCTAGAATGTTGTCCCTGATGTTTGTCACTTTTCTGGAACGTCATTACCTGTGCAAAGAGGATTCATAGTGTGTTCCTTTTGTTTTCCTGGCTGTGCCCTCTGAGAAACCCAGGTTTCTGGGTTGTTGTCTATGCATGAAGGGAGAGACTGTCTGTGCAAAGAGGGTTGAAACCTGCATGAAATTGTTCACCATAGCTGTGCCTGGGATCATAGGTGAGAAAATGAGGATATAACAGAGAATACAAAGGTACCAGATATACCACTTGCATTTAATGCTCAAACATCCTTGTGAGAAGGACAGATATTGTGTCATATAGATCTTTCTAGGCATGAAGGAATGAAAAGTCAAAAAGAATTAGAATCTTGCCCAAGGTTATACATCAAAGATCTAGTAGAATCCAATCTCTTGAATTAATCTTTTCTTGTTCTTTCCTGACGCGCAGGCTCAGCGGCCATGGCTCACGGGCCCAGACGCTCCGCGGCATGTGGGATCTTCCCCGACTGGGGCACGAACCCATGTCCCCTGCATCGGCAGGCGGATTCTCAACCACTGCGCCACCAGGGAAGCCCTGTTTGTTTTTACTTCCACAAGAAAACTTAGGATTTAACACTAGTGAAAATGATTTAGAATAGTTATGTGACCTAAATGAAATGTATGCATCAGAGTGATATATTAACACAGCTTTTGCAACTACTAGTGATAAATAATTATCTTTGGAAATAATCGTCTTAAAATTTCTATCTTTTGAAATAGATACTGATGCTTCTTCAGCAAAATTGCCTCTTTTATTTTTCATGTGGTAAGTGATATTTCCTACCCCAGTGGTGGAGAGTTAATGTTATTGAATTGCTGTACAAGTCATATATTCACCATCAATTTGTTTTAGTAATAGATATTAAGTATTCACATTTTTAAATTAAATATGAACTTTTAGCTTTAGCTCTTTGCTCCTAAAAAGATATTTTTTTTGCAAAGGTTAAAGAAGAAAGATGTTCCCAAACAATTAAATGAATAGTTATAGATTTAAACAATATGACATGTGGCCAAGCCACTGTAGCAAGAGCATTTAGATTAATACTTATATGCTGTGTGCCACCCTCAATTTTAGGCCCATATTTTATGTACACCTAATCAGTAATTCTAAATTCCCCATTATCTCCACCAACTGGTAGTTTGGGGTGTATTATTGCGTCTTGCAGGCTGTGGAAAGAGCCGTAGCAGTACTGGCTAGGTTAGAATGACAAATGACCCTCCAGCAAGATTTGAACATGTGAGCTGTCCTACCGCTTGTATCTGAGTGTAATTTGTTTTCCATGGTCCCTCTGCAATAAAAGGAGTAGTTCCATTTTGTTCAGGCAGGATGACCAAAGAAAGGATAGGATATGAATTGTCTTCTTTCAGATTTAACACTGGTTAAAGTGAAAACTCTGTACACTATACATGTATGCCATACTCCACTAGATGAAACCATAGGAAAAGCAAAGTGGTTTCCTAAACTGATCATCACTTATGTTAACTCAATTATTCATTATAAATAAAAAGTGAAAAATCTAAGACAATTACCAAATGGGACTGGATGCTGAGACAAATGGAATAAACCAAGACATATGGTTACCCTGTGGGTGAGAATCTAGGTCATCTGTATCTTTCAGTAATGTTGTCCTTGACATAATGGATAAAAGTTTGGAGCATAACTGCTGATTCAGGAGTGATCAGCTCCTTAAACATTTAGTTGAATGTTGTAACAAGAGAATATTTGCATTGTTTTTGAATTTCATTTTCTTTTTGTTTGTTTTTTTCCAAACAAATGTTATCAATAGAACTAAAAAAATAGTAGCAATTGGGACTCCATCAAACTTGTATAACAGATTGTATGGAAAATGTTGGGCTTACTTGCTAATAAGTGCTGGAATGTGTTAGATGTTTCATTTATAAATCAATTAGAAATTTCATTTGATTTCTTATATGCCTGTAAAGCTGGGAGAACTGGAATTCTCACCAAATCTAACTCACTAAAATCTAAGTTCTTACTGAATATCCCCATTTCAATTTCTCAAATATTTTAGAATGTATTTATGATTAACTTTCCTTCCAGAATTATATGATGTAGTCAATTTAATATACCTTACAATTTGTAACTATTTTATATAAAAATATTCATTTCTAACCCACGACAAAACCAAAGGTCACAGTTATTTGTTTGTAGTCTTAAAAATGTATTTTCAGGGCTTCCCTGGTGGCGCAGTGGTTGAGAGCCTGCCTGCCGATGCAGGGGACGTGGGTTCGTGCCCCGGTCTGGGAAGATCCCACATGCCGCGGAGCGGCTGGGCCCGTGAGCCATGGCCGCTGAGCCTGCGCGTCCGGAGCCTGTGCTCCGCAACGGGAGAGGCCACAACAGTGAGAGGCCCGCGTACCGCAAAAAAAAAAAAAAAAAAAAAAATGTATTTTCAGGTTTTATCATATGAAGGTATTAATAGATGGAGTAAACATAAAAGATGAAATAATTTCTTCCAAACCTAAAGGACACTGGGCAATTTTACATTTGAAAGTAAAGATTTTTTAAATGATGAATACAAGATACAGAAATATTCAACCAGATATTTAGAAGTAGTTTTGAAGACAAAAAGTAAACAAATAATGTTAAAGCCAATATGTGGATGTCATATACCACATTTTTTTTTTTTTTTCGGTATACGGTCCTCTCACTGTTGTGGCCTCTCCCATTGTGGAACACAGGCTCTGGACGCGCAGGCTCATAAGCCATGGCTCACAGGCCCAGCCGCTCTGCGGGATGTGGGATCTTCCTGGACCGGGGCATGAACCTGTGTCCCCTGCATTGGCAGGCAGACTCTCAACAACTGCGCCACCAGGGAAGCCCTACCATATTTTTATTTAAACTTACAACATTTTTTTCTACTAGTAATACCAATTAGTGGTATTCAAATTATCCCTAAGCCATAGTAGGTAACAGTAGAAGTCAAATTTATAAGCTAAATGTAGGACAAAAGGTCAATAAATAGTATAGATATTGATATAGCAGGTATTGCATTAAATTTCTAGATGTAGTAGATATTGTGTTCACGCATAATATTAGTAGAAGCCAGGTCCACAGGTTGGTTAGAAAGAAAGAGACTGGCAGCTCCTAGAAGAGAGGTAGGTCAGAAGGTAAAAGCTGGATCTACAACTTAGGGATGAGAAAGCACTGGGACCACAAACCGCTGATTGGAAACCACTGGATCCAAAGCCCAGAGATGTGATGCCACAATCAAAAGATTGAAAGTTACTTGGAGCCAAAGCCCAGAGGCCCAGAGACACAGAGTAAGTCATCTGGCAGGGAATGAAGAACATGGAGGTCCTCCGGCAGGATGTCTGGCAGGGACCGGAAACAATATGGAATGTCTGGCACCTGATGGGATCACAACAAGTCTCCTGACAGCCAGTGTAGAGAGAGGAGTGCAGACGGTAGGAGCTGGGAGAGCAGCGATCAGTGCTTTAGACCAGGTCTCTGGGGTAAGAAGAGCCACAGGAGAAGCCTGAGTAGCGCAGGTGGTCCCCAAGGGAGCGGGAGGAGAAGTTTCCAGAGCAGCGGTAGTAGGACATGTTGACAGGACATGTAACTTACAATGGGAATACTCTAAGTTTGAATGTCGCTTTTTCGACAGGGGCATTTATATAATCTTATCATTGACTGTGTCATCCACATGGTTTATAAAAACAAGTCACCTTCCTCTTTTTAAATGAATTGGAAAAGATCAGCATAGTTATACATATGTAGTATTTGTGTTTTTACAACTGGAAAGTGCAGTCATGTTTGTGCCTTGGAATTCAGGTAATTGGAATCAGGTAATAGTATTGAATTTTCAAAGCTCTTAGTCATCCTTCTCTACCAAAGGTCACTGAGCAGATCACTCAGAAAACTTTAGATGTAGTGTCTGGGCTGAGGGAAGCGGGCTTAATTAAAAATAATTGATACCCCTTTCAAAGTCTGTCTCAAAATCGTTGCCATCTGGATAACAAAGTTGCTAACTGATCTACTCAAAGTCATTTTTTCAAAAGCAAAAACATACATTGACTGTTACCAGGAAGTGGAAAGTTTACCTAATGCCATCAGGAAGCAGCAATGGTAACATGCAGATGTATGAGGATTATTTTTTTACATTTGATCTTGATTTTAATGGCTTTAGTGAAATATTAACTGAGAGATTCCCTTATTTCTGATGTCCCTGCTTAAAATTGTATGCAAACTAATGAGTCAGTCTTAGTTTTTCTGTCTTCTGTGTGTGTCTTTACTGTAGAATGAGTTAAGTATTAAATATAAATTTCTTTATATTAGTTTGGAATGTTAGAGGTTATTTATCTAAGATGCTGGAAAAAACAAACATTAGAAATGTGGCAAAAATGCCTAGTATTTCTCTCTCTAATCAGAGGCAATGTTTACCACTAAAAGGATTCCCCAGAATCTGAAAAATGCCCCTGTTCTATAGAAAGTTTATAAGGTAATTGCCTTGAACTTTTGGAGCAAAGGAGTCATCTTAAGCAGATTTTTCCTTTGCCTCAGAAAGTGACATATATCACTTTGACTTAAATTGTTTTCAGGTGTTTCTGACAAGTATTAGAAAATTTCTAAAATAATCGTCATTTTTTTTTGTTGTTATTGTTCTATGACTTGTATTCCACCTCTGTGTAGTAGGCTAATGAAGACTGACAACCTTGAAGAAGAGGAGAGATTAAGAAGGTTTATCTTTCTGTGGCTTCTGTGCTGTTTGATTTGTTCATTTCATAGAAAAACATTTCCCTTATACTTTTGAACAAAAGTGCTTGGGTACACAAACCTCCATTTTGTTGAGAAAAGGGTGTTCAAAATTACTTAATATCTGATCTCATAGAATATTCTTCCACAGAAATAGCTTATATAAGAGTGGATGACATTGAAGCAAGCAAATTCAATTTAGCTGAGTTAAATATTTATATGGATGTTTTGATGTTCAATAATTTATTAACAAATAAAACAGGAAGGTTTGGAATCTACTAGAATTTTTTTTCTATTCATAATTAAGAAGCCTAATAAATAAGAATTGTTTATTACAGTAATGGAGCACGAATTATGTTACCTAGTATACGCAACATGATTGAAGACCAATTTGTCTACTCAAAATGTTCAGACTCATAAAATCTACAGTTTGGAAGGGAGTTTTGCAATTACCTTCAGTACTCTACCATGTTGGAATCCCATTTACAATACCTCTTTAGGTGAATATCTAATAAGTGCCCCCAAGATGGAAATCTCACTTACCTGCAAAAGTACCTTGTTTTAGATTTTTAGCTGAATCTTTCCTCAAAACTTCCACTTAGTAATTTCAAGTCTTCATAGAATGAGTATCAGCTCATTTCCATTGGACAATACATCAATTTTTGAGGATAGATGTCTTAAGAGATTTGCCTATACCCACAGGTTATCTTAAGCCATCCCCTGTACCAGGCACTACTCTATTTACAGTTAGCGATGATGAACTTTATGAGTCTAGAAAAATACTTATACTAGTCCTCTAGGCAGAATATATATATGTCATTTGATATATTTACCACATCAGAGGTCCCAAAAGGATTCATTCTCTTTTTTACATTATCATACATTTTGATAACCTCCACTCTCAGTTCAATTTATAAAGATCATTTGTAACTATGAATTTTTCTAACTTGATCTTTCGGTGAAGTTTACCCGGGGTAGACACGTTCCTAATTTCTTGATTTTACTTACCTTCTGTAATAAAAATCCCACTCTATGAGTGAAAACTAAGGGAATAAAAGCCCATTTTTAATGTATACTGCTTATCATTTACTTCTCAGTAACATCAACACCACCAAAAGTTACTTAAACTTTATGGGGACAGAGATTTTTTTGAGAATTAAATTTATTGATGAGTTCTTTCAAGAAGCAAATCAACTTCAGAACAAAAATTTCTTAAGTATTTTTATAATGTAATCTTCAAAGCACTCCTGCAAATACTGAACCCTTATTTTTAAATCAAAAACTCATGCACACAAGAGCAGCTTGGGTACCTGTGCTATAAGAAAACTAGAATGTAAATGTGTTAAACACTCATCTAATGTTTGTACCAATTGAGGATTGTAAGTAGGTTATTTCTTCTATAAGGTACACAAAATTTGGGAGATGGAGCAGATATTGAGGGTTTCTTTTTCTCAACCTGGTTGCTAAACTTTGAACTAAATAAATGTCCCCTCCAGAACACAAAGTATTTTTTAGAGCCTTAAACACAACAAAATTCTCACTGTGTTACCCATTCAATACAATATCTTTAAGGATAGGATGAATAAAACACCAATCTTATAGATACAATTATAGTACAGTAACATTTTTGCTTCATGAACAATTACTTTAAAAAACAAATGCAATTCTTTCATTTAAAAGTCCACATTCATAAAAAAAGGTCTTTGAAGGTTAATGTATTTCATTTGGACTAGAACCTAATTAAGCGTTCTTATTAAAATGGGCACATGCTATTACACCCATTGCTAGAGTACAGTATATAACTGTCCACTATAGAAGGTAATGTTCACACTCACAAACTTCCCTCTGCAACTCAGTTGAACTTAGAACTCCTGACAGCATGTCTTTCAACTGCAGCTCCGGAAACTTCTCCTCCCTCTCCCTCGGAGGTTACCTGGGGTACCCAGCTTCCACCTATGATTCTTTCTACCCCAGCAATATAATCTACCCCCACCCCAGCACTTTCCAGCTGGGCTCCTCTCTCCACGGTGGTTGTCATGAGACCTTCTTTAAGCCCACCAGCTTCCAGACACCCTAGGCTGTGACCAGATCCTACCAGAAATCCTACTTCCATCCAAAAAATATCATCTTCCACAGTCCCTGCCAAACAAATTACACTGGATCTCTAGGTTTTGGAAATACTGGCCTTGGATCTTTTGGTTATGGAAATACTGGCTTGCAGTCTCTGGGGTGTGGATCCAGCTTCTGCTGCCCAACTTACTTTTCTTCCAGGAATTGCCAGTCATCTTGTTACCAACCAGCCTTTAGCTCTCGCTTTTTTGCATAAATTTACTGAATGTCTCCCGTTACCTCATGGTTATATCTGTACTTTATGAAACTTTAACACTCAGCCTCTCCAACATCTTTGACTACTGACCATCTTCAACACTAGGACTCGCTATCACAGTCCTCCCAGAAGTAACAAAGTAACCTTGGCCTGTAACCTTTTCTAAATCAGACATGTGAGATATATCTTGAATTTTCATTCCTATACCAATGTTCTGAATCATTTCTGTTACTATCTTAATAAGATTCTTATTTTCCTCCTGAGACTCTTTCACTTAAGTGTATTTCAAATAGATATGGCATTTAAAATAAACTTATTTCTCTAGCATGAATTATGGCATTCCATTTTTTTATCCATATGGTACATTTAGTGAATGCATCCAGTAACTTCAACTGTCTTCATTAGCTAAACATCTTGTTGTTGTTGTTTTCTTTGTTTCGTATGTTTCATTAATATTTTGCTGGGTAGAAAAGAGGAAGTTTAGAGAATCTAAATATATGGCATATCTTATGTCTTAACAGGTTTATATTCCTCAATGGGTGCATTTGTTCACCTAATTGCTTTAGAAAATTTTGTTTTTAGGTAGGCATTCGTTGAAAAATATTTATTGTGTTCTGGTGCTAGACCAGGCATTTATGCTGAATGAAGACATAAATTCCCTGCCTTCACGGAATTCACACACAAACTATTTTAACTCACTGCCATGTAGCAAGTGCAAAATGGTGATAAAAACATGTTTCAAAGGGAACACAAAGAACAGAAACTTCAAAGAATGGTGAGAATATCACACAAAACTCATTATTGACAATAGTAAGTGTAAATTACACTTACTATAAATAAAAATATAAAAATATATTTTCATATAAAAATATAAATCTTGCTGCTGTAATGTGTTAGTTGTGGTCCTTTGAGAAATAGCTGCTCTCTAGGATTTGACATGACAGATATTTATTGGGGAAAATACCTGTCAGTGAAAATGGGGAGGTAGCTGGAGAATTCTGGGAGATCCAGCAGACAACAATGCAGGTCTGAACTCAGTGAAGGAAAGAGGGAAGGAAGGAAGGAAGTTTGTATTAGAATAATCTTCTTCAGGCAGTTCCAAGAAAGTTTTGGTAAGTCACCCGCAAGTCACAGAGATGGGCCTGCCTGAGTATCCCTGCCAAGCTCAGTCACTGGCCAAGAACAGGGCACAGCATGACCTTGGCATAAATGCGGGGGTAGATTCAGAGACTGGCAGCTGGGACTGTAAGTAAGTCAGTTATGCTCCCTGAAGTGGGAGATATGAGAGCTACATTTTTTTTTTAATTTATTTATTTTTGGCTGTGTTGGGTCTTTGCTGCTGCCCGCGGGCTTTCTCTAGTTGCAGCGAGCGGTGACTGCTCTTCGTTGTGGTGCACAGGCTTCTCATTGCAGTGGCTTCTCTTACTGCAGAGCACAGGCTCTAGGTGCACAGACTTCAGTAGTTGTGGTATGTGGGCTCAGTAGTTGTGGTGCATGGGCTTAATTGCTCCACGGCATTTGGGATCTTCCTGGACCAGGGCTCGAACCCATGTCTCCTGCATTGGCAGGCGGATTCTTAACCACTGTGCCATCAGGGAAGTTCTGAGAGCTACATTTTCATAGTTTCCATGTTCATGAAATTTATTCTGATTTCAAATAAGCCGAGATAATGACAAATAGTATAATAATAACTGAAAAAGACTTTTCCATGAATTAAGTTCAATATACTTTATTTTACTTTCATCAATCAAAAAAATTAATTCCTATATTAGACCCTATATAGGACTCACTGAGTGAAAGTCAAACCTTACAACTGAATGTGAGAAACAATTCAGAATTATTGGATGGCCATCTTTGATTTTAAATGCAAGTGATGTATTAAACAGATTGGACCCAGTAGGGCATCATTAGGAAAGTGCTTCATTTTTCTCCTGCTATGGAACTTCACTCTTGACCTGCAGACTCTAACTTCCCTGAATTTCTGAATAATACCTTGTGCAGATCTATGATCACATTAAGATATTAAGAAACATTTTATTCCATATTAGTAGTTAAGTTTACTCCAGTATAAATTAAGAACCAGTCTTACAGCCATATTAAAGCCTCCTCCCTTTATCCTGAGTTCAAGCCTGTCATGTGATTACGTAGGCCGCCTGTGACTTGGAGGGGCCCAATCATTTTATTTACCTGCTTTGATCTCCCTTGTCTTCCATTAATGTGCTCCTCCTGGCTTCTCCTCTTCAAGCCAAAGAGAAAGGATGGGAGGAAAGGAAATGACAGCTGAGACCATCTGTCTCAATCTGCTTTAGACCAACTGTGTCAGCATGAGCTAGTTGATTCAGGAAACTTTTCCTGGGAAAAGATGAGACTAAACCAATAAATCATTTCACTGTATGCTTCAGGAAACTCCTGTAGTATGAATACAACAGTCTGCAGACCTGAAAAATAGCTCTCTAATTAAGCAACAGTTAACTTATCAAGAGACTCGTGTTGGTACCCTCTCTTTGTCATGCCCATCAATTCTAAACTATCAACTAATAAATTTGCCCAGTGCTGATCAATTCTGTGCCTTGAAACCATCTGAGCCCAAGATCTCTCTTCTAATGTCTGTCTATAGAGACGCAGCCAAATGCCTCCATGCAACGGTGTTCCCTTTTCTGCAGGAAGTTTGAATACACTTCATTTTGCTTAGTTAACAGATTGTCTGGCAATATTCTGAGATGTTCAAAAGGGACATCAAAAGTCTTTCCACTTAGCCAGTGCTAAGTGTCCCCTATGGTCCTGTCTTTGCTGTTGAATATCCTCACTTATCACTCATGTCTGAATACTAGCTCTTTTCTGGTGGTATGTTTTCCAGAAACCACCGTCTTACCACCCGCCCCACTCCATGGGACCCTCTGCACTGAACCGTTACCCTGACAGCACACACACTTCCATAACTTCTCCGTAGGTCCTCACCCTCAGTTCCTGCCCACCACCAGTGCTGCACCCACCCAGCTTTCCTCTGCTAGGATCCACTTGTTGTGGAGCCAACCCTCTTAGCCTAAAGGAAACACACACACACACTTGCTACACTACTCATGCAAGCAGAGTCTGGCAGCACGCTTTCGATGGGCAGAATGTCTTCTTCTCTGAAGGTCTTAATTGGTTGAATGAGCCTGCCCACATTAGTGAGAGCAATCACCTTAAAGTCAATGGATTATAAACGACAAATTCATCTGGAAAATGCCTTTACAATGAGAGCAAGACTAGTATTTGACCAAACAACTGGGCACCGTAGCCTAGCCAAACTGACACATAAAATTAACCATCAAAGTCTCTGTTTCCAAGAAAATCTGGGCTCACAGTTTCTGTTTCATAAAAAAATATAGTTTAAATTACTGCACAAGACTGAAAGTGAGAGTAAATCAAAATTTTACTTATAAGCAATCTTCCTCTCAGTTTACAAAATTATTTTCATACTTTTTAATAATCAATTTTTCAGATTCCTATGTCTAATTTGTAAGAGAGATTTCTAGCACAATTTCATGATCACTCACTAGAATAACTAAGTCTCAATAAAATGTCTATATTTGTTCACGAAAATTTCTTTTCTGCTAATGAGCCCTCTGGCCTCTTTAGTGTGGTTCTGCTAAGAACACAACTCTGACCCAGCTGTGCACAAGAGACTTATTAGGGCAGAGGGCAATATTCAGAGAATTTATTTCCAAGATCATTTTTAATCTATTTGCTCAACTTATGCTATTTCTGTCATCATATTTCTCATATTTGCTTCATTAACTTCTTTCATGCCCCCATTGTTTGTCATGCCCTTCTTTTATCATTTTCTACTTTCCTGCTTTGTTTCCTGTACTTTATACATGTATTCATTCTCTTCACAGTTTCCATAACTTTTGGCACTATCAACATTTAGGATGGATAGTATTTTGTTAGGATAGGGCTGTTTTGTGCATTGTATGATGTTTAATAGCATCCCTGGTCTCTTCCCACTACCATCCCCTCTTCACTCCGGTTGTGACAAACAAGTATGTCTTCAGATATTACCAAATGTCCCCTGGAAGTGAAATTATCCCTTGTTTAGAACCACTGATTTAGATGGGTATTCTGAGAATGAGATGTTTGGGATAGGGCTAGAACAGTAAAAATGCAATAGTACTTTATTCCATGGATTAATGAGGTGTTATGAATGATGACTACCCAATAAATATATTTATACTTCATAAATCTAAAATAATGTTGAATACTTACTTGGCAAATATTATTCCACTGTTGCACATAAATATAGTAGTTGTGATTATGTTTACCACTATCACAATTATAATGATCTGTTCAAATGCAATTAGAGAAAAGAAAATGGTATGTTTGTGACAAGCTTCTCAGCTCTAGAATGTCTAAGTTGTCTGTTGGGATCACACCTATTCTGATCATCCCAGACCAAAAAGTAATAGTAAGACTTAGTTATCTTCTCACTCTGTTTCAAATAGTCAAAACCAATTGAGGCCAATTTCTGGTTTATAGACTCTGCTGCAATATCTCTTGTACATTCTGAGAGCTTTCTTCAATTTATCTGACTCATTCTGTGTACTCCACAAAAAAGACTTCAACTCTTTTAGTATGTGCCAGCAGTGATGAAGTTGATCATAAACTACATTTCTTCAATTTGAGGCTTTGAAGCTGACATCACAAGTTTTACTCTCTAAGTATCTCAACATTTCAATTCAATTCATCATATGGGTACTTTACTATGAACTTCTTCAGTTGTATCTACCAAATATTTCATGTTAAATATTTCATCTACTCAAAGAGATTAATATTTCAAATACAAGAAAACAAGTTTATTTAAACAAACATTTATTTGTTCCTGCTATATGCCAGGGTTTATGCTAGGTCCTGGAGAATACAAGTTTAGGTAATAATGTAATGAAACTGACACACAGCTATCAACAATACTGTAAACTAACTATAATTTTAGTTAGACTGATTTAATCTCACAAGACAAGACATGAAGATTGGAAGACATTTCCCAGAAAAAGTAAAGCTCAAGGTAGGACTTAGAAGATAATACATTTGAACAGGCAGATTAAAGTCACAGGAAATAGGACAAGTGAAATAGGCAAGGAGTATCTATGAGGATACTCCCTTGCCTTTGTGTGTGGAAAAGAAGCTTCAGCTTGAACTAGAAAGGTTATTTGGCCATGGGTATCATAGTTACAAATTTAGATTATATTATATAAGAAACTGGAGATCAATAGAAATTTCTGAGTAATAATTTTAGAATTTCATTCTGTCATCTCAATTTAATGTGCATTTTGGGGGGCAGATTTTTAAATGAGAACTTTCATTTGATTGTTTTAGTCAATAGATTTTTTGCAATATATTTGCAATTCACTTTTTTTTTCATGTTTTATCATTTGGAATCATTCTGGCCAGAAAGGTATTAGAAATATTTTGTAGTTAGAGGGTTATATCCTTTTTTTCCAACTCTTGCCCAACTCAAGCCCCAAGTCAAGAACTGTATCTTCTTCATAATTTGTTACCTTCAGAGTATCATTTAATAAAATGCTAACAATTGAGTCACTCTTCTTTTAAGGGAGCACAGCACTTTAGTTATAAATTATTTATTAAATGTAGAAAACTACCTTGATATCTTCTGTCCCTCAGAAGTTGTCTTGATCGACAAAAATCTCTGTTATTTCCTGATGTTTCTGACATGTATCTTATTATGTTGCAGACAGGTCATGTTTCCTGATGAACAGTAGAAAATTTTGGAGACAGAGCAATCCTCTCAAAGGAGCTGAATGTTCCATCTCAGAAGCAGCACATATTTCTTATTAATGACAATTTCAAACATGCTTGTGTGTAAGGACGTTTTGAACAATGTCGCTCCATTAATACCAAATTATATTGTTAGGCTTTTATTGTTTGCTGAAAAAAAGATCACAACATTTAAAAATTTTCATTGTAAACAAAAATAAAAATTAGTTATCATAATTACAATCATTAATTCATCCACTTTTATGTTACTTTTAAAAGCAGTAGTCTAAATTTTGAGGGCTTTCATTTTTAATAATATATGTTATAACAATATACTCTTATAATCCATAGAACAAGACAAAGAGTTGGGTTGGGTATTAGTTCAGTTTCTGTGTTTGTTTGTCTATTTGTTTTTGTTTTGTTTTTAAATAATGTACAAAGAAGTCAATTTGTCCAAGATCATACAGCTAGTTAGTGATGTATTATAAACTCAGCTTTACTTTTAAAACTTTATCTTTTTAACATATCACCCAATGCAAGGAGTAATAATTAATTAATTAATTTAAAAAGAACACATCCTGATGATGGTGAACCGTCACAGTCTTCTAGATAATAAAGTATCTATTTTCCTTATTAATATTTTCTAAGATTTTGACATCAAGGAAATATTGAGCATTACTTTTTCAAAGGCCTTGAAAAATGTAGCATTTTGTTATTAAGAATCTATGCCATTAACAAATTGCATTTCTTCAAATTTATTTTGTAAAGGCCAGTAAAAGGTAAAATGAATGCTGAAAAACACTCTGAATAATTATAGCCGTATGCATGATGGGTATCTAAGAATATTTTTTGAGCAAGTGAAGTACAAATTGAGAAATGATGACATGAAAGAAATAGTGTGGAGAATTGGACAAAATTGCCTGCAATTGAAGAGAGGCTCTATTTTACTTAAATTGTGACACCTCTACACAAAGACAAGAGTGTTCATGCAGAAGACCCAAGCAAAGAGCAGGCTTTCTTACATATTGCACAATGCAGTCTCATTAAACACATGTGGCTACCACGTTCTCATAACAACTAAATTAGAGATTTCCAACTATTATGAGATCGACTTAAGTAATCAGATTTCACATTAATATAGAAGGAACACAAAAAGTACCAACAAGAAAATTAAAATTATGAAACATTTTAATTTGCTCTTTTGTATGTCATGCATGGAATATTTTTTGTTGCCTTTTGAAACAGAGGAATGCAAGTCTGTAATGATAAATTCTAAATTGCTTAAGTTCATAGTACCAGGCTTCTGTGAAGCAGTGGTCAAGTGAATGCAAATTCATTCTAGCCCCTTAAAAATTATGAAATAGGCCAATTTTGTACAAATTCTATTATGAGGAATTAGGATTTATTTAGTTTGTTGATTCTTCACCTCAACCCCCAAAGATGCCTTATATTTCAATGAGTACACATAACTATTCATTATTTGTCTATGGTTCTTATTCTGTTGCATATACAACAATTTAATATATACTACCATTTTATATTTATATATAAAACGAGCTCTATTAAGAATAAAAGTGTTTTCCTTTTTTTTAAGTGTTTTCTGAAACTAATAACACTAAGTAATAGAGAGAGGCTGTTTTTATTGAGAAACTGAGATCCTGAATATCCTCTCAGCTCAGTTATGGTGGAAATATGACCCATCTCAGTTTCCACATCTTCTTCTTGAGAAATCTACTTAATTTTTTTTTCCCTTTAAACTTAGTTATCAGGGGTGACTTTTTCCTGACATACAAACTGGTGACTCTTGGTGACTTACCTCCTAACCTCAATTTCTTCATTTTTATAATTGAATAAAATCTTGTATTTGACAGGTTTAGACTAGGAATTAAAGGAGACATTATATAAAAAAACACTTGTTATCTAATGGAAGGTGGCCACAAATGTGAGGTCCTTTGATGTATTATTTTTACTAGTTTTAATTTATATGTCCTAAAGCATGGAGATTTCTTCAGTGGATACTTAACCCTGAATGTCAACAGTGTAGCAGTCACTGTTCTGGCCTTGGGTTTACAAAATGAAGAAACATGGTTCTTACCCTCAAACAATTTACATGGCAGTTAGAAAAACTGTAGCAGAAAGAAAGAAAGTCCCCATGTATATTTAAGTGCATTAGAAACAATAGACTCCATCTAGCACAAGAAGAAAATTGTTTTCAAGTGCTGGAACAGTAAAATGGACACTTTGCATAGGAATTTTACTATTTCTCTTTCTATGTATGAGTCTTTAAAACTGTATCCAGAACAGTATCCAGAACTGTATCTGCTCTTCTACTAGAAGATTTTCCACACCATCCCTGACACAGTGGCCTTCACTATGCAGGCAGGGCAATGGGAGACAGGGAAAGTTCTTGTAATATCAGAGCCTTTCAAATATGTGTAACCCTGACCGATACTGAGAAACACATTTTACTTCAGAACCTATTTCTCCTACTTTCTTTCTCTCTCTCTCTGTATGTGTCTCTGTGTATGTGTGTGTGTCTGTGTGTGTGTGTCTGTGTGTGTGTCTTACTCTCTCTTAAAAACCAAACTTTCAGAAAAAAATGTGTGAGATAACTCTGAAATTTTTTCCCATCCCATCCCATCCCATCCTATCCTATTCTATTATTCCTCACTAGAAGAAGTACTGGTCACCATCAAGAAATAGATTTTGTGACCCATTAATGATACAAAACTCACATATAGAAACTTTTGCTAAGGATATTACCCACATGGGAGTTACTGAAGCAGCTAATTCCATGTCCTTCTATTTAACCTTATCTCAAACATTTTCCATTATTTTATATAACACCCCACTATCTCTCTCCCAGTAAGTGGAACAAAATTCCTATTAAACAATGGTTCTACCATGGGTCACTAGATGGTCATAGAAGAAATCTTAGATTTCTAGACATGTTTTTTCAGTTGAAATTACAAAACCTTAGATGGAAAGATGATTTAGGACAAAATCAGAGTTGCTATTCTAAAAGGAATAAATAACAATTAGGAAAGTATATTGATGCAAATTTAAATCAATTAAAAAATAACTCACATATATCTCTGCTTATATTTGTAATCAAAACATATTAATCAAGTACCTATTCAAGTTTGAATTATTTCAAGTAAAACTCTTAACAAATTTTAATGTTCCTTAATTTTCATATAGTGTTTTACAGTTTATATGGTATTTTAATACATTACATTGTGAACAACATCTATTGTACTATAGAAGATACAGGTATTTACTACTTTCTCAAAGGTATTGCATTACAATGTCCTCATAATAGAGAATTTGCAGATTGCTAATATTCAAAACCAGAAGAATCCCAACAAAAGGGCCAGCACATTGATTGGTAAGTCTCACACATTCAGCCATAGGTCCTGGACACTCATGTATCAGTTGCAAGGTGACCAGTTTCTCCACCTGGTGAGATATCACAAGGGATCATAACTTAAAGATGGAAATCCAGGGAATTCTCTGCTCAGATGGTAAACTCCATTTCTGTAATCCCACTATCTGGTATAAATTCTTTGTCAAGAATGAGACAGGGAGAAAGTTTTGGCTGGATACACAGGGGCTGAGCACAGATAGTGAATGGCATTGCAGAAAGAATCATGGCAACCTTCGTGGATTTGAGAGCCATCTTGAAAAGCATGAAGAAGAGAATTAAGTAGCTTGGATAGGAAGAATGAAGGAGAGAAGTTAAAGGTATGAGGAAGAGAATAAAGTGACTTGGATAGGAAGAATGCAGGAGAGATGCTAAAAGGAACCCTAAGGACCTGACTGAAGTTTCCAGAATGTCAGTTGATAATGGTTCTGATGCATTCGTTTTTAGGGAGTGGTCTGAGAAAGTATTGCACCCAGTATTCTAACCTTTGTGCCTTACTAATGGTTGTGCTGTCCAACCATGATATTTGGATGAATCTATCACCTTAATGAAACTGCAGGCAGAAATGTCATGATCATTAATATTTAGTTGAATTTCCTAGGAGTTGGTGGTGAGGGAGATTTATTTATATATTATAAATCTAATAAAATACTTCATTTTCAGAAATCTTTTATCTTTTTAAAGTAATTATTTCACATAATTTTAGACATTAATTCTCAAAACACTGAATTAGAGTATGTGCCATGACTAAGCATCTAGGACAACCTGAGCTAACTGGATGCCTAAAAAGTAGGCCTTTAAAAATAGTCTGATAATACAGTTTATCAGATATTTTTCACCTTATAATTTAATCTAATTGCCACCCACCCTTCTGGAAACCATTTAAGAATATCACATATCTTCAAAGTAACTGTGGGAAACCAAAAGAATTAAAAACTGACACCTCTCGCCATTAAGATACTTAGAATCCAATTAAGGAAGTAGATATGCATGTAAAACATTAGAGCAAGTGAGTCAGAAAGGGTTTCTACATCAATCAGTCAATCAGTCAACATCCTTTGACCCATTATGTGTCAAACATGCTGGGTATAGAGTGTTGAACAAGATAGGGAAGATTCCTGACTTCGGAGAGCTTACATTCCACTGACATTACCAGGTCTAGTCACTAGAACAATAATAATTCAAGGCGCTCATGCAAATGCTGAGTTTACAATCTAGACTGACTCAAAACAATCACAATACAACTCATCAACTTGTAACAAATAAAAAGTGTAACGTTAAATACACATATCATGAGAACAGAGAAAAAATGAACAAGTTGGTGAAATCTGATTGCTTGACGCAGCCCCTTCCCCTGCCTCCATACTACTTACATGTCCCATCCCCATTTTTCACCTCCATGACCCTTACCGACATCTACAAACAAACTTTCTTTTTATTTTATTTTTTAATATTTTCTTATTTATTTGGCTGTGCCAAGTCTTAGTTGAGGCACGTGGAATCTTTGTTGCCATGTGCAGGAATCTTTAGTTGCGGCATGTGTGCTCTTAGTTGCGGCATGCACGCGAGATCTAGTTCCCCAACCAGGAATCGAACCTGGGCCCCCTGCATTGGGAGCACAGAGTCTTAACCACTGGATCACCAGGGAAGTCCCTACAAATAAACTTCATATTTGATGTCTCTTCTTTTTCTTACCTGTTCACTCTTTGTTGGCCACCGCCACTTCCTCTCTGCTGAAATGCTGAGTTAGTGGTCACCAATGCCCTGCTAGTGATCAAACTCAGTACTTTTCTTCTCATTCTTAACCTTACCTGCCCTTCCTAAACTGTGTCGTAGGACTATTTTTCTACATTCTCTTGAAATTCTCTCTTCCTTTGAACTTCTCGTGAAACTATTTATTTGATTCTGTGTCATTCAGATCTCTCACCATGCACCTCACCATAAGTTCTCCATTCCCATGTCCTTCTATCCAGTCCTCAAATGTAGGAATCTTGCAAGATGGAGTACCATGCTCTCTCTTTTTTTAAGCTCCATATTCCCTCCCAGGACAATTGCATCTTCTTTCATGTTTTCCACTATCAAAGTTGCAGATAATTTTAAAATTTGCATTCAAAATCTTAACTACCTTCCTAAGAAAGTCTTGAATGTCAACTAATTCCTAGATATCTCTTATACCTCTTGCCATGTAGTTTTTTATATATATATATCTTTTGATGTGGACCTTTTTTTTTTAAGTCTTTATTGAATTTGTTACAGTATTGCTTCTGTTTTATGTTTTGGTTTTTATGGCCCCGAGGCATGTGGGATCTTAGCTCCTCGACCAGTGATGGAACCCGCACCTCCTGCACTGGAAGGTGAAGTCTTAACCACTGGACCACCAGGGAAGTTCTGTCTTGCCATGTATGTTAACCATCACTATCTCAAATGCAGCTTGTTAAATTTGAACTCATTGTTATGTCTTATTTCTATTAAGATAAACCATTACTTCTGTAACCGAGTCTCAAAAATCTTGATATTCGTTTGATTTTTATCTTTCTCTTAACCTTCATTCACAATAAATCGGATTAGTCTGTACTTTAAAATGTTCTGAATAGCTACCATTTCTTCTCATTTCTGTCCTACTCTCTTATGGAGGCCTGTGTGATCTCTTGTCAGACAATATTGCAAGAACTTCCCTGCGTCTGGTTACTTTCCACATAAATCTAGTCTCTGAATTGAATAAAACAGAATTTAATTGATAAAACAGAGCTGAATAATAAGACAGAGTTGTCTTCTTAAATCAGTTCAGATAATATCATTTCTTCCCTTAAAGCTGTTCAGTGGTTTGCCAATGATAATAACAAGAATAAAGATTTATTGAGAACTATCTGTTGGCATATATGATACATACTTTACTTCAGAGTTCAAAAACTGTGGGCCACGTTGGTCCTGCATTCATTTATTCAATCAATCATTCATTCAGTCAGTCATCATTCATTCATTCAATAAGTAGTTATAGAGAATCTCTGTACGCCAATGATTCTTCCAAGTTTTGTTCAACTGACATATGTTGATTGCCCTAGTGTTTTTTTTTTTAATTTGAATAGGTTTTCAAGGTTTTAAAAGGGAGAAATTAAAAGATATCTTGCTACTCGGATTTTTTATTTTTAATCTGGTAAGTCTCAGACTGACTCCTACAGGACAATAGATTAAAACTGTAGATATATTTCCTTTTATCCTGGGATATGATCCTCACTTTGCAGAAGTTCACCTCTTTCTTTTAAACTGAGAACTAATGTGATTAGAATTTTTTAATGTACTTGCACTGTTTTCTATCATACAGTAAAATTTTAAAAGCGGTGAAATATTTCTTGAACCTTAGTCTCTATCAAAAGTGAAAAAAATACTGAGAGGTTTCTATGTTTTTAAAAATATTAAAGCACATACTTCTTTGTGAAAGATTATTTCTACATACTGAATACACTAACCACACTAACCAAGTGTGTTTGTGAGGAAAAAAAAAGGAAGCTAAGATACCATTTGAAAAACGATATACTGAATCCTTATGTGTGGCTCTCTTGTACTTATTTATATAAAGTGCCTGGCTCTCATTGCTGTTTAAATATGAGGTCTCATCTTGCCATGAGGTACCTTAATTCTCACAACTCTGTGTGGTTGGTACTAGAAGTCAGGGAAAACAAATAATATGCCCCAGGGCACACAGGGTTAATAACTTTTGGAGCCAGGATTCTTAGCTCAGTCTGAATCCAAACTCATCTTTTCAGTACAGTTCTTTCACATAATAATCTATGATTTGGTTCCAACCCACTGTTTCCAGTTTATTTCTTGCCACGTTTCAAATTATTCATCAGTTCCTCTTATACTATGCTTTTATATACATTTGCTTTTGGTTTTGACCTTGCTCTGTTTTTTATATATTGAAATACTCGACTCTTTCTAAGCCTGTTCTTACTTTCACCCTCTCAGAAGTGTTCCTCTGTTCTATGATATTACTACTTATGACAACCATTTTTCTCTTTGTATTGGGATATTTATGTATGTTTGTTTCCTACCATTTGAGTACATACTTCATTAAAAATCTAATACAGCATCCAACTCAGGTTTCTATTTTTTATTGTTATATACTAGAAATTTCATTTTTATTTATTTCATTGGACTTAATGTAATTAGAGAAGGCTACCTAGACAAACAATTTTTTAAACAGTCTTAAACAATGACCCCTACAATATTGCTCTTCTTTCTAATTTTATGGCCATTAAAAAATATGGAAGTACTATGAAATGGTAATCATTTTATTTGTAATCTGCTATTTCTTTAAGAGATAGTGGATGTTGTTCTGATGAGGTGAGATATTGACATCAGATTTGGAGTGCACACTTAGCTTGTAGCAGATGTTCCCCAAAATGTGAATTCTTGCATGAGTAAATAAATGTTGGAACTTACACATAAACATCACTAGTTTAGCATCAACAGTGGGGTCAAAAGTGTTTGTACCTTTTTCCAATTTTCTCACCTTTTCACTAAAGGCACTGGAATATGGTATACTCACAGTGATGACTTTCTGAAAGGTTCAACAATTGTTTTTTCCTTATGAAAACCATGTTGCTAAGCAACACTTGTGCATTGGCATATTTATTTCCACAACCTTCTATCATGAGAACAGTCCAGGGTTTTTTCACTTGTAATTACCAGAGTCCCTTGAGAAATAAACCACAACACAGCCACTAAGCTTTGCTTCACATTTTGCATTGATTTAATAGGAGATGAGTATTCCACTTGATCCCCGAATGCAAAGGTTGTTGCCAGCAGAGACATTTCCAAATTGAAATAGAATATGATTTATGGCATGCCTCAGAAACCACGTCAGATGCTGTTCTCCATTATGTTGCTTAACTCTGATCTGTATGAGGGATTCACCTTACAGAGACTGTGCCTTGCAAGGCAAATTGAAAATCATGTTTTCTATTATTGATACACAGCCTCTGTTTCCTTCAGGTTCAAGTGTTAAAAATCAATTGGCTGAGAATGCTCGTTTTTTATATTCTATTTTACATTTGCATTTCAATTTGTCCTGAAATTGTAATAAAGGTGTGTGTGTGTGTGTGTGTGTGTGTGTGTGTACAGAGAAAGAGCAAGTGAGAGAGAGAGAAATCTCCTTTTCTTTTTGTTGACAAAGGCAAAAAGGCTGCAGTAGTACCTTCTGTACACCAAGGATTATGGTTCAGTAGTTTCAAAAATCTATATACTCTTTAATAACTAAAAATAAAGGATTTTTGCTAATGAATATTTTTTCTTTAAGAAGCATTAGACAGTATTCTAGGACTTTTTCTATGTGTCCTTAAGTATCACTAATTTTTCATTGATTTTCATGGGAATTGTTCTAAGTAAGGTCAGAAAGATCCTCAGCAAACTAGCAATGGAATACAACCATCCAAAGCATGTAAAACTAGGTCGTGCTCTTCCTAATTTGCAGCAGTTTCTACCTCAACAGAAGTGTCAGGCTTAATAGAACAAAGAATTTAGGCTTTGAAATAAAGAAAGTTTGAAGAGATTTATTCCCATCTTAAAATGTCTCTCAGTCGGCCTATAAACGACACTTGCAGTAGAAACTCCCAGCCAACTTCAAGGTCTTCAGACTCCAGGATAAAATTAGAAGAGACCAAAGGCAGTCTTGAAAGATAACCAAATGATCAATGAGCTGATGAGCAAGAGAGGGAGTGAATGAAAGTTCTGAAAATTACTTCCGAAATTTCCTAAGTGGAAAGTGGAGAGTAAACAATGGTGACATGCCCCCTGGTGGACAGAGGTACCTCTGCAGCCGTTTGCCTTGCTTAAAGAAAAAGATGTCTGCCTGTATCAGGGATTTTTAGAGGCTCTTCAATCTTGAGAAAATCAAATACAGTCTTTCCACAACCATGATTTTTTTTTTTTACTTTCAAATATTACTTTATTTACAACTACATTTAATTAATGCTTCATTTATATGATCTCTGCTGTTCAAACCATCTGCCCTCTAATAATAATCCAACCACTCTTAGCACAGAGAAGCTAGACTTTATGTGTTAGGCAACATTGCCCATTAGGAAAATGTTCCATGAAGAGAAGAGTCCATCTTCCCTTTTCTTGAGAATCTGTGCTCCATTTGGATTATACTTTCAAAAATTCTCCTTCCAAATACCTAGGCTACCTCCCACAAAATGTCTTATTCCACCTGGGAGAATATTTGCAAAGTTTCCCTTCCTTAAAAGTTAGGGTTTGAGACATTATATATCCCATGGTGAAAAAGAGAGAGTAACAGGAGGATGAAGAAAGATTAGAATTTGCTGCTTACATGACTATTCTTCCTTCACCCATATCCCACTAGACCGAGACCCACTGTTGTGATCCTGAGCCTTATGAATTTTCCTCTATTTAAGTGATTTTCTGTCCATCCTCTACTTAAAATTATAGGTCTTGTTCAACAGCTATACACAAAGTATTTATTAATATCTATTTCAATTTATGTAAAATTTGATATGCTAAAACAAAACACTCTAGAAAATTACTCACAGTTGGCTTATATTAAGTTTCCTAAATTTTTCCCAGGTATATGCCAATGAAAAACTTATGATCTTAAGCAAAATTCATTTTCTCTATTTTTTTCTGGTTTCTAAAACTCTATTGAGTTTTACCAATTAATGCTCAATATAAATTAACCAGTGAAGACTACAAAATCAATATCATCTCTCGCAGTCCACAATTTATCCCAAATATCACCACTGATGCCTCTCTCTGGCAACAGCAGGGTGTAGCATAAAGAAAAAACATGGGTTTTGAATCCAGATTTAAATCCTAACTTTACCACCTACCAGCTGCTTGGTCTTGGACAAGTCACTTCCACTGTCTGATCCAATTCCCTTATCTTTACAATGGGGATAGTAATTTTTTCAGAGTTTATGTAAGGTATTCAAAATGCCTGACTTAAATTAGGTAATTAATAAGTGATGTCTATAATATTTTTGTATATTATATTTCTCCTATTGTACTTGTCTCTTCTAAAGTTCTTAGTATCTTTAATGCTAGCTAATCTTATATCTTTTCTTCTCTGCAACTACATTTTTCTCCATATTAATTTTTTTATAAGGTCAATGCTTTATAAATTCACCCATGGAAACTTCAGTACCTTTCACTCAAAATAGAAATAGCAGTATCTGCACTCCCATGTTTATTGAGCATTATTCAAGACAGAAGCAAACTAAACATCGATCTCCAGATGAATGGGTTAAGAAAATGTGGTATATTCATACAATGATACTACTATAATACTGTTTCTCAATCTTTGTATGACAAGAACTAAAGCAATTTAGCAAAACATTTCTTCTCTTTTCTCTGCACTTCTCATTTTGATTTCTGAAGACTCAATTCTCTTCCTTAAGAGACTCATAGAAAAGATATGGAAGGTGATGTGTTTAAAATTATGTCTTCACAATTCAGTAACACTAGCTGATGAACACTCAGACTGAAACAGTCAACTTTAATATTTTATCAACTCATATTAAAAGTACTTTCTCTTTTTTTTCTGCTTGGAGGTTAGATGCTCAAAAACCTTTCAGTCATATTCAAAATTGAATGTATTCCTCTTAAAATTGATGCAGATAAAGATTAATACAAATTTCATTTTAAATAGTCTTCAAGACGGTCCTCACATATAGAAAGTTCAAAATCTACATATGCATTTGTTCAAATGCAAACACATATTTGATATTTACCCCAAAAAGGGAGCTGTTTTTGATATTTATAGTTTCTGTCTAATCTGTCAAGGGATGATTTAGTTGATTCTGTACGTTTTTCTATTATTTCCTTTTAATTTAGAGGTATAATGTAGGAAGAATTTAAGGAGGTAAACATGTTGGAAAGGAATTATTTTTTGTCTTTTGCAGTAAAGGAAATGTTTGGAGAAAAGAACGGGAAATTTGGACAAAGGAGATTAAAAGTGACCTAAAGAAAATATAATAAAGGAAGAAATTGAACAAATAAAAATAAGTTGATGAGTCCAAAGGTACTTTTGACAACTATTGCCTTGTAAGGAAGGGAATAAAACCTTAGTGAATTTTATGAAAGAGAGGGGTTTTCTTTCTTCCTCTTCCCCATCTATAGATATATGAGGACGATAGAATGTTTAGTGTGAAATGGCACATTTAAATGGCAAATTTTTTCTAGCTTTATAGAGGTATTATTAACAAATAAAGATTGTATACATTTAAGGTGTACAACGTGCTGTTGTAATATACATATACATTGTGAAATGATTACCATAATCAGGTGAACTAACATATCCATCATTTCACATAGTTAACTTCTTTTTTGCACTTGAAATTTACTCTCTTGAAAAATTTCAGGTATAAAATACATTATTATTAGCCACAGTCCTCATGCTATATATTAGGTCTCCAGAGCTTATTCACCTCATAACTGAATGTTTATACCATTTGACCAACATCTGCTCACTTCCCCCAGCCCGAAAACTCTGGAACCACCATTCTATTCTCTGTTACTATGAGTTTGATGTTTTTAGATTCCACATGTAAGTAATATCACACAGCATTTGTCTTTCTGTGTCTGGCTTACTTCACTTAGCAAAATATCCTCCAGGTTCATCCATGTTGTTGCAAATTATTCAGCTTTAAATGGTTGATTTTTTATTAAATTAAATTCAATTGATCCCAGGTGATTAAATTTGAGGCCAGCCAGACTAACTGCTAAGCACTGTAGCTCAAACTCATCAAAAAGCATATGCTTACTTGTTTTATTTTTAGCAATAAAAATCAATTCGTGAAGGATAAGAAAATATCTTGAAAATAAAAATCAGTTAACCCAAGTTATTTCAAGTCATGAATTTAAATTCTCAGTAGATTCTTTAGTAAACACTAAAGAGCAGTTATCTTTTATGCCTTTGTACATTAGGTAAAGCTGGAAACATATTTGGCTTGAATGTTGTAGCACTTTCCTTGCAGATTTTATAGGCTACCTATTAGATAATCAGACAACTAATAGAGAGATGGAGTCTCAACTTGGTAATAATAATAGTAAAAATAGTGTCTATTCATATTTATTATGTGCCAGAAACTTTAGATGTATTAATTCATTTAAGACAATCATCCTGTGAGGTAGATACTATTATTACCCCCATTCCACAGATGTCACAGAGCACTTAAGTAATAACATGCCCCAAGGCATCACAGCTATTAACTGCATAAGTTGGTTTTGAATTTAGCTAAGAGGCTTGAGAGCTTATCTGGTTTTCACTTGCCTGATCTGCTGATTTAGAGAGCCCCCAGAAGAGAAATAAGATAGACACTTCTTGATGGTGTTTCTACAACACACTTAGAACAAGTAAAAGCTTGGGGCATAATTTTTGTAGAGGTGATTGATCTTTGGTGACTTCTCTTCCTTTTGGTCACTGTCTCTCACCCCTGTCACATCTGTTCTTAGGATCTCCCTCACCAAATGCTTTTCCCTGAGTTTGTCGACTGAAAAAAAAAAGCACAACCTAAAAATTGAGAACTATGTTTTATTTGGAGGACTTTCTGAAGACTTCAAGCTGGGGAGACAGCCTCTCAGAAGAACTCTGAGGGACTGCTCTGAAGAGGTAAGGGAGGATCCAGGATGTATAGGAGTTTTTGCAACAAAGGCCAGGTAGTCGGAACAGCAAAAGATTACTATTAATTAAAGAAAACCAGGTACCTCAAGTTAATGAATTTAGCACTTTTCTATGTATGGGAAGACGCAAGAGTCTGGGCTCATTGAAATTATCCCTTTAATATACACCTTAGCTATCCAGGGTCAGTATCCTGTGCTTTCTCATCCTGAGTCCCCTTGGGGTGCACTGCTGGGGAGCTGCAGTGGCTGAGAGCTTGGTGGTGGGCAGCCCATTTGTCTCCATCCTGAGTTCCCTCAGGGCTCACTGCTGGGGATGACTGTAGTGGTTTGATGGCTGCAACCTCCTTTGTTTACTAATATGGAGGGCAACATTTTTCATTCACAGGTTCCAAGGCTCTCACTGTGTCACTCCACATGAGTCTGCCCTCTTGACACCATATCTCTTGCTCCAGATTTATCTCTTTGTTTTCTTCTTTCCTTTTCCTCCCAATATTATTGTGTCTAGTGTTTCAGGGACAGGTGGGGAGTAATGTACCACCTGTGCACTCAAACCCTGGGAAACAAATTGACAGTTCTAACCATGATCACATGTCATAACCTTAAGTGCTAAGTGGTGATTTGATTTCATTTAGGGAAATTTTCACCACCTATAGAAAACTGGAAGAATTGTTTGGAAGGTGCATCTTTGGGGCCTCCAGATAAACTGACGCAATAGTATATATATATATATATATATATATATATATGTATATATATATATACATACACACACACACACACACACACACACACACACACACACACACACACACTGAGGCTGGAAATTCAGGTGGGACTTGCTACTGCAGTCTTAAAAGCATTCCAAGTCCTTCTTTTGGAAACCTTAGTTTTTGCTTTTAAGGTTTCCAATTGATTGGTTTAGATCCACCCACATTACACAGGTAATCTCTTTTACTTAAAGCGGACTAATTGTAGATGTTAACCACATCTCAAAAATACTCATGGACTTGAGGACACGAGGAGGGGGAGGGGTGGGCTGGGACGAGGTGAGAGAGTGGCATGGACATATGTACACTACCAAATGTAGAATGGATTGCTGGTGGGAAGCAGCCGCATAGCACAGGGAGATCAGCTCGGTGCTCTGTGGACACCTAGAGGGGTGGGATAGGGAGGGTGGGAGGGAGATGCAAAAGGGAGGGGATATGGGGATATGTGTATACATATGGCTGATTCACTTTGTTATACAGCAGAAGCTAAGGCACCATTGTAGGGCAATTCTACTCCAATAAAGATGTTGGAAAAAAAAAAAGAAGAAGAAATACTCTCACCATGTAGTTTAAACCCTTGACATTTGTCTTGTTTTGCTTTTTTCTTTTTGTAAGTCAAGTGCCTGACTTAAGCTTTGATTACCCAGGCATCCACTTCAAAGAGACATCCACTTCAAAGAAGGTATCTCAAATAAACACATTTCCAGCCATATGATTAGATAAAGAGAGTCAAGCCACCTTTGTTTTAGAGCTCTTGGTTGATTTCAATAACGGGCCATTTGTTTCTTTTTCTCTTCCTGCACTATAAATTCTCACTCTTATGTATTAATTCACCAATAAAGAGTAAGACCATGAAACCCTAGGTCTTCACCCTCAACCTCAATAAAAGCAGAACCTCAGACCCATGCATTCCCTCTCTCTCCCCTTGACCTCGCTGTGTGACCCCAGGTGTGTTGTGTAATTTCCAGGTCCTGTAAGTAATAAACCTTTTCTTTTTTCCCCAAAGTTTCCTGATTATTGCTAATAGTTTCTAACAATTATAGAAACCACAGGGCAGGTCCCACCACATCAGTCCAACTGTGACAGTAATGGATAAAGTGATATTGTGACAAGACTATTGCTGTAGCATTGGTTTGGTTGCTATTCCAGCCATCTTTACATCCCTGGATCCTGTATGGTTTGTTAAATTAATCTCCCAGCTTACCAACAGGTTCTTTGAGTTACCTGTACTATCAATAAATTTATTTTTTAAGTGGTTTCCATCTCTTCCAATCAAGAACTATGTTAGATATATCCAATTTCTCCTTAACATTCTTTACTTCTGGAAGAAAAGTACATGATGAAGACAATGGTAATGACTTGGTAATCTTTCTTTTAACTACTTCCTTGCTTAGTAAATAGTGCTTTCCTAAGATCTCTGAACAGAACATTGGAGTAGACAGGCGGATAGAAGAAGTAGACTGGTGGAGAGAACGTGGGTTTGAGCCTCTTCATATGGTACAAATGACTGTTGGAATGTAGGTTCTGATAATTTAATTGTGCATTTACTGTCTACCTAGGAAGCAATGCAGTGTTTTATATGGGCTGTTTAAATCTTTTTAGCAAATTATTTCAGTTCTCATTTTAGCATAAAAATATAGCATAAAAGAAATTCAACTTATAATAAGATCATATCAAGTTTAAGAACCATCTGGTATTACAGTCTTAATAGGAATCTAGTATTACAGCAATGAATGAAAAAAGAAAGACATCTCACTGTATGAGTCTGTAATGAATTTCAATGTAGCTGCATTAAACTTGAGTAAATCTAGACTTCAATGAAGTCTAGTCTAGTCAATAGCTCACTATTGAGCAGGGGAGAAAGAAAAGCAAACATTACATTATAAAATAAAGGTTGTTGTGAAAAAATAAAACACATGAAAAGAATATAGTTGAGGACAGATTTTTTATTTTTATTTTTTCAGGACCATGATGAAAGAATAGTTTTTATATGCTAAGCCTTACAGGATAAGGAGGTGCTTCTGTGGAATGAAATAGAGGAAAAAGGTGTTATACAGCAATGAAAGTATTAGAGTAATAATTATACTTATAGCTCAAGTCTATTGCTTACTCTGGCCATTCTTTGGGCTTTACAAACATTAGCTCATTTAATCCTCACAACATTACAGGGAAAACAATGAAATCATCTTCAATTTTCAGATAACAAAAATGAGACTTAATGAGGTAAAATAAATTGCCCAAGGTAATAGAGTTATTTGACATTGACATTGTAACCCAAGCGGTCTGACTTCAATGGATGTAAAAGAGAATGTCATCTTAAGATGTGAATGGAGTAAAAGTTGATTTAAGAAGACTCTTAATGGAGACTATTGTGATGAAGAGATGAAAAGATGTCAAGTAAAGGAGAGGAATTGGTGATGAAGAAGATGAGATCTCTTTTAGGAAGATTTAAATGGCAGAATTAAAGATAAATCAATGAATGAGGAGAGGAGACAAATTGAGAATTATTTTCGTGATTGATTTTTCAGTCTTGTAGTATTAGGTGGATGGAAATACCAGAACAAAGGGTCTGGAGGCAGAAAGGGTACATGTGTAAGAATAAACTATTAGACCATGTTGAGGTTCAGTTGCCTACATAGACACACATTTGGAAACATTCTCCAAGCAGAAAAATATCAGAAGAAAGGCTAGATTAAGACAGATACAATATAGTGCAAATAAAAACACATAGTGATGGGCTTCCCTGGTGGCGCAGTGGTTGAGAGTCCGCCTGCCAATGCAGGGGACACGGGTTCGTGCCCTGGTCCGGGAAGATCCCACATGCCGTGGAGCGGCTGGGCCCGTGAGCCATGGCTGCTGAGCCTGTGCGTCCGGAGCCTGTGCTCCGCAATGGGGGAGGCCACAACAGTGAGAGGCCCGCGTAGAGCAAAAAAAAAAAAAAAAAACAACAACATAGTGCCAGTTAAAGGCAAATGATATTTTTTTTAGTACAAGTACGTTCCATTTGATATTTTGAACATTCCTATTTTTAAAATGTATTTTTTGTTTATCTGAAATTTAAATTTCACAGGTTGTCCTGTTTTTAATTTGGCATCCCTACAAACTGGAGATATAGATTTGAGAGTCATCAGCTTGCAGAGAAGAGATCACTGATTGCCTTGAATAATGACATTACCTAAGAAAAAGAATTCTCAAAAGTGAGGGTAGACAATGATGTCCTTGATAAAATACAAAGTTTTGCCCCTTTTCTCATCAACTCTCTTTGCCTTATGACTTTTTAGTGTTCTCCCAGTCTGACCTCTAGTTCAGCCATATAAGATGCTTTGACCAAGAAAATGAGATAGAATTAATGGTGTGTCAGTTCTGGGTTTGGGTATCCAATATCCTTGCAGGTATTTATTTTGCTCTCATACCCCTGACATTTGCATGAAAACATATCTGGTCTAGCCTATTGGAGTATGAAAGATGTGTGGTGCAGAGCCAAGTACCCACACCAACCCCCAGTCAAGTTAGTGAACCCAGAAAATCTATCTCATTTCCCCCAGCTCTCGGATGAGCGTTAGACTTATTTTTATATACAGTTGAGGTTTGTAGTCATTAACCAGCAATGTGATGGCAGCATGAAGGTACATTCTTATAACCGACCATCTTTACTACATGTATACGAACTTGTGCTGAGGTTGAAAATCTTTTACTTTTTAATTTATCATTGATTATTATTATCTCACAACTCACTATTGTGTGATTTGGGATAAGTAATTTAGCCTCTCAAACTATCATTCCCTCACTTATTACCCTAGAATAGCAACAATCTCTTAAAATTCTGAAGTTTAGGTGTGACAATGACAGGCAAAGTAAGAACACAATAAATATGTTATTATTACTAGTAGTTATATTGACATTGGCTTATGATTATGCCTTTGTACCAAGCAGAGTGCTTAGCATATTGTAAACGGTTAATAAATATCTGTGAAAAAGATGATGAACCATGATGTTTAAAATAAAAATAAAAGTTTATTTTTCATTTTCATCAATAGAATCATATTATTATAATAAATGACTTCTAATTTAATGAAGAATGTGACATAAAAAATAATTAATAGATTAGTGCTAGCAGAGATTTATTCAGTACATACTTTATGAAATACTTTAAATGGATCAAACATTGCTCTAGACACTGAAGATTCAGCAGTAAGTAAAACATATTAAGTCTCTGCCCATATGGAGTTTACACTTGCTGGGAAAGACAAACCATATATGTGAATAAATAAACAAATATATAATATCCATTGGTGATAAGTGTTATGAGGAAAAAGCTACATAGGGGATTAGAGGCCAATAAGGTAGTCAGGAACGGGCATTTGTACGTGATGTTGTTGGGTGCCTTGTGGAATACAAGAAGGCATCCCAACAGAGATAATAATTAGATTGATATTTGAAGATGAGTAGGAGCTCATCATGAAAAGAGAAGACCATATCATCTGAGGTGAGGAAGGAGCTAGGACAAAGGCAATTATTTGAGAAAGATTATGGATTATTTAGGTAATTCCACATATTCATTCAGTCAGTGTTTACTGAGCTTCATATCTGGTGGACCAAATTTATGATCCATGTTTTTCTGCAAATTGATTTTTAATTGAATTCTTTCCATATCAGCACATTGGGAGCTGAATTATTCTCTTCATAATAGCAGCATAATGTGTCATCCCAAGACAGATAAGAAACCATTTTAAACAAAGGGCTTTCAACAAAGGGACCAAAGGATGAAAGGAGGATTTGAGGGCTTTCCTGGTGGTGCAGTGGTTAAGAATCCGCCTGCCGATGCAGGGGACACGGGTTCGAGCCCTGGTCCAGGAAGATCCCACATGCCGCGGAGCAACTAAGCCCGTATGCCACACCTACTGAGCCTGCTCTCTAGAGCCCGTGAGCCACAACTACTGAAGCCCGCGTGCCTAGAGCCCATGCTCTGCAACAAGAGAAGCCACCACAATGAGAAACCTGTGCACCACAAGGAAGAGTAGATCCTGCTCGCCACAACTAGAGAAAAGCCCGCACGCAGAAACGAAGACTCAATGCAGCCAAAATAAATAAATTAAATTAAATTTAAAAAAAAAAAGAAAAGAAAAGAAAGGAGGCTTTGAGTCCTGGAAACCAGACCTAGAGACTGGTCATACAGTCATACAGAGTGAAGTAAGTCAGAGAAAATCAAATATCATACAATATTGCTTATATGTGGAATCTAGAAAAATGGTACAGATGAACTTATTTGCAAAGCAGAAATAGAGACACAGATGTCGAGAACAAACTTATGGTTACCAAGGGGGGAAGGAGGTGGGATGAACTGGGAGATTGGGATTGACATATATACACTACTATGTATAAAATAGATAACTATTATCTATAGAGAACCTACTATATAGCACAGGGAACTATACTCAATGCTCTGTGATGACCTAAATGGGTAGGAAATCTAAAAAAGAGGGGATATATGTACGTATAACTGATTCACTTTGCTGTACAGCAAAAACCAACACAACATTGTAAAGCAATTATACTCCAATAAAAATTAAATTTATAAAAAGAAAAAGAAAAAATGAATAGATGAGAATGTATAGCCATAGCCCAAGAGACAAACGATAACTATAGACTTTAAAAAATTAGTAAACTGAACTACATACATTAAGTAGGCAGCACAAAATGGTTACCAATTGGATATGGATGAGAGAAAAGACATGTGAAGCCTCTCCAAATTCTGACCAGAGTGGCTGTATGGATCACTGTGCCATTATCAACAAACTGGACAATAGAATTCACATGGTTTCTACAGCCCATAGCAAGGTGTTTGGCAAGAACATAACTAAATATATGCCAATATTAAGCCTCAGAATCTCCAAGTTCATAGCTATAGTTATAGGCGGATTCATAGATTTAGCCTAGGCCCCTTCATTTGGAGACCAGCAATTATATTTGTTAAATATATTTAAAAAAAATAAACTTTGATTCAGACTTGGAAAATGGACTAGGTATACTGAATTTTTATTCTATACATACATATGATAAAATATTTACTAAACTGCCCTTTCATATTAATAGAGTACTTTTCATTGATTAAAGAGTTTTTATATTTATTTTTATCATTAGATTTCCTGTGACCAATTTAAGCTGTAATGAGTTGTGATTATGAATGTTATGTCTCTAAAACCCTTTTTAGTGGGGGTAAGAAATTTTATTTTTTGTATCCACATTTCAAGAAATTACTCTCCCTCCACTCTATCCTTTAACATTAATCTTGGATCCTAAATTATGCAACCTTTATTTACTAGCATACCAGGGATAAAACTAACACTATTATGCTTTCTTCAAAATTAGGACCTTATTTTTAATCAAGAGATTTCTCCCCTACTTATTTTCTAACGTATTACTGACATAATAGATATAAACAAAATTCTCTCAACAGAACTATTTAGTGATCACAATTTTAAAATGTTTCATGTTCCTGGCTTCCAATTCTTTTACAAGCAAACCAAGGACATAAACATCACTTTTGCAATATGCTTCTAAAAGATATGACACTCAGGAGAATCACTAATTATGTTTGGGCACAAATCCAACTTAATAGCATCTAGACAGTTCAAGAAATCAGAAACACCTTCAAATAAGGCCAATATTTAAACATAACATACATGGTATACAAGGTCATACTTAGTAGGAGGTACTATCTGTCTGGAGAAAATTAAGTTGAGCAATCACATACTATATATTCCAAGTAATAGTCCTCTAGAAGGCTCATATGTTTTGTATGTTTATCAGAGTACATGCAAATCAATTCACATATTGTTAAATTTTAGACAATAGAAAATGAAAATCAAAGATATGAATCATACAGAACAAGAACTACAATTATCATCATTATTAATCTACAAGTATCATTCCATTGCCCTTTTTAGTTAAAGGACAAAATAATTATCTGAAGAACTCTTCTATTTTATCCAAGGGATTTAGAACATCCTAAGCTTTATGCATGAAAATACAAAGCTTATATATCACTAGCAAGGTTAAATGCATACAAAGGGATCTTCTGGAGATTCTTTGAGTTGACGCCTTCCAACTAATAGCACTGGGTGTGTGTTCACTCTGAGCTTCATGTCATCCCCATGATGTAAGCTATCTTCTATGTAAGACACTGAGCCCTTGATCTATGAATTCTTCTTTTTCATTTATTTTTTTTTCTTTTGCTTCTCATGTTTGTTTTTTTTTTTTTTATTTGAAATCTAAACTGCAGTGTAGGTTAAAAAGTAATACTTTTTCATTGGGAAATTTTTCATATAGTAATGCTCTTCCTTTAGATTTACAAAAGGATAAAAAGAATTTCTCAAGAGGTAAGCAATAGTGGTCCAAGTATGAATTTAAGTGGATTCAGACATGTCTGGTCATGTCGGACAAACTGGTGAAACAGGCTGCTCTGGCCTGTTGGCTAAGAAACCTTCTAGAGGAGGATTCAATCTGTGTTCACTGTTTTTGTTCCAAAAAGCTTGTTCCAAGTGGTGAATGATGAAATAACCTAAAAAGAAAGTCCCTCTAGAGAAACTGAGGAATTTTCTGGGAGAGAATAAATCTTGAAAGAAGAAAGAGCCAACAAATTTTCTTGACCTTGACAGAGTAATGGAGCCAGAGTTGACAGCCATGAGAAACTCTTATCAGCAAAGCATCTTTTGTGTTACTCAGGTTTGACTTGTACCATCATCCATTCATGAGAAAATGTATAGAATATTAAGAACACTCTAATAGAATGCAAAAAGAAATGAGAAAAGATCCCCCACCCCTATTTTCCATAGAACACTGTACCTCTATGATCCAGTGCATCCTGGCAGTGCTAGGTGGATCAGCCTTGTAAAGGACAACGGCCTTCAGTAGATGCCAACTATAGAAATGTAGTTCCTTCCCAGGAAATGAGTGATACTTCCCCATCACCTCCCCTTGTCCAAGAGAAAGTTTGGAAATAAAGCAAAGGTACGTCTGGCCAGTGGTACCAAGAAGATATTCAGTGGGAGAAAGGATGAATAAGAGTAGCATAGAAGAGATTTAGGAGAGTGAAAATATTTTGTATGATATTATAATGATGGATACATGCCATTGTATATTTGTCCAAACCCATAGAATGTACAACACCAAGAATGAACCCTAAGGTAAACTATGGACTTTGAGTGATTATGATATGTCAATGCAGGTTCTTCAGTTGTAATCAGTATACCACGCTAGGGAGATACTGGTAGTGTGTGGGAGCAGAGAGTATGTGGGAAATCATAATACCTACTTTTCAATTTTGCTGCGAGCCTAAAATTGCTCTAAGAAAAAAGTCTTAAAAAAAGAAGATATTTAGCTAACAGCAATGTCACACAGAAGAATGCACTTGAATGCAAATATGAGAACCCCAGAATCCTTAGTCATTCTAGGAACATTTGAGGGACATTTGAGGGACATTTGAGGGGGCTGATATCCTAAGTGAGTAAACAGGGACACGTTAATTTCATTTAGTGTTAACTGACACCCTAGGTGTTCTCAAGCTTATATAATGTGGTGAACTAGAAACATTTGCATCATACTATAACATGTAACCACAGCTCTCACTGCTTCACAAGTAAATTTTTTAGATTAGTTTCAAAAGAAGGAGTTAAAAAGATAAAAGCATCAGAAAGAAACATTTATATTTTATTAAAGTATCAGTTTATTAGACAAAAGCAAAATACAAGTTTTCTCTGTGGTCTTGCTAGAAAGAGAACATCATGGTAATGGTGGCAAGAAGAGTAAACCAAAATGAGGATATCAAACTAGAATGGTGATACCTATTGACTATGCATTTAGATGGCAGCTTTAGAGGTAAAAAGTCACCAAATATTCATAAGGGCACTGTAACCATTGATAAATGCTATTAATTGATCCTGGATAAAATAGGGTGGATGTTTTGGGGATGAAAGCACAAAATAGGACCAAACAAATTTGGAGGTTTTCCCTCTGCATCCAATTTCCATTTTCTTTAGTAAAAACTAAGGAATCCATATCCTCTGTAGCACGATGGATGGTGACAGCAGCTGTAACTGTAGCTTCCATAACCAGAGCCATATCCATAGCCTCTGAAGCCACAGCCATGGCCCAGTCTTCGGAAGCTTCCATGTCCACAGCCATGGTCATGGCCCAGGCCAACAAAGCCTCCATAGCTGAAGCCCAAGCCTCCATATAGTTGCTGTAATGACTCATGGTATCAGAGGTGGTGAGTTAGTTTGCTGTTCCATGCAAGACATAGAGTGTGAATGTCAACATCTTTACAGGGAGGCTTATATACCCTGGTCAGAGAATGTGATAAAACAGGTGCCCATCCTTTGGTTTCATTCATGAATTATACTTGCCTAAGAAAACTCCTAAATCTATGATGCTCTGACCATATTCGTTAAGAATGTGTTAACCAGCTTGGCTCCCTAGTTAGGTTGTTCCTGAGATAGGTGCATTAATTTTCTTAAAATGAATTGCTCTTTCTTTAAAATATAAGCATACCAAACCTTAAATTGAATTCTTTATCACCAGTCACTTAACATCAGTTATATTAAATGTTGTTGAATTTCTAGTTATCTTCTCATCACAGGCATTTGAGGGTTGTCATAACTGATTCTAGGAAATATCAAGACATTTAAATTGATCAATTTTGTCAAAAGGCACACATATTTTGCAGCATGAGACACAAAGGATGCACCTTTCTTCAGAAGATAAAAGAATATTCTAAGTCCAGAAAGATTTGGTTCGCTTGCTGTGTATACCAGAAAGCGACAACAAAAGCTCACTTGATTTCTAGAGTTTTAGAACTTTGACCATGTACTATGATAGATTTATTTTTGGTTTTACACACCAGCATACTTGTTTTGGTTTAAAAACTAGCAGAATTGGACTCAGAAATGGAGAGACTATCACAGTGATCAAAACTCCATCTTGTGAAAAACCTTCATGCACAGTTATTTTTTTTAATATCCTGAACAGTTTCCCCAGAATAAGTTCTAGTCTCACTGCTGCTCCAAATGCAGATTATACTCACCTCCACACATTTTCTCTCTTTCTCTACTCTTCATCATTTATCCATGTACTTTACATCTTTTTCGAATTCCATTTTGAACATCATCCAACTTCCTCCCTCCATGATTCATTATGCATCCAGGTAAAAGTGTGAATAGAGAAAAATGGTTTGGGCTCTAACCTACATACTCAAATCAACACTGCATTCCTTCCATCTAGATCTCATAGGCAATATATTACATTTGCTTTTGTCTTCTCTTTACCTAGTCTGTGCCAATTTTTTGTTACTAGTCTTTTCTAAAATATCAACTAGACCTTTCTATAAGATATTGATACTTGTTTAAAACATATTTCAACTCCTAAAATCATCTGAATTTTAAAAGGACTTGTACAATTTGGAATACTTAAATTATCTAAATATGCAGCATAATTGTAAAAATGGACAGAGAATAAGGAAACACTCTTTGGAAATGTTTGGCCTGATATTCACAGAGTTCCTCACCTCAGCCCAGAGAGGTAGTTACTAATACCCAAAGTTGATCCCATACCTGAATAAGCCCTAGGTTAAGTGTGCCCATATCTTGAAACTTGAGACTCACAAAACATGTCTTATACGACTATAACCATATTGCTAAGCTTTTGCTGAGATCTATAAGTAATATTTGGATGACATATTTTTTGACAGGTTTGTTCACTAAGCTGACCCTAGTATCTAAATAAGTCATAGCAACAGTTATTTTTTTAAAGAATTATAAGACTTTAATATTAAAACAAGGAACATGCATATCATAACCTGAGCAATTCACTGGCTATTCTAGAAATATTTTAAGTTTGACATGAGTTCCAACAGGCTTTCTGGTTACAGACTAGCATTTAATCCAGTATAAGGCTTTAAACTCCATACTACTCTAACCCTACTTTATTCCATTTTTATTCCTCATTTCAGAAAATCAGCCAATTGAAAATAAGAATCTTTTTATTTTTAATGAATAATTTACAAATATGAATAAATTACATAACATTAAGGATTTCACATTCTTCTTGAGTAACTCTGTCAGAGCATGCGACCATGATTAAGAGCTATTTTTTTAAATGTATAAGACTGTCTCTACTTTATATATGGAAAGAATATGGGATACAAATGAAAATCTTCAATAACAATAATGCTAAATGTGTTTTCAAAAAAGAAAACATGTGACAAAGGTATGCATATTTCATAAATGTCCATTTGTTGCAAAAGCAAGAAAAAACAGTTTAAAAAATATGGAACAAATCTGTATTTTTTTCCTCCACATGCACAAGAGAAAAAGTCATGTTGGAAATTTCTTTGGGGAGTTATTATTTTTCTGTCCAATCAGTGGATCAAAAGCAGATTTAGATTGTCATTATATTTTTTAAAGTTTTAACTCATGACCTAAGTTTCTGTTCATGGAGTGAAAAATGTTCTCACATTTTCCCTGGAAGTAAAGAAGTCTTTTGTTATAAATTCAAAACATTTTTCTCTCACCTAAGACATAGATCAATGCAATCTTAGCACAGAATTATGATAATATTGATTATACTAAGAATGTCAGCAACAATAATAATATTGTTTGATTGTATTGATTATTTACTCCTTGTCAGCTCCATGGATACTGTCCCTAGTGTTATTAACCAAATGAAAGGAAAATAGAAATTTTGTCCTCCTGGGTCAAAGTACATAGTCTGATCCTTCAATAGAGTAACTTGTCTTTATTTCTCCTGCTCAGCCCACTGTGAAGCTACATACAACTTTTAGGTAGCAATGACTAAAAGAAGAAGTCATGGGTTTTTTGTTTTGTTGTGTCTTGTTTTTACTTAGACTTGAGTTTTAACATTGCTCATTGTTTAGTTACATTCAATAGCAGATAGACTAGAAAATTATAAGTACAATCTCTATCTCAGAACAATAAAAATGTTAAAGAAGCACAGGTGTTAATCAAGGTAAAGGGACCAATCTTCAAAAATCAGTTGTCATAATTTAGCTCTTCTTGTAACCATGAACAGAACATTTTAAGTGGTCTATTTGACAACCTTCAAAGAGAAAATACATAAAGAGAGAGTCAACATAGTATAGTTGTCCTGGGACTCAGGGCAACAGGGTTCAGACCCTAGTCTTACCACTAATTTTCAAGGGAAAATCATTTATTCTGAGATATCCTGCCTGCAAGATTATGAGGCAGCATTATAGAGTTCTAACATCCCTTTCAGTTTTTTAACTCTATGATTTAATTTTAGTCCTTTTTTAAAGTTATATTTGCCCAGTTTATACCAAATATTATTTGGTTTATATCATTACCTGAAGATATCATTCAGTTTTAGGAAAACTAGTTAGGAAATCTTGTATTTTACCTATTCTATTCCTTATTTCTTATGTTGCAATAAAATGATTGTTTTTGAAGAGATAATGTTTGACTGAAATTCATCTTTATATAAATTTTAAAAAATTATTGAATGGTAATTTTGGTCAGTTGAAGGTAAACAATGTTTTGCTCCTTGATGATATTTCCGTTCATTTATTGTTCTTACTGGATTACAAATACTTCAGTGTAGTAATGATGATGAAGATGAAGGACAGTGTTCCCATAAAAGGATAAATGAGATGAGTTGCATGTCCAAGTTCACATTTTTATTATCCAATTTGTCAATGACTTTTAAGTAATTTAAGTCACTCTTATCTTACATGCATAACAAACTAGATGAAAGCAGATTATGAATAAAGGAAGATAACATATAATTCAAAGATTCACAGAAAAGCAGAGCTTACATTGTCTAAAAATTTAGAAATATGGATTATAATATTTGTGAAATGCAAGTATGCTCTGACTACAGTTTTAATAATATGGATGGCTAGCAACTATAAATAGGTGTGTCTAACATGACTTGTTTTTATAAAAAAAAAATTAAAGGAGATAATCCTTGTATTTATAATTGACAAATAGCAAAAATACATATAGGTATGTACACATAACTGAGTTAAATGAACCCCAAAGAGCTATATTTTCTATTTCAAATTAGGTCATTTATTGGTAGTCAACATACATCATCTGTTAGTGCCCAAGTTAACAGATGCCAGAAGACATAAGGCAGACATGCTTATAAATAATAAATTCTCTGAAATTCTTGTTTCTCTTGCTAAATAGGTCTAGGGTAATCTCAATTCATTGACTGAATAATGTTGTGTCAAATCCACTCATGGTAGCGGGTACTGGGTTACTAGGGCCATAGTTCAGTAGAAGCTAGAGAATCCATAACCTCCATAGCACAATGGACCACAATGGCAGCCAGATCTGAAGATTCTATAACCAGAGCCATGTCCGTAGCCTCCGAAGCCACAAACATAGCCCAACCTGCAGAAGCTGCCACATCCACAGCCATAGCCATAGCCCAGACCACTGAAGCCTCCATAGCCACAGCCCAGGCCTCCATAGTAGTTGCTGTCAGGGGTGGTGAGTTTGGTTTACTGTTCAAAGCAAGAACCTAAGTGTGAATATCAGCATGTGTAGAGGGATGCTTATATACCCTGGTCAGAACATGTGGTAAAACATGTGGCCATTCTTTTGTATCATTCCAGATTATTCATTTACTTGAGGCAAATTGTTCATCTGTTTGCTGACACAAGGAAAGGCACACACTCATTAAAATATTTGAGCTTGGTTAGCTGTCTGGTCAAAAGGCCCTTGAACTCATTACAGTCTTTTTTAATGAGAAAAAAAAAATCTGTCTTCAAAGTCACAAAATAAAACTTCCCTGAATAGAATTCTTCATTACTAAGCATATTACATCATTCATATTTGATGGAGTTTTCTCATTAAATATTTTCTCATTTTCATAGCATTTTTTGGATTGTTGTGTATTAATTCCACCTAGATTTAAATACACTGATCAAGATTAAAGTTTTTTGTTTTTTGTTTTTTTGCAGTATGCGGGCCTCTCACTGTTGTGGCCTCTCCTGTTGCGGAGCACAGGCTCCGGACGTGCAGGCTCAGCGGCCATGGCTCACGGGCCCAGCCGCTCCGTGGCATGTGGGATCTTCCCGGACCGGGGCATCGGCAGGCGGACTCTCAACCACTGCGCCACCAGAGAAGCCCAAGATTAAAGTTTTTAAATCTATAAAATTCTCCAAATAAATATCAAATTTATTTCCCATTTGTATATACATATAAAATATATATACATATACATATATATCATATATATACACACACACAAGACAAACTCACTTTCAAAACCAGTCTGAAAACCATTAAAAAATATTCCCTTTACACAATTACCCACTTTTCCAGAATGGACAATACCCAAAATATGATCTAAAAATGCAGATGATCTTGGCTCTATGCTACACAGTTACCATTTTTCTTCTCTTCTCTATGCTTCTTTATAATCCATATAACATTCTCTTATTAAACATCTCTTTAAATCTCATTCTACATTCATTCCCAATACATGCTTGCACCAGCTAGGTCTTTTGTTCTTACCCACTTTTTCCAATCAATATTTTATCCCTCTACTCACGTCTCTAATTTTATCATAATAATTTTGCTCTTAAATTTTTCTTTTCCAATTCTGTGTATACCAGACCCTTACTTTTTCTCAGGTAATCAGCAAATATTTTTTTCATAGTTACTTATTCATTAAGGTATTGAATTTAAGATATATATATATGTTTGTATGCTCTTAAAATCGTACAATATTTTTTAACAGGGCTTCTTAAAATTCTCTTGCCTTGAAATCTCCAAAAATGAATGTGCAGTGATGAAATGACTGAGACAGGAATCAGGTATATGAAGTAGTGGGCCAGTCTTCTGCTGTTTCTCAGTTTGCTCTGTGAAGATAGTAAACCCATTCCAAGTTTAAGCCCCACTAGATGTGCCCATATCTTGGACACACATATATATGTAACACATTTTCTTTATCCATTTATCCATCACTTGTCTCTTAGGTTGATTCTATACCTGGGCTATTGTAAATAATGCTGCAGTGAACATGGGAGTGCAAATGTCTTTTTTTTTTTTATCCTGCTGCACAGCTTGTGGGATCTCAGTTCCCCCACTAAAGGTTGAAACCGGGCCCCAGCAGTGAAAGCCCAGAATCCTAACCACTAGCCCACCAGGGAACTCCCCGCAAATATCTTTTAGAGTTAGTGTTTTTATAACATTATTGATAATACATTTCCCTAACTGGATTTGTTTACTGTTTTTCCAAACAAAAAATATTTGTTGAATTAATGAAAAAATAAATTCTGCATTACACACAACTTGTAATAATTCTCTAAGTTGAATTATGGATTCAAATGGCTTTCAGGTTTTAAAGGAATATTTAACTCAAAGGAATAATTAATCCTACTGTTAAATCCTGTTTTTTCCTTTAGCAAACATTATTCCATCTTTATTTTTTATTCTGAAAAAGAAAATAGTTGGCAAAAACTATCTTTTTTCCTCAGTGAGTCATTTTGAAGTCAAATGATCACAAATAAATCTAACAAGTTTAAGAATCCCATGAATGATTAAGTAAATTTGCTAGATTGTCTGTGATGAAGGCTAATTTATGTTCTTATTTCCAATGAAAATAGCTATGCTCACATGAGATAAAATCCAATAGATTTTACAAATTTTTAAAAAATCTCAATAATGAAATATACCATGACTTATTTGTGTATTTTCAAAGAAAATAATATTATGTCAATATATAATTAAGAACAAAAATTGTGAAACAATGCTGTGAAATATATGAGCCAAATATTTTTTATTGACTTTTTTCTGGGTTAAAAAATAAAACAATTATAATATCCTTTAGATACCAATTATCTTTGAAAACTGAAAAATGTTTATTTCTTTTGAGATTTTTTTGTGTTTTTTTGTTGTTGTTGTTAGTTCAGTGGACTCAAAGACTTGCACAATGCTTTGTTAATCTTTTTGGGAGCTTTCTACAAGAAGACAATCAGTTGATTGTGAAGCTCAGATCCTGTGTTGATGCGCTAAATGATGAAAATATATTCTTCCACTGGCCAAATTGTAGCTTTTATTAGGAAGCTAAGGGCACTTCTACCATGAATTCAAAATGTGTTTCTTAGACATAATTAATTAAATCATAAAATAGGATGTAATAAAATATGATAATGTATTTCACTAGGAGTATCATGCACATTAGATTGTTTCCCAGTCTAATGACGTTGATGGCTATTTTTATTTTTAGACCTATAAGGCATGTCCATAGACTGTTGAACTATTACCTCATTAAGTGTGCAAAATGGAGCCACACAACTCTATCTCACCTGCTCTGTACACTGAGACTCTACAACACCCAGACTGAATTGATTGAAAGGATATGTGATAACTAATGCCTGAGCAAATTTCTCTTTATGTAGGTTAAGTATGTACCTTTCAAAGGAAGACTTTGATCTTGTATAAATATAGGTATACATGTATAAATATAATAGATATAGATATAGGTGAAATCTAGATAAAGCTAACATTGAAATTGAGTTTTATTTTTTATATGTTCTATAAGAATAAAATGTTATAAAAATGGTAAATCTATCTAAGAAGGTGAATCCTCTTTCACATCCCCCATAAATTCAGCTAAGTTCATGGAAGCTGAGCAAAGCTTTCAAGATACTCCATTTGCTTGTATGAATGGGGAAAATACACTGAAGAAGGCAGCTGCATTCTGGCACCTAGATTCAGAAGATCTTGGCCTTGGTCCTGATGCTATCACTAGAGCTAATATATAATTCTATAGAAGCCAATTACTTTTCTGAGATTTTTTTAAGCTGAGAAATGCGGTACAAAGCACTGCTGACATTTAATGTTTGTTTATGATACTGTTATCTGACTGAATCAAATATATTTGACCAGTTTAAACAAAATATCCCCTCATAGATACAGAGAATAGATTGGTGGCTGCCAGAGTGAGGGGGCTGGGAGTGGGCAAAATGAGTGAAGGAGGTCAAAAGCTGCAAACTTTTAGTTACAAACTAAGTAAATCACAGTGATATAATGTACAGCATAGTCATTATAGTTAATAATACTATATCTCATATTTGAAAGTTACTAAGAGAGTAATGTTAAAAGTTCTTACCACAGGAAAAGAAAATGAAACTGTGTGTGGTGATGGATGCTAACTAGAATTATTGTGGTGTATACAAATATTGTATACAAATATTGAATCATTATGTTGTTTACCTGAAACTGGTAGAATGTTATATGTCAAGTATACCTCAATAAAAAAATCTTAATTTTATATTATTACCTGAATATATCATTTTATTTTAGGAAAAAATTGGTATTTGCTTACATATTTTTCTTATTTCACCAATGAAATGTCCCCTCCTGTGCATTTTTATAAGGGGAAATTCAGATTTATAGGAAAGCTCTTTGGATATAGCTGTGCTTGTTATCAGCTTAAGCTAAAAAATAAATTAGTTCACGATTATGTCTTGTTGTTTTTTTCCCTTCTTAGGTTGTAAAAATGGCCAATATAATGATGGTAGTAAAGAAGAATACCATGTCAAGTCATGAAAATTCAGTAAGAATATAGGAAAGCTAACAGAAAAGTCTTAGTTAAAACGTTTTCAGTTAAATGACCTCATATGAAAAACGTTACCCTAATTCATTATTTACTTATAGATCAGCTGCTTGATGAAAATATCAAAGAAAATAATGTGTAGAAGACTATGATACACAGGGTGGATTATACTAAATATAAAAAATTTGGAAAGGTGGTTTACTTTCATAGCTTAGTGATGGTTTGATCTATTACCATGTATTTGCATTTACAATAAAAAGCCAAATAGATTTTGAATAAATGGAAGGATTCATTATGCATTTGGACTGAATTGAGAAATGTGAGTTAAGTTAAATAAAACACATGTATTTGATAAATAAATATATAGATATGTTAAATCGGCATTGCTTTTTGTTGTTGACTTAAATCTGAATACTATCTAAACAAAAGCAAGAGATGTAAAAATATTAAATCACTAACAGTTTTGAAAAAATCTTTTCATATTAGTCTAGAATTAGTCTTTATATCAGTCTTTCTATCTGTATGGATATTTGTGAGGTATATGGAAAGAAAAAATGATTCTAAGCCAAGGAGATACCATCCCTTACTGACAATTGAGTAGAATGGAACCATCATCACTTCCATATAATTGAGTTTCATGAACAAGACAAAAAACGTATTTTGTTTTCAAATTTAATATTTTACTGAAAGGTAAACAGATAATCCAGTTAGCTTTAAAAAAAATATTAGAGGAGTCTAGGATTATGATGGAGGTATAGGAGTGTATTGAAAAATTGTCCAAAATTCTGAGAAGCTAGATACTTCTGTGCAGATAATTCCAGTATGATCTTTGTGGTCCAATTTTTGAGATCAGATTTGGAAATCCCCATGTAATTTCAGATATAGGGCTCCTAGGGTAAGATTTCAGTGGAAGCTAGAAAATCCATATCTATCTTCCACAGAATGATGGGTAGTGATGGCAGCCATATCCAAAACTTCCATAACCAGAGTCATATCCATAGCCTCTGAAGCCACAGCCATAGCCCAGTCTGCGGAAGCTGCTACATCCACAACCGTAGCCATAGCCCAGACCACCAAAGCCTCCATAGCCATAGCCCAGGCCTCCGTAATAGTTGCTGTAATGGCTCTTGGTGTCAGGGGTGGTGAGTTTGGTTTGCTATTCAAAGCAAAAACCTGAGTATGAATGTCAGCATGTGTAGAAGGATGCTTATATACCCTGGTCAGAGCATGTGATAAATCATGTGTATAACCTCCTTTTATGTCATGTTTACATTATATATATACTTGGAATAACTCATTAATTCTTTGTCCCCTGACACAGGGAGAAGGCCTCACACTCATTAAAATATTTGGGATTGGCTTCCCTGGTGGTGCAGTGGTTGAGAGTCCGCCTGCCGATGCGGGGGACACGGGTTCGTGCCCTGGTCCGGGAGGATCCCACATGCAGCGGAGCGGCTGGGCCCGTGAGCCATGGCTGCTGGGCCTGCGCATCCGGAGCCTGTGCTCCGCAATGGGAGAGGCCACGACAGTGAGAGGCCCGCATACCGCAAAAAAAAAAAAAAAAAAAAAATTTGGGATCACTTTGTTACCTAGTTAGGGTGTCTCTTAAAAGTTATTACATCACTTTATTAAATCATCACTTGGCACACTTTAAATATACACAATTATATTTGTCAATTATACCTCAAGAAAGCAGATGAAAAAAGTTATTGAACCACTTTATAAGAAGGAATGCTGTATCTTCAAAGTCTAGACATATCAGACCCCAAATACTATTCTTCATAGCCAGGCATACCAATCAGGTTTGATCGTGTTGTGGTTTTCAATTAAATATTTCATCGTCTCTGTTTTTCTTTAGATACTTCACTTAAGAAAATTAAACCAAAGAAATTGGTCAAAGTTCTGTAATCAATAATATCCTTTTAAAGCATATTTTCCTCTGTCCCAAAACTGAATTATTTATTTATTTCAGAAATAAGAAAACAGAAACATTTGAGAGCTGGAAAGAACCAGTTTGACTGTTGTGAACACTAGTAAGGAACTTTAGAAAAATAAATCTACTTTTTATTTAGTTTTAGAACATTGACCATCATAACTGACATACTTTTTACTTTTCATGCTACTTTAAAAAATAAAAAAACATTTTTGCTTTTTATGTTGATGAGCCAATAATGACATAATTATAAATTAAAATCCATAGTTTACTCTTCATTCTTTGTGTTGTACCCTTCTATGGGCTTTGACAACCATGGGATAAAATTGTTCAGAAACTGATGGCAAATCACAGTAATCAAAAATTTATTTCAAAAGTAGCTTTAAAATCATATTAAAAGTTATCTTCTCAAATCCTGACCCTATTCTCTGGCATGTCATCTATCCAAGTTGCCTCCAAAGTGTACATATTCCTCCCTGTCTTTACATTCACCATTTCCTCCTGTTTATTCACCCATATATCTATCTTATACAATATCCTTTTTTTAATTAATAAATTTTATTTGAAGAATAGTTTTAAGTTTTCAGATTAATTGAGCAGGGAATACAGAATTCCTATATGCCACCCCCATACACACACATACACACCAATATTAATACATTAATAATTAAAATCTGTAGTTTAGATTAGCGTTCACTCTGTGTTGTACTGTTCTGTGGGTTTTGACAAATGCATAATGTCATTAACCTCTATTACAGTACCATACAGAATAGTTTCACTGCCCTAAAAATCCCCTTTGCCCCCTCTATTCTTCCCTCCCTCTTTCCAAACTCCTGCAAATACTAATCTTCTGACTGTCTTCATAGTTTTTTCTTTTCCAGAATGTCATAGTGGAATCATACAGTATTTTGCCTTTTCACATTGACTTCTTTCACTTAGCAATAAGCCTTTATGATTCCTCCTTATCCTTCTGTGGCTTGATAGCTCATTTCTTTTTATCCCTGAATAATATTCCATTGTCTGGATGTACCACAATTTATTTATCCATTCACCTCTTGAAGGACATCTTGATTACTTCCAAGCTTTGGCAAATAGGAATAAAACTTCTATAAACACCTCTGTTCAGGTTTTTGTGTGGACATAAATTTTCAAGCCATTTGAGTAAATACCAGGGAAAATGATTACCAAATCTTTTCCATAAGACCATTTTTAGCTTTGTGAAAAACTGCCAGACTGTCTTCCAAAGTTGCTGTACCATTTTTCATTCCCATCAACAATGAATGATAGTTTCTGTTGCTCCACAATCAAGCCAGCATCAATTGTTTTTAGTGCTTTAAATTTTAGCCATTCTAACATATACATTACTATCTCTTTTTACATATCATCTAGGCTCTGTCCTCCAATTAGCCATTAGGCTATGGTGGCTAGGTAAAATTGTGATGTACATAAAATTTCTCTCTGGCACCCATCAATTTTCACTCAGTCTATAGTTACTTAGTTAATCTCTTCCTTTTCCTTCTTCTTGTATCTTTACTTTTATGAAAACTGTTTTCCCTTTTATTCCCTTTGCTTTTTCTGTGCTTTATTTATTTATTTTTTTGGTCCCCTTATTCTCAGGAAACACCATACTAGTCTCACTAAGATATTAAATGTTTGTTAAGGTTTCTGATGTTAAAAAAATAATACAAATCCAAGGGATCTATCAAATTCAATAAGATACCATTAACATTGGAAATGTCTTCAGCATCTCCAAATTGTAGATGTTATGTTAAAAGATAAGGGGTGGAAAAAGACAATTGAGAGCAAAAGTCCCTCAGCTGACTCTAAGAAGTTAGTCACTTACAGCTGAAGCTTATTCCAAACCTGGTTAAATTTATCTAGTTTTGCGTTTAACATTTGGCTCTAGTCCTTAAGTCCGTGTGAACTTTATATAACCTCAAATGTATTGTTCAGGTTCTTTTAGTCTTTTAAGTAATTTTCAAATGACGAATTCTCCCAATTGGATTTATTTACCTCTCTTAATAGCTACCATGTAATAAGAACACAACAAATATGTGTTGAAAGGATGAATGAATTCTAAGGTCTTTAAAATTAAGCATCACGCTTCTGACAGGCATGGGTAACTCTGTGATGGCATCTAAACAATAAAGATTTAAAGGAGGAATAAGCTCAAATGGCTTTCTGAATTTAGAGGAACATATAACCATCATTTTATTTGCACTGGGTTTTTTTAAAGCATAATAATGAATTATATATTATATATAAATTTCAGTGTAAAATTTGATGAATTCTTATAAATACGCATACATTACCCATACTAAGCATGCCCTAACACCTAAAGTGTCTCTATGCTCCTTTTTTTTTTTTTGTCCTCACTCTCTAGAGATAACCATCCTTCTAGATTTTGACAGCAGTTTTTTTAGATCTTATCAATAGTTTTCCAAAATGATTTTCAGGTTTATAGTCCCACCAACAATGTAAGAGAGCTCCACTTGCGCTAAATCTTTGAGAACACTTGCTATTTTCAGACTACTTAATTTTGATCATTCTTGTGGGAAAGTAGTAGTAGCTGAGCATTGCTTTAATTTGGCTTTTACCTGATGAGTAATAACACTAGGGACCATTATATACATTTATTGATCAGCTAGATAACCTTTTGGAAGTGGCTGTTCAATTATTTTGTTTATTTTTAATTGAATTTGTAATATTTTAGTATTGATTTGTAGAGTACTTGGGTAAAAATATTTTGTCAAATCTGTTTAAAAAGTATTTTCTCTCTATATGTGGCTTGTTTTTGCACTTTAAATTGATGTCTATGTATGAACAGAATTTCTTAATAGAATGAGTCCAGTTTATTAATTTTTAAATTTTATGTTTAATGCTTTTTTGTCTTAAAAAACTCTTGGCTACCTCACCTCTTATTTTTTAGTTCCTTTGTCTTCTCTCTTCAGAACTTGTTTCATTTTTTATTGTTCATCCTACATTAAAAGACAGTTGTTAATTTCAATATTTCATTCTCATTAAGTCAACAGGAAGCCATAAAATCAGAAATAACTCAAACAGGTTTAATGATGTCACACGCTGACCATTTAATTCTGCCATATCTTCCCTCAGTTGTGGTGCTGATGATCCTGTGATGCATTTTCTCCGGACCAGTAACAGCTTTTCCCTAAAAGAAGATTTTGGAGCTCTTCTGTTAATTCCAACACAAATCAATATAATGCACCAGTAAGAGGTATAATAATAAAGCTGCATTATACTAAGAATGCTAAGTAGTTTCTCCAAATAGTTATACTGATTATAGTTTTTCTTTAGCTACATAAAGTCTTTCTTTAGACTATGATTCTATTGTCCAGTTAGGGGGTAAAGTATTTTCGTATGAAATTATGTTTTATTCAGTCAAACTGAAGATTACCATCCTCCAATGGTGACACTGAAATATATCTACCCTGACCTATTTACTATGAAGCTACGATTCCTCTCCTGAGTTGAATAAAAGGATATGATCTGGCTGAGTAAATCCATCCATATGTGCAGTAAACAAGTCTAAGCTTTTCAAATGCATTATAATAATTTTTTAAAAGTAGAGTTGGCTTTAACACTATTTACTAGAACCTATTTTTACAAAGAAGCTCAATTAGAAATTGATAGTTTGGAGGAGGAGCTTCAAGATGGCGGAAGAGTAAGATGTGGAGATCACCTTCCTCCCCACAGATACACCAGAAATACATCTACATGTGGAACAACTCTTACAGAACACCTACTGAACACAGGCAGAAGACCTCAGACCTCCCAAAAGGCAAGAAACTCCCCACATACCTGGGTAGGGAAAAAGAAAAAAGAATAAACAGAGACAAAAGAATAGGGATGGGACCTGCACCTTGGGGAGGGAGCCGTGAAGAAGGAAAGGTTTCCACACACTAGGAAGCCCCTTTGCGGGCGGAGACTGTGGGTGGCAGAGGGGGAAAGCTTCGGAGCCGTGAAGAACACAGCAACAGGGGTGCAGAGGGCAAAGCGGAGAGATTTCTGCACAGAGGATGGGTACCGACCAACACCCACCAGCCCGAGAGGCTTGTCTGCTCACCTGCCGGGGCGGGAGGGGGCTAGGAGCTGAGGCTTGGGCTTCAGAGGTCGGATCCCAGGGAGAGGACTGGCGGTGTGAACACAGCCTGAAAGGGTTAGTGTGCCACAGCTAGCAGGCAGGGAGTCCAGGAAAAGGTCTGGAACTGCCGAAGAGGTAAGAGACGTTTACTACCCTCTTTGTTTCCTGGTGCACGAGGAGAGGGGATTAAGAGCGCTGCTTAAAGGAGCTCCAGATAAGGGCACGAGCCGCGGCTAACAGCACAGACCACAGAGATGGGCATGAGACACTAAGGCTGCTGCTGCAGCCACCAAGAAGCCTGTGTGCAAGCACAGGTCACTGTCCACACCTCCCTTCCGGGGAGCCTGTGCAGCCCACCACTGCCAGGGTCCCGGAATCCAGGGACAACTTCCCCAGGAGAATGCACGGCACGCCTCAGGCTGGTGCAACGTCACGCTGGCCTGTGCTGCCGCAGGCTCGCCTGGCATCAGTACCCCTCCCTCCCCCCCAGCTTGAGTGAGCCAGAGCCCCCGAATCAGCTGCTCCTTTAACCCCGTCCTGTCTGAGCAAAGAACAGACGCCCTCAGGCGACCTACATGCAGAGACGAGGACCAAATCCAAAGCTGAATCCCAGGAGCTGTAGGAACAAAGAAGAGAAAGGGAAACTCTCCCAGCAGCCTCAGGAGCAGCAGATTAAATCTCCACAATCAACCTGATGTGCCCTGCATCTGTGGAATACCTGAATACACAACGAAACATCCCAAATTGAGGAGGTGGACTTTGGGCGCAATGATATATATTTTTTCTTCCTTTTACTCTTTTTGTGAGTGTGTATGTGTATGCTTCGTTGTGTGATTTTTTTCTGTATAACTTTGCTTTTAACATTTGTCCTAGGGTTCTGTCTGTCCATTTTTTTTTGTTTGTTTTTTATTACTTACAAAATATTTTTTCTTAAAAATTATTTTTTATTTTAATAACTTATTTTATTTTATCTTCTTTCTTTCTTTTTTTCTCCATTTTTTTTGTTTTGTTTTGTTTTGTTTTTTTGTGTGTGTGGTACGTAGGCCTCTCACTGTTGTGGCCTCTCCTGTTGCACAGGCTCCAGACACACAGGCTCAGTGGCCATGGCTCATGGGCCCAGCCATTCCACGGCATGTGGGATCTTCCCAGACTGGGGCACGAACATGTGTCCCCTCTATTGGCAGGCAGACTCTCAACCACTGCACCACCAGGGAAGCCCTTTTCCTCCCTTTTATTCTGAGCCATGTGGAGGACAGGCTCTTGGTGCTCCAGCCAGGCATCAGGGCTGTGCCACTGAGGTGGGAGAGCCAAGTTCAGGAAACTGATCCACAAGAGACCTACCAGATCCACGTAATATCAAATGGCAAAACTCTCCCAGACATCTCCATCTCAACGACCTTGGAGTTGAGAGTTGGAGTTGCCAAGACCCAACTCCACTCAACAACCAGCAAGTTACAGTGCTGGACACCATATGCCAAACAACTAGCAAGACAGGAACACAACCTCATCCATTAGCACAGAGGCTGCCTAAAATCACAATAAGGCCACAGACACCCCAAAACATACCACCAGGTGTGGACCTGCCCACCAGAAAGACAAGATCCAACCTCATCCACCAGAACACAGGCACTAGTCCCCTCGACCAGGAAGCCTACACAACCCACTGAACCAACCTTAGCCACTAGGGACAGACACCAAAAATAATGGAAACTATGAACCTGCAGCCTACGAAAAGGAGACCCCAAACACAGTAAGTTAAGCAAAATGAGAAGACAGAAAATCACATGGCAAATGAAGGAGGAAGGCAAAAACCCAACAGACCTAACAAATGAAGAAGAAATAGTCAGTCTACCTGAAAAAGAATTCAGAACAATGATAGTAAAGATGATCCAATATCTTGGAAATAGAATGCAGAAAATAGAAGAATAGTTTAACAAGGACCTAGAAGAACTAAAGAGCAAACAAACAGTGATGAACAACACATTAAATGAAATTTAAAATTCTCTAGAAGGAATCAATAGCAGAATAGCTGAGGCAGAAGAATGGATAAGTGACCTGGAAGGTAAAATAGTGGAAATAACAACTGCAGAGCAGAATAAAGAATGAAAAGAATTGAGGACAGTCTCAGAGACCTCTGGGACAATATTAAACACACCAACATTCGAATTATAGGGGTCCCAGAAGAAGATGAGAAAAAGAAAGGGACTGAGTAAATATTTGAAGAGATTATAGTTGAAAACTTCCCTAATATGGGAAAGGAAATAGTTAATCAAGTCCAGGAAGCACAGAGAGTCCCATACAGGATAAATCCAAGGAGAAACATGCCAAGACACATATTAATCACAGTATCAAAAATTATATACAAAGAAAAAATATTAAAAGCAGCAAGGGAACAACAACAAATAACACATAAAGAAATCTCCATAAGGTTAACAGCTGATCTTTCAGCAGAAACTCTGCAAGCCAGAAGGGACTGGCAGGATATATTTAAGGTGATGAAGGAGAAAATCTACAACCAAGATTACTCTACCCAGCAAGATCTCATTCAGATTTGACAGAGAAATTAAAAGCTTTACAGACATGCAAAAGCTAAGAGAATTCAGCACCACCAAACCAGCTTTACAGCAAATGTTAAGGGAATTTCTATAGGCAAGAAACACAAGAGAAGGAAAAGACGTACAATAATAAACTTAAAATAGTTAAGAAACTGGTAATAGGGATATACATATAGATAATTACCTTAAATGTAAATGGATAAAAGGCTCCAACCAAAAGACATAGACTGGCTGAGTGGATACAAAAACAAGACCCATATATATGCTGTCTACAAGAGACCCACTACAGACCTAGGGACACATACAGACTGAAAGTGAGGGGATGGAAAAAGATATTCCATGCAAATGGAAATCAAAAGAAAGCTGGAGTAGCAATTCTCATATCAGACAAAATAGACGTTAAAACAAAAACTATTACAAGAGTCAAAGAAGGACACTACATAATAATCAAGGGATCAATCCAAGAAGAAGATATAACAATTGTAAATATTTATGAAGCCAATATAGGAGCACCTCAATGCATAAGGCAAATACTAACAGTCATAAAGGGGGAAATCGACAGTAACACAATCATTATCAGGGAGTTTAACACCCCACTTTCACCAATGGACAGATCATCCAAAATGAAAATAAATAAGGAAACACAAGCTTTAAATGATACATTAAACAAGATGGACTTAATTGATATTTATAGGACATGCCATCCAAAAACAACAGAATACACATTCCTCTCAAGTGCTCATGGAACATTCTCCAGGATAGGTCATATCTTGGGTCACAAATCAAGCCTTGGTAAATTTAAGAAAATTGAAATTGTATCAAGTATCATTTCTGACTGCAATGTCATGAGACTAGATATCAATTACAGTAAAAAAAATATGTAAGAAATACAAACACATGGAGGCTAAACAACACACTACTTAATAACCAAGAGATAACTGAAGAAATCAAAGAGGAAATCAAAACATACTTAGAAAAAAATGGCAATGAAAACCAAACAACCCAAAACCTATGGGATGTGGCAAAAACAGTTCTATGAAGGAAGTTTACAGCAATACAATCCTACCTTAAGAAACAAGAAACATCTCAAATAAACAACCTAACCTTACACCTAAATCAATTAGAGAAAGAAGAGCAAAAGAACCCCAAAGTTAGCAGAACAAAAGAAATCATAAAGACCATATCAGAAATAAATGAAAAAGAAATGAAGGAAATAATAGCAAAGATCAATAAAACCAAAAGCTGGTTCTTTAAGAAGATAAACAAAATTGATAAACCATTAGCCAGACTTATCAAGAAAAAAAGGGAGAAGACTCAATTCAATAGAATTAGAAATGAAAAAGGAGAAGTAACAACTGACACTGCAGAAATACAAAGGATCATGAGAAATTACTACAAGAAACTCTATGCCAATAAAATGGACAGCCTGGAAGAAATGGATAAATTCTTAGAAATACACAACCTTCTGAGACTAAACCAGGAAGAAATAGAAAATATGAACAGACCAATCACAAGCAATGAAATTGAAACTGAGATTAAAAATCTTCCAACAAACAAAAGCCCAGGACCATATGGCCTCACAGGCGAATTCCATCAAACATTTAGAGAAGAACTAACACCTGTCCTTCTCAAACTCCTCCAAACAATAGCAGAAGGAGTAACACTCTGAAACTCATTCTATGAGGCCACCATCACCCTGATACCAAAACCAGACAAAGATGTTACAAAGAAAGAAGACTACAGGCCAATATCACTGATGAACATAGATGCAAAAATCCTCAACAAAATACTAGCAAACAGAATTCAACAGCACATTAAAAGGATTATACGCTATGATCAAGTGGGTTTTATCCCAGGAATGCAAGAATTCTTCAATATAGGCAAATCAATAAATTTGATACACCATATTAACAAATTGAAGGAGGAAAACCATATGATCATCTCAATAGATGCATAGAAAGCGTTCAACAAAATTCAACACTCATTTATGATAAAATTCCTCCAGAAAGTAGGCATAGAGGGAACTTTCCTCAACATAATAAAGGTCATATATGACAAACCCACAGGCAACATCATCCTCAATGGTGAAAAACTGAAACTATTTCCACTAAGGTCAGGAACAAGACAAGGTTGCCCACTCTCACCACTATTATTCAACATAGTTTTGGAAGTTTTAGCCACAGCAATCAGAGAAGAAAAAGAAATAAAAGGAAACCAAATTGGAAAAGAAGAAGTAAAGCTGTCACTGTTTGCAGATGACATGATACCATACATAGAGAATCCTAAAGATGCTACCAGAAAACTACTAGAGCTAAACAGAGAATTTGGTAAAGTAGCAGGATAAAAAATTAATGCCCAGAAATCTCTTGCATTACTATGCACTAATGATGAAAAATCTGAAAGTGAAATTAAGAAAACAATCGATTAACCATTGCAACAAAAAGAATAAAATATCTAGAAATAAAACCTACCTAAGGAGACAAAACACCTGTATGCAGAAAATTATAAGATACTGATGAAATAAATTAAAGATGATACAAATAGATGGAGAGATATACCATGTTCTTGGATTGGAAGAATCAACATTGTGAAAATGACTCTACTACCCAAAGCAATCTACAGATTCATTGCAATCCGTATAAAACTACCACTGGCATTTTTCACAGAACTAGAACAAAAATTTTCAAAATATGTATGGAAACACAAAAGACCCTGAATAGCCAAAGCAATCTTGAGAAAGAAAAATGGAGCTGGAGGAATCAGGCTCCCTGACTTCAGACAATACTACAAAGCTACAGTAATCAAGACAGTATGGTACTGGCACAAAAACAGAAATATAGATCAATGGAACAGGATAGAAAGCCCAGAGATAAACCCACATACATATGGTCACCTTATCTTTGATAAAGGAGGCAAGAATATACAATGGAGAAAAGACAGCCTCTTCAATAAGTGGTGCTGGGAAAACTGGACAGCTACATGTAAAATAATGAAATTAGAGCACTCCCTAACACCATACACAAAAGTAAACTCAAAATGGATTAAAGACCTAAATGTAAGGCCAGACACCATCAAACTCTTGGAGGAAAACATAGGCAGAACACTCTATGACATAAATCACAGCAAGATCCTTTTTGATCCACCTTGTAGAGAAATGGAAAAAAAATAAACAAATTAGACCTAATGAAACTTCAAAGCTTTTGCACAGCAAAGGAAACCATATACAAGACCAAAAGACAACCTTCAGAATGGGAGAAAATATTTGCAAATGAAGCAACAGACAAAGGATTAATCTCCAAAATTTACAAGCAGCTCATGCAACTCAATAACAAAAAAACAAATAACCCAATCCAAAAATGGACAGAAGACCTAAATAGACATTTCTCCAAAGAAGATATACAGACTGCCAACAAACACATGAAAGAATGCTCAACATCATTAATCATTAGAGAAATGCAAATCAAAACTACAGTGAGATATCATCTCACACCGGTCAGAATGGCCATCATCAAAAAATCTACAGACTATAAATGCTGGAGAGGGTGTGGAGAAAAGGTTACCCTCTTGCACTGTTGGTGGGAATGTAAGTTGATAAAGCCTGTATGGAGAACAGTATGGAGGTTCCTTAAAAAACTAAAATAGAACCAACATACGATCCAGCAATCCCACTACTGGACATATACCCTGAGAAAAGCATAATTCAAAAAGAGTCATGTACCAAAATGTTCATTGCAGCTCTATTTACAATAGCCAGGACATGGAAGCTACCTAAGTGTCCATCGACAGATGAATGGATAAAGAAGATGTGGCATATATATACAGTGGAATATTAGTCAGCCATAAAGAGAATGAAATTGAGTTACTTGTAGTGAGGTGGATGGACCTAGAGACTGTTATACAGAGTGAAGTAAGTCAGAAAGAGAAAAACAAATACTGTATGCTAACACATATATATGGAATCTTAAAAAAAAAAAAATGGTCATGAAGGACCTATTGGCAAGACAGGAATAAAGACGCAGACCTACTAGAGAGTGGATTTGAGGTTACGGAGAGGAGGAAGGGAGAAGGGGAAATGTAAGCTGGAACAAATTGAGAGAGTGTCAAGGACATATATACACTACCAAAAGTAAAATAGATAGCTAGTGGGAAGCAGACGCATAGCACAGGGAGATAAGCTCCATGCTTTGTGACCACCTAGAGGGGTGGGAGAAGGAGGGTGGTAGGGAGAGAGATGCAAGAGAGAAGAGGTATGGGGACATGTATATGTATAACTGATTCACTTTGTTGTAAAGCAGAAACTAACACACCATTGTAAAACAATTATATTCCAATAAAGATGTTTAAAAAAAAAGAAATTGGTAGTTCAACATTCTGTGTCGGAATATTTGCAAATCAAAATAAATAGAGGTGGTCCACCAGCTGTGATAATTTATCTCTTCAAAGACACATGGCCAGAACTTTCAAGATGTTTTATTTGATAGCACTTAAAAGGGAAGTGCTCAAGGAATGGGATAGGAAGCATGGTGAAGCAGACTGCCTAGTATTCAGTAAAACTGGTTCTCGTCTTAGTCTGTCCTGCTCATGCCATTTTTGATCATTAGCAATTCATTTTACTTTTTGGAGGTACTTTCCCATCTAAGATGCTGTTTTGTTAAGTTTTACAGTGCCCCAGCCAGCTTCACAATTCTGTCATTTTATTATTGCCTTGGTTTTATTGAATTTAATAACTCAAACAAAAGATATTCACTTTTGTTTCACTACCTAAATATATAACATTTTTTTGGCAAAATGCTGACATTTTGTTATGTGTTTTTCACGGTCAAATATTTATTTGAAGTACTAACAAGAAGTGACCCACTTTTTGAAGGTCAGCATTTTAAGACACTTGCTAGAATGTATAAAGCTTCAGATCAGCCATAACCTCAATACAGATTTAAAAAAAAGGACCTATATACACTACCAAATGTAAAATATGTCCTGATCAAATGTCATTCCCAAGGAATGACAGTGATTTTTAAGTTTCCCTGATGAAGTGCAAAATATTTCAATGTGCTGATAATACTGAAGAACAATGTCATGTCACACCATGGCAGACCATGAGAAAACATGATAGAGATTCACAAAAAGAAGTTCATTTTTCAATGTACATTTAGAGAGAAGTTTTATTCTATCATCATGCTTTCTTATCACTGAAAGAGCTAAATAAATATCAATTTTGGACAAAACAGAAGAACACTTATTCTTCATGTTAGCTTCACTTTAAATATGAAAATATATAAAGTTGATATTTCAGTGCTGGTTTTAAATACCAATGTTATCTAAATAAAAGCATTGAATAAGATCTGGTTTAGCATTCAGAGAAAAAGATCTTTATTTCAACTGAGGGTTATGGTTTATGTGTATCTATCTAGCCATATGGGTGAGTGTAAGATCTCCTATTACCTTAGCTCTTCATGGAGTAGTTTATTTTTTTCATTGTCAATTAGGTGCAATTACAAATAATCATATTGATATTGTGAGTTAAATAAAAAAATAACAGCCATGTATGCTGTCTTAACTTAGGAAAATTTATTGCAAAAGGATTAGATAAATCCCACAGTTAAGAAAGCATGAATAAGAGACAACAAGAAACATGAAGCAGACAATTATGAAATGATAAATTTTCCTAAAATCTTAGACACTAAATACTTTTGATCTTGGCTTGGTCCTGGGTGATCTTGTTTGGTATAGTTATTTTAGTCAGACTTAGATAATTCTTTTATGGCCTCAAATATTGGGCTCCTGGGGAAGGATTTCAACAGAAGCTAGAAAATCCATATCATCCATAGAAGAATGGGTAGCCATATCCAAAGCTTCCATAACCAGAGTCATAGCCATAGCCTCTGAAGCCACAGACATAGCCCAGTCTGCAGAAGCTGCCACATCCACAAACATAGATATACCCCAGTCCACCAAAGCCACTATAGCCATTGCTCAGGCTATGGCTATAGTATTTGCTGTAGTAGATCATGGTGTCAGGGGTGGTGAGGTTTGTTTGCTGTTCAAGACAAGATCCTGAGTGTGGATCTCAACATGTGTAGAGGGAAGCTTATATACCCTGGTTAGAGCATGTGATAAATCATGTGTCATTCTACATATTACCTGTATAGCCTTCCTATGTGTCATTCTGCATATTACCTGTAATGTTATAACTCATTAATCTGCTGTCTCCTGACACAGAGAGAGGTCCTCATTCTCATTAAAATATTTCAGGTTACTTAGCTTCTTATTTAATATGTCCTGGAGCCTGTTGCTTTGATTTTATGGGAAGAAATGTCTGACTCTTCAAAATTTGTGCATTCCAAACTCTAAGCTGAATTGTTTATTATCAGGTATACTACACCATTTACATTTGATGACATTTCCTTTATAATTAAACATTTCCTCTGCTCTGTCATCTCCTGAATGAATAACTCCATCTCCAAATAAATTCACAGATATTTGTTCAATTTACAGACTTTAAATCTATATTTTTTAGAAAGCAAACTTATGGGGTGAGGACTGAAGAAAGTGCCTCTATTTAGAATATATGAAAACATTTTATTTTTTTTAAAAAAAGCCATATGTTGATTTTTAACATTTAACTCATAATAACCTTCATAATTTTTGGCTTTACACACCACCTTCAGAACCTTTTGGTTGCAAAACATGGAACAATTAATTTCAGAAATTGAGGGCACAAAATCCAGCTTTTAGCTGGCTTATCGGAGTAGCAGTTCAATTTTCATTTCAAATCCTAAAACCTTCCTCCATAATTGGTTCTATTCAAAGTCCTACTAAAATTGCAGATTGCATCTGCGTCTATGTTTTTGCACAAGCCAGCTTATTTCTCCCTTTCTTTACCCTTCTTCAGTTATCCATATATGATCTCTATTTTCATTCTCACTTTAGCTCTCATTCTTCTTCCCTTCCTCTCAATACTCACGAGGAACAACCAGGTAAATTTTTAAAGTTGACAATATTTCCCCCTACCCCAGTCTTCCACTTGCTATTCCAATAAATGTCTTTCTTTCTATCTCTTCTTTATATTTACCATAATATCTTTCTGTTTGTTTAGATGTGTGTCCTGTACCCATTCATCTTCAGGCGATTTCTTACCACTCACTACTAATCTGTTAATTGTTCATTAAGGTCTTATCTTTTAAAACATACAACAAACTCCTAGGTCCTTCTGAATGTTAAAATAGTATCTTAATATTGAAAATATCTTCAAATTTTTGAAAATGAGAACACAATGTCAAAATAACACAGAACCAAGAAACAAGAAATATATGTGAGGACTTTCGTCTTGGACCTCATGGAGTTCCTCTGCTAATTTCACTGAGTTAGTCAATGAGGTCCAAGGTTGACCCTACACTGGATTAATCTCCATGTAGCACCTGACTCTAGACTTGGGTCAGTAAAAAGTTATTTATTTTACACGGTCTTGAACATGTAGTTGAACTTTTGTAAGATTTCCAAGTATTTTATCAAAGATTAATTTCTTCAAATGGATGTTTTCAATTCTAAACAACAGAGTAGGGAATTAAGAATTGTTTATAGAACTAATAAATAAAGTATAAGTAAATTACATTTACTATCATGGCTACCACAATCTGTGCAACTCTCTGACTGCACCTTAGCAAGCTACCTTTTGAAGCCACAATATGACTCGGTATGCCATAATCCATTTGCCATGTGTCTTTTATCCAAATACTGTTTCATGACTTCTCATTCTGAACTAGAAAGAGTTGATAAGCTCAATTTTCATTCTCAGTGAGTCCTTTTGAAGACATAGAATCACAACTAATTCAGACTGAGTTAAGGATATCACATTTTGCCCATATAACTCAGCCATATTGTGTGAGAGTGATTAATGGAGAGTCTTGTTTGTTTGGAATAAAAAGGATGCATTGTCCTGAGATAAAACACTAAACAAAACATAAATGGAAAACTTCAACAGTCAAATAAAAATCAAAATAGTTTCAAGGAATAAAATGTGAGAGTTTTGCCCAAAACCAATTCGATTCATGATCATTGGCAATAAAACATCAACACTAAAATATTATAGACTCTATGGAACAAATATTTGCCTTGTTTTTTTCCTAAGTGAAAAAAATGATCAAAATGAAAGTATCCATTGGAAAATGAGCGATATATATTTCTTTAGAGAAATATTGTTTTATGCTTCGTTGTTAGGCCCTAAATAGACTGAATGATGATCTTTTTTTTTTTCCTTCATTTCACTTTTAGGAAGTTTCCTTTGAAATTTATGTTAAACAATTCTATGATAATGGATGGCAAAGAAGAAAATGTGTTTGCTTTTGGGGTAAGTAATGGTCTTTACTTATATGTAATGGAAACTTTTGTTATACATTACATAGTTTTCCTTAAAATTCAGACACAAATCAATAAAGTATGAAAATGTAGGTTACAAAAATATTATATTATACTAGGAGTGCCACACATGCATATTTCTCATTCTAATTTTTTTTATAATTATTTCTCTTTGCAACAGCTTCCTCAGGCTGTGAAGATACTGACCTGTGTGAGAATAGAATAGTTTCAAATGAAATTTGGTTATATGGGTCAAAGTTCCTTTAAGGGAATGACCAAAATTTAACTAGCATAACCTCTCCTATGAAAGCATAACATATGATTGGACAAGTGACCAGAACTGGCCGAGTTTTTTTTTCTATCTTCATATAGTTTAAACAAATTTAAATCCAATAAAAAGTCATGATCTTGAGAACTGAGCTTTAAAATTATTCATTCTTCATTTGCCTCGAAGCAAAACTAAATTAGAAATTGAGAAGTAGGAGATTACATACAATAAAATAAAATTGTAACAATAAAAATGTAAAAGGAAACACAATAAGAGGTAATCTAAGAGGAGATTAATCCCCATAAATTTAGCTATAAAATTATAGCTGTTCATGAAAACATGATTAGAACTTTCCAGATGGTATTCAGATTTTTAAAATATACAATGAAAAAGAATCAGCATGATGGAGCAGAACACCAGAATTCAGGTGAACTGTTTTCTGATCTTGGTTCTGACACCTGGGTTTGTGACTCTAGGCAAGCCATTGAGCCATTTGCAGTTTCCCTAGTTGCACTATAGGGAGCAGCACTATACAACCTTAATGCTAGGTCCAGTTCCTATTTCTGTTGTTGTCCTTGTTAGATTTCACCAACTTAAACAACAAAAACAAACTTCACTGTACATGAATTATTCATATTCATATTATTCATATTACCTGAAAATGACATTCAAATTTGAAACAATATATTTATATTGTATCATTTATATACCCAATTATGTGAAACACCAGCAATAAAATGTTTGCTTTTTGGTGTATATTAATTGGTTGAAATTCCACTTAAAAAAGAAAAACCAAAAACTCTTTCGATGATTCTCTTCAAGTAAAGCTGCAGAATAATATATTTATTCGTTATAACTAGGTGTTTGCATTCATTTACAGTTGCAAAAGAATTTAATGTCATGATGATGGTGATGATAGTGAAAAAGAATATTGTTGCATGCCACAGAAAAACAGTAACAATAAAAATCTAAACCAATTTATATTTTTAATACTACATATATTTTAATTAATTAGCTTGTAACACTTTTAGTAAGATTATAAAATAACTATTTTCATGAGAATACCAAGTGAAATAACAGCAAATAGAGAAAGGTGATATATATAATCAAGAAATTCATTTAACAAATATTTTTCTTTCCTAGAAGTTTGAAGTCTACCACTGTTCTTTAATTACCACAAAAGGACATATTTTGAAAGAAGGGATGGATTATTTACATATTTTGGACTGCATTGATAAATAAAATTGCATCAAATGTAAAACATATAAATCATTTTTATTTGTTACCATAGATATGTTACTCAAAATTGTTAAAGTTGAATTTTTTATTGTTGAAATAAACTCTAAGTATTATCTGATTAAAGTCAAGGAAATAAAAATTCAAGAAAGTATATTAAAATATTCCTTCAATGTTGACTAATATTTATACTGAGTTATATGTATATATAATTGAGAATAAATGAATTAAACCAAAGCTATATTTGCTGTTTCAAATTAAGAGTGCTTATTAAGGAAATTGAGGAGACCTGATGTAATTATAAATGTACTAAAAGTCTTTGGCACTAATTATATTGAACAAATGGACCGAGCATAATCTTGATTGGCCCATGATTGAAATCAGATTAAGCAAGTCTACTTATGGAGCCAGATATTAGATTCATAAAGAAGAATTTTAATACAAGCTACAGAATCCATATGTTCCACAGAAAAATGGGTAGTGATGGCAGCCATATCTGAAGCTTTCATAACCAGAGTCATATCCATAGACTCTGAAGCCATAGCCCAGTCTGTGGAAGCTGCCACATCCACAACCCTATCCATAGCCATAGCCCAGGCCTCTGTAGTAGTTGCAGTAGTAGCTCATGTTGTCAGGGGCTGAAGTCTTGGTTTGCTATTGAAGGTGTGTTTCCTGTGTATGGATCTCAACACCTGCGCTGAAGTTCTTATACCCTGTTACAGGTGTAGTAAATCATTCAGAACTACCTCATTTTCATTCCTCAGAAGAAATTTTATGAAACTAATGTTATTGGCTATTTGTTTTGTTTAATATGCACAGAGTCATCGCCCATCATAGTAAAACTTTTAAATTAACTCTTTAGCTCAATTAGGATTCCTCTGATTAAATTGTGTCTATAATAAGAATTATTATTTGCAACTTCAAGACTGTTCTAACATAAGGACTGGCATAACCTCCACCTCATTTAGATTTTGAGAATCTCTCCAGTCCAGTTTAGTGGCTGACAACACCGTGAAGATGACTCTCCTTTGCTGTGAAGGCTCTCTGTCTTTATTTTTCCATAATAATGACTAGTTCTTATCATTTGAGGTAATCAAGGCACTAATTATACTCCTAAATCCATGTCTCATTTGAAATTAAAATCACTTAGATGTCAAATATCTAAAAACACTGATATACAAACAAGTTCTACTTGATTGTGTGCAGTTTGAAGCCAACTTAGAACCAATCTTTTTAAAGTGTCCAGCATAGACCTATTTCTTAATTTTTAATGGACAATATTTAAAACCTTGATGTCTCCTTAAAGAAGGCATTTCCAAACCTGAGAAGAGATAGAAAGAAGAGAGAGAAAACAAAGCAAATAAATGTTCCTTTTCCCCTATATTTAAGCCTAGTCAAAACCGACAGTGCCCCAGTTAAATAAATGTTGACAATCCTTTGCAATAATTACCTCAAAAAACTCAAGAGGGCATTCTGGAAATTTAAGACTGGTTTCTGGAATCCAGGATTATGATAACATGCTGAAAATAAGTAAATGGCTCTATTGATCTTGTGCAGAAACTGGGAAGAGGAACAGAGTAGTAGACAATGTGAGCCTACAATAGTGATTTCTTTCAGAGATTAATTATGGATATCTTTAATATTACAGATCTTTTAAAAAATTTGGACACATTTTTAAAATTCATCACCATCAAAGGATGAACAAATGAAGGAAATATTTGTTAAGGGTTTACACATAATGTTAATGGGATATTTGATATTCCACTGCCTGATATCCATGTGATTCATTTTTGAGAACAAGCTACTAAATGACTAGAAACATATTTGAAGTTCTCCGAGGTGAGATTACCACAGAGCTTCAAGATAATTATGGTGACTTAAAAAGTCACAAAATACTTCATGCCATTGCTTTATTCTACTGTCTCAATTTTGGATTTTATTGAGCTATATCAATATTATGATTATATATATAATGACCAATTGCTCAAAACTGGTTCCATCCAGGACAGGACTAATACAATAGAAAACAAACTAATCTGATTTTCCAAAGGCTTTCTTTTTTTTAAATTAATTAATTTATTTATTTATTTTTGACTGTGTTGGTTCTTCATTGCTGTGCACGGGCTTTCTCTAGTTGCGGCAAGCAGGGCTACTCTTTGTTGTGGTGTGTGGGCTTCTCATTGCAGGGGCTTCTCTTGTTGCAGAGCATGGGCTCTAGGTGCATGGGCTTCAGTAGCTGTGGCACACGGCCTCAGTAGTTGTGGCTCATGTGCTCTAGAGCACAAGTTCTGTAGTTGTGACTCATGGGCTTAGTTGCTCCATGGCATGTGGGATCTTCCTGGACTAGGGTTCAAACCCAAGTCCCCTGCATTGGCAGGCAGATTCTTAACCACTGTGCTGCCAGGGAAGTCATCCAAAGGCTTTCTTAATACCAAATAAGATAAAAATCAAGCGCTCTGTACTGATTTCTAAACTGCATACTGCTTGGAAGAAGTTAAAACATTCTTCAAAATAAAAAGTTTCCTAAAACTGAAACAAGAAAAAATAAAGACTTTAAAGATTATATTTCTTAAGAAAATAAATTTGTAGGAAAAAAAAAATAGACTTCTAATAAGAAAACACTAAGCCCATATTGCTTTAATGATGAATGTTAGCAACTATCTAAATAATTCTAATTAGTGCAATAAATAATACTAATTTTACACTAATTATTTTATAAAATAAGCCCAAGTTTAATTATATACAAATTAATAATACAATTATACATGAAAAATTGGAGAATAAAATATAAAAATATCTTTGAAAAAATAAACTCAATCTACAAATCCAGTATGAAATTATACATTAAAAATTAGAAAATAAAATGCAAAAATATCATTTAAAATATTATCAGAACACATAAAATAGTTAGAGATTATTTTAAAGAGAGATGTGCAGGACCTAGTCCTTGATAGTTACAAATTAATGCTGGAATAAGTTAATAAATATATATATATTTATATATAATGTTTGTGTATTGACAATAGATTGAATACCTCAAAATTATATATTAAATAAAATCTTAATCAAAAAGCCTGTACAAAATAGATATTTACAAAGTATTCTAAAATGTATAAGGAAATCCTAGGGACCTAGAATATCCAACACAATCTTAAAAAAATTGCCTTAACTGATTTTAAGACATTAAACTAGTATAATCAAGAATGTGTGATATTCAAGTGAGGATACACAAATAAAAGAATGGAAAATATTAAGATGTCTAGAATTCGACTTTTTCTTCTACAAAGATTCCAGAACAAAAGACTTTTCATTAAATAGTACTGAAACAATGAAATACTCATATGAAAACAGAAAAAATGGCTTAATTTATTCATAGTATACATAAAAATTAATTCAAAATGTATTATAGACCCGAGCATAAGAGCTAAAATTCTAAAGCCTCTAGACATTTTTGTTTTGATTTGTTTTAGATGCAGAAAGCACTGACTATATAAAAATTGTGAAATCTACATCATCAACAGCAATCCACAGCCTGGAAGAAATAAAATATAAATATAGATAGATATACATATAGATATAAATGATATAGATATAGATTAGACACAGGGAATAGAGATACAGATAGAGATCGAAATATTCATCAAAAGATCTCCTACAACTCGAATGTCCAAAGATAAAACATCACTAAAAACCTAGGCACACTGAAACAAAGACATACAAACGTCCAATAAGTAAATGAAATGTTTGACATCATCAGCTATCAGAGTTATCAGGAAAATGCAAATTAAAAACCACAATTATATACTCATCCACTAGAAGTGCTAAAATGAAAAAAAAGTTATGTTCTTTTTACTCAATGGACTATGATTTAGATTAATTGTGATTTACAGAAAATTTCCTATCAGGTTAATTTTTAAATGTTTCTAATTTAAATTAGGGTGACTTTCAATTAATTTCCCAATTAAGGTTTTGGTGCAGAGTACCAAAAAGACTCTGTGAACATGCTTTTAAAAGGTGGAAATAGCAAAGATTTGGAGAAAGAAAATCAATCAAAATTTCTAGCTGATGAGCAGCTTAAGTAGTCCTCACCCTATAAATAAGTCGTGAGTCAGCTAATTAAAAGACAAATAACAGGGTCTGTGTGATAGGATGGGTAGACTCTTCGATTCAGTGGTTCAGTATAAAGCTTTCACACAGCTCATTGATATCAATTTCCCTTTGGTGATTCAGAATACTATCTGTACATATACAGACAGCTCTTAAATCTTATGTCAACAAGTTGTAAGCTTGTAATTCATCTTCTCGCTTGTTACAAGCTGGAAATAGAATTGATAGGATGAAACACTTGAAAAGTTTGATGTTGTTGTTGGATCATTCCCCCAAGAATCTTAGGTCCTAAAACTTAGTAGAAACCAGAGGTGTCTTCCATGACAAGCTGGATGGAAGCATTCATATCCACCACCACCTATTCTCAAAAGCTGCCACATCCACAGATTAACAACACCCCTGGTCACAGAAGCCACAGCCCAATCTATTTTATTGGCCATTAATTTTTCATCATATTAAATGAGGCAAATGATTTCTATCTCTTCAATGTTCAAGACATCTCTTAGACCTGTTAGTCACTGAAGTTGCAATGCTAATAAAATTATAATTAATTTAACATGACAAGAGGGCAATTATTTAGTAATACATATGCTTTTTTAATATTTATTTCATTCAAATTTTGTAAACTATCTGATGCTACATTTTACCATTTATTTTCTGCATCATGTTTTAATCTTTTGATAACACAAAAGCATTTCATGAGTGAGAATTTTGATCTGGCATTTTAGTAGGCAATCAACAAGACCAGCATTTAATATTTACAATTATGTTCTGGTAATAGCAAGAAATAGTATATTTTCATATTCTTCTGTCAATACTACTTCAATTTCTTATATCAAAAAGTAATAACAAGTAATTAAAGATTACTTGTAATCCTAATTACAAATAATTACAAGTAATTAAAGATTTCTACCAAAATCTATCTTTACATTTGTAAGGCTAAATAATTTTATAATTGTATTGTGGTTTCTTGGTTATTAAAGAAAAAGTTACTTTTTAATGTATACTTTATTTACACAGAGCTATCCCTTCCTTCCTTCCTTTTTTCTTTTTCCTTCCTCTTTTCTTCTTTCCACTTTCTATTAACCTCATTCTTTATATATATATATATATATATATATATATATATATATATATATATATATAGTCATGGAATATTTACGAACTATATGATATTTTTGGACAATAAATGATGAATAGTACCTAGTTTTTACTGTAGTTATAAAATTCACTATTATGGAAAATAAATAGAAAATGAAATATATGTTTTATAATTCAATATTGTCATAGTTGTAGAATATAAAATCTCTTAAATTTAATAAGAGTATTAAATTTAAATATTTAAGAGAGCAGAACATGGAAACAGCTGGGGTGACCAGTTGTCCTTGTTTTCCTGGGACTGTGCCAGTTTGGGCACTGAAAACCCTCAGTCTCAAGTAAATTGGGATGGTTGGTCACCCCAGAAGTAATTCATATCTAAAGAAGCTCAAACCAGCAAACCTCCTATAAACATGATTGCATATGTATAAGTTTTTTCAGAAAGAGAAACTAAGAATTTAACAGGTAGAAGAAAAAAGGAAATATAACCTTTTATACTGAAGGAACTTTAGCATGCTATAGAACCACAATACTTCATAATTTGTATATAGAATAAAGTTTAATGATGTTGGAATAAAAAGCAGCAGGGGTGGGGAGGTATTGATATAACATAAGGTAAAAAAAAGAAAACCTTTATTTCTAAAAACTTTACATGCCCAATAAAGTATTTTTATTTTATCTTTTAGGTCTGATAATATAAAAACTATAGCCCATGGGCTAAATCCTGCCAATGTTTGTAATTGTAAATAAAGTTTTATCGAACAAGTACACTCTTCATTTGTATATTTTTTGTGACTACTTTCCTACTACAACAACAGAATTGTGTAGTTGTGTTAGAGAATATTTGACCAGAAAGCCTAAAATATTTACTGTCTGGCCCTTTACAGAAAAAGTTTGTCACTGAGTCCTGCTGTAGATATGGGAAAGCCCACAGAGGTATCCAAGAAGAAGGGATGTGATCAGCCTTACCCAATCTTTGTATTTAAGTAAAGATACTGCCAATACACCAGGAGGTTATCTCCCAATGAAATATTTAAGGAGAATATGGATTATTTGTCCTTTTAATCCTTGAAGTGAGAGTCATCCTAGTAATAACTTATTCCCTCTAAATTACTATTCCATTTTGTAACTTATTCCATACTCCTGTGAAATGAATGAAGGTAAGATCAGAATTGGTGGGGAATGGGAGAAACATGTTTCTTTGAGATATCACAAGAAATTTAACAAAGTCTGTTTGTTTGTTTAAGCTTAGGGGAAATAGCAGTAGTTTAGTAACATACTTCGAGTCTGTAATTTAGAACCAACATGAATGAGGATAACTCATTTGAACAAAGGCAATTTTGAAAGTATCTCTAAACTTTTATCAAAGTTAATTGCTGTAGGAAAAAAGCATGTGAATATTCATACCTAATGTGGGATCCATTTGATCTCCTAAAGGGAAAACAACTGAGTCAACCTGTATAAAATAACCCAATCTTAGAATTAATATATTGAGAAATGGAATATCACCTGCCATATGATAGGTACAGAGTAAAGGGACAAAGTAGTATTTAAATAGTTAATCCCACTAGGGGATTGTAAATAAAGAAAAACGTGTAGGAGACCCCTGTAATTGATGATTACTCAAGAAAACAGGTTTACTTAACCACAAAACAAAGAAAGCTTGCTTAGCAACAAAAATCATGTGACAGAGACATGAGACATGCTCTCAAGCAATAAAACAATGGTGGCATGAGACCCACATCCTTCCCAGTAAGCTCAGTAATTTAATGACCCCTAGGACATGCTCTCTGCACAAATAAAAAAAACAATAATTTCCATAGTGCCATGACAGTCCTGGCATGACCATGTAGGGACAAGAAACCCAATCTAGAGGAGGAGCTAATGATGAAAGCATGATGTCTACTCAAGAGTGAAGAAGAAAATGGTCTTTGCCCCATTCCCTCTCTTCCTTTGATTATAAAATTGTAGCCCACTAAGTTTTCCGGGGGCAGCACCTTCTCGCCCGCCCACTTGTGAGACTCACAAGCATCCTATTCTAATAAATCACTTATCTATCATTTTGCCACTCACTGAATTCTTTCTGCACTGAGGCATAAAGGACCAAGCTCCTCCAAGCGACACCTAACCATGTCAATATCAGTAAACAAAGGATGTCACAGTCATTAGAGATTGCAGCCACCAGCTGAAGGTGAGCTGGTGAGCCTGAGGGAACTCAGGATGTGAAAACACAGGATACTGGTCCCAGATAGCTGAGGTACATATCAAACGAATGATTTCAGTGAGCCCAGACTCTTGAATCTTTCCATACAAAGTGCTAAATTCCTTAACTTGACGCATCTGGTTTTCTTTAATTAACAACAATATTTTGATGTTCAGACTACCTGCCCTTTGTTGCAAAACTCCTATATATCCTGGCGCTCCCCTTTGTCTCCTCAGAGCAGTTCTCTCAGGCTTACTTGAGATGCTGTGCCTCAGGCTTGAAGCCTTAAAAATTCCAGCTGAATAAAGCATAACTCAGTTTCTAGGTTGTGAATAATTTTTTAGTTGACAGTCTCTAGTTTCTAATGATTAAGTTAGCAATAGAGGATTTTTTTCTTACTTGTTATTTATCAAGTTGAAGAAGTTCTACTCTGTTCCTAGTTGGAGGTGAGTTTTTAAACATAATAGAGAATTGCATGCCCCACATCCATTTACATGACCATGTGGTTTTGCTTCTTTGTTTATTTGTTTTCGCCTTGATGACAGATTGAAATCATAATGGGATAATCATGGTTCAGGCATACAAAATGGAGTCAGGCAGCCACTGAGTTTCTGGTCTCAGATACGTTTCTGCACCACTGAGAACTTGAACTTTCTGAACTATACCAAACCCAAGGCAACCACCAGCCATTTTTAGTACAACATCTGTTACTTATAACCTCGTTGCAAATATGCAACCATTTCAGACCGCAACTAATCCTTGCTTAACAAGCACTCTTACTTCTTGCCTCTCCAATCATAATTCTGGACAAATAACATGTAACTGGAGCCTTGCAGTCTTTGCCCTTATAAGCTTCCTCTATTTTGTAGTCCAGTGAACCACAATTCAAGTGCTTCTTGAACCTATGCTACTGGGCTGCAGTCTTAACAAACCCCAAATAAATGTCTCTTTATTTCAATCAAGTCTTTTTTTCTGAAATGTTGTTTAACAGTTCATTGGTATGGTGGACTACATAAACTGATTTTCAAATGTTAAACCAGCCTTACATACTTAGAATGAATTCTACCTCATTCATTTTTTTAAAATAAATTTTTAGATTAGATTTGCTTGAGGATTCTTGCAACAAATTCCATGAGACATTGTTTTATAATTTTCTTTTCTGCTAATATTCTTCTCTGATTTTGATATTAGGATAATGTCCCAGCAGAATGAGTTTGTAAATGTTTTCTCAGATACTATTTTCTGGAAGTGATTGTGGAGAATTTGTAATATTTTTTTCCTTATGTGTTTGTTAGAATACCCTAGTGAAACTGGAAAAACACTGGGCCAGGTGTTTTCCCTTTTGGAAGGTCTTTAATTATTGCTTTAATTAATTTAATAGATATAGGGCTATTTAATTATCTATTTCTCCTTGTGTGAGTTTTGATAGTTTGTGTCTTAAAGTAATTTGTCCATTTTATATAAATTTATGGGTGTAGAATTGTTTGTAGAAACCTTATTATCATTTTAATATCCATTGGATCTGTGGTCATGACCCCTATTTCATTTCTAATGTTAGCAATGTGTGTCTTATCTTTTTTTGTCTTGGCTAGAAATCTATTAATTATTGAACTTTTCAAAAAATTAGCTTTTGGATTTGTTGATCTCCATTTTCAAGTTTATTGATTTCTGCTCTAATGTTATTCTATATTTTCTTTTGCTTACTTTGGCCTTAAGTTGCTCTTCTTTCCCTAGTTTCCTAAGGTAGAAGTAAGGTTATTGATTTAGACCTTTCTTGTCCTCTGTCATATATATTTAATGCTATAAATTTCCCTCTAAGTACTGCTTTTGCTGATTTTGCACCTTTTAATAAGTTGAATTTTCATTTTCATTAAGTTAAAATATCTTTTCAACTTCTCTTGAGACATATTTTTAATTTATGTGTATTTAGAAGTATGCTGTTTACTTTCCAAACATGTGGGATTTTCCAGCTATCTTTCTGTTATTGATTTTTAGTTTAATTCCTTTGTGGTCCAAGAACATATTTTTTTTATGATTTCTATCCTTTTAAATGTATTAAAGTGTGTTTAATGGCCCAGAATATGGTCTATCTTGATGAATGCACCTAGCAAGCTTTAAAAGAATACATATTCTGCTTTTAATGGATGGAATATTTTGTGAATATGAATTGTATCAAACTGATTATGAAAAGATATGAACATATGTCATCTATATCCTTATTGATTTTTTTGGTTTGATTTATCTATCAGTTATTGACAGAAGGGTGTTAAGTTCTCAGCTACATTACTTAATTTGTCTATTTCCCTTTTAAGTTTTATTGTTTTTTGCCTCATATATTTTCACATTCTTTTGTTAAGTGCATACAGTTTAGAATTATGCCTTCTTTGTTCTTGATCATTTTCCTTGTTCTGAAGTATTTTTGCCTGAAATTAATACAGGAACCCCAATATTCTTTAGATTTGTGTTTGCATAGTGTATTTTCTCCATACTTTTACTATATCTGAGTCTTGATACTGAAAGTGGGTTTTTCTTTGCCGATAACATGTAGTTGAGTCTTGGGTGGTGTTTTTATTTTTTTGTTTGCTTTTAATCTGTGTTGACAATCTTTGTCTTTTCATTGGTGCATTTATATCATTCACATTAAAAGTACTGTCATCCTTCTAGACCTTGGTTTTCCCTATGTACCCCTCCTCAGAGAGAATCTGTGTATTACACCCCTTTCAGTTTGAATCCATTTTAATTTATTACACTGAAGCCCTTCAATGTATTGCATTGGCCAAAAGTTTTGTTTGTTTTCTGTAACATCTTACAGAAAAACCCGAACAAACCTTTTTGGTCAACCCAATAATAGTTTGGTGATAAGATGTGGGGAAAATGATCATTCTACAATCTTCTGATTAAGTATCATTTTTTTTTACAGGGACTGGTCTTAGTGGTATGACCTTCTTAAATTTTTCTTCAGGTATATAGTTTCCCTACCACTTCTCCTTACTCTCTTCTTTGACTGCTGCATCCTTGGAATTAGATCTATTTCCTTCATCTATTTCTTATTATTTATTCTCCTCAGTCTGCTTTAGGTAAGGCAAGAAGGTTGGAGGAAGCTGTAGTCATGAGAATTTCTTTCCCTCATCTGGTGTAAAGTTTCAGAATTGTACTCTGGCAAAGTTTTTGGTTTTGAGTTTTTGTTTATTTTTCTCCTGGAGATTAGGCCTTTTTTATCCAGAAGACTCTGGGCATATATTATTATGGTTACTCTTCCCTCTCCCTTCCAGAATCAAAAAGAGTTCTTTCCCGTTTTCACAGTGAAAACCTGGTGAGGTTCTTGGAGGGAAACCCAAAAATAGTATAAGGACTTCCACACACTGTTCCCCCAGCAGTTTCTCATTTATGTTTGTATAGAAATTCACAAAAGTACCACCATTTAACTGTTCCCATCAGTTTATGACTTGCTCAACTTCTGCTCCATGTAAGCAGATTTTGGTAGCTGTGTTTTTCTGAAGGTACACGTCTTTCTAGTTTTGGGGTGGTAGTTTTCCCAGTAACTTTAGTTCTCTGAAGAATCTAAGAAAATTAATTGAGTCTCAGTTTGTCTGAAGACTTCCAAGCTCTTTACATGCCAGAACTGAAACTAGGTGTCCTGTATATCACAGGATATTTTCCAAATAACTCACCTGAAGGTCATCTGACTCTTTAGTGGAATAAAACTTTATTTGAATAATGCATTAAGGCCCAGCATTTTCCAACTATAAAACTGAGGAAGTGTGATGAGGCTGTTTTCATGAGCGTAGAGAACTACAAAGATTACTGTTTATTGCCCATTTGCAAATTAATCATTTTTTGATCTAACTTAGCTATCTCAGTATTTCTTTTGTTCACTGCTAATGAATATCTTGGTTTTTCACATATTCTTTTGAAGCAGTTTTGCCATTCTGTTGGTTCCTTGATTAATGCATATAGGAAAATTTTGTGCATGCTTACTGTCGCTTTTTATAAAAATTACAGTCTTTAACCATTATAGAACCTATGCTTTGATGGTACTTTGGTGTCAGATTGTGGAGGGCTTTATAATATGATCCAAAGGATTACAAATTTTATGGTGTACTTATTGATGAAGAAAGTTATACTATACCATAATTATACATAATAATTTGCATGGCTTATGCACCATTTCTCATGCTAATAAGCATGTCTTATTTCTTTCAACCTTCTTATTTGCCAAAGATGAAATACATTTTTTAGTACTTAACTGAGGCCTCACATCTTCTTTTTTTTCATGCATATATCTTCTTTTTTTTATTGAAGTATAGTTGATTTATAATATTGTGTTAGTTTCAGGTGTACAGCACAGTGATTCAGTTATACATATATATGAAGAGTTTTCATCCAACGTTAAGGTTAAAAATTATTGCATTAAAACAGACTTTTCTGTTATGTATTTTCTCTCCTCAAAAATTGCATATTTAAACTTTCTTGAAATAATGGATTTTAGCTTGTTCATCTTAGGAGTCCCAGTAGTTACCATTGTTTTTAAAATGCAGTAGAAAAAACGTAAAGTGTCCAATAAATTGAATGGCATGCAAAAATAACAGAATGATGGTCCTGCCTCAGCATGTTTCATTCCAAATAGATAGATAAATGAAGAATAAAATTTGTTTTAATAGATGTCAGTATGTATATGTTTAATGATATAAGCATAGATAAAAATATACTCAAGTGTAGAGGAAGGTATAACTTATAACAAAGAAAATACTTAGGGCTTCCCTGGTGGCGCAGTGGTTGAGAGTTCACCTGCCGATGCAGGGGACATGAGTTCATTCCCCAGTCTGGGAAGATCCCACATGCTGCTGAACAGCTAGGCCCGTGAGCCATGACCACTGAGCCTGCGCGTCCGGAGCCTGTGCTACGCAATGGGAGAGGTCACAACACTGAGAGGCCCGCGTACTGAAAAAAAAAAAAATTAATTAGAGTCCATTGAGGGAGCAGACGTTGACCTGTTTTGAGACGTATAGACACTGAGAGGAAAAGTCATTTAAAAGAGAGAAAATAGTAATAAAGAAAGTACTGAGACACTCAAAGAATGTATATGTAAGACAAAATACATTTTTCCACTAAATTTTACCTTTAATTATTTAGACCAAGTAGTTCTAGAAGTCAATAGTAATAAAAATACTATATAAAATGGGAATCAAATAATAAAAACTTTTTAAATGGTATTGTAATTGAAAAATTATTATATGCAAGAATTTTACCTAGAGGACTAATAAAAATGGAGCATTTTTTTTGCTATGTGAGCTAAGGATACTTTTTTTTATTAATCAGCAGAAAATTCACACAGGAGACCCCTGTGTTTAAGAACAGTTTGACAATGATAGCATGGTAGAACATTTTCACAATAGTGCAATCCATGAAGGTGTTTGAGGTGTGAGATCCTGCTAACACAATTTGTACTAACATTTATTCAAGAGTACACATTCTTCATCATTAGGCTTGCATGTGACAAAGATTCTTTTCTTGACCAAAATTTATCCAGGTTCCTCTGAGCTCCCTTCAGAGCTAAGCCTTAGACTTGACTTATAAGAACTGCAACTCTCAGCCTTCCTAAACTCAGCAGTGCCCAAAGAAGTTGGTTGTTCCAGCCAAAAGCTGACCATAGGTCCCTGACCACCCTTTTCTTAGAAGCATTTACTTTAACAAGTTGTGACGGTAAATCCCTTCTCTGTCCCTTTTAGATGTATCTTCTACAACACAGGACTGTCTCCTCCTGGACCTGGGAGTCATCTCTTTGAAATGGAAACCTCCAAGGTTTTCCGTTGCCTCTAGTCCTATAAGAGGGTAAGGGCTTAACTTCACTGGGTGCCCTGATACAATTTGCAAAACTACCTCTTGCGATGAAGATTTGCAAAGTTGTTTTTCCTTCAGATAGCCCAATGAACAAACCCAGATGGCCTAATCACATTAGTTAACCTCTCTTTTTTTTTTTGTAATTTTCAATTGCTCTGACTCTGCTCAAGGCCATGTTTGTTCCTCCACCCTATTCCCTCATTCACTTTCTAAAGCACCCTGTCATTTCTGCATAGATTGGAATTCAGCTCGGTTCTATGAAACTTTTCCCCTACCTCAGTAGTAGTGAATAAAATCGTTCTTACTACCTTTAATCAGTGCCCAGATTTGTTTTTTTGTTTGTTTGTTTTGTTTTGTTCTGTTATTTTTGTTTGTTTGTTTTGCCACTGGATGCCAAATAAATAGCTACAAGCCAAAGAAGATAAAACAAATATGAGGTTTATGATACAGAAGAACATGCAAGTAGAGGTAACACATGACTGTGTGTAGCTTCTAAGGGCCTAAGAGATCAACAAGTTCTACAGAAAAAGTAGAACCCAAAGGACCAGTAATTTCCATCAATAGAGGAAAGGTAGTAGTAGTAGTACAGCCAGAACCACTATAGCCTCCAAATCCATTGCTGGAGCTAGAGACATAAAACAGGCCACCAACACTAAATAAGGCCACTGTAGGTGTTTCCATAGTAACTCATCATATCAGGAGTTGAAGATTTGGTTTGATGGTGAAATAAATGTCCTGAGAATGAAGACTGGAAAGAAACCAGTTCATTTTGGCATTCTCAGTGAAACGTGTGGCAAACCACAACATGAGCTTCGTTGTCTTTGAAAATGAATATCTGATTAAAAAATAATACCACTTGGACATAACTTTATTACTAAGGGTAGTTTCAAACATGGATGAAGTCAATTTTTCCTCTGAATTTATTTAAATAGTGTGTCTAAGAACCAGTCTTTATATAGAAGAACAGGTTTTATGTTCAAAGCTAACGACTACACCTATTTCTACATTTAAAATGTAATCATCAAATCCCTTACATCAGGCAGCTTGTTTCTGTCGTTTTCTGAGAGTTTGGATTTGTCAAAAGATATTTCCTTCACTTTGCCTACAACAGAGTTTCAATTTGTACCAAATATCATGTTTTCTTTCTTTTAAAAATTGAATAAACTAGCATAACAATTATAAAACTACTATGCATAATTATATAATTTTAAAACAGGAGAGAGAATTTATCCAATATTTGACCATCCTTCTGTTTGCCTTTTCTGCAAGACAACATTCTAACTTCCTGCATATTGTGTTGGTCAAATTCTATTAGATTATATTCAAGCCTAACTTTCTTCTCACTGCTACCTTTCATGAAGCATCCATCCTATATGGAAGGATTATCCTATTGTTTCTAAAACTGCAATTTGTATCTATAGTCGAAGCTTGTTCTTACACCTTTCAACTAAATGTTTCTACACTTCCTACACCTGTGGAATATATTCTCCTTATAGTCTCTTTTAATATTCCAGACCACAGTCATCTATTGAATTGCTCTCTTTTTGTATTACTGAATCCCTAGCATATAAAAGGTAATTTATCATACTTTTAGACAGGAAGATGATAAGTGAGAAAAAAATAAATGATTACTTCATGATCTTAGAAAGCTTACCCTTTCATTATAGACCCAAGGGGTGCTTGTGTGTGTGTGTTTGTGTGTGTGTGTGTGTGTATTCTACATGTGTATGTGTTGTATGCAGGTACAAAGCTAAATATATGGAAGTAGAAAATTAAAGGAAGCTAAAATTATTTAAGTTTTTTTAGAGAAAGAAAATCTATAATGGGCTGGATTGTCCTGTAAAAGAAATTCTGGAGAAGGTTTAAATTAGGCTGAATCAAAAATAAATTATAAGAATTCAATAGGGAAGAGAAGAGGAGACTTCCTCAAGAGGCCATGGTTTTAACAAATGCTGAGGAGGAACACTAAGCAAGATGTGCATGTAGACAGGACAGAAAACTTCTGCGAAGAATAACTGAAGATTAAGAAGTACGTTGTTTCCAGATCCATGGGGATCTTTGCATATTCCCTGCTGAATATGGAGAGTCAATCATTCTATGGTTATATCCAGGGTACTGCCACAAAGATATGACATTTTAGGAATAATTATTTGATGTCAGGATTAATTGCTTGTAAAGCCCAGAATAATTTAGATATTTGTTTGGTCTTTTGTGCTTCCACATGAATTGCACAAGTTTTTTTTTTTCTATTTCTGTAAAAACGACATTGGTTTTTAATAAGCATTGCATTTAATCTGTAGATCACGTTGGGTAGTATGGCTATTTTAACAATATTACTTTTTCCAATCCATTAACACAAGATATCAACCCATTTGTTTGTGTCTCCTTTAATTCCTTTCATCAGTGTTTTGTAGTTTTCAGTATATGCCTTTGTCTTTCACCTTCTTGGTTAAGTTTATTCTTAAATAATTTTTGTACCATTAAAACCCATTTCTTTGCATTTCAGTTACTAAACTACACTTCTAGAAATCTTCAAATATACCTAATTAGGGAAAACTTACTTATCAAGTTGAAGCTTTCCAAATGCTATATTCAGCCTAATTATCCAATATCAAATGTTGAAATTTAGTTTGCTTTTTTATTTTAAATTAAAAATTTTTAAATATAACATATCCATTTCATATTCAGAAAGCATCAGCTATTGTGTCATTTGTTATGCCTTTGATCAACTAGTTCATGTCTCAACAATTTTGTAAGGTTCAGATAAACTATATTCTCCTCTGATTACTTAGTTCGGTATGATCTATCTATCCAGGTTCTTTAAGTCCTGTAGTGCATATTTTTCCATGATAGAAATTTTAATTGGGGTACAGTTTTCATATACTTTTCATGGAAAAGTACATAGATTATGTAATAAACCCATAAATGAATGTCATTCATCCTCAGCTATAATCAATTCATTGCCAATTATCTTTCATTTATACCTATACTAATGCCCTGTTTTTATAATTCTGAAAAAAATCCAGACATTATACCATTTTATCTAAAGGTATGTGTGTATATAATATATATGGAACATGGAAACATAATATACAGAACATAAGGACAAATTAAAAATAATGGAACCAATTACAGTTGTACTTTGATCTTTCTTATTTCCTGGTAAAACAGGCTTTCATTAATAGGGTCACTTTTTAGATTCTGCTGCAGTGCTGCATAAATACTTGCTACTGAATTGGGTGAAAAACTTCAATTCTCTGTGGAATTGGTGAGTATCCCTCCTGTAATCATGCATAATTTCTCTAAGTTATCAAAAGGAATCACTACTGACACTCTTCTTTCTTGAATTCATTGCTGAATTATTTTGAGAATAGATTACGACATATGAAAACACAATAGGCTCACAATCGAGTGAATGGTAGGTCAGGAGGAACATTGTGTGAGATCGAGGGATAAGAAGAGAGATCTGAGGAAGCCAAATATGAAGCAGAAGTTCACGGCCCCTCTCACAGATGAAGCCAAAAACCAAGGACAAGATCTCGGAAGTAATTCCTGTCAAGTTTTAGACAACGAGAAAATAGTAATTGAACAGCTGAAAGTCACTAAGAGAATTAATCTGACTTAGAGGTGATGGGGTTTAATCAATACATCATAATGCCTTTGGCTTCTAAGAAGACACATTGCATCAAAGTATCCTGAAGACACAGCAATTGTTCACAGCTACCTGTTTTTTGCACCGCTTAGTAATTCAACAAAATCTGATGTCACCAGGAAAGGCATCCCACATGTTACAGCACTGAAGATTCTTAGTAATGCATATAACAATATTGAAAATAAAACAGGTGTTCCATGGACCGCTGAATTTTGTAGAGGAAAAGTATCTTCATTGGAATTCAGAAGGTCTAAAACTATTTGGTTCTGTGGGATTTCCAAACAAATGGAAACATGAACTAAGCAAAACATGTATCACTGGAAGGAGTTATAATCTTAAACATCAGTGAGTGTCATGTATAAGGGAACATAGTAGGAAGTAAATAATTCCACTTGGAAAAAAATTCGATGAAAAAACATTATTATTACAAAGCTTGAAAATCAGTTATGTCAAAATGAATGAAAGAAAACCAACCCAAGTTTTTATGCTTGTGAAAAATGTTTATTAGAAACTATGCCCAGAATTATCACAGAATAGATTATGAAAGAAGCTACATGTCAGTAATGTTGCAGGAATGAGAACGTCCAGCATGAGTGATGAAACTCTGGTTTAGATTCATATGTCTCCATTGATTTAAAGTGTCAATCTTTATTGCAATATCTTCAATAGCCTCTCAAAAATTTCACTGCTTGCTTTGAAGGAAACAAAACAACTAATTTATTTAAAAATTATTTAAAGGGCTTCCCTGGTGGCGCAGTGGTTGAGAGTCTGCCTGCCAATGCAGGGGACACGGGTTCGTGCCCCAGTCCGAGAAGATCCCACATGCCGCGGAGTGGCTGGGCCCGTGAGCCATGGCCGCTGAGCCTGCGTGGCCGGAGCCTGTGCTCTGCAACGGGAGAGGCCACAACAGTGAGAGGCCCGCATACCACAAAAAAAAAACAAAAAATAATATTTAAAAATAATGAATAACAGAAAAAAAAAATCAGAAAAATCCAGAGAACCAGTATCTTCTATAGAAAGTAGGATCAAAGTAGCCATAGCCATAACCACCATACCCTCCAAGACCATAATAGCCCAGGCCTCCAAAACCACCAAAGCCATAGCCAAGGCCCCCATAGTAGTTGCTGCAGTGGTAGCTCATTGTGTCAGGTGTTGAAGCTTTGGTTGGATGTTGAAGGTGACTTTCCTGAGAATGAATATCACCAGCTGCACCCTGCCTTTTATACTCCCTCCGTGTGGGTGTGGTAAACCACAGCACACAACTGTCATTCTCTCTGAAAATCCATCTTTGGTGAAACACAGTACTATTAAGCCATACCTTTCTTTAAGAAGGGTAGTTCCAGAGATGCACAAATATGTTTTTTCTTTGAATTGAATTGAATTTTCATTCTTCATAAACAGGCTTTGTGTTAATAATTATTTTCATGTCTTCAAAGTTTATGTTTTTACATATTTCTATACCTACATCATAATGATCAGGCTCCCTTATTTTAGATAATTTGAGATTTTGATCTTTGTCAGTGATATCTCTATTTTGCCTCAGATAGGGTTCTCTTCAATGATGATTGTTCCTTATTATTTATGATGAAATAAACTAGGGTAAAATTATTAAATAATCCATAAATGATTGAGAACACATATTTTTAGAAAGGAAATATGCACAAGTATGTGGCTTTTCTTTCTTGTTGCATATTTGTATGATAACCTTCTAAGCACCTTCTAAGCACGTGTGAAGATATTCCTAAAACATCACTTCTCTGAACCCATAGCCCGAAACAAAACTATAGAATATAATGTATGGCCCACCCTGCAGGTAAGTTAAAATGCTTCTCAACCATCAATTATTCTTTATTTAAACTCTGTGCTCCAACCACAATGTTTTCCTCATTGAGGACACACCTTGCTTACCTTTGTATCTGATCATAAGCCTACTTCCTCCAGTTTCTTGCCACTACAAGTGGCAATAAACCTCCACTCTACCTAGGTGAGCCCTCTCCAATTGTTTCTTGAAACTTCAGTTGCCTTTCTCACTCTAAGCTTTTTATCAGACATCCTTTCTCACTCTAACATAACTCCCTCTCCTCATAGCTTTCTTCAACAATTCTAGTCCAAAAACGCCTACAAACATACATCTACTCTTTTAAGTTGACACTGCCTCTTACAAAATTTTTCATTTTTTGACTGGTTACTGAAACTGGTCTAAAAGTACTTCGAAGGCATGAAGCTGACACCTAGCACAATACCTTGTAAAAGGAAACAACATACGTATTTGCTGATTTTTTAAAATTTATTTTTTCCTGAAATGCAAATTCATATTGTATGAGTTTTTTGTAAATAGAGAAGTATTTATATGAAGGGATATAAATATTTATATTTATATACTTCAAATTGTAAAAAAATCAATTAAAACAAATATACTCAATAAAATATTCATATTTACATTATATTATGAGAAAGAAACAATGATAAGCCTTTGGGAAGGGAGATGATAGATGATAAATATATAAATGATGACTCCATTTACCTTAAATCCCACAACTTAATTGTATTCTCAATTGTATGTGTGCTTGTGTGCTTGTCTCTTTATGTTGTATGTATGTGTGTGTTATTTGGTGTATGTGAATGAAGACATATGTGTTTTTTCTTATAAATACCATAAAGTAGTATAATGGAGGAGTAAAGTGATGGATAGTTACACTGATTTCAAGGGTAATTTAGAGGAATTAACTATTATGGTGGCTGCAATGTCTTGCAAGTAAGAATTCTGTAGAAATGTATAATGAACTGCATCTAGAGGATGTGTATAAGACTTTTATAAAGTGAGAAGAGGAGTTTCCAACACAGAAACTGGTTTTAGCTTATGATCAGATACAAAGGTAAGCAAGATGTGTCCTCAATGAGCAAAGCATTGTGGTTGGAGCACAGAGTTTAAATAAAGAATAATTGATGGTTGGGAAGCATTTTAACTTACCTGCAGGGTGGGCCATACATTATATTCTATAGTTTTGTTTTGGGCTATGGGTTCAGAGAAGTGATGTTTTAGGAATATATATTTTCTCTGAAATGTGGATTGTATGGTGAATTCTTGAAAGCAAGAGAACCACTTGACAAGCTCTTACAATATCCCGTCATAGTATGAAATAAGAAAAATGGACTAGAAAGGATGAACGTAAGGTATATTATTAAATATCAGTAGTATTTGTGCAGATTTTAGAGACAAATATGAAACTTACAGGACATAGTTATTATTTTTCCTTGTTTAAATGTAATGTGCTATCCTCCTTTAAGTTAACTTTATTAAAAATTAAATAAATAAACAGTATCAGGCCCCAAATTTCTCAGTACCAAATAATTATGACAAAATCCATTTCCTTGGAATTCTAGTCAGTCAACAGCCAATTGGAGGGGAAATATATTTGTAAATACCTGGGAATGAGAACACATGAATGCAACCTAATTATAACAATAAAAAGAAAACTCTAAAAAAATAAATATTTTGGTGCCAAGACCAACTTTGGAAAGTCACTTTGATTCCTTTACTCTGTATTTAAGATGCAATTATCTGCTGTGCAGAAAGGAAATTTTGAGGCATTTCTTCATAATTATAAATAATTTATAAGTGGAAATTACATGATGAAAACATCAATCATAATATTCTGTCAACAAGGTATCTTCATTTGGCAATCAAAGTGTCAGTGTAGATGCAAATATTCTGAGGTCAAAGCTTCTTGTCTTTTACTCATACATATGTCTATTTCTCTGCTCGTAAGATCATGAGCAGGAACTTTATTCGGCCTCAAGCCCTGAAAATGAGAACACAACTCACATTCTTCTTCTTTATCATCATTCATATGATCAGTATGCATGACATTCTTTTTTTTCTAACAACTCTCCAAGAAATTTATTTTAGCATATGCCATATATTGATATAATTGATATAATAATTTTATATGAAGAGAACCATTTCAGAAGTAACTAAGGTGGTGTCCTTACAAGGAAATAAAAGAAAGGCAATAAAGAAATTCTTCCATATAAAGACTTTCGATCTGCATCATTTTTTTCAAAATATAAAACCTTAATATTAGAAGCAAAGAGAAAAAGAGCAAAAAAAACAATAAAACAGAAGACCAAGGATAAGGAATTGCTCTATGCAGATGTTTGGCATCTGTAGTATATATGTATGGAATGAGTTATAATAAAAATACTTATATATTATAGTCAATTTTCATATAGAGTTAGAAACAGCAATTTCCAATCAAGCATGATTGGACTGATATTTTCTCAGTCTTCAATTACATGACGATTTACAACTGTATAGCAGTCACTTCTGGTCAGCAGTATCATGATAAATCTTGATAAGATATAATTTTTCTCCTTGTTCACTTGTAAAAATTGGTGCCTTTTTATAATGTTCTACAAGTTCTTCCACGGTGCTGAATTTACGCTGCCCAATGCAGTAGACGGTTTCTTTTAGTTGGACTTTAAAATGCTTATTTTTCCCTTGTGCTTTTAGTGATACTGAAAAATCATTTGGCGGAGATTCACTATCATGAATGAGGAAATCAACTTCATGCCCTCTTTCATTTAATGCCATTTCTGCTAGGTGCCTGGTGACTTTCCCATAATACCATGGATTGCCAGCAAACTTTCCAGTGAGTGAAAGCCTAATGTAATCACACTGTGGAGGCGATGGTTCCAAACCTGAGGTTAATGGATTATTCTGCCTAATGATAACATAGTTTTTCAGCACCAGAACAACCATTCCATTGATCTTCCTGCATTTCCACCACTCAGGGTCATTTTCAAGTTTTTCAATAACATCCATTACATCGCCTTTCTCAAAATTAAGTTCTTCATCATTGGATGACCTGAATGGGTAAAGAGCCTGTACCAGATGTAACACTTGCCCAGTATTTAGGTTACTGACAACTGCTGCTAATTTCTCTGACAAAGAACCCACATGGTCACCCAAAGGACTGTCGCCTTCCTCAGTCATGTAGTTTGAAGGGAACCATCCAACATGTCCATTATAGCTACCCCACCACCACCCATCACTGCATTTCTCCATGACGATCATCTTTGTCCCTTTTATCAATGACAATTCATCCTCTCTCTCTGCCATGTCATTAAATTTTACATAAGCAGGCACGTTGAGGTCATACAGACATTCCCCTGGGTCAAAAAAGCTATCATCAGCAGGAGATGCAGAACCTGGCACACGAGGTTTTCTTTTCACTCTTCCAATGCCTAACGTATCCTTTAGGTTTTTTACAATCGATGCTTTCCAAGCACTGTTTTTCCTTTCCACGTAGTTATAAGGCACAAAACCCATTTTATCCATGGAATTTTGAACTCGCCACCAGGACTTAGAATCATCCAGAAGCCACAATCTCTCATTCTTCTTGATGTCCAGCTCTTGTTCTTATTGGGCCACATAATCGAATTTGGCTACTACCACCACTTCTTCTGCCATTTTTCAGCAGCTTCTGCACTGTTCAAATCCATACTTACTGCTCTTTCATCTGATAATCAGCGTTAAGGGAACTGTCTTTATCACCTTAGGAATCCCCTTTGTCTCTCTAGAATTTGATTTCCTGTTTACTGTATTCTGCATGACATTCTTGAAATAAATCTCAAACTGCTTTCCTTTCTAGTCCAGACCCCATATATGGGAACAGTGTTTGAGCTGGGACTTCTTGGGCAGGTGCCAAGATTACAGTATTTTATCTGCATTTCAATTATTTTCTTTTAAACATATTTTCTGTGACACTGTTTTTTTTAATTTATGGCAGTATGAAATGAAAACCATTTTCATTATTTAAAGATGTCCATATACTATATTCACTCTAATAATCCAACAAGGACCCTAAAGCTCCAATTCCTTCTTTATCTTATGGAACATATTTTTCTTCTCCCTCCCCATGACAATGCACATGCTGTTCTCTTCTTCAACTCTGCCCTTCTCTAATTTGTTTAAAATACCATTTTGGCAGGGGGTACGCGAAGTAAGGTTCTATTCAATACATCTCTCCACATTCCTTAAGTCCTAGAGTCCTTCTCACAAAATAAAACATTTAATTGTTTCTGAAAATATGGTTATGGAAAAAAATTAAATACAGAAATATAGTAATACAATATAAAAAACTCCCACCAATCATTCATTCATTTTAATGAATTACCAAGTCAGGGTCAATTGTATTTCAAACATAGCCTCACATGCTTCCTTCACTGTTGCATCATTTTGAGATGCCCTGCTTTTTAGGTCCATAAATATTTCAGTATATACCTGATAGATATAAAGATTCTTTCTTTAAAAAAAGGTATTGGGTGTGTGATTTTTTTTAATTATTATTTATTTCCTGGAATTTAAGCCCCATTATTTAAAATGTCCTGTCAGGTTGGATTTAGTGCTATGTAGGTAACTGCTAATAACTGAATTGAAGTTTCTGATTTCTAGCTTGAATCAATGAAACTCATCCTCCAAATCATTTCTCCATTCACTAAATCACAAAAAAGTCAGCACAACTATTAGTTTATTAGCACATTACTGAAGTATTAGTAAGAATCACTGGAGATCCATGAAAACTTGTGCAATTTACCTAATTAAATGAGAGTTATATTGGGAGTCCCATCATGTATAATTTAAAGATGAAAGTTAGGGATCTTAAGACCCTAATTATGGGAATATGAAATAAAAATCCATAACAATCTCAGGTTTGAAGGAAGCCACCACCCCCAAAAAAATAACCTGCAATAAAATCCCTCTCAAGACTTAAATGAGGAACAAATACTACTCAATCTGAGTTGGAAAAATTATAGAAACATTGATTCAAGCCTCAATTTTTTTTTAACTTATGAATAAAGTAAGGTAAAACCTGAAAAGTTACATATTAAAATGTTAAAATAATAAGGAAAGTCTGAACATAGAAAAAGAAAACACAGGTTTTCCAATTTTTTATAAAAATTGAAGCTGCTGGAACTTCCCTGGTGGCACAGTAGTAAAGAATCCACCTGCCAAGGCAGGGAACACCGGTTTGAGCCCTGGTCCGGGAAGATCCCACATGCTGCGGAGCAACGAAGCCCATGTGCCACAACTACTGAGCCTGTGCTCTGGAGCCCACGAACCACAACTACTGAGCCCATGTGCCACAACTACTGAAGCCCACGCGCCTAGAGCCCATGCTCCGCAACAAGAGAAGCCACCGCAATAAGAAGCCTGCACACAGAAACAAAGAGTAGCTCCGCTTGCTGCAACTGGAGAAAGCCCGCGTGCAGCAACGAAGACCCAACCAACGAAGCCAAAAATAAATAAATAAATATATATTAAAAAAAAAACACAAGGCATACTTAAAAAAAAAAAAGATTGAAGCTGCTGGAGTGGGCAGTGTGTATGTGTTTGGCAGCAGAGGATGGGGAGGGGGAAACGATTCAAACAACATGTATCCCTGTCATTGTTTTCTAAGGAGGCTCCTAGTAGAGGGCACATTGAACAAAGACTGAGCAAAGAGGTACAGACAGCTCTTCCTTACAAGCTCATAAACATAACAGTTTCTAAAGAGTATATAGGTTTAAAAATATTCTTTCCCTGATATACTGAGAATAAAGTAGTTATTATATTAAACTAACAACTTTACAAAGGAAGTGTTATTATATTCATAAGAATTAGTTTATGCCTAAATATTTTGTTTTTATAGGATGTCAAATCTAAAAAAGAACAATATATGAGCAAGTTATCACATGAGATGTAGAAGTTACAGGCTAAAAGTTAATAAGATCACTTCTAAGGAAGTAAATAATTGTATGGAAAAAATAAGTTTCAACCAAATATATTAATCAAATATGCAAAACTTATGAATAAATAGCGCATTTAGGTAGGCAAAAATAATGAAACAAGGTCCTGAATGTTGACAAATTTTATTGGAAAATACTTCCAGAAATATCACAGGAGGGATGAAGGAGGAAGCTTCATGTCAGTAACATAGCAGGAGTGAAGATAGGCAGCCTGTGTGGTGGATTCTGGATGGGGGAAACAGACCATTGTAGATGTAGAATGCTTTCAGTAAAATCCAGATGACCAGTATCTTCCATAGAAAGAAGGACGGAAGTAGCCACAGCCATAACCACCATAGCCTCCACGACCATAGCTGGAACCATAGCCATAACCCAGGCCACCAAAACCACCAAGGCCATAACCAAAGCCACCATACTAGTTGCCGTAGTAGTAGCTCATTGTGACAGGGCTCGAGGATTAGGTTGGATGTTGAAGATGACTTTCTTGAGAATGAATATCACCTGCTGCCCCCAGACTTTTGTACTCCCTCCATGTGGGTGTGGTCAACCACAACACACAAGTGTCATTCTCTTTGAAAATCTATCTTTGGTGAAAAACAGTACTATTAAGTCATAACTTTCTTATGAAGGGGAGTTTCAAAGATGCATGAAATGTTTTATTTTTCCTTTGAAACATTTTTAGTTTCCTTTTGTCATAACTTAAATTACATATATTCCTACAGTTAAAATATCAGCCTCCTTCACAATAGATAGATAATTTCTGGTATTTCCTGAGATCTTTGTCATTACCAGACAATATCTTCTTCATGTTTTCTTACACTCAATTTTTGTCTATTTTAAATATCATATTGTCTATCTCTTTTTCTCTTTGGCTTTCAATAAATCAGGGTACCAAGTATTAAATAACCATGAATGGTTGAAACTAATCCAAAAATGGAAGACAAATTATTCAGAATAAAAACTACATTTCAGTGGCTCTAATTTGTAAAGACAAACTCCATAGAAGGATATTCAAGTCACAATTGAGATAATACTTCTGGTATTAGTTTCCTAGGACTGCTGTAAAAAATAACCACTCATTGGTAATTTTTTTCCAAAACAGGAGAAATTTAAGTTCTCATAGTTCTAAAAGCTGGAAGTCTAAAACCAAGATATTTACAGGGCCATACTCCCTATGAAGGCTCTGAGGAAAAATTATTCTTTGCTTCTTCCTAGCCTCTGGTGGTCCCTGGTAATTCTTAGCATCTCTTGTCTTGCTGCTACATCATTCCAATCTCTGCCTCAATCATCACAGGGCCTTCATCCCGTCTTGCGTGTGTGTGTGTGTTCATGTGTGTGTGTGTGTGTGTGTCTAAATCTGTCTTCTTATAAGAACACCAGAAATTAGATCTGAGGCCCATCCTAATCTGGTATAAACTCATCTTAACCTGATTACATCTGTGAAGACCCTCTTTCCAAATAAGCTCACATTCACAGGTTAGAACTTTACGATTTCTTTTTAGGAGAAATAATTCAGCTCCTTAACACTGTCTTTTTGATGAAACATAAATCTTTTGTCAGATTGTATTTTGAAAATTAAGCTAAATTGAGATGAGTTTTCAGAAAATCACCTTCCTATATAGTTATAGGTTAGTTAGGGTGGAAAGAAACATTTTGCATGAGATTTGGAAGGCAGGAAATTAAACTAAAGCTTAATCTCTCAGCCCTCCCTTTTGTGAGACAGGAAAACTACAGGGGAATTGAGTGAGAGGGATGCCCTTTTCCCAGGGCTCGGAGACAAGGCTCTGCTCATTCCCCTTGAGTTGAGACCTTTCCAGTTATGGGAAAGACTCTGGGTATCTTTCACAAAGCTTGCTCTTCTTCTCCCACTGCCAGAGCAAAGAAGGATCTTTCTCAAATTTTCACGGTGTGAACCTGGTAGAGTTCCTGTAGATAAAGCCCATAAAAGTGTGGGCGCCTCTAAGACAAAAGCCCCTTAGAGTTTCTCACTTTTGCACGAATCCATACTCAGCCTCTAGTAACTTGTCATAATGAGAGTTTGAGTATTTGTAACAGTTTATCACTCCAGAGGCTTCTTCTGTTGGTAAGCAAATCTCAGCTGTGACTACAGATTCCCCCATTTCTCCAGATTTTAGGAGTGGTTTGTCCTGAAAACTCAGTTTTCTGCTAGATTCTAGAAAAGTCATTGATCTTTAGTTTGTGCATCTTTATCTTTTTGTAAAGACCAGAGTGACAATTTCCAAGCTCTTGCCATGTCAGAGCTAAAACAAGAAGTCCGAAATTTTTATTTAATGGAAAATAGAGCAGTTATTTCATTATTTAAAGAATGGAAGACTTTAAAGTTTAGGTTGCACACAGAAAGGAGTACAGGTGAAATGAAGATTCATTCAATCAAATGATGTTTGATTGAATACCTGGAATATTAAAGTTATTTCACTTTGCTTTGAACAAAGTATATGATAAAAGGGAAAGATATAAATGGCCACTCATGGTCTTAGAAAGCCTGCCCTTTAGCTGTGGTCTAAAAATATCTGTGTCTTGTGTGTCTATGATTTTCTGAGTATTGTAGCCTGGAGGCAGGGTTGAGGGTGAGGAATAGATTGAGCCACATGAGGGAGTATAGAGAAATGTAAAATGAAAGGTAGCGACTCCTATTTCTAAAGCAACTTAAAAGAGCTTAAGATTTCCATGGGCTAGGTTCATTCATCAAAGAATTCTGGAAAAGGTGGGGCACACTGGATGTGAAGGATGTGTAAGATTCATTGAACATCAAAGAGAGAGACAGAAACTAGAAAGAGGCAATGACTTTAGCTAATGCTCTGAGGCAAGACTTAACCCCATGTATCCTCGATGTGCATGTGTAGATCAGTGTATCTGGAGCAGAGTTTATACACAGACTAATTAAATTTGGGAGGTACACAGATTACAGTGCAAGAAGGGTCTGGATAGAGAAAGATAAATACTGTATGATCTCACTTATATGTGGAATCTAAAAGAGCAGAATTCATAGAAACAGAATAGAATGGTGGTTACCAGAGACTGGGGGCTGGAAAAAAATGGGGAAATGTTGTTCAAAGGGTACAAGCTTCCACTTATAAGATGAATAAGTTCTGGGGATCTAATGTAAAATGTGGGTATAGTTAACAATATTGTCAGATACTTGAGAGTTGCTATAAGGGTAAATCTTAAATGGTCTCACCACACACAAAAGTGATAATTATATGAGGTTATGGAAGTGTTAAACTAACCCTATTGTGGTAATCATTTCACAGTATATATGTGCATTAAATCATCATGTTGTATTCCTTAAATGTATACATTCTATTTTGATCATATCTCAGTAAATCTGGAAGAAGTTTAAGTAAAAGAAAAGAAAGGCTTGGGATTTGGGATTGAAATGTTTGTCATTTATGGAGTAATCTTCTAATTTGGAGCCAGGGAAGTACTATAGGAAAAGTGAAATTTTAAAATACTTGGTTTTTGGTGCAAGCTGGGTGGTGTGGGGAGATGTGGAAAGTAAGGAGATGAGCTAGATAATACATCAATAATTATAGTATAGTATGGTAAGAGCTGGAATTAAGGTTTTTGTAACAGGGATGGCTGGGAAAGGATGGATATAAGATGCATAATGTTAAAGGAATAGCACTCATATGCTTCATTGACTAAAAGTAGAAACATTACCAAGCTACAAGTTTGTATTCTTTATATCATTTTATTTTTAACTTTTAAATGAATACAAGCTGATAAAAATGGACTTCCTGTCAAGAGTAAAGAGCATTATGACCAATGTTTGCTTTTTAATAAAATGAGTGAAATACTTCATGTGTGTTTTAATACATATGCAGAAGTCCACTGCATTTTATTTATTCAGTAGCCCATAATTTTTGAGATAAAAGCATTTGAGAACAATAATAAAAAAAAAAAACATGTTTTTGATAACAATCTATATTTCACAGTGGAAGTCACCGAAAGGCAACTTTAAAAGTTCAGTTATTTAGGGCTTCCCTGGTGGCATAGTGGTTGAGAGTCCGCCTGCCGATGCAGGGGACACGGGTTCGTGCCCCGGTCCGGGAAGATCCCGCATGCCGTGGAGCGGCTGGGCCTGTGATCCATGGCCGCTGAGCCTGCGCGTGCGGAGCCTGTGCTCCGCAACGGGAGAGGCCACAATACTGAGAGGCCCGCGTACCGCAAAAAAAAATAAAAATAAAAAAAAATTTAAAAGTTCAGTTATTTAGAGATAAATAAATATTTCACCTCAAGTCAATTTTTGGAACTTTACCATGACTCTAATTACCAATACTCTTCTCAAATTATGAAGGGAAATTTTGAGATGTTTGCTAGTGAACAAAATGAATATTAAGGTAATAATTATAAACCATAAAGCAAATAATATATTCCTATATGACATCTTACCTTTGAAATTTGAGTGGTATAACTAGCATATTTGATAGTAGCATCAGATCATTCCTCAATATAACAAAATTATATTCAGTAATAATCATAAAATAAACAGTTATAATGGCCTGAAACAAAACACACATGACAAATATTGTTTTATTAAAATACATCTGGAAATTTTATAAATTATTGTCCATTAAGTAATCAGTGAATTTAAACAAAAATAAAATACCTGTAAAAAATTTGCTTTTACCAAACAAAAATATTATATTGTATAGTTTCACAATGTTTCATTGTTTTGAATTTGAAACACACACACACTCACATACACATATACATACACACTGCTCTAACTGAGCCATGTTACTACAGACTTTCTTTCTCTCTCTTTATTCCTCCCTCCCTCTTTCTTTCTTTTCTTCCTTTCTTTCTTCCTTCCTCTCTTTCTTTCTTTCTTTCTCTTTCTTTCTTTCTTTCTTTCTTTCCTTCCTTCCTTCCTTCCTTCCTTCTTTCTCTCTTGCTTTATTTTCCTCTCTTTCTTCCTTTCTTTCATTTTCTATCTTTCTTTCTCTCCTCTCTGTCTCTCTCTCTTTGTTTTCTTTTTTACTGGAGAAGCAATATGTCTGGATAACAATATGATTTTCTAAATTTAGTTTTTCTTTCCTATCTTTCGCTCAAAGTCAACAGAATATGAAGAAGTCAAATATCTTTGTCAGTCAGTTAAAGCTCCCTATAAGCTGTATTCTTTTTAATAAGCCAATATTTCTCCTCAAATGACAATCTCTCCATTATTTCATGGATACTATGTTCTCTTCTTCATGCCCATGACAATGTCATATTTTCTAATGAATTTTATTATATAAACAGTTAAGTAAAATATAAGAATAATATGGTAAAAGGAATCATTATATACATAACTCACCTTCATAAATTATCACCTTGTGACCAATCATATTTTCTCTGTACTTCTGTCTTTTTCCTTCTTACCAGCTGTGAAATTTTTAAGCAAATCCCAGGAATCATACCATTTTATCTATAAATATTGTCATATGACTCTCTAAATGATAGAGACTTTTAAAAAGCACTGTCAGTAATTTTTTTAATCTTATTTTTGAACTGAAATAGATTTTTCAAGTAAGGTTGCAAATTAGATTTATTTTGACATTGATTGAAAAGTTAAACCTTTATTCAGAATCTGTGTGATTCAGCATTCTCAGCATTCCTAATTTCATAAGATCATTAAAAGAAATGAAAACAAACTTTACACTAGAAAGATTTTTCTCTTAAGCACAGTGCTGGAAATACCTGTGGGACTCACTGGAGACTCACGAAGGCCCATGGGATTCACCGAGTTTATTGGAAGTGACACCAGTGAACATCTTAACGTAGGACTCAAAGGTGAAGACTAGTATCCAAGGAAAACAAGACTCCACACAAAAGTCAATGACCCATCTCTGGAATAGAATTCTGATCAAGGTATAAATGAAAAACAAAATCCAATCCCAAACTAGAGTTGGAAAAAGGAGTAGGAACATTAATTTAGAGTCAATTTTTAAGTTTTAAGTGAGTTTAAAGAGAGTTTATCTTAAAAATTGATTTGTATATGCTATAATACTGGGATAACCAAGAATGCTAACTATGGTGAATTCTCAGGTTTTTCTCTCTTTCATAGAGTAAATGAAGGCTATCAAGTCACATGTTTTCCCACGTTTAAATTATACAAGGAGGCACACTACTATATATAAAATAGATAACTAATAAGGACCTAGTATACAGCACAGGGAACTCTACTCAATACTCTGTAATGGCCTATATGGGAAAAGAATCTAAAAAAGAGTATATATATGTATATGTATAACAGATTCACTTTACTGTACACCTGAAACTAACACTAAATCATAAACCAACTATACCCCAATAAATTTTTTAAAAAAATAAATTTAAAAATAATAAAATTATACAAGGAGGAAACTGACAGAAACAGTTGGCATAGTGAGCTACAAATCAAGGACACTACTTTCTTGATGAGCTCAGAAAAATAGGAATACCTATTGGGTGAGTATAGCACCAAAAAGAGCCTCTTCATACAGTGCTGAAAGTCTCTTGACTTTTCATTAAACGAAAGAGAGAATAGATGGTCCATCAAGCTTCACATATTTACATATTGTTAATGAAGGACATATCTTCATAAGTATTAGAAATATCTGTATATATTTGGTTCCATGGGATTCCATATTTTAAAAAAGAGGCATCAATTTAGCAAAATAAATAATCTAAATGAGTTATATACTTAGTTGAACAGTAAGAGTTATTTCTAAGGAAACATGAATACAAAGTAAATATGTTCCATGGGAAAATATTTTTCAATGCAAAAATACTACTAAAATTTTGGAAAACATCTAGTGTTTTGAAATGGTTGAAAGAAATAAAGTTTGATATTTAATGTTCACCAAAAAATATTTATTCAAAAGTAAGTCCAGAAATATCACAGAAGTGAAAAAGAGCAAAATATAGGTCATTTTCCAGCAGAGTTGACTATATCTTGGTAAAGCATTCAAATCATTCATCAGAAACATGAGTGTCTGCTGATCCAAAAAGTTCCAAGTGCAGGGTGATAATGTCTTTGAAGAAAAGTAATAGATAATAAAAATTAGACAAACATTCTGAATCGCAAAATAGTGATCAGGTCTTTCAGAAGAATCCAGATGACCAGTATCATCCATAGAAAGAGGGACAGAAGTAGCCACAACCATAACCATCATAGCCTCCAAGGCCATAGCTAGAACCATAGCCATGGCCCAGGCCACGAAAACCACCAAGGCCACAGCCAAGCCCACCATAGTAGTTGCTGTAATTGTAGCTCAATGTGTCAGGGGTTGAAGGTTTGGTTGGATGTTGAAGGTAAGTTTCCTGAGAATGAATATCACCAACTGCATCCAGACTTTTATACCCCCTCAGTGTGGGTGTGGTAAAGCACAACACACAAGTGTCTTTCTCTTTGAAGATTTATCCTTGGTGAAAGATAGTACTATTAAGTCATACCTTTCTTATTAAATATAGTTCCAAAGATGCATGAAGACATTTTTCCTTTGAATGTAATATAATTTTTCATAACTCAGAATTAATATTTGCTTTTATTATGTTCATCATCAAAACTGATTTTTTTCATGTATTTCTACATTAAAATTGAATCTCCAAGCTTTCTTCTATGAAATAGACAATTCTTGGCATTTTCTGAAATTTTTAATATTGCCAAGTGTTATTTCTTTTTTCTACCTCAGACTTTTTTTAATCTTTTCCAAAAATCTGTTTTCTTTACTTATTCAATAATTGAATCACATAATTGTTAAATTTAATTATGAAAAATAAAACATATGTTTGTCATCAATTAGATAAAAAGATGCCATTTATTTAGAAAAATTTGGACAATTTTTGATTATCTTCCTTATTGGATATTCTGTGTCACAACATTTTAACCACCTTTATACTTGAAAATAACAAATTCTGTATGAGGAGTGACATGTCCTAACACAAAATGCACGATTTTCTTCTGTACCCTTACAAAGAAAATCTCTCCTAACCACATGTGATATACCAATGTTTCCTGAAACTGGCAGTTGACATCTTTGTCATATACTTTTTCCTCACATGTATTGAATACTTATTCTCTTGGAGAAAAAAAATTGTCTCTTGTTCTTATGCCATTTTTACACATTCTAGTCCACAATCCTACTAGCCTACGTAGTCCTTCCCCCTTCCACTCCGCCACCTAGTGGTCTGATTTCTTTATTTTTACGTTTTATTAATTTATTATTTTTTCCCTTTTACCCTATTGTTCCCAGGGATTTATTTATTTTTAACATCTTTATTGGAGTGTAATTGCTTTACAATGGTGTGTTAGTTTCTGCTTTATAAAAAGGGAATCAGTTATACATATACATATGTTCCCATATCTCTTCCCTCTTGCATCTCCCTCCCTCCCACCCTCCCTAACCCACCCCTCCAGGTGGTCACAAAGCACCGACCTGATCTCCCTGTGCTATGTGGCTGCTTCCCAGTAGCTATCTACCTTACATTTGGTAGTGTGTATATGTCCATGCCTCTCTCTCGCTTTGTCACAGCTTACCCTTCCCCCTCCCCATATCCTCAAGTCCATTCTCTAGTAGGTCTGTGTCTTTATTCCTGTCTTACCCCAAGGTTCTTCATGACATTTTTTTTCCTTAAATTCCATATATATGTGTTAGCATACGGTATTTGTCTTTCTCTTTCTGACTTACTTTACTCTGTATGACAGACTCTAGGTCTATCCACCTCATTACAAATAGCTCAATTTTGTTTCTTTTTATGACTGAGTAATATTCCATTGTATATATGTGCCAAATCTTCTTTATCCATTCATCTGATGATGGACACTTAGGTTGTTTCCATCTCCAGGCTATTGTAAATAGAGCTGCAATGAACACTTTGGTGCATGACTCTTTTTGAATTATGGTTTTCTCAGGGTATATGCTCAGTAGTGGGATTGCTGGGTCATATGGTAGTTCTATTTGTAGTTTTTTAAGGAACCTCCATACTGTTCTCCACTATTAATTTATTTTTCACCCTACTCCCTTGTCAGCATTTCTGTTCTTTGAGAATCAAACACTATGACGGAGTTAGGAATATCGAGCAGGAGCAGGAAAAGAGAATAAGTAGGACTGAGCAGGGGAGCTGTGAGACCATAATACAGACCCTACAAATTCTCTGATGGCCCAGCTGGAACTCTGCAGAAAAGATTGCTTTCAGAGGAGGCCTATGTTAAGCAGAAACGCTGTGCCTAGTTATTGGCTGCCCTAAGAATAGTGCAACTCTGGCTCAAGGGCTGAGGTAGACCCTGACAACACTGACATCTTGTTGTACTCTGGGTAGAGACTCCTTTCTGGAAGAAAGATTTCAGAGATCGATATCCATGTTTGCCACATCCTCCAGTTTGATTATAAACAATTTGAAAGCATGGACCATGATTTAGTATGACTGAGGCTTAAAGTGATGTAATATCTTATAAAATAATGTGTATATATATATATATATATATAATATATTTGTTTTAGAAATACTATTTTAAGACCTTAAAATGTTATATTAAAAAATAACAGGTATGTCATATAGGATACCTCAAACTTTATTTTTCAAAGGAATGGGATGATGATTTATATCATTTTCTTTAAACAAATTCTTACCAAATGCCTGTTATATGAAAATATTTTGCTATGCATTTGACCAGAGAGATGATGCGTTGGAGATATATAAGCATCTAATCCCTATCCTTAGAAATGTACCTTTTAATTTAAGTCATAGTTGTGTGTTTGTGGTTTGTCTGTGGGAGGGTATGTTCCTGTGTGGCAAATGCATCGTTAATATTTGAGTATATGGATAATGTAAAGCAACTAAGCAACAGTAAAATAAGAGGTAGTGAGATTTATTACAAAAACAGTAAAACGTTAGAGTGGGTTATATTGATCTGCAAATAATTTCTTAAAAAGGTGGATTTGAGGTAGGCTCTTGAGGGACAGAAGTTATTCAACAGAAAGAGAAGAAAAGAGGAGACAGCATCTTGATGCAGTGAACAGAAGTGAGACCAAGCAAGGTGTGTCTTCTATACGCGGAGCAGTATGGATATAGCGGAAGGTTTGCAAAAAACAGTAATTGAAGGTTGTGAAGACATTGGATCCCATCAGGAGGGGACTTCATTGATTATTAGGATGAGGCTTTTATATTTAGTTATGTCCTGTTTTTATTCAAAGACAATGACATGACAGAAGTAATATTTCAGAATTACTTTCTGGTGTTCAGAATAGATTATGTGGGCAGAGCTTGGGAGCAAGGAGATCAGTTCAGTGGCTATAACATTGTCCTGGATTTGATAAAAAGGGATGGGAATAGCTTTTTAGTGAAGTGAATGCCAGGACATAATGGACAGAAAGTATACTAAAAAAATTCAAGAACAGATATTAGGGGGAAATAACATTAGAAAAAGAAAAGAAAAAGTCACCTAGTTGTATAATCTTTGCTGTCCAAATATAATGTATTTTACCCATTATAAAATTATGATATATCATAGGTAAACAACATCACACCATATGCTTTCTCTTGAATTTTGGTTGAAATGTTTAAGATCTTCAAAAATAATTTAATATATACGCTTAACTCCATTGCATTTGACATTTACTCAGTTCATAATCACTTGGAGGAAAAAATATTTGAAAGAGTTAGAAAAATAGGTTTGGGGTTTAACAGTATTTCATAATAGAAGGCATCAAAAGACTGCTTTAAATAACTGGTAAAGCAGTTGGCCCCAAATCCAGTTTTGGAAAGTCTTTATTACCCCCCAAGTTCACAAGCTCTGAGCTGCTCATGAGACAGTGTTTGAGAGGCTTTCTGAATATATTCTGAAATGTTTACAATGAATAGATATAAAATAATTTGACTGAAACATTAACAATATCATCTTAAAATATTTTCATTTGGCAATCTAATGTACAATAAAAATCCAAATTATCTGAAAATGAATTTATTTTCTTTCTATGTAAATGTGTTTCTTCTTCCAATAGTCTTTTCATTACCAGTCATGCTAACTTTCTGGAAAGTCACTGAGCCCCAGCACCTTCATACTACTTTCACATCACTTTTATGATCAGACTGATTAACAATTTTGGACTGTTTCTCTTTAAAACCACCTTCTTTTTTCTTCCAACCATCAAACCTCACTAGAAGGAATGAGGTGGGACCTGATTGCCACATGTCTTGAACTCTGCACAGCAGCTTTGCTGGTTAAAAGTTATTTTGTAAACACAGTCATGTTCTTGTTACTCCTTCCTCCAAAAAATCCACACAATATGAAGGGAAAATATCCCTTTACATAATGTCTGAGGTTTACCAAAAGCTGTTTTCACTCTAATAAGTTAACATTGAACATCAAGCTTCACCTTACATTATTACAGTATACTCCTTGTCCCCAGGAAATGCACCTGTTGATCTTTTTACCCATTGTGTCTTAGGCTGCTAGTTCAAATTTTAACCTTTTTCAAGGTCCATATGAAATAATAATTTTTAATATTACTTCATTCTTTCCTTTTAATTCAATTGTCTCTGTTCTTTATGTCCTACAGACACATAAAATGACACAAAAGAGAGTTGCTTGTGTCTGTATTGTGTAACTATTTTGCTATGGAAAAAAATATATATGCAAAAAATACAATAGTTTATGGTATCTAAATGCCCTGTCTTAAACAACTGACATCTCATTGCCTATTGTGTCTCCTTTAAACCCTTTACCACCCTCTACTCCTGTATTATTTTGAAGTAAGTCTCAAGCATTATATAGTTTCATCCAGAAATATTTAAGTATATATTCTACATATGAACTAAGGCATAAATACAATTCATTAAAGCCATTTGGTAGTGAAATACTTGCTTCAGTGTTGATTGAAAAGCTTAAGATTTGGGTGAAAACAGCAAGAGGGAACTACCTTAGCTTTCCTAATTACATGGAATCATCAAAAGTGATTATCAAAAACTGTTACTTTAATACCAATTTTTTGGTTATCTTTGAATCCAGTGTTAGGAGTGCATGTAAGAATCACTTGAGTACCACAAAGACCTGTATGGCTCATCCAGCTGAATGAGGCTTCCATCAGTGCTTGTACTTGTGATAGTAGGGGTATTCAGAGGTGATAACAGAGGTATGAGGAATTCAGAGGTGATAATAGAGATATGAGAAAGCTGATAGTTGAGGCAGGAGTCAATAACCAATCTCAGGATTGATTGCAGGGGGTCAAGGACAGGGATTAGAATAGAATTCTTAGCAAGGTTTAAATGAGTGACAAATGCCAGCAGCCATCCAGACCAAGAGCATTCATTGTAAATCCATGTCTGTAAGTGAAGAAAATGAAGAATCAAATATCAAAAAGTAAACATATAAATTACAGGGCTGAAATAACCGAGGAAGAGAGAGCACGGAGAACTCTCAGGCTTTCTCCTCTTTCATAGGAGAAGACACTACAGGAGTCTAACAACTTTGACTTCTAAAGACACAGGGGCACTGAGATATTCTAAAGACAGGGAAAGATGCAGAAGCTGCCTTTTTTTTATACAACTAAGAAATATAACAACAACCACTTTGGGATACCACACACACATAAAAATAAAACTCTTTTTTTGCTTCTTACATACTGGAGATTTTTAAAAACTCAGTGTTGTACCTAATTCAGAATGAATGTCACCAGTGGGAAAGAAAGAAAGAAAAAAGGAAGAGGGAGGGAGGGAGGAAGGAAGGGAAAAAAGAATGAAAAGGAAAAAGAAAGTCTTCCTGAAAAAGAAGAGGAAGAAGCCTAATTTGTAAATTTTCCTGATTTCTGTGGTGTCAGTATTCTCACCATGGTCTCTTTCAACCAACCAAAGTGAAACCACTAAACATGAATTTGAAAAGAGATGCTCAAAATTGGCTCTTGTGAGCTAGTATGAGCCAGCTCCAGCCCACCAACAAAAAACTGTATATACTGTAGATGTCAAGTGTATATGTAATTAGGAATGTCTAAATTTTTTACTTCCAATGAGTGTTATATGATAATGAAAACCTGGTCTGAGTAAATTCATGGCAACTAAACAATGTTCCTGAGAATGAATATTACCACCTGTACCTGAATTTTTATACTCCTTCAATGTGGGTGGTGTTCCCTCCATAGATATTTCTCATTCCTATTTGTTTTCATAAATGGGCAAAACAGCCCAATTATACCTTTGCCTTTTGATTTTAAAAGGTTTAGTGCTACTCATGAATAATTTCAATTACATATTTGCTTCATCTATGCGTCTTACGCTGGAATCTTTTAATAAAAGGCAATTACTATCAAGTCTTCAAAGCCTATGACTGTGCTTAACATAACCTACTTAGACTACTGGGTGCAATCTACCCTCTTCTTGCATCACATCTAATTTTTCTAGTCTTTGGCTTTTATTTTCTTCCTTTAGAAAGAGCCAGAGCTCTCCTCCTAAGCCAGAAATTTATGTTTTTTTATTTACTTCTTGGAATGTGTTTTAAGGTGTTGGAACACATTGGTTGAGAGCCCAGTATATGGAGCCACACAGGCCTTTGGTTCAAATCTTGGTTCTCTCCGTTAGACATTGTGTGGACTTGAATTTCTCACTGTCTTAAAAATATTAATTTTCACAAAGAGAATAATAATTGTCATCTCTGTTTTTGACGTTTGCAGCAAAGTTCCCTAAGCATTGAGTAACAATCCCTGTGTGTTTTACTCCTCTCTCAGATCACAAAAGTAATTATGTCAAAGGAATAAAAACAGAACCATGGAAGATTCCCTTCTTAGATACCTTCAAAGATGCTTAAAGGTGCACAATCAAACTGAAACAACAAGAAAAAGAAGACATGTGAGAGTTCTTATCTGTAAAATGAAAGGGCAATACCTTTGTCATTTTGGGGAAAATCTATGCTTAATTAGTTCTGAAATATTTGAACTATGACAAGATTGTATCATTTTAAGAAGGAAGGACATATTATAAGGAAGCTTTATTTAAGTCTTTTATAAGGAATCATTACTAAGAAATATAATTCAAAAGGAAACATTGTTTACTGTAAAAATACTGGCAAAACAAGTGAAAAAACTCTGTTTAGAGAAATAAATAAAATTTAAGCCACTTTTGCTGTGTCAATAAAACAATTTTAATAGAAGCACACACAGATATTTTCTCCATGGAATAAGAAAGTTAGAACAACGTTATTAATGTGGCAATGATATAAGAAATTCTCTCTAGGGGGTAGAATTCTAAATAAGAGAAATAGGGTCTCCTATTTCACATGTCCTGAGAATGCAGTCTGCAGTGTGATTGCTTCATTAGTGGTCCATGGTAAACTATCAGGAGAGCAATTGCAATAAAGAGGTCAAGACTATTCATGATTTGCCTGACACTGAAGAAACAAAGGAAGAAATAGACTACACTAATAAAGGTCCAAAACACTGAGAGATCAACAAATTTTGAATGCAATGTAAAGAAACTATTTGCTCCATAGAAAGAAAGTAGTTAGTGACCATAGCCTAAATCAGTAAACTGCCCATTTTAAATCCAGGCCATCAATACATCAAGAACAGTTATAGTCTAGCCTGCCATAGTTGTTTACCACAGTAGATCACAGAGGCTAGAGCTCAGTTTTGATGATGAAGATGCACCTTCTGTATCAATTTACATTCCCACCAACAGTGCAAGTGGGTTCCATTTTCTCCACACCCACTCCAGCATTTACAGTTTGTAGATTTTTTGATGATGGCCATTCTGACTGCTGTGAGGTGATACCTCATGGTAGTTTTGATTTGCATTTCTCTAATGATTAGTGATGTTGAGCATCCTTTCATGTGTTTGTTGGCAGTCTGATATCTTCTTTGGAGAAACATCTATTTAGGTCTTCTGCCCATTTTTGGATTGTGTTATTTGTTTTTTTGATATTGAGCTGCATGAGCTGTGGAGAACAGTATGGAGGCCCCTTAAAAAACTAAAAATAGAATTACTATATGATCCAGCAATCCCACTACTGGGCATATACCCTGAGAAAACCATAATTCAAAAAGACGCATGCACCCCAATGTTCACTTCAGCTCTATTTACAATAGCCAGGACATGTAAGCAACCTAAGTGTCCATTGACAAATGAATGAATAAAGAAGATTTGGCACATATATACAATGGAATATCACTCAGCCATAAAAAGAAATGAAATTGAGTCATTTGCAGTGAGATGGATTGACCTAGGACCTGTCATACAGAGTGAAGTAATTCAGAAAGAGAAAAACAAATACTGTATGCTAACATATATATATGGAATCTAAAAAAAAAAAATGGTTCTGAAGAACCTAGGGGCAGGACAGGAATAAAGATGCAGACGTAGAGAATTGACTTGAGGACACGGGGAGGGGGAAGTGTAAGGACACGGGGAGGGGGAAGGGTAAGCTGGGATGAAGTGAGAGAGTGGCATGAACATATATACACTATCAAATGTAAAATAGCTAGCTAGTGGGAAGGAGCCACATAGCACAGGGAGGTCAGCTCGGTGCTTTGTGACAACCTAGAGGGGTGGGATAGGGAGGGTGGAAGGGAGACACAAGAGGGAGGAGATATGGGGATATATGTATATGTATAGCTGATTCACTTTGTTATAAAGCAGAAACTAACACACCATTGTAAAGCAATTATACTCCAATAAAGATGTTAAAAAAAAAAAAGATGCACCTTCTGAGTTCAAAGGACACCATCTACAGAGGGATGTCTACAATTCAATCGTGAAAAGAGTAGCCAGCATTACCCTGTTATTTTTTATTAATTTCCCAAGAAAAATGAACAAAAATATTTAGCTGCTTTATAACTTTAAGCTTGGTATAAATTTTATTACAATTTATTTTATTTAATGCTTTCATAATTGACATTCCTCATTCCATATTCTTTCTAATTCTTGCTACTGCTGTACCCTTGTTAGCTGACTTTTAGAAAATACTTACCCTATTTCTGTTTTCTTATCTTTATGTTGATAATATTTTTTTTCTGAAAGACTAAGTTGTTAATGATTTAATTAAATAAATGAATTTTCAATAATTAGAAGCTAAGGGGGAAAGCAACATTTATATGGATTTTCTCTAGTTGTATACAGCTGCAATGAATTTGACCTTACTTGATGACAATTATTCCCAACAAAATTTCAAAAAATATGGCAAGATAGTGAGGGCAGGACTCTTCATAAAGTGATAAGACCAGTGAAAAATCTGTGTTAGTTTAAGTGACCAAAATAACAAATTATATAACAATGTTTTCTTAGCGTTGGTACCAGAGTCTGCAGTTCTGTGTAATTTATGGAAAGGAAGGAGAAATTATGAAGATCTAAGTCACAGTAGTGAAAGTCAAGGAAAGTAACTAAATTCAATTTTTAAGGCATTTTCCAAGCCACATACCTAAAATTAGAATACCTGTCAAGGGTGTGAGGAGCACAAGCTCTCTTTCAAGAAAGTGTCTCAGCTAACTTATTCTGAGAAAAATTTCTAAAGAATTCTTCCTAAGAAAATTAATCCTGGAGGAAAAATAATTGCTCAATATGAAAATATGTTGCTTAGATGTTTCAAAACTTACATAAAACATGTTCATCTTAATGCATGGACAAGAAATCAAATCTGCAATGGTAACAAAATAAGCTTATAGGAAATATGATCAGGATTATTATCATAAATAAGGAAGTTAGTACCATGTCAATGAGCCACAATAATGAGAGAAATCAGTCCTTTATATGGAAGCTATTTCCAAGGTATTTTTTTTTGTTGTTGAGTTTTTACCTTTTGTGGCCAAACGTGGGCTCCAAATGAAATAGTTAAAATTAAATAAGTCCAAAATGAAAATAACATTGAAAAGATTGAAGAACTCAGTAGAATAAATAATATTGTGCTAATGATATAAAAGATCTGATCTTCTTAATATAAGTTTTTCAGCAGAATAGAAAGGAAAAATATCTTTCAAAGAAAGAGGAACAGTGGAAGCTGAAGCCATATCCATGATGGCCATCAATCCATAGTTAGGGGCAGAGACAGAGAGAGACAGGGCTCAGGCTATCACAGTAGATTTATAGAAGCTCATAATTCCACCATCTACACGGTGCTTTTTATATTCTCTCATGAGTGGGAGTGGCCAACTCCATATCCAGAAATTCTTATTGAATTGGAATAAGGTCAAAGCATCAATATTTTTAAAAGCTCCCAGAAGATTCTAGAATGTAACAAGAGTTGAGAATTAACAACTTAGTGACATGACAGGATCCCAACTGGATTCCATCAGTTTTCCAATAATTATTTATTTAAAGCTCCCTTTATGCCAATGTTCTATGTTAAAAGGCAAAGCTTAAAATAAAAAAAAAATGCCTGTCCTCATTAGGATTACATTCCAGGGAGAAGGCAAAAAAAATACATTATGTAATAGAGATAATGTGTATAAAGAAAGTAATTATATACAGAGTGGCAGCATAGGGGGAAATGCCACTAACATGAGATGATCAAGAAAAGTCCCTTTGAAGAGATATTTGGACACAAGGATGAAGTAAAGGAGATACATTTGTTAAGTGTATAAGTCAAAGAACAAGGTAGGCTGAAGGAAATTCCCATCTAAATGTTCTAAGGTGAGAATTATTTTTGCATAATGAAGCAGTGAGAAAGTTATTGTGGCTAGATTACAGCTAATAAAAGAGAGGGTGTGGGGAGATAAAGTCAGAAAGTTAGGCAGGGGTTAGATTATCCAGGGCATTCTGGGGCTTGATAATGATTTTTAATGGAATTTTAGGTGTAATGGAAAGCTATCGAAGATGTTTAGTTAAGAGCAGAAGGTGATTTGATTGACATCTTGCTACTTACTGTGTGGTGCATGAATTGTAAGAGCTCAAGAGTGGAAGCTAAGAGTCCAAGGTTATTGCAGTAATTCAGGCAAGAGATAGTAGTAGACTCTATAAGGGCTTGCTGGCGGGTAGGATTTAGATGATGAGTAGAAATAAAAAAGCAATAAAGGGGGCTTCCCTGGTGGCGCAGTGGTTGAGAGTCCTCCTGCCGATGCAGGGGACATGGGTTCGTGCCCCGGTCCGGGAAGATCCCACATGCCGTGGAGTGGCTAGGCCCATGAGCCATGGCTGCTGACCCTGCATGTCCAGAGTCTGTGCTCTGCAACGGGAGAGGCCACAACAGTGAGAGGCCCGTGAACCGCAAAAAATAAAATAAAAAAAATAATTAAAAAAAAAAAGGAATAAAGGGTAACATTCTTGGTTTGAGACTTAAGAATTTGTTGGATGTTTGTGACATTATATTTAAAGGGAAGCCTAGATGGGGGAAGAATGTTAAAATATCAAGAGTTATGATGTACATGTATGAGATGTCTTTAAAATGTTGAATAGATAGTAGGATATGTAACATCAAGCTACAAGGAAGAGGTTAGGAGAGAAGATATAAACTGGAGAGACAATTATTAAAACAGTATTTACAGCATGATACTGCATGGGATAATTGGAGAGAGAGTAGTTAAGAGTTCAGCCCTGGGGACTTACAGCATGTAAAGGTAGGAAACAGAAAAAGAATCCAGCAAAGGAGACTTGGCATCCACTGCGCAAGTGGAAGAATAGCTTTTAGACAGGTTAAGCTTGTCCATGCACTGTAATATGTAGAAGGTAGATTATATGTTGAGAAATGATTGTAGAGGACAGAATTCTAAAGACATACCATAAGCGTTTTCTCTCTCCTGGTTATTTAATTGAAGATGATTCTAGGTACTGCTGTGAAAGGACTTTGCAGATATAATGTTTTGTTTTTTTATGGCCACACCGTGGCTTGCAGGATCTTAGTTCCCTGACCAGGGGTCAAACCCTGGCCCCGGCAGTGGAAGCGGAATCCTAACTACTGGACCACCGGGGAATTCCCTTTGCAGGTATAATTAGTTATTAATCAACTGACCTTAGAATAGGGATATTATGCTGGATTATCTGGGTGAGCCCAATGTAATCACATGAACTATTTTTTTTATGGAAACAAATTTTTTTCAGCACTGAGACAGTATTTTTTTAATTGAAGTATAGTTGATTTATAATATTGTGTTAGTTTCAGGTGTTACAGCAGAGTAATTCAGATTCTTTTCCCTCATAGGTTATTACAAAGTATTGAGTACAGTTCCCTGTGCTATACAGTGGGTCTTTGTTGGTTGTCTATTTTACATAAAGTAGTGTGTATATGTTAATCCCAACTTCTTAATTTGTCCCTCGCCAACCCTCTTTCCCCTTCTGTAACCATAAGTTTGTTTTTGATGTCTGCGAGTCTGTTTCTGTTTTGTAAATAAGTTCATTTGTATCATTTTTTTTTAGATCCACATATGTGATATCATATGATATTTGTTTTTCTCTGTCTGGCTTACTTCACTTAGTATGATAATCTCTAGGTCCATCCATGTTGCTACAAATGGCATTATTTCATTCTTTGTTATGGCTGAGCAATACCAATGTTCATTGCAGCACTATTTACAATAGCCAGGACATGGAAGCAACTTAAATGTCTATCAACAGATGAATGGATAACGAAGATGTGATATATATATACAATGGAATATTACTCTGCCACCTGAACTTTTAAAAGCAGGAGAGAAAGGTAGAGAAATCAGAGAGATATGTCAAAAGAGAAAGGCAGAAGAGGCAGGTCAGAAATGGAGCTCAAGTATTAGGCTTCTGAAGAGGATTTGATCTGCCATTTCTAGTTTTTCAGATGGAGGAATGGAATCTGTGAGCTAAGGAATACCTGCAGCTGAGGCTGAGAAATGAAATGGGGATTTAAACCTATAACCACATGGAACTGAATTCTGCCAACAACCAGGAGTTTTGAAGGAAATTTATCCCCAGAATTTTCAGAAATGAATGCATTTCTGCCTTGTAAGCCTCTATACAGATAGACACCTGAGCTACTCTGTACTTGCACTTTTGACCTACAGAAACTGCAAGATAATAATTTGCATTGTTTTAAACCACCAAATTTGTGAGAATCTGTTACAGCAGAAATAAGTAACAAATGCAATGATGATAGGTAGATGTTTAAATCTCTATTGTTCCTAATTTTTTGTGACATTTGAAACAAGCCATAATTGGATGAGGAGTAAGGCAGGTTGTGTCAGAGTTTGAAAAAAGATAAGGAATGAAATAATTATTTTAGAGAGTGGGAGAGCGAATTTAATAGGAAAATAGGGAAGAATTTCTGGGGAAGGCAGAATGCCTAAATAAGATTTAATATAATCAATTTAACATAAGACAATTCAATAAGGCTGTATTTCTCTAGCCCAAATCCCCTGAATATGAGCAAGCAGAGTAGGCAAAGAGTTGGATTTCAGCAAGGGTTGGAGTTTCAAAAAGCTGATACCACTGGGAAAGTAAGGCAAGGGATATAAGGATGTAGGTAAGTGGATACTCTTGTGGTAAAAGTAGAAGTGAGAACGAGGATGATGTACAGTAGAAATGTGATGCAGTTCATAGTTTATGGTTGTAATAGGGGAAAAGAATTGTTTAAAAAATGAGGTTAGTTACATAAATCCCTAAAGTGGGAAATAGAAAACAAAAGCAATTGAAAGTTGAATATAGGGACCAGAGCATATCAGAAATCTGTCAAGGATATATTGAGAGGTAAATACCAGGGGTAAAAAATAAGCAGCAAATTGATTCAGCATCTAAATCCAAATGTATGAATAAGAAAAAGTTTCAATAAAGACAAAATAGCTCTCTACTTATTGTAGTGGCATAGAAACAGGACCTTAGGCAGGTCAACAAGTGAAACTACCTTCAACTCCTAGAAAGACAAATACCACTCAAAACCACAGAACACAAAGAAGATGTCTCCATTTAGGAGATGTAGGTAAGTCAAGAAGAAAATGTTTCACAAAGGAAGACCCCTCTCCTATATAGCAATGAAGATTAATAGTCATACTATAATTATACTAAGACTGGAAAATGATAAATTAAACTTTATAGTTGTGGGATGAGAGGGCAAAATTTCAGAGGATATGAGGAATATTTGTTTGTCGATTCTCTTGGATGTCAAATCAGATAGAGAGCATCATTCTGAGCAAGATATTATAGAATAAATGTTCATTTTAAACACTTCTGTGAGCATAACTTTTAGAGAAATATTAATAATAAAAAACATATCTATAGACATAAATATTAACATATAAATGTATGTTTCAGAAAATTATACTTAGGTTTTGCAAAGAAAACCCCATACTTGTGTGTATATAAAAATCTTTAACAGAAACAAATAAAAATGAAAGCAACATTGCAATGCCAATGAAAAATCTTTATTGGGAAACAGGCATAGAGCTGTCACATGGAGATCAATGAAGTAGCAACAGTTCCAAAGTGCAGCCATTCTGAAAGGAAATCCAGTTTCTTTGATGACATTCTTCTGAGAGGAGTGTCTTTTTGCTCTGATTTCTTCAAAGGGCCTTCTGTAATGGTGTGTGAGATTAGTAGCCTTTGCAGTTAATAAGGTTAAAAATGTGCCTGACTTTGAAGACAGAAAGAAAAAAAAAGAAGTTCCCCAGTTAGAGTGATAGAAATTATCTAATGTTTTAGTGATTGAAAGATTTTTTAGTGGACCCCAGAGGGCAAATATATTCTCTAAAAAGAGGGACCATAGCAGCACTAGCTGAATCTACCATAGTCAATATAGCCAGAGTCATTACCACAGCTACATCTTAGGCTTCCAAAGACATTAAGGCTATAGCCAAGGCCACCAGGGTAATTAACATGGCAGCTCGTTGGTAATATGAACTTCAAGTTAAATTTGTTTTTGTTTGTTTTTGTGTTTGTTGTTTTCCTCGAGGTTCAGGAGCTTTTGGACAGAGTCCTGTATTACTCTGAGGTTCTTGGGGAATCTGGGGTTATTCTTTACTCTTACCTTGGGACATAATCCTGCTCTTTTTGTACTTTTGCTGCTGTTGTACTATGCTGGCACAAGACTCTTCTCTATTGGAAATAGTAGAAAGTGAAGGAGCTAGTCCCCTACACTTCAATTGCCCTCACCTCACCTTCAAAATTTAGCCAATTAGAAAAAGGTGAGACATTGGATCCACTTTCATAGAGCCACTAAAGTATAAGCTCAAGCCACATCTCTAAAAATTTTCCTCATTCCTAGTTTAAGGTAGTTTATGAGCTAGGTAGATTTTTTTTTTTTAACAAATTCACTTCTTTGTATGTTAGTATATTTTTAATTGGATGTACTACACAATTGATGAAAACGATCTGGGGAAATATAATATCTAATTTATTTATAGGATAACTTATTTATAGTATAACTTGATTCCTTTAGTTATTTGCTTTTGTTTAACCATTGCAATCTATATGATCTTTCTACACTTGTTGAAATCTATGTGATCTTTCTACACTCACTTATTAATTCTGAAGTTGTTTTGTAGATACTTTAGGATTTTCAGCATACACAATTATGAAATATATGAACAGGGACAGTTTTATTACTTTTTTCTAACACATATGACTTTTATTTCATCTGCCATATTTTACTAAGTCTTCCTGTTTGATATCTAATATGGGTACTGAAACTGGACATTTTTCCTTGTTCTTAATCTTAGGATGAAAACATTCAGTCTTTCACCATCAAGTATGATTTTAATCAGGATTTTTATAGATACATTTTTCAAGGTGAAACTGTCTCCTTCCTAATTCACTGAGTCTTTTTTATTAATGTATGCAGAATTTTGTCAAAATATTTTCTGTATCAATAAAAATGATCATGAGGGTTTTTCCCCCTTCTTTTGCCTGCTAATATTGCTTTCATTAACTTATAAATATTGAACCAGCTTTGCATTCCTGGGATTTGTCATGGGATATTATTATTATTACTATTTAGTAATTTATTTATTTATTTTTGTTGTGTTGGGTCTTCGTTTCTGTGCGAGGGTTTTCTCTAGTTGTAGCAAGCGGGGGCCACTCTTCATCGCGGTGTGCGGGCCTCTCACTATCGCGGTCTCTCTTGTTGCGGAGCACAGGCTCCAGACGCGCAGGCTTAGTAGTTGTGGCTCACGGACCTAGTTGTTCCGTGGCATGTGGGATCCTCCCAGACCAGGGCTCGAACCCATGTCCCCTGCATTAGCAGGCAGATTCTCAACCACTGTGCAACGAGGAAAGCCCCGGGATATTATTATTTTTATAGACTGATGGATTGCTAAAATTTGTTGAGGATTTTTTCATCTAGTTTTATGTGAATTGTTATTTAGTTTTCTTGTTTTGTACTCTCTCTTCAGTTTTGACGTCAGGGAAATGCTGGCCTTATAAAATGAGTTGGAATGTGCTCTGTCCTCCTTCCCTTTTAATATCTGTGAGATCAGTAGTGATTTCTCATCTTTCATTTCTCATTTTGTATTTTTATCTTCTCCCTTTTTCTCCTCCCTTGTTTAGCATGCCTAGATATTTATCAGTTTACTTTATGTTTTCAGTGTACCAGATTTTTGTTTCATTGATTTTCTCTATTGTATTTCTGTTTTCAATTTCACAGATTTCTGCTCAGATTTTTATCACTTCCTTCCTTCTGCCTGTTTGGGGTAAATTTCCCATTTTTCTATAGTTTCCTAAAGTGAAAACATTGATTTCTCATTTTAGAGCTTTCTTCATTTCTAAAATATTAATTTAGTGGTAAAAAATGCCCTCTAAGTATTACAATAGCTGTGTTCCAAAATTTTGGTATATTGTATTTCCACTTTTGTTTATTTCAAAATATGTTTAATTTACTTTGAGACTTCCTCTCTAACCCATGGGTTATTTAGAAGTGTATTGTTTAATTTAAAAATATTTGTTGATTTTCTAGTTATTTCTTTGTTTTGGTTTCTGCTTGATTCTCTTAGGGTTTAAGAACATATTTTATATGATTTATATTCTTTTAAATGTCTTAAGGTTTGTTTCATGGCCTAACACATTTTTTTATTGGTGAACATACCATGCACACATGAAGAAACTGGGTATAGTGTTATATAAATATTAGGTCAAGTTGGTTGGTAGTGGATATCTCTATATCCTTACAGATTTTCTGCTTATGTGATCTGTCAATTATGGAGACAGGAATGTTGAAGCCTCCAGCTAAAATTATGCATTTGTCTGTTTCTAATTTTGCAGTGACCCATTCTTCATTATGTAATGTTCTTCTTCATCTCTGATAAATTTGCTGTACTTTCTCCACAACTTTATTTTTAACTTATGTAAGTCTCCATATTTAAATTGGGCTTTTTGTTCACAGTACATGGTAAGATCTTGCTTTTTTCATCTACTGTGACAATCTCTGTTTGTAAACTGGTATGATTAGACAATTCTTATCTAAAGAACTTTTAATATAGTTCGATCTCAATCTGCCAATTTTTTACCTATTTTATGGTGATTGCATTTTTTTTTCTTTGTTACTTGTTTCCTCTTATTCTGTTCTCTCTGGTTTTTATTGAGTATTATTTTTGAGTACGTTTTATCTCATCTATTGATTTGTAATTTGTGCTTTTTGAAAAGTCTACTTATTAATCTTTCTAGAGTTTACAATATTCATGTGTCAGTAATCTGAATCCACATTCAAATAATATATACTGCTTCACATATAATGTATAAGTCCCTACAACAGATACTCCCAATTCCTCCCTTCCATCTTCATGTCATTGTCATATATCTTACTTTTACAAAAGCTATAAATATACAATACATTGTTATCATCTTTGCTTTAGTCAGTTATCTTTAATAGAAAATAAAAATAAGAAAAAATTTTAAATAATTTTTTACCTTTATTTGTTACATTTTTACACTGTTATTTTCTTTGTGTGTGGATCCAAGTTTCTCACCTAACTCATATTCCTTCTGCATGGAAATCTTCTTTGAAAAATTCTTGACTTTCCTCAGTTTGTTTTTGTTGTTGTTATTTTAGTTTTGTTTTTGTTTGTCTGATTTTTAGAACGTCTTTATTTCTCCTTCATTTTTAAAGTATATTTTTGCTAGACATACATTTCTGGGTTGATAGTTTTATTTTATTTTCAACATTTTAAATATTTCAATTAATTTTCTTGCTTGTGTGGTTACTGATGAGAAATAAGCTGTAATTCTTATCCTATTGCTGTGTAAATAACCACCCCTCTCCCAAGGTGCTTCTAAGGTATGGTTTGTCTCTCTTTCTGTCTCTCTCTTTCTCTCTCTATTTTTCATCTGTTTGAGTATGCTATGCCTTGATACACTGGGGGTTTTGTTTGGTTTAGTTTGGTTTAGTATTTATTTTGCTTGGCATTCTATTCTTTAAGCTTCTTGGATCTGAGGTTCAGTGTCTGTCACTAACTTTGAAAATGTCTCATCCATTATTTTATCAAATATTTCTTCTGCCTCATTCTCTCTTCTTCTGGGTTTCCAGTTATGTGCATGTTACACCATTTAATATTGTCCCACAGGTCTTAGAGTCTCTATTCTTTTTTACCTTTTTTCTATGTGCAGTTCAGTATTTTTAGATTTGGTTACATTCTCTTCTAGCTCATTGAGTCTTTCCTCAGCTGTGTTGAGTCTGCTAACAAGTATGTCAAAGGTAGTCTTCATTTCTGTTGTATATTTTTTATTTCTAGCATTTCCATTTGATTCTTATATTTTCTATTTCCATACTGAAAGTACCTATCTGATCTTGCATTTTGTCCACCTTTTCCCTTACTTCCTTTTACATATTAATCATTACTTTATATTTCCTCTCTGATAATTTCAACACCTGTGTGATAACTATGTCTTGTTCTGATGATTGCTTTCTCTTTCAAGATTGTAATTTTTCTTTCCCTTTGGTATGTCTAGTAGCTTTTTACCAAAAGCTGGACATATTGCACAGGATTGAAGATACTGTGGTAAATGTAGGATTCTTGGAGATAAACTTGTTTCCTTTAAGGCCTTTAACGTGTAGATTTGTGTTAATATAGGCCAGTTTAGACCTGTGTTTGAACATATTTTTTGTTGCCCTAGTAACCAGAGTGAATATTTGTTATTGATAATGGCACCAGAGTCTTCAAATTCCTTCTATTTGTGCCAACATTTGGACTTGTGTCTTCCATTTGTGCTGGTCTTTAGAGTATCTGTTTTTTTCATTTCTTTCAGCTGTATTCCACTGTTATTTGTACTCAAGTTTTGTTAGTGTGGCTGTGAGAGTGATGAAAAAGAGTGAGACTGATGTTTTAATTACTGACAGATTTTGGAGTCTGGGTCTCAGGGGTGTGGCCTTCAGAAGAGTCTTATCCTTCTTTAGATGTGAAGCTTCTCTTTTTTTAATTGTTTCCATTCTTTTCTCCTGCATGCAGTGGTTATCCACAAATGTCCTTTAGCTATGGGTTTGAAGTACATCCCCTTGAAGATTGAGGATTTTCTCTTTTACCTAGGGGTGATTAAAAAAAAAAAGTTTGGGGGTAAGATTTTGGTGATGTCTTCATGTTCTTCTGGTTACAATGATGTTCCACTAGTGTGCTCAGAGTATAAACCTCCTTGTTCTTCTACCTACAGGTTAAGCCTTTTATTCATCTGCTGTTTCCCCCTCCCCAGGCAACACCATGGGGAGGGGGAGCGGGAGGGGGAAGGGACAATCCTTTCTATGGATTCTCCATAGTTCTCTGTAATTATCATGAAATTCCTGAAAGAAAAACAAGCAGCATTGTTTGAACCCCCTATGAATGTGACATCCCAAACTTCATACTCTCAACCTAGCCCACACTTGGCCTTAGTCAAAACATCTGATTTAATCTTCTACTGACTTAAATGCATCCTGTGGTATCTTACCAAGGGATGAAAATGGTTGGAGCTTGTTTCTCTCCAAAGGCACCTATCTCCAAATTTCAGGATGGTCATTTGACTTACAACTTTAGTCTCTAATAGGTCAAGAAAATTTTGGTTTTCATAGTTTCTCACTTTCTAACCTTCTACATCTCTAAACTAAAATCAGGAGCCTAAAAATTTAATTATTTTTAATTTAATTTTCATTAAATTATCATATATTAAAAGTATTTTGTTTTATTTTGGTGTGTAGATCTGAGTCTTTGACATGTACATATTTGTATAACCACAACCACAATAAAGATACAGAACAGCTCCATCACTCCCAAAACTCCCTTGTACTATAGCTTTATAGTGACATCATCTTCCTGACCATATTCCTTGTCAACAACTACTCTGTTTATTATCACTATAGCTTTTACATTTAGAGAATCTCAAATAAGAGGACTCGTATGCTATGCAATTTCTTAAGATTGGCTTTTCTCATCCAAAATTATGACTTTGAGATTTGTGCAATTTATTGAATTTATTGAATCTTTTCTTTTTACTGTAAGTAGAATTCCATTGCATGTATGTGTCACAGTTTATTCACCATTTGAAGGATATTTAGGTTGTTCCAGCATTGGGCAACCAAAAATAAAGCTGCTATGAATATTTGTGTACCTAAGTTACTTGTAAATATTTTTAAACACCAAATTTACCCTCACTATAAAAACATAGCTTCATCACTGAAAGCATTCTAAAATTGTAGAAAAATTATGATTACAGAAAAAAATCAAACACACTAGCTACATATCTATTTAGTACCTCAAAGGAAAAACTTATGCAGAAGTATATAAATCAGTATGTATTTATAAAGCCACTATTAATATGACATTAGAGTCTAATATTGCATGCCAAATGGTACTCTTGGCTGCAGCAAAAAATGGTTCCACGTTGGTTCCATCAATGAGTTCTTACTTGGATTTTATAAATTACACATGTATTCTTTTCCTGATGGTTTCCAGTATTACTGCCTGATGCCAAAGTAGCCTCCTTTCCTTTAGTCCCATTATCAGAGGAGCCAGACTAAAATCAGAAGTCTCTTACCCATTAGAGTTAGTCCACAGATAAGAGTCAGACCTTTATCTATTGTGCACATAACTGAAGAAAAATAATATAGTGCATTATAAGTGGTTTTAAAATCCTGCTCATTCAAGTAAGGGAGAGAGAATACCCTATTTCCCTTCCAGAAGCAGACTCACAGGACACTAATATATTTCTTCCAAAATCAATAATCTGGGGCTTCCCTGGTGGTGTAGTGGTTAAGAATCCACCTGCCAATGCAGGGGACACAGGTTCGATCTCTGGTCTGGGAAGATCCCACATGCCGCAGATCAACTAAGCCCGTGCTCCACAGCCACTGAACCTGCACTCTAGAGCCCGAAAGCCACAACTACTTAGCCTACATGCCACAACTACTGAAGTCCACACGCCTAGAGCCTGTGCTCCACAACAAGAGAAGCCACCACAATGAGAAGCCTGCACACTGCAATGAAGAGTAAGCCCCACTCACCGCAACTAGAGAAAGCCCATGAGCAGCATCAAAGACCCAATGCAGCCAAAAATAAATAAATTTATAAAAAATAAAAAAAACAATCTTTGCAAAATCCACATTCACACTTTCAAACCATCTGTCTCTATTTTTTGTTGAGCCATTTGACTGATTCTTGGACACAAACTGAAGTTACTGATACTTAAAATATCACATTTATTATATGGTGGTCCTTCATTAGAAGCTTTTAACCTAACAATTCTATCTTACAAGGTTGGCAGCAGCACTTATAGTCACAGTCACCCAGAGCTATAGCTGTAGCCAGCAAAGGAATGGTCCACGTCTCTAAGCTTTCATATCCACAGCCATAGCCCAAGAGACCACCATAATTGCTCTTAGTAGCTCATTTTGGCAGGAGTAAAAAAATGAAAATAATCTGTTGAAATAAATGAATGGAAGCAAAAGCCATGTTTGCTTACAATTTTTTTAAACTAAATGTCTTTCTTATTAAAGAAATGAAACATAATTGTCATTTATTGCTAAGTCCTATAAACATCACATTTTTATTTAAAATAAACAACTCAGTTAAACATCACAATTCCATGATTAGGAGCCACCTCTAGTTAACTGTCAAAACCATATGAGACAGGCACTGAACACAATTTGCAGAGGGGAAAATGAAAGCATATAGAGATTAACTTGCTCAAGTTCACAGAGTTAAGGAGTAGTGGGCCAGAATTTGAATCTATCAGGCTAATGGTGACCTTGTAGTCTGCAGTTTACTCTGTCAAGTCTGCTTCTGGTAACCAGTTATCAGATAATAATGACAGTAATTCTGTAGAAGCCAGGGAACAAACAACAAATTGTATGATAGCCACCATACACAGAGGCACATCCATATACCAGTCTACAGAAGCTGCAACATCCATCTCTACACTCATAACCCAGAACTCCTTAGTAATTTCTATTGTAGCTCATGATGTTAGGAGCTAAGGATTTAGTTTGATAGGATTGTCTACATAGGGTAGGTGAAGAAAGATGTGGAGAAAAGCATACATAATCTAAAAAAGCTGAAATCTTTTTGGCAATGAAAATTTGGGGAAAGATTTTGATTTACATCATTAATTTGAACAACTAGTGAAAAATCACAAACCCGTTCTCTAAAATCAAGTATAAGCTGCCTTGGGCTAATACCTCTGCTTTTGCTGATGAGGCTATTTCACTGTACATATTTATGAGAGGCTATAAATTAAACCACAAGCTCTCTAATGGGCAGTTATAAATGGCTGTCTAATTGTCAGTTTAAACACACTCTATTCTAAATCAAAGTCATCATTTTCTCTTCTTAAATGTCTTTCAGTTATAGGAAGAGATGCTTAGAATTGTGGAAAGAATTTTAAGACTGAAATCAAAAGTCTTATGTTGAATTATCTGTTTCTATTCAATCACCTATTAATTACATGATCTAAATAAAATAATGTTAAACAGAATATTGATCACTATTCTTGGTTAAACTTTGCCCCCCCCAAGCTATATTCAAGATGTAACCTGCCCCTTCATACCTGTGGAAGTGACTTTATTTGAAAATTGAGTCTTTTGCAGACTTAACCATCTTGAGATGAAGTCAAGATCATTAGGGTGGGCCCTAATTCAATGTTATTATTTAATGACTGTTGTCCCGATTAGAAGGGGAAATTTGGACACAGAGACAGACATTTATAGAAGAAGATGTAGAAACACAGAGGGAGAACACCATGTGATGATGCAGGGAGAGATTGGAGCTATACAGCTGCAAACAAGGGACGCCAACAGCTGCTAGCGCATCACCAGAAACTAGGAAGAGGCAAGAAATGATTCTCCTGCAGGTTTCAGAGGGAGTGTGGTCTTGCTGACACCTTGATTTTGGAGTTCTAGCCTCCAAAACTGTGAAAAAATAAATTTCTCTTGTTTTAAGACACCCAAGCACTGGTACTTTTTTACAGCAGTCCTAGGAAATTAATACGATCACCTACTGTGTCTTATGCACCATAATATACAAATTTGCTTGCATGCATGTGTGTGTAGTGTAGGGTAGGTTTATTTTAAAACAGAATTTTAAAATAAAAATGATCATCAGATTTGATTAATTAAAAATATATCAAAAAAGTTAAGAAACTTGCCTTATATCATACAATTAGTCAGTAGTAAAGAGAGGATATAAATCCAAGTCTTTTTGCTCACAGACCTGTATTTTTCCCAATATTCTAACTACTTTTTAAAGTTGTTTGAAGATTTTTTATACTTTTAAAAAGAAACTTTGTATACTTCACTTCCTATGTTTTGAAGTATTATGAAAATCAAACAATAAAAAATATATAAAACACCTTGCAAAATATCTCACACATAGTAGGTCAGAAATTTTAATTACCTCCCCCTTTCTCACTAATCAGTTCTCTTATGTAACAGATATTTATCGAGCTCATGTTATGGTTCAGAGCAGCTGACTCTCAAAAGCACCTGCAAAGGGCTTCCCTTCAGTCTTTGGTTTTCCTTTAGTTCAATCATCTTTTAACTAATTCTATATAAATCTTCAGGTAAATAAAGACCAATAATCTCTCTCACCGTTATCCTATTATGGCTTATGAGAAAGAAAAATAAAACACAGTCACATATTATAAACAGTCTAGGAAAATCTTTGTCAAATCAGTGTTCTCCCTTCTTGCTGAACTCTGAGTTACCTCAGGTGGTCAGAGCAGCATCTGAATTTTGATGGAAATAGAAAGATTTGAAAGAAGAACAAACAGTAGGGTTTTATTAGGATTCTAAAGTCCCAAAGCACCAGTCTTTTTTCTTTTTCAATAGAAGCCAGAGAATTGATATCCTTCATAGCACAAGGGGTGGCAACAGTTGTATCTATAGCCTCCCTAACTAGAACCATAGTCATAGTCTCCAAGGCCATATCCTAAGCCCTAAGCCTCTAAAGCCACCATAGGCACAGCCATAGCTCAGGCCACCATAGTAGTTGCTACGGTTGGAGATATATATACATACATACATATATATATATATATATATATATATATATATATATATATATATATGTAATGTGAATGTTGTTTTTCAGGTATGAATTTTATTAGCTGCCCATAGACTCTTATATACCTCAGAAAATGGTGTGACAACAAAACCAGACTTGCATAATTCTCATTCCATGGCTCAATGACATGAATAAAATCTCATTAATCTTTTGTCTTCTAAATTTAGGACTGTCGACACAGATTCCAATGAAATGCTCTGTGTCTATGCTGACAATGAATGTGGTATCATCAAAGACTACACATAAGATGACTGATATCTGTAAAAACCTCTAGCCAGGTATCATATCTCATTGCTATTCAAAATAATGGGTACACTCTTCACTGGATGAAGTCAATATCATAGGAAACTATAGCAAATTTTCCAGTTTTTAAGATTGAAAAAATGTTGGTGATGCTTGTTCAAAATCCCCAAGTATGCCACTTTTCCACTTCACTCTACTCCATTAAGAGTTTGAACAATTTATTTTTTTCCTACTAAAATCGAGTTGCTTAAAAGTTCAGCCATAATCAAGTTTCTCCTCTTTTTATAAAATAAATTGTGGTATTATTTTTGACAATACAATTAATAGTATTTTCCCAAAGGCCTGACAGTGAATTTTGCATTGACTGTCCATTCAATTTACTTGATTTGTTGGGGTCATACGAGAATTCAGCACAATTTCTTTTTTTTTTTTTACTTTATTTTATATTTTTTTAACATCTTCAGCACAATTTCTTTTTTAACACTTGATCTTCAGTTTACAAAATCATCAGCAAAGGAAACATGACAAAAAAATCATCCTAACACAACACTCTTGTGTAGATATTTTAGGAAAATGGAAATGGAATGGTGTGTCCCTTTACCCTTATGTAGTATTTGTCTGGGACTTGTTGGATATGTTTGTGTCAAAGGAAATACAAATCAGTGAAAAAAATCAGTGTCATTAAGGATAATTAGGTTTCCTCTGATAATTGTCTACTTACTGGACCACAGCTCCAAATTTCATTTTATAATAAAAACATCGAGGAGACAGGATTTGAATTATTTAGTAGATATTAATTATTAGTACTAGAAAGATAATACAAAACAACAGTTTTATTGCTGATGGGTCAACAGGAAACATTTTTATATTCAAACTATAAAATGTAAATTTAAATTATGCATCAGTTATTTCACAAATGAAATGAATGTCCTTTTTTCCTTAAATGGTAGACATGTCAACATTATAAAGCTTCATCTATCTAAGACATCTGTAAGTAAGCCCTCAAATCTTTGACCTTTTGATCTTCTAATGTGAAAAGTCCTAAAACGGCACCAATTATATCACTTCCTGCAGGAACTCTCAGACACAGGATTAACCCAAGGTGAAACACATATGATAAAGAGCAAATCTCTTTGACCTACTAGGAAATCTAGAGATCAGAATTTTCATTTTTAAAGGTAGCAGAATTTCATTTGAAAGATATACTTAGTACAAAATTTTTTAAACATCTATGTATTTTTCTGAATAAGCTACACCAAAAAGTCTTTTGCAAAATAATTTATTTATAAAAATTAGTAATTTGAAAACACTTTCACATGCATATCTTCCTCTGACCCTATCAATAGCTCTCTGATTTTTGCTGAGAAATATTATTTTCTTCTTTTTATAAATATATTTTGCTTTTGGAAGTAGAATTTTGCAACTTCATAATCATTTATGAAAGGCCTTAGCCTTAAGGTTTTCTTAAAGTTATATAAACAAACAAAGAGGCTTTAGTTTGATTTGTATCACTTCACTCCTGATTCAAATTATCTGAAGGGAATATATCAAAAATCAACTTTTAAGAATCAAAATATTCGGTTAAAAATACAATTTGGTTTCTAAACAGGATGTTGGAAATCAATTGTCAATGCCTTGCCCATTCTTCAGCTAGTACTTTAATTCTGTCATTCGAGATCCTATTCAGTAAATTATTTGGATCACAAAATTTTATTATATATATATATTTTTAACAAATATTAATTAAGCACCTCTCTGTGTTGGGTAGTATATTAATACAAGGGGTTCATACAGACCCTGACCTCAAAGCCTGCACTATAATAGAGATATTAATTGTCCATCCCACCAATCCACAATTACTATGAAAGGCACTAACAAAAATGTTCCATATTTCTCCAATCCAGGGAATAAACATGGAATAGCTTGTTTTTAGATCCAAATTCACTGTCTTAATAAAAAAGGTACAATTTTATTTCACAACAATTTGACACACTTATCTATTAAGTTAAGAAACAGCATACATTTTTCAGCATCTAAAGGTCAAGAGAAAATGCTTGTTTATTTTATTAAAGGTGATTTCCTTATTTTTGTACTTGGAAGAAAATGATCAGCAGTAACATGAAGTCTGTTTGAATAATGAGAAATTATTTTGCCAGTTTTATTTCCAATTTTACTTTACTAAAAAGATTAAAAGTGAATGATTTGCGGGCTTCCCTGGTGGCGCATTGGTTGAGAGTCCACCTGCCGATGCAGGGGACGCGGTTTCGTGCCCCGGTCCGGAAAGATCCCACATGCCGCAGAGCGGCTGGGCCCGTGAGCCATGGCCGCTGAGCCTGCGCGTCTGGAGCGCCTGTGCTCCAAAACGGGAGAGGCCACAGCAGTGAGGGGCCCGTGTACCGCAAAAAAAAAAAAAAGTAAATGATTTGCAAATTCACCAGGAACCCAGTTTCCCTGATAAGCATGTGAATGTTAAAATTAAGTTTCAGACAAATGCCTCCAAAAGCTCATCAAATAACCATCTTGTAGAAAAAGGCACTTAAACAAGAAACCATAATATAAACTGAACAGTTTTATTTCCATCTTTATGAAGAACTTGTTTGAAATAAACTCTCCATGAACTACCCAGAGCAATATGATGAGAAACTTCAGTTTATTATTTTGTCTTTTAATGTAATTGTCATATCAGATCTCCCCAGATCTTCTTCCAAGTGTACCAAGTCATTTTACTAGCTTTTAGAGAACATGCTTTTTGAGATGCAAAGCATCTGAAAGCTACCACAAAAATGTTGTTTATGGGAAGAGGATGATCTTCCCCAGATCTTCTTCCAAGTGTACCAAGTCATTTTACTAGCTTTTAGAGAACATGCTTTTTGAGATGCAAAGCATCTGAAAGCTACCACAAAAATGTTGTTTATGGGAAGAGGATGAGGGTAGAAAGTGATATCTAGCATTGCTATAGCATAAGAAATTGAAAAGATCTTGGATACCATCTAAAACAGTGATTTGCCAAGAAAGTTTTGACTAATAGAAAGTCTGAGGATCTAAACAAATTTATTAAAACAAATTATCTAAGAGTATACCCCAGGAAACTAAACTGGCAAATGCACTCCAGGAGTTTTAAATTTAGACAGTCCTAATGCTTACTTTTGAGAAAAAATACCTTTTAAGAAGTAAGACCCTCACTCTATAGGTAGGGAAACAGGAAAGCCAATTAAATCAGTTAACTTTTAAAGGAAGCAGAGTAGACTTGTATACATATATATGTATATATATGAAATATAAAATGTATCTCTTTCAAGATAAAATTGACCTGATTATACATAAAGAACATTAGAAATTTGAAAATTCATTGTTGTGTACAGGAATGTTTTTAATCACCCTTTGTACCTTTCATATTACTATAAATATTATTTTGTATCAGCTTAATGTTTTATTTTAAAAATATTTTCTTTGGTCACCATAGATTTACCATGCCATAATAAACCTGAGAGTAAAAACGATGACTATTGGAATAAAGTTTGCAATGTTATCATTTTTTAAGTAATAGAAATAATAGTGTACAGATGATTTTATAAAAATGAAATCACACACAAAATACCCTGGAAACAAATGAAAGATGGGACACATGAAAGTATACAGGAGTTTAGTCCATCTTATTCTCCCGTATCCTCAAGACTCAAAACAATGCTCAGGACATGGAGACATGAAGTGAACATTTGTTGAATCAAATTCATTATTGAATCAAACATTGTTGAGTCAAAACACCAATTCAAAGAAAAGGAGGGTAACATCCTGATTGAAATCCCATATACCTGTTAGAAATGTACTAAAATGAATTGATACAGTCATGATCCCTATGCCAGTTAAATATGTTCATTTAAAAATTTAAAATACAGGTTACACTTGGTCACAGCTGATGTTAGTGACTAAATAAAAATCAATAGAAAGATTCCAGGTTCTTCCAGAGGAAGAAACTAGTTCCTTTGGAGCAGGAAGCCAAAAAATTATTAATATTTTCTAAACTTCAAGAAAAATGTTCACATTACTGAAAGATATGAGTAACAGCATGGGAATAGAAAGAGTCTGAGGATCTACAAGTTTTTAGTATAAGCCAGAAAAGCCATATCCTCCATAGCATGATGGGCAGTAGCAGTCATATCTGTAGCCTCCATGGCTACAGCCATGGCCAAGTCTGCAGAAGCTGCTGCATCCGCAGCCATGGCCATAGCCCAGGCCACCAAATCCTCCACAGCTGAAGCCCAGGCCTTTGCAGTAGTTGGCATAGTAGCTCATGGTGTCAAGTATTAGAGATCTGATTTGGTGCTGAAGAGGAATTTCCTGAGTGTGACCATCTCTACCTTCCCCGAATGTTTTTATACCCTCAGTAGTGCAACTGGTAAACAATGACAGGTGATATTATTTCCACATAACAGAATAATGTAAAGTCTTAAAATTGCTTTAAATTGTTCTTTTCTTACTTACCAAAAGGTCCAAATTTTTGTTAAAGGAATTTTAGTAATAATAATTATTTTTTAATGAGTTCGCATTCCTAAAAACAGAATGTTTCCAAGATGAGAAATGATTATAGCCCCTTCAGAGGCCATACTGCAGTGGTGTTCTAGTTAAAATTGTCTAATCTAGTTGATAGCTTCCAGTGGTCCTATAATTACATAACCTCAGATTGCTTCTCTTATTCCATTGTCTTAGCTACTGATCATTCCCAGAACCCAAGACCTTTTATCCATGGTGGTCAGGGCATAGTCACAAAGTCATTAGTGATTTCCAGAGAGTCAAATTAAAAAAGAAAACCGAGCAACACCTTGTTGGTTTTTTATTTTGTTTTTTGTCAGTTATTTGGTTTGTTTGAAACTTCCTTGGCATTTGCCCTCCTCACCCATTCATTCTTTTAAAGCTTTCTTCCCTTACTTTCTATGGCAAATGTTCAATTAGCTTTCTCTCTCAATGTCTTATGAGTCTTCTTCTCAATTTCTTATTCCTTTATTAACTCTAAAAGTGCCCCTTTTCCTCCATCTTCAATGTATACACTTTTCCCATGGAATTTCAATAAATATTGTGTTTAATAACCGTGCTTATACTGATTACTTTCAAAAGGCTTCTCTAAATATCAGCTCCATCAATTTGACTATTTACTGGATATGTCCCATTTGAATTGCATTCAAATTTCATGTTTAGTAGTAAATTCATTTTTTTTTCACAAAACTGCCTCTTGCCTGTATATTAGTCATTCAAATCACATACCAGAGTATGATCCTGGAATTAATTCTCTTTCATATTTTATAAATATCTTCCCTACTCAGTGCATATTGAACCACAGCAACTCAACCATGTAAATGATAATTCATTAATATTCATGTCTGTTCATTGTTTTCACTTAACTCAGTCCTCCACCACTTTTTCCTGGATTAATGTAAGAGCCTCCCCACCAGTCACACTTCCCCAAGGCAGGGCCCTCATCTGATCTGTTCTCCATACTGAGTCCAAATGAACATTCTGAAACACAAATCTGATCATTTCATTTTTCAGCCATTATTCCTAAGTCATTAAGGAAAAGAATATACTCCTAAATTCACAAACAAGGTCTTTCATCACCAAACATTTTTCTCTATCCTGGTCTCTAACAATCTACCATATATTTCCCTTTATTCCATACATAAATAACAAAGACATTATTAATCCACTGCATGCTTTTGAGACTTTACAGGAGCTGCTCCTTCATTCTGGAATCTTCTTTTATACTTATGTACCCATCTTATTCCAACCCACCCTTCAAAAGATAAGTCAAGTGGCACCTTCTCCAAGGACATCCTAAGCTACTTCTACCTCTACCTGATTTAGAAAATCCTTCAGAGTGCTGCTAAATGCCCTGGATAAAAGTCTGTCTTTGCGTTTCATCAGATTTTAGTATACCAATTTGTTTACTGCCTTTTCCATTACATTATTTACTCCTTCAGGGCAAGAACATTTATTATAATCAAATTTTATACTTTTGTGACTAGAATGGAGTAGGCAATATATTGTTAGTTGAATGAATAAATTAGTAAATGAACAGATCCATAGAAAACAAATAGCAAATATCTCTAACAGTCTCATCCACAAATTCAGAGATGCAAGAAGTGTTCATGTATACAAAGTATACAATAAAAACAACAAAAATGATTATCAAAGCATTCGACTAACAGCTTGCCCTTCCAGAAGCAGAAGAAAACTTTAACGAAATACTTCATATTAAATTAAATATTAAAAAATTAAATGTAAAAGAGATAAGAAACAAAATGAGTTGAAAAACAGGAAAGAAATTTTTAAAAAGATAAAACCATATCAGAAGAAAGACCAAGTTCCAAGATTCATAAAGAAGTTTGGATTCAGATGAAAACAAATGATTCCATTGAGGAAAAGCAGGAAAATAATAAGGTAGAAAAAGTTATTTGATATTTGATTAAGTAAATGATACTAGTTGACATTCATTATTCAAAACTGAAAAATTAGCAAAAGTTTAATAAAAGAAAATGAGGAGCTAAGGACATTTTTACAAAAAATGCATAATTAATCACTGACAACCACTAAAAAAGTATCAAAACATTTCTAAATAGCTAAAGATATTTTTAAAATATTGAGTAAATAAAATATATAGAGAAAGAAGCAGAGTAAATATAACAGTACAATAGTAATTATAACAAAAAAATAGTTTTTCAGAGCTGACACTAAACTAATAGCAACTTAATAAATATGAACTAGCTTAATTTACCTCTTAAAATATTATTTGGACTCACAAAGAGTCAACTATTTTCAAGAGAAACATTTAAATCCGTTATTAAGAAAGTCTAATAATAGAAGTATCAAAATAATTCAATAATGAGATACCACTAGGCAATTATTGAAAAGGATAAAATCCCAGAAAATGACAATACCAATTGCTCACAAGAATGAAAAACAAAAAGAACACTCATTCACTGTTGGTGAGAAAGCAAAATGGTATAGCCACTATGAAAGGCAGTTTGGCAGTTTTTTAAAAAGCAAAATATCCTATAATCCAGTAACCTTTCTGTCTGATATATACCCGAATGATTTGAAAATTTTTATCTATTCAGAAACCTGTATGTGAATATTTATGGCAGATTTGTCATAATTTCCAGCAACTGGAAGAAATATCCTTCAAGAAGTAAATGGGTAAACAAATACAGTACATCCATACAATGAACCCAGCAATAAAAAGCATTGAGTTATCAAGATGAAAAGATATACATGAATCTTTTATTAAGTAAGTTTCTGACAGTGGAGAAACTTGACAAACACTGTCTCAGAGAGTTCAGAATCAATATCAACAGTGAAAACTTATGCTGGTAGCATTCCTGATATGATGGAATGAAAATAGCAATTTACGTCTGCCACATTCCTTGCAAACACCATAATTCCACTCCAATCATGAGAAAAACGTTGAATGGATCCCAGTTGAAGGACTTTCTACAGAACACTTGACCAGTTCTGCTGGAAAATTGTCAGGGTGATTGGGACTAGGGAAAGTCTGAAAACATGTCTTGTCAAGAGGAGCAATGACTAAATGCAATAAGGTACCCTAGATGCTATCCTAGAAAAGAAATATATATATTAAATAAAAACTAAAGAACTCTGAATAAAGTATGGACTTTAGTTGGTAATTATGTATCAATATAGATTTATTATTAGTTGTAACAGGTGCACCATACTAATGTAAAATGTTAATAATAGGGCAAATTGGATGTGAGATTTATGGGAACTCTCTGTGCTATCTGCATAACGTTTTCTGCAAATCTACATCTGTTCTACAAAATTATCTTTTTAAAAATGTATAGGCAAATGTATATCAGTCAAAAGAGAATGAAAAGGCAGTTGTTTGTAACTCTGTTACCAAAGTAGAGTCTAACCAGATGATAAAACACAACAATGGAAGCCATCTTATAAAGTTAAAGACACTTTAAAATAAAGAAATAATGGTTACGATTGTATATGAAAAAACAACACGGCAACCACCTTTATAGAGGAAAATATACTAGAGATGCATGGAGACGTAAACAACACAGCAATGCCAGAACAAGACAGATAAAATGGAAAAGCATATGTAATAATATGGAGGACCAAAATAATATAAACAATAGTGACTGACTTTAAAATTATATATAACTTTACATTCTAATAATAGAAAATAAAAGTTATTCTCAAGCACGTATGAAACATTACAAAAATGTATTAAATCACAAAGAAAGCATTAAGAGGTTCCATGAAGGAAATATTATAAAAATATTCTCTAATAATAATGTAATACAAGTAGAAATTAATAAATATAAATCAATAAAAACCCAGAAATTAAAACCAACACAAAACTATGAAATCTTGAGTGAAAAAAAGTCACAGGATTTTTAAATGGTGATAATGATAGTGAAAATGCTACATATTATAATATGGGGTATACATTACAAAGATAGCAGAAAAAAATTTAGTTTTAAGCACATATATAAGTAAAACACAAGTATGCAATAAAAGTACAAACAAGTAAACTAAAAGAAAGCAGAAGGAAGTTATAATAAAGATCAAAACAGCTATTGATCAGATAAAGCACAGAAATTTGTAGAAAAACAATAGAATAATTAATTACACAAAATTATGGTCATTGGAAACAAAAAATAGAAAACTACCAGCTAAATTAATTTTAAAAAGGAAGAAGAAAAATATAAATAAATTGAATTAATATATATATAATATAATATAAATGTAAGTAAACATATACAATTACATAGAGAAAGAGAGACAGACAGCGAAAGAGAGGGGGAAATCTTCTTTGTAGACTTTTGCTCAAATAAATTTGAAAATCCTCTCAATACTCTGTAATGACCTATATGGGAAAAGAATCCTAAAGAGAGTGGATATATGTACATGTATAACTGATTCACTTTGCTGTACTGCAAAACTAACACAGCATTGTAAATCAACTGTACTCTAAGAAAAATTAATTTGTTTAAAAAAATTTTTTTAATTGAAAACCCTGAATAAGATACATAATTTTCTAGGGGAAAAGTTTTACTAGAATTGAGCCCATTAGAGATAGAAATTTTAAAGATTAATTTTTGAGAAGAAAAAGAAAGAACTGCTCCCCACACAAAAAGCTGGAGGTTCCATTAGTTTCAAAGGCTAGTTTACCAAAAGTTCTAAGACATAATCCTTATGCAACATAAATTGTTCAAGAGCATTGAAAATGAATGAAGTCTCCAAATATGTTTTTTGAATCACTTATCTAACATTTATCTAAATTCAATGAAGAAAATGGCACACATGAAAGAAAATTACAGACTAATATTACTTCTGACTACATATGCATAAATTCTGCATAAAATATTAGCAAATAGAATCTAATACCATCATAAAAACAATACATCATAAGGAAATGGAATTTACTTGGAGAATATAAGTGATGTCGATATAAGGACACTCATTAATATAATGCATCACATTAATTGATTCAAGAAGAAAAATCATATTACTATTTCCATAAATGCTTAATAACTTTTGGCAACTTTCAACATTCATTCCTTATACAAGCATTCAATAAAATAAGAATTGATGGTTAATTTTCTAACATAATAAAATTGACTTAAAGTTAACATTTTAGGTAACTGAAACCCTAGAGGCATTTCCACAAAATTTAGGAGAAAGGCAAAGATGCCTACCCTATGCACTAGTATTAAACTTTGTCCTGGAGATATTAGCAAATGCAGTTGGGCAAAAAATATCAATAGATGGGTAAGAACTAGAAAAAGATTTTAAAAAGTAAAACAATCTCTACTTGCAGGCAGCACAATAGCATATCTGGAAAAACCCTTGCGAATCAATGATGAAACTAACTCAAAAACTAAAATGATTCATCAATAACACAATATAAAATTGTCAAAGAAAATGAATAGTTTTCATATATACAAGGAAGTAAAAGATATCATGATAGAGAAATACCTATTAACAAAAGTAAAACATATATAAAATATTTCAGAATACACTCAACAAAAAATTGCAAAACGTATATTCAGTGTTTTAATTCCTGAAAGATTTAAAAGTACACTAGAATATTTTTTTAATTCTCTGTTTGTTGAATGGATGATTCAGTAACATAAGGATGTTATGTTAATGTAGTAAATCAACCGCTTATAAGGCTAGTAAGAAGGTTAAAAGACAAAAATAGTAAAAAATAATTCTGTTCAGATATTTTTTATTGTAATTGCACTGAATCTATAAATCAAATTTGACAGATAATGATTCTTCTGATCCACAGTCATGATATATTTTCCCTATATTTAGACCTTCTTTAACTTCTATAAGTATGTTTTAATATTTACTATTAAGAAGAATTGCACACTTCTGTTAGATTTATTAATAGGTGTGCAACCACAAAGGTTTGACTTGTCATATTCTCATGGTACACAAGTCTGACACAGCATCAACATTACTAATGGAGAGCAAAGTACTCAAAAATGGAGCAACAGTATTCTCTGCATCAACATATGACAGACCTTAAACTACCAGATATGGTTTTCAGAATCCACTTTTCCACAAAAGACACACTTTTATTTCCAAGTGAGGAAAGCTAATAGGCAAGAGAAGGTTTCAGATATGTCAGCATCTAAAGTTTGATATTCACATAGCCTTCATCTGGCTACATTACTAATTTCCAATCTTCAACAGAACTGTGGTCCATAAATTTCAGATTCATTTACAGTGAACAATCTAGATAAACCATATCTAGCATTCTAGGAATGCTAAAAGCATTTACACTTTTAGCATTCCTAGAATAGTCAACTGTTGGATAGAATAACCCATTCAAAATCCTCATGATTCATTTTCACTTTTAGTCAGTAAATTCCATCACTCACCAAAGGACAAACTTGCCTCAGATACCTCTGGCCTTAAATTAGTATTTTGGGAAGAGTTGTAATCATAGATTTAATTTTTATATGAGAGAACTATTCAAGTTTTTTTCCTCTTGGGTCAGTTTTCATAAATTTAATTTATTACAATAATATACATTTGAGTTCAAGATAAATGGTTTTTGCTTCTATTTTAGATTTTTTATTTTATAAAATATTTTAAATATACCAAAAAGAAGAAAGAATAAATATTACAACAAATATTATCTACTTAACAATTGTTAATATTTTGATATAATTCTTTCATGTTTATTTTCTCAAGTGTTCTAAAATAATTTACTGCAAGCTAAAGTTTTTCCTTATCATTTTGTTTTGAAATTAACAAGATAATTTCCAAGGAATAATGAATTTTAAAAAATACACTAAAATTTGATTATCATCACAGAGCCTCTTCAACCTTTAGACATAGAATTCCTGTTTGGCCAGTAAAGAAAAAGATAGATATTGATAATGAGGAGGAAGAGGAGAATGATAAAATAAAGGAGAAGAAAATGAGGAAAAGGAGAAGGAAGAGGTAAGGGGAAGAAGAAAGGAAAAAGAAGAAGGAGGAAGAGATAATTATGAAATAAGACATATTGGTAAATTTCTTAGCTATAAGAAGAAAACATAAGAAGAAAACGTTGCCATGGTTGATGATTGTATTAATACATCACAGCAAGTTTAATGTGATTAAAAAATTGAAGTTTAAAACACATTTACTATGTCAGAAAAAGTTTATTATTAGACATCGGATGCTAAAAGGCAAAGACTTGCTAGAGTATAGTGACTCTCCATCCTATACAGAAGGAGAATCCCTGAGAGCATCACTAATCAAACACCAACATCTAGTTCATCAAGTTGTCTTCACATTAATGTCAGAAACCAGGTGGCCCAAATAACAGTTTCATTATCAAGACAGGATAAATGAAGCAAGCAGGTTATGGAATAAAGTTTTCTAGATGAATCAGAGTCTCACAGAAGACGAAGTCCACAAATTGTAAATCTTCATGTAATTATTCAGTAGAAGCCAGAACACCAGTATCTTCTATAGTAATATGGATGGTAGCAGCCATATCCATAGCCTCCATAACCACAGCCATAGCCCAGCCTGGGGAAGCTACCACATCTGCAGCTGTAGCCATAGCCCAGGCCATCAAAGTCTCCACAGCTGTAGCCCAGGCCTTGGCAGTAGTTGCCATAGTAGCTCATGGTGTCAGGAGTGGTGAGTCTGACTTGGTATTGTAGGTCAGCTTTGGGACTGTGACCGCACAAGAGCATTTATATATGCTGGTGGGTGTGGAAAGCCACACCCCTAAATATCACCCCATAGAACACATTATTTGAAAACTATGTCAACTATCTTGTTTCCTAACTTCAAACCATGCCTTGCACTCATTTCGTGACTCCTTATTTAAAAGTTATGTGACACATTTTATTTTCTGTTTTATTTGAATTCCTAGAAAATTATTTTACTGCTAATAAGACACTATTGTGTTTATAATCCCCAAACTTGTTTGGGTTTCTGAGTTTCAAGCTCCATAAACAAATTTCTATAAACTTCCATTCTTCAAATTGCATTGCATGAGATTTCATTTACCCTCTAATTATACCCTTCCCTTTGCTGTTCCATGGCTGTTGACTCTTTTCTAAATTATGGATGTTATCTTTCTTCTCCGAAGAATTCACATAAATTGAACCATAATTTTCTCCAAAATACTAGCCCTATGAAAAATGACAATCAACTATGATGTATGTCTTAAAACAAAGTGCTTTTAAAGTCAGCTGAGAACCCCATTTAGTAGTGCAGTGATGTCATTTAATTTTTAAAAGAGCCGCAAACTGAAGGCAAAGGAATTTCTCAGTCATCACATTTTAGGTACAGTATTGCATAAAAAGAGTTCCTCCTAATCACTATAAGTAGCTTAGTTCCCTACCCCCAACTATATTCTTATTCCAGATACTAAATTCCATATTATGGTAAGATCATAAAATATCAGGATTCAGAGAAACTTGGAGTACCGTTTATTTGTGTCCTTTATTATTTTATAAGCAAGTGAGAAACATGCAACTCAGACAAACAATTATACAACAATGATCTTTAGTGACAGTTGAGGACTAAAACCTTAGTTCATCAGGTAAATTTGAAATTTCCGCACTGCAGGTTAGGGAGTTTATTTTCCCATAGTGCACAGCTGCCTTATATTTTTGTTTATTCCCCTGTTTATTCCCACTATCATTAGATATAGATGCAAGTGACCTGAAACCAGTATATTCAGCTTGTCCCACTTTAAAAAAAAAAGCTCAAAATAATTGAATATCAAAAAGAGTATTGATGATTTTTGAACTTCCTTTACACTTCCTACACTGGTTTCCCCTACCAGGTAATTAAGAGTGCAGTGTGATTAGGTGTTTCTATATTTCTATATTGATGGAACTTTCAAACTACAAATTGAAGGGAATTATTAGTGGTAAAGAACTGCTCTATTTGAATCAACTTTAGCTGGAAGAATTTAGTTTCAATGAAATTTAAGGTAAATTTTTTAAAAGACTATTGTCTTTGGTCCTGGTCATAACCCGATAAGACCAGTCATTTTGCTTTATCCTCAATAACAGAGGTTCTCATGCGATTCAACCTAGGAATTCTTCCTATGTCCAGTCCTAACCACTGGACTCCCAGGGAAGTCCCCTACTATCTGAAGTTCTTTACATGTATTGAACTCAAACTCAAAACAATCCTTTGTAGTACTATTACTATCTTGCTTAATTATCTGCACAAGGTCACACAGCTAATCAGTGGCTGAGAGGAGCTTCAAAACCAGTTTTCTGGCTCAAGAACCTGTGTTTTTGAGCTCACTATGTGGTTCATACAGGATACTGTCTCTATTGTCAGGTGAGGGTAAAGTTGTTTGACCTTCAGAAGGAGCACAACTTCAGAGAAAACTCTTAAACATTTAAACAAGAAACATTTAAACTATTTAAGCAAAATATAATTGCTTTTAAAAAGAAATAAAAATAAATGTTTTAAATATTTTATTCTAAATCTACTTTAGTTGACTTAATAAAACAAAGCATGCTACTCATAGCTTAGCTTTTCTTAATTCTATAGAAACCCCATCATGAGTATTGATTAATGTAATACTGGCATTTAGAAATATCTAAGGGAGTTGTTAGCCTGCTGAAGGCAGCCTGCCCACCCCTTTGGGGTTAATCCATTCAACAAATGTTTACCTAATGATCACTATTTCTCAGGCATTAATTTATTCAGGGTAAAAAAGGAAAACTAGTCCATGAACCTCATGGAGGCTACATTCTAGCATAGGATGAGATATTAAAGCATTGATATACAAGTATTATATAACTAGTGGACTTTGTAGGGAAAAAAGTGAATGGAAAATGAAATAAACAAGGAGCTCTCTTTGGAGGTCTGGGCAATTGTCTTGCCTGTGGTATGGTCTGGAACATAATCATGGGATATTGACTTGTTGGAAGACTGGGTTATTGTCCTTTAGCTAAATGTTTACAGAGCACTGTGTGATTCCAGATTTGTGGTTCTACCTCTCTACATCAAGACCATCTTGCCTTTTCATTGTTAACTCTTGATATTTTCAAGTGATTTGACACAAACAAAATGATTTGCTTCTGTTAATCAGAAACTTCTCCTGCTGCTTCATCCTTCTGCACTTGAAAACTGTGTTTTCTCTTTTATCTATGTGTTCTATTTTAATATGATATTTTTAATAGTTTTCATTATTTTCCTATTTCTTTATTGATCTTTCTCTTCAAAATGTCAGTGGGACTTATATTAAAAACATACTTCTCTCCTTGGGTTTGTGTTGCATCTCATGAAATTGTAAATTTTCCCTCTAGAAACATTTACTGAGTGCCCAGTATGCTTCAGACACAGGCTATACCTTGAATATAACATCACTGAATAATGCACTCTCTTACTCCCTGCTTCAAAGAATACCAGTAGTATAACTTTCCAAATTTCACCTCTTTGGTTATCCTTTTTCCCTTCATACAATCCACAGTATTTTTAGGAACTTCTATGTCTATGACTAGAATAATAGTACAGGGAGTTTCACGTCTTAGTACTGGCTGAAAAATATCGTTTATCACATACATGCACACCTTATATATAAATTTTAAAAATTATATTAATAAACATAAGTAATGAAATATATTAACAAATTAATTACTTTTCATTTACTCTGCATAGCTGAAAAAATTCATCACCTCGTAAAACTCTGAAGATTAGCTACATCACAAATATATTTCCTCTCATCCCAACTGAATACTCAACTCTGCCCATAAACCTGTTTATTGGACCTTCCCCCATACCCACAGTCATGCCAAGATCTATCTGTCTTTTAGAACACCTTCTCACTCTCCTATTCTCTCACTCTTGCCTACCACCTCTTCATTTCACAGAGCAGTCACCATCAGACAGTAACTGGCAACTCCCCACCTTCTCTCTCTCATCTGCACATTTACTCTCTTTGAAACTTACCTCAAATTCAATATGTGAAAAATTTTTTAAAGACAAAAAACACCAATCAGCTTCCCTTTCACCCACCATGTGGTCAATGGTTTTGTTTTGTTTTGTTTCTCTCTTCCTTACTGTTTCTATGTTGGCTCACATCTTTAAAAATCGCCAGCTATCAAAGCCAGGAACCTGGATTTATACCTGAGTCCAGCTTCTTTTTCTGCTTCCTCCAAATTCAAATTAATTGTCATTCCTTCAACAAATAATAGAGAACATTTACCTACTTATCTTGGAAACAAAGTAGTAAAAAGAAAAACAAGTCCTCCATCTCCAGGAGGCTAACAGTTTACTGGGGGAGATAGACCATCAACAAATACAGACTTAATTTAGTCATTCACCAAATATTTACCGAATGGCTACTTTGTGCTCAATATTTTTTTTAGGCACTGGAAAAGATATTTCACAGTAGTAAACAAAGCTGACAAGAGCCCTCTATTCCAGAAGCTTACATTCTAGTGGGGAGTAGGGCAAATGACCCAGCAATCAGGCAATCAATCAAAAGAGTATGTTACAGAGTGATAGTGGTAACTGCTAAGGACAAATTATAAAGCAGAGGTGAGAGATAGGCAATGACCAATGGGGGAACTGAAGTTGTAGATAGATTGTTAGGGAGGGCCCATTCTAAATAAGTGTCTTCTAAGTGAAGACTGGAAAGGTGAGACCATGAGCCATGTAAGGCTACCTGAGGGAAGAGCATGGCAGGCAAATGGTACTGAAAGCACTCTTAGCAGCACCGTTTAAGAAATAATTTTACACAAATACCTAAGGAGGTCATAGCAGGGCTTTGGGGTTGCTCTGAATTGGGTGGGAGGTGGTTGTTCAGGTAGTATGAGAACATGTCTCTTGGTTAGGCAGCACGTTAAGCTGGCTCCCCAAACCATCCCCTTTCCTGGGGTACACACCCTGCACTGCTCCCAGCAGTGTGAATATAATGAGTTTTACTCCTGTGATCAGACTATTTCATAGGACACAGTTAAGAAAGGGAGATAATCTGGTTGGACCTAACCTAATCATAAGATCCCTGTAAGAGTAGAGTTTGCTCTGGCTGGTAGCAGAATAAGAAGTCATAGGCTCAGAGCATGAGGATTTGACATGTCTTTGCTGGCTTGAAGGTGGAGGGGCCCATGTGGCCAGGCATGTAAGTGACCTCTACTTATTCAGAGTACCCTTTAGCTGATAGTATAGAAATGGGGACCCAATCCTACAAACCTAGGAACTGGATTCTGTCCACACCAGTATGAGCTTGGGAACAGACTCTTCCCCAGAGCCTCCAGACAAGAACTCAGCCCAGTTGATCCCCTTATTTCAGCTTTAGAATACTCTGTGCAGAGAACCCAGGGACACCTTGACCAAGTTCCCACCCACAGAAGTGAGAGCAAAGAAATGGATGCTGTTTTAACTTGATAAATGTATGGTTATTGTTAAGCAGCCATAGAAAACTAATATAGTATCTTAACCTTTCTATCCTGAATGTTTTTAACACTCAAATTCCCAAAATTAAGTCATAACAATAGTCCTAAACTTCATCATCTAAGTTTTTTTTTTTTTTTGACATAATGAAAATTTATTTATTTATTTATTTATTTTTTAACATCTTTATTGGGGTATAATTGCTTTACAATGGTGTGTTAGCTTCTGCTTTATAACAAAGCGAATCAGTCATACATAAACATATGTTCCCATATGTCTTCCCTGTTGCGTCTCCCTCCCTCCCACCCTCCCTATCCCACCCCTCCAGGCTGTCACAAAGCACCGAACCAATATCCCTGTGCCATGCGGCTGCTTCCCACTAGCTATCTACCTTACTACGTTTGTTAGTGTGTATATGCCCATGACTCTCTCTCGCCCTGTCACAGCTCACCCTACCCCCTCCCCATAACCTCAAGTCCGTTCTCTAGGAGGTCTGCGTCTTTATTCCTGCTTTACCCCTAGGTTCTTCATGACATTTTTTTTCTTAAATTCCATATATATGTGTTAGCATACGGTATTTGTCTTTTTCTTTCTGACTTACTTCACTCTGTATGACAGACTCTAGGTCTATCCACCTCATTACCAATAGCTCAATTTCGTTTCTTTTTATGGCTGAGTAATATTCCATTGTATATATGTGCCACATCTTCTTTATCCATTCATCCGATGACGGGCATTTAGGTTGTTTCCATCTCCGGGCTATTGTAAATAGAGCTGCAATGAACATTTTGGTACATGACTCTTTTTGAATTTTGGTTTTCTCAGGGTATATGCCCAGTAGTGGGAGTGCTGGGTCATATGGTAGTTCTATTTGTAGTTTTTTAAGGAACCTCCATACTGTTCTCCATAGTGGCTGAACCAATTCACATTCCCACCAGCAGTGCAAGAGTGTTCCCTTTTCTCCACACCCTCTCCAGCATTTATTGTTTCTAGATTTTTTGATGATGGCCATTCTGACTGGTGTGAGATGATATCTCATTGTAGTTTTGATTTGCATTTTTCTAATGATTAATGATGTTGAGCATTCTTTCATGTGTTTGTTGGCAGTCTGTATATCTTCTTTGGAGAAATGTCTATTTAGGTCTTCTGCCCGTTTTTGGATTGGGTTGTTTGTTTTCTTGTTATTGAGCTGCATGAGCTGCTTGTAAATTTTGGAGATTAATCCTTTGTCGGTTGCTTCATTTGCAAATATTTTCTCCCATTCTGAGGGTTGTCTTTTGGTCTTGTTTATGGTTTCCTTTGCTGTGCAAAAGCTTTGAAGTTTCATTAGGTCCCATTTGTTTATTTTTGTTTTTATTTCCATTACTCTAGGAGGTGGGTCAGAAAGGATCTTGCTGTGATTTATGTCATAGAGTGTTCTGCCTATGTTTTCCTCTAAGAGTTTGATAGTTTCTGGCCTTACATTTAGGTCTTTAATCCATTTTGAGCTTATTTTTGTGTATGGTGTTAGGGAGTGATCTAATCTCATACTTTTACATGTACCTGTCCAGTTTTCCCAGCACCACTTATTGAAGAGGCTGTCCTTTCTCCATTGTACATTACTGCCACCTTTATCAAAGATAAGGTGTCCATATGTGCATGGGTTTATCTCTGGGCTTTCTATCCTGTTCCATTGATCTATCTTTCTGTTTTTGTGCCAGTACCATACCGTCTTGATAACTGTAGCTTTGTAGTATAGTCTGAAGTCAGGGAGCCTGATTCCTCCAGTTCCTTCTTTCGTTCTCAAGATTGCTTTGGCTATTCGGGGTCTTTTGTGTTTCCATACAAATTGTGAAATTTTTTGTTCTAGTTCTGTGAAAAATGCCAGTGGTAGTTTGATAGGGATTGCATTGAATCTATAGATTGCTTTGGGTAGTAGAGTCATTTTCACAATGTTGAATCTTCCAATCCAAGAACATGGCATATCTCTCCATCTATTTGTATCATCTTTAATTTCTTTCATCAGTGTCTTATAATTTTCTGCATACAGGTTTTTTGTCTCCTTAGGTAGGTTTATTCCTAGATATTTTATTCTTTTTGTTGCAATGGTAAATGGGAGTGTTTTCTTGATTTCACTTTCAGATTTTTCATCATTAGTATATAGGAATGCCAGAGATTTCTGTGCATTAATTTTGTATCCTGCCACTTTACCAAATTCATTGAGTAGCTCTAGTAGTTTTCTGGTAGCATCTTTAGGATTCTCTATGTATAGGATCATGTCATCTGCAAACAGTGACAGCTTTACTTCTTCTTTTCCGATTTGGATTCCTTTTATTTCCTTTTCTTCTCTGATTGCTGCGGCTAAAACTTCCAAATCTATGTTGAATAATAGTGGTGAGAGTGGGCAACCTTGTCTTGTTCCTGATCTTAGAGGAAATGCTTTCAGTTTTTCACCATTGAAGATGATGTTTGCTGTGGGCTTGTCATATATGGCCTTTATTATGTTGAGGAAAGTTCCCTCTATGCCTACTTTCTGCAGGGTTTTTATCATAAATGGGTGTTGAATTTTGTCAAAAGCTTTCTCTGCATCTATTGAGATGATCATATGGTTTTTCTCCTTCAATTTGTTAATATGGTTTATCACATTGATAGATTTGCATATATTGAAGAATCCTTGCATTCCTGGAATAAACCCCACTTGATCATGGTGTATGATCCTTTTAATGTGCTGTTGGATTCTGTTTGCTAGTATTTTGTTGAGGATTTTTGCATCTATGTTCATCAGTGATATTGGCCTGTAGTTTTCTTTCTTTGTGACATCCTTGTCTGGTTTTGGTATCAAGGTGATGGTGGCCTCGTAGAAGGAGTTTGGGAGTGTTCCTCCCTCTGCTATATTTTGGAAGAGTTTGAGAAGGATAGGTATTAGCTCTTCTTTAAATGTTTGATAGAATTCGCCTGTGAAGCCATCTGGTCCTGGGCTTTTCTTTGTTGGAAGATTTTTAATCACAGTTTCAATTTCAGTGCTTGTGATTGGTCTGTTCATATTTTCTATTTCTTCCTGATTCAGTCTTGGCAGGTTGTGCATTTCTAAGAATTTGTCCATTTCTTCCAGATTGTCCATTTTATTGGCATAGAGTTGCTTGTAGTAATCTCTCATGATCTCTTTTATCTCTGCAGTGTCAGTTGTTACCTCTCCTTTTTCATTTCTAATTCTATTGATTTGAGTCTTCTCCCTTTTTTTCTTGATGAGTCTGGCTAGTGGTTTATCTATTTTGTTTATCTTCTCAAAGAACCAGCTTTTAGTTTTATTGATCTTTGCTATTGTTTCCTTCAATTCTTTTTCATTTATTTCTGATCTGATTTTTATGATTTCTTTCCTTCTGCTAGCTTTGGGGTTTTTTTGTTCTTCTTTCTCTAATTGCTTGAGGTGCAAGGTTACGTTGTTTATTCGAGATGTTTCCTGCTTCTTAAGGTGGTCTTGTATTGCTATAAACTTCCCCCTTAGAACTGCTTTTGCTGCATCCCACAGGTTTTGGGTCGTTGTGTCTCCATTGTCATTTGTTTCTAGGTATTTTTTGATTTCCTCTTTGATTTCTTCAGTGATCTCTTCATTATTAAGTAGTGTATTGTTTAGCCTCCATGTGTTTGTATTTTTTACAGATCTTTTCCTGTAATTGATATCTAGTCTCATGGCGTTGTGGTCAGAAAAGATACTTGATACAATTTCAATTTTCTTAAATTTACCAAGGCTTGATTTGTGACCCAAGATATGATCTATCCTGGAGAATGTTCCATGAGCACTTGAGAAAAATGTGTATTCTGTTGTTTTTGGATGGAGTGTCCTATAAATATCAATTAAGTCCATCTTGTTTAATGTATCATTTAAAGCTTGTGTTTCCTTATTTATTTTCATTTTGGATGATCTGTCCATGGGTTAAAGTGGGGTGTTTAAGTCCCCTACTATGAATGTGTTACTGTCGATTTCCCCTTTTATGGCTGCTAGTATTTGCCTTATGTATTGAGGTGCTCCTATGTTGGGTGCATAAATATTTACAATTGTTATATGTTCTTCTTGGATCGATCCCTTGATCATTATGTAGTGTCCTTCTTTGTCTCTTTTAATAGTCCTTATTTTAAAGTCTATTTTGTCTGATATGAGAATTGCTACTCCAGCTTTCTTTTGGCTTCCATTTGCATGGAATATCTTTTTCCATCCCCTTACTTTCAGTCTGTATGTGTCTCTAGGTCTGAAGTGGGTCTCTTGTAGACAGCATATATAAGGGTCTTGTTTTTGTATCCATTCAGCTAATCTGTGTCTTTTGGTGGGAGCATTTAGTCCATTTACATTTAAGGTAATTATCGATATGTATGTTCCTATTCCCATTTTCTAAATTGTTTTGGGTTCATTATTATAGGTCTTTTCCTTCTCTTGTGTTTCTTGCCTAGAGAAGATCCTTTAGCATTTGTTGTAAAGCTGGTTTGGTGGTGCTGAACTCTCTCAGCTTTTGCTTGTCTGTAAAGGTTTTAATTTCTCCATCAAATCTGAATGAGATCCTTGCTGGGTAGAGTAGTCTTGGCTGCATGTTTTTCTCCTTCATCACTTTCAGTATGTCCTGCCACTCCCTTCTGGCTTGTAGGGTTTCTGCTGAGAGATCAGCTGTTAACCTTATGGGGATTCCCTTATGTGTTATTTGTTGTTTTTCCCTTGCTGCTTTTAATATGCTTTCTTTGTATTTAATTTTTGACAGTTTGATTAATATGTGTCTTGGCGTATTTCTCCTTGGATTTATCCTGTATGGGACTCTCTGTGCTTCCTGGACTTGATTAACTATTTCCTTTCCCATATTAGGGAAGTTTTCAACTATAATCTCTTCAAATATTTTCTCAGTCCCTTTCTTTTTCTCTTCTTCTTCTGGAACCCCTATAATTCGAATGTTGGTGCATTTAATGTTGTCCCAGAGGTCTCTGAGACTGTCCTCAGTTCTTTTCATTCTTTTTTCTTTATTCTGCTCTGCAGTAGTTATTTCCACTATTTTATCTTCCAGGTCACTTATCCGTTCTTCTGCCTCAGTTATTCTGCTATTGATCCCATCTAGAGTACTTTTAATTTCATTTATTGTGTTGTTCATCGTTGCTTGTTTCCTCTTTAGTTCTTCTAGGTCCTTGTTAACTGATTCTTGCATTTTGTCCAATCTATTGTCCATTCTATCTCCAAGATTTCGGATCAAACTTACTATCATTATTCTGAATTCTCTTTCAGGTAGACTGCCTATTTCCTCTTCATTTGTTAGGTCTGGTGCATTTTTATCTTGCTCCTTTATCTGCTGTGTGTTTTTCTGTCTTCTCATTTTGCTTATCTTACTGTGTTTGGGGTCTCCTTTTTGCAGGCTGCAGGTTCGTAGTTCCTCCTGTTTTTGATGTCTGTCTCCAGTGGCTAAGGTTGGTTCAGTGGGTTGTGCAGTGCCTGTGTTGTGGTGGATGAGGCTGGATCTTGTCTCTCTAGTGGGCAGGTTCACGTCTGGTGGTGTGTTTGGGGGTGTCTGTGGCCTTATTATGATTTTAGGCAGCCTCTCTGCTAATGGGTGGGGTTGTGTTCCTGTTTTGCTAGTTGTTTGGCATAGGTTTTCCAGCACTGTGGCTTGCTGGTCGTTGAGTGAAGCTGGGTGCTGGTGTTAAGATGGAGGTCTCTGGGAGATTTTCGCCGTTTGATATTATGTGGAGCTGGGAGGTCTCTTGTTGATCAGTGTCCTGAAGTTGGCTCTCCTACTCAGAGGCAGAGCCCTGCCTCCTGGCTGGAGCACCAAAAGCTTTTCATCCACACGGCTCAGGATAAAAGGGAGAAAAAGTAGAGGGAATTAGTAGAAGTATGAGGAAAGAAAGAAGGAGAGGAGGGTAGGAAGGAAGGAAGAAAGAAAGAAAGAAACAAAGAAGGAAAGAAAGGAGGGAGGGAGGGAGGGAGGAAGGAAGGAAGGAGGGAAAGAAGGAAAAAAGACAGAAAGAAAGAAGATACAGTAAAAATAAAATAAAGTATAATAAAGTTATTGATTAAAAAATTCTTATTTAGAAAAAAAAAAAAGGGACGGAAAGAACCTTAGGACAAATGTTGGAAGCAAAGCTATACAGACAAAATCTTACATAGAAGCATACACATACACCCTCACTAAAAGAGGTAAATGGGGAAAAATCCTAAATCTTGCTGTCAGAGACCACCTCCTCAATTTGGGATGATTCGTTGTCTAAAGGAGGGAAGGAAGGACGGAAAGAAAGAAAGAAAGAAAGAAAGAATGAAGGTAAAGTATAATAACGTTATTAAAATTAATTATTAAGAAAAAAATTTAAAAAAAAAATGGACGGATAGAACCCTAGGACAAATGGTGGAAGCAAGACTATACAGACAAGATCTCACACAGAAGCATACACATACACATTCACAAAAAGAGGAAAGGGGAAAAAATCGTAGATCTTGCTCCTAAAGTCCACTTCCTTAATTTGGGATGATTGGTTGTCTATTCAGGTATTCCACAGATGCAGGGTATATCAAGTTGATTGTGGAGCTTTAATCCGTTGCTTCTGAGGCTTTTGGGAGGTCTGAGGTCTTCTGCCAGCCTTCAGTAGGTGTTCTGTAGGAGTTGTTCCACGTGTAGATGTATTTCTGGTGTATCAGAATTGTGTATACGAGGCTCTGAGGAATTGCTCCTTTGGTCTAGTTTGCCTTCGTAGCCCTCTTCTGTTTTCCAAAGACTTTCCTCCTTGTCAAGTATTCTGGGTCCTTCAGAAATCTGGGCTGGGCTCTGAGAGATGTCCCAGTCTCTGGGCTGTGATGGATTATGGTGGGAGTGGAATCACTGTAATGTTCACACTCCAGAAGAGAGGTCCCCAAACTTCTACTGCAGAAACCCGTAAAGTATTCCAAGTTTCCATTCATCTCAAAGCAGAGCTCTTCATTTTTTTCCCAGCATCTGTGAGATACCACAAAATTCTTTCTTTCTTCTGTAAGCTACCTCACTTCCTTTCAGACAGAGGGAGTTTCTCACAATTCATTTGAGTCCACTCCTTTTTCTTTTGTCCTCTCTGGGTTTTATTGCCTTTATAGCAGGTTGCACCTCAGACAACGAATGCATCCAAACACCCAGTGGCCAGAGGAGAGGTGGGCCGTAACAGGGAGGGTGACTGCCTTCAGCAAAACACAGCAAACTCGTGACTTGTTTTCCCATGCAGTATTTTTGTTACTTCAATTTCCGGGAGAACGCACAGCGTGCCTCAGGCTGCTGCAACGTCATGACAACCTCTGCTGCCGCAGGCTCGCCCCGCACTCCATACCCTTCCCTCCCCCGCACCTGAGTCTCATCATCTAAGTTTTGTCACACATTTTCAATTCAGAAGGTGTTCAAGAAGAATTGAGAAAATAATATCATGGTAAATTTGGAATATTATTAATTTCAAAAGTGAATGTATTAGAGGTTGAGCTTCTAAGGACGTGCTTTCTGACTTTTAGCATAGCTAAAAATCAGTACTGCTTTAATGCCACATTCCATCTGCCAAACTTCAAATGAGTACACTGTTCTTTACCCAAAGAAAGTTTTCTCCTCTGTACAGATCAGTAAACCAAAGTTAAACAATTTAGCTTTTGGTCTGGTTATGTCATTTAATGTGACATTGGATAGTTTGTTAAAATTTATTTTGAAAACTGGGATCAAAATGGCTATGTAAATCAAAAAGCTGTTGTAAATATTACTGAAGAAAACATAGGAAAGTGCTTTGAAAATACAATATTCTTTTTTTATGTATATTTTTATTTTTTTGGCTGTGTTGGGTCTTCGTTTCTGTGCAAGGGCTTTCTCTAGTTGTGGCAAGTTGGGGCCACTCTTGATCACGGTGCACAGGCCTCTGACTATCGCAGCCTCTCTTGTTGCAGAGCACAGGCTCCAGACGCGCAGGCTCAGTAGTTGTGGCACACGGGCTTAGCTGCTCCACGGCATGTGGGATCTTCCCAGACCAGGGCTTGAACCCGTGTCTCCTGAATTGGCAGACAGATTCTCAACCACTGTGCCACCAGGGAAGTCCAGAAAATACAATATTCTTTACTAAGTAAGAATATCCTTAAGTGATATTTCACTTAAAGAGAATCCAATGAAAGCCTAAAGCAGTATATTCCTGATTAAAATCTATGACCATCAAACTAACGCCTTTCTGATACAATTGGTTCTAGAACTTTAATCTTTCGACTTATAATAGTTACAAACCAGGGCACTGATTCTTCTAAGTTATCTCTCTTGAATTTCATATTCCCACTTGCAGCAATTCCTAGATAACTGCTACTATTATTTTTAACCGTTTTTTTTGTTTTGTTTTGTTTTTTGCGGTACGCGGGCCTCTCACTGTTGTGGCCTCTCCCATTGCGGAACACAGCCTCCAGACACGCAGGCTCAGCGGCCATGGCTCACGGGCCCAGCTGCTCCGTGGCACGTGGGATCTTCCCAGACCAGGGCACGAACCCGTGTCCCCTGCATCGGCAGGCGGACTCCCAACCACCAGGGAAGCCCTGCTATCATTATTTCTGATGATGGTTATCATCTATGAAGTTGGAAGAGCTTCCCAGGCAATCTAACTCCACCTTCCAGTTTCTAGTTTCTAAATGAAACTCTCCTGAAAATGTTGAATAAGTACGTCTACTAGAGAAAACTACATCTAGTTATTGATTATGGGGAAACAAACTGCTGAAAGAATCAGACTAACACAGACACTATGCCCAACACATTCTAAATCCTCCCTTCTGGTATATTTCTTTAATACTAAGCTCGGGCAGTATCTTTTTGGGGGGAACTTTCACTGACAACACAGACTTGATTGAATGCCCCACCTATGGGGTCCAACTGCTCCCAATACATAAATCTTTCTTAAAAGTTAATACAGAGAATTGCAATCATATATTTATTATCTGAATTTCCATCTTACCAGTAAGTTAATCAACATCCCTGGAAACTTTTTTATGTCTTTCTACCGCTTAGACTTAGTATGGGCACAATGTGATGATAATTACTCTTGTGTGGATGGTTGAATAAATGCATGATTACATCTGTCATGGGAAGTGTCAGCATGGCATCACCAAGCACAGCAAAAATTAATAAGTTAAAGCTCTTGTTGACAATTAGCAGCCTTTTCCTTAGATATCCAACACTAGTTCATCTAATAATATTATGAAATGTGGGCTAATGTATAATTATTTTGTACAGTTCATAAAATCTTTGGTATTGGCCCCTTGAACTTGTACTGCATGTGACATGCTCTATCTCATGTCTAAAATTTGTTACCAGTGTCTGTTCCTACTATTTTATGAATCAACAGCTGAAGGCATGAATTATCAATATTTTTTTCATAAGCAGAGACTGCTTCATTTTTCATGATCATCCTGTGTTCTTGAAAGAAATTAAATATAGCATCTTTCAGGATTTCTCCCCCCTTTTTCTGGATTTCATGTATTCTGTCTTTGGTTGGTTTGGTTTATAGACTCCAAAGCTAAGGATGTCACTGTCATTTATTAATATACAAGTAGGTCAATGGTTGACCGATTTTGTGGTTATAGCTTGAATGCAGTTGTCTTTCGAAAGCTGTCATTCATTCAAAGACATCTTAAAAGAACTTTCTTCCTGAAAACTGAAAAAAAAAGTACTTTAGAGAGGCAATAGAGTTCCATACAATCTCCGTTTTTGCAGGGATTTATTACCAATGAAGCAAGTTGAATAAAAGGTGAAGATACCATCTGGAGATACAAAGAATAGGTAAACAGAACAGCCAAGGACAGTGCAAGCAGTTCTGGAAGCCTAGAAACAGAAATAATTATTAACACACCCACACACCATACACTGGGACTTCTGGCCCTTTAAATAGAATCACAAACCGAATTACCTAAGTATAATTAGTTTGATTATCAAGGGAGTAAACCTAATCAAGGTAGGACATTTTGAGGAGCAAAGTTCTACAGTATGACAAGTGTCCCTTTGGGCACTCCATGCAAGGACTTGCTGAGACATGTATCCAAATATAACTTACAGCCCTGTGTACCTGAAAGCAAGAATGGCAACTTAGCAAACCAATTACTCTGTGATTCTGAAGGTTGTTTGAGCTCCTTCAACTGTTGTTTAAGCGAAGCCAAAGAAACAACCTCAGTAGAAGAAATCCATTAAGAACACAGCTTCCAACAATACAACAGAGTTAGGTCCTGCTTGGAAACAGCAAAAGACAGCAGGACGTAGAATACAACACTGGCAAATGATGCAATAATGTTGCATAACGATCCCACAGTGAAGATATGAGGCTGGTTAAGAGCAGCTGCAGCTGCTTCGTTGATATACTTTTAACAAAATGTGAAAAGAATTGCTGAACAGTCTCTCTACCCTCATGGTTACATAGAATTACAGGTACGACACCACTGTCGGAGCTTTCGTGAAGAACACACACACAGATTGCAGACAGACACACGCATAAACTCCTGCTCAATGCCCGTATGTATAGAAATCCCATTTATGAAGGACAGACAACTAGGACACATTTAAAAGGCCAACCAAAGTAAGTTCAATGAAAGTAAATTTTCACAGATCTCACATGAACAATTTGGAATGAGAGTTCTGCCAAAGTATGTATCGAAAAGGAGAATTATTACCCAAACTATAAATCCACCCCACTGCCCCAAATTAGAATTGCAAGTTCAGATGATTTTTATCAAGTCAGTTCTGGTATGTTGAAATCTGAACATCTATCAAAGTGACCTAGGATTGGCTCATGATAATTTCATCTGAGAGAGGCACCAATGGAATGAAGTGTCCAGACGGTAGAATCAAGAAGAGGAAAATTGGCTGAAAGTTCTCAGTCATGTGTGAGGTTGAATGCAAGGTTTCTCAGTAAAAGCCAGAGGAACAATATCTTCCATAGTAACACGGGCGGTAGGAGACATATCCGTGGCCACCATAGCCACAGCCATAGCCCATGCCATCAAGGCCATAGTCCAGACTGCCATAGTAGTTGCCGTAGTGATAGCTCATCTTGTCAATAGTTGAAGATGTAGGTGAGAGCAAAGCTTTTGCTTGCAGACTATGAACTTCTCTGCTTCCTTGGGGCCTTTTATACACCCTTATAGTAGGTGTGACAAACCACAAGCCACCATGCCCTGCATTTCATCAGCTAATTTGCATGAAGACCATGTAATTAACATTGTGTTCATTTAGAGGGGAGGCCCACACCCATTAATGCTGGAATTCATTTACTGCTGCCTCATAAATTCCTGAAGGTATATCGTATACTTTTATCAAAAAAAAAAATTGCCATACTTCATCTCTGTAACCAAGCGTCATGAGTTTGCGTAGCTTGAAAGCCACACATATTATTTAAGCTTACCTTGAAATAAGAACATCGCCCCTCTGCAGACTTGAAGCACAGATGCACAGAGACTCCAGGTCGCCATGAGATCCTATCATTTAATCACCAACATTTTCATGACGTGTGTTTTGGCAGAGAAACCAAATGTTTAGATAAATATTGATTTTGCTTTGTTTTACTTTTTTGACAGGATTGATTTTGACATTTGATTGTAAATAATGTTTTTAGGCTAATTTATAGCACTGTCATTCTTACTGGTTTGTATGTTTTTATGTGGTTATATGGAGTTCACTTTTATGAGCATCAACATTTCTTAACCATGAGATATCAACAACATGTTTTCCAGTAAAAAGTAAGTATGTATATAATTTTTGTGTGTGTACAGCACCTCTGTGTGTTATAGTTAGTGTAACACATGCACTATTTGATGTCTATAGAATAAAATGTGTATATTGAGGGGTATTTTTAGTATAGTGATATCTAAAATACACTTCTCCTTTGTTAATTAATCACTTATACTGATTTAACTGATTTCCTCAATAGCTCCTAGTCAAATCCTATGTTCAGGAAAAGATACATTAAGAAGTATTTATCCAATACTACGAAGATCACATAAAACATCAACAATACAATGTGAAGAGTCAATGATATTTTAAGTTCTAGACAAGGGATTGTAAAAGTATAAAAATAATAAATAATGCTACATTCTCATTGAGTCCTGCCTGGCAAAATAGTCCAATAGTTTTTTGGGTGTTTTTTTGGTTTGTTTGTTCCTTTATTGCCATATACAATATCCAATTACTGTACTATTTCTGTTAATAAAATGTTTCCATTTCTATCTAGTTGTTGCTGATGGTATAAAGAATGATGATGGTATAAAGACTAATGGTATAAATATGGCAGGAAGGCTCTATTTACCATGGAAAGGATCAGGATCTTTATGAGACAGAATTATTAGAGGCAAAACACAATAATTTTCTATGGATTGATATTTTTAAAAACATCTGATATTAAAAATCTAGATCCTTTTCTTGACACAATTCCAATAGTGATAATAATTGAAAAAGGTAAACATATATCTTTTTTATTAAATAACTCTATGAACATATTGCTAAAAGAAAGCTAATCCTTCTTTATTTTTTTGTTGTCCAAGAAGATTGCTTCAGTTTAATGTACTATTAAATTGCATTATCAGTATAAAAACCATGTTTATACATTGTGAATGAACATTGGAATAAGGCAAGGATTTCCACAATTACCACTGTTATTGATCATCTTTATGTAGAGGATGTCAATGCACATGGAAAAGAAAATAAACTGAGAGATGATATAGTGGAATGTCAATATCATTATAAAATTTATCATATGGACACATTTGGAAAACACAAGAAAATCAAATCAACTACTTTTGAGAGTAAAAATTATATGGAAAGTTATAAACTAAACATTACTCAAAGACTTTCATGCATATGAACAGAGCCTTTTAGAAAGTATAATTGGATGATAGCTTATTCCAATTTCAATAACAATGTCAAATAGAGAAAAGGATTTTTCATAAAATATGCATAACACTGCTGAAAAACTTTATGGAAGGATATAGAAGACTTGAATGAATGAAGATTTATGTCATCCATTGTAAGAGAATATAAAGTACAGAAATGATCACTATCTTTCCAGTTTAATTCATAAAAATAATAGGTTCCTAATCAATATCACAGAGTGATATTTGGTGAACTTTCCAAAATTATCTTAATATTTATCTGAATAAAGAAGATAGTTTTCCACATTAGAACTTTTTCAGTAGATATAAAAATATGGAAAAGAAAACAACATGGCACCATCATTAGAATTAATAGTTTATGAGAATACAATAAAAAGTCCAATTTATCATTATGCTTATTGTTTAGTGTTTTATTTAGGAATTTTACAAATATAAAGTATTATTCATATAAATGAATTTTGGTCACCTTTTATGGTATACTTTTTAAGTACAAAAATAATGTTAACTTTACAAAATGTATTTTCATGTTGGTCTATCTGATCTTTGAACATCTGGAAAAAAATACTTTGGAAAGATTTATTGGGAATATTTTTACTTGCTTTCATAATTATTGATCAAATTAAATTGTCCATTCCTTTTTGAAGTATTTATGGAATAAAACATGACTGTTATTCAGATATTTTCAATTTCTTAGAATGGAACCTGAATGCTGTTGTACTATTATTTGAAGGGAAAAAAACCCTTCTGTTGCTATGTTATATCTTCTTGCTCATGTTTAATTTCATTACGCAAGAAACACACACAGACACAACATTTACATCATGAGTTTTTTTCCTATTTTCTTGATTTTTCCAAACTACTGATCAATTTATTACCCCTACAAATCTTCTATACTCTAATTTTTTAGCATTTGCTTTGATTTTTATTATTTATTCTTACATATTTTGTAATTGCCTTTTTAGTATTTTCCTAACTTTTTTTTGTTTTGTTTTGCAGTATGTGGGCCTCTCACTGTTGTGGCCTCTCCTGTTGCGGAGCACAGGCTCCAGACGCGCAGGCTCAGCGGCCATGGCTCATGGGCCCAGCCACTCCGCGGCATGTGGGATCCTCCCAGACCGGAGCACGAACCCGCGTCCCCTGCATCGGCAGGCAGACTCCCAACCACTGCGCCACCAGGGAAGCCCCTAACTTTTGAAGTATACAAATATGTCTTGCTAAATCATAAACATTTAAAGCTCTGCATATGTTTCATTTTATATGTTGAGATACAAATTTAGATTTTCATGTGCAGGTCTCATTTTCTAAATTTTTTATTCTTATTTTTTTAACACATTATTTAATTAAAGTACATATTTCAGTAAGGTTTTTGTTAAGTTAATCTCTAGTTTTCTAGCATCATGAGTTGACAATACAAGCACAATTTATTATTTTTGTAAATTATTGAGCTTTTTCTGAAACATAGAATATGCTTACTGTTTTTCTAAATATTCAACAAATATGTTAAAAAGAACCTATAGTTAAGAACATTACTATTTTTCTATAGCATCAATTGTATTTTTCATTTCATCTATGTCAATTATTTTTCTATATATAATCTCTCCTAAATTTATAATTTTATGATAAATTATCTAACACCAGTTATGTTTCTCTTAAATTTGCTTATTTCTAATACTTCCCTTCCTATTATTTCAAGCTCTATTATTTGGCTCACTGTTGACTATAGGTGTTGTAACTTTATTACCAATTGCAATCTTATCAATGTGTAGTAATACATTTGGACTATGTAATACTTTTCATTTATACTTTATTTCGTAAGACTTTTGCCGCACTTGTTTTCATTCTGTTTTGCCTTTTATAGTTCTGGCTATCTTTTCTTTAATATATAGTTACCTTTTTTGTGTTTAAAACAGCTGATCACTACTGCCACCTAGTGGCAGTATACTCCAAATTTGCTAGAAATATTACCGATTTGATAAATACTATGTTTGGAACAATAAAGTGATAATAGCTTAGATAATGTCATAAAGTTCTGGAGGTTATGTATCCTTCAATGTACCAAACCACTGAAAACTGTGAATATTATTGTCACCAAAAAAGTATATGAACACAGCATTTTAAATATAGTTGCAAGAGATGTATGGACAGACAGCCGGTAACAAACTCGAGGCACATGAAGTTAATAAAAGCTGAGTTAGATGATTTCATAGGCCACACATCTTATGGCCTAGTGTGGGACAGTCAAATTTCTAAATTATTGAGCTATTGAAGAATTTCTTTAATTAGTAAAAACATTAATCTTACTATTTCCAATTTCCCTTCACCCATAGGAAAAAAAGGAAGATAGTAGTTCTCCTACATATTGTAGCAGTCAATTTTTTGAGTTACGTAATTACTTACAGAAAGGGGTAAGTAGATCAACCATTTGAAAACCAAAGTCATGATTATTGGAAGGGAAATTTATCCCATTTTTTGACAAGCTTCATACTGGAGTCTTACTATAATAATAAAGGAAAGTCTTGACTAGTTTCCTAGGCATAGAGTGCAAACAGTTCACCTAGCAGAGTCAAAGTATTTACTTTGGTATGATTTGATAGGGGCTATCAAAGCTTTAGTGAGGTTCTCTGGTATGTCAGAGTTACATTGAGGGACACAAGTATTCTTCAAGGCAAAGGTGACCTTAATATGGGACTTCAAGTACTTCTAGTCACATTAGGATGATTAAATACACTGTATAATGAATTTATTAAGTTATCTTAATTTTATGTCATTAAACATTCAGTTTATGTAACTCCCTGTGTTATGATTCTTGATCCAGAAAACAACTTTTTGATTATGTTCAGTCTTACCATTCCTTACAGGAAAAGAGTAAGCTGATTATACTGGGTCTTTTGGCCATGCTAACAGTGATTTCTCAGGGTAAATTAATAAATTGTCTTCTCATTATGATTCCATTCCCCATATAAAATAGAGGTGATGTGGAGATAAAATGGGCTTTTGGTATTTCCATTTCCCTGTAACAGTAATTGGTCTCTGTAAATTAATAAAATGATCAGATTATAATTCAGATTTCCATATAGGTTAAGTATGAGGAGAATTCTCAAATCAAGCACACTTAAGTATTACATTTCCAGCAACAATTATTTCTTTTCGTATATGAATGAGTTAGCTATAGGTTTTATAGATGACCCACCTGAACTTGTTAATGTTCATTGGCCCCTGAGAAATGGATTTATTCTCAATATAGTAACTGCACCAAACCATCTAACTGAGCCTATAAGCTGAAGAGCTAGACTTTGAAGAGAGCTATATTTATCAGGACAATTAATGTTTTCCTAGGAGATTTCTGGTGATTTGACTTTTTTTCTTTGGGAGATTCTAGATACTTCTCTCTGTCCTCTGTGAGCTAAGAAGAATCAATTACATAATGAAATTATTTTTTTTAACATATACCTGGGGATAGACCCCTTACCTCTTGTACTCTGGAAACATATTGACCCAGCCCATTTTTAATGAATTTATTAAGCAATATTCTGGGCTGCCCTAGAAAGATGAGCATGAAGACATGTATGATCCATTACTGCAATGGCCCTTGTGCATGCCTCAGGGAGGCGGCCCACTACCTCATCTTCTTGGTAACTACAGATTGTTTCTGCTCTTATTATTACAGGTTTTTCCTTTGATGTATTAGTAGGTAAATATTGCATTTAGCTTTGCAAGTGCTGTCTTAATTTAATTGATGAAGTTTATTTTGTCTCTCTTTACCATTTTTTAACCCCATAAACTATCCGTCAGGACTACCACACCTTTTATTTTAAGTGTTTGAAATTTCTCCTTATATTCTATTACTTAGATGATGTTTACACTGTAACCAAGACAATTTCTCCCAAGTCAGTATCCTGGCAGCCTGAGATGGTTCTCATATAAACAGTAATATAAAAGTAAAATATAAACTGAATTGGCAACATGGGTGCATCTGTCAATTTTGATTTTCCTTTAGATCTTTCCTAAAAGATCAAAAAACAGATGGATCCAAAGTCTACAGTATTGAAGTATCATGAATGCAATCCTCATATTCTTAAATAAAGGAAAAAAAAACCTATAACAGGTGACAGTGACTTTCATAAAATTCTACTGTTAATATAGATAACTGTTGAACCACATGGCTTTCCACTCAACCAGAGCATAAATAGAATTCCTGAATTCCTGGAACTCTTCCAGAAATTTCACCTAGAATCAGTGGGATAAAATAGTTGTCTGAACTTAGTGAGAGAAACAAAATTCATATAGGATCCTTCAGTGTTATGCTCATTTTTTATGTAGAACTCTCTAACATATATCCTGGGATAAATTCAAAGTAGCAGCCTTAAAATATCTGGACTATGACATTTTCTCCAACCACAATAGGATTAACTTACTGATGTGTTCTTTGTAGTTATGCCATCTGCCATTGTTGAGAATTCTGGTAAGAACCAGTTTTCTGAAGTTTATTATTATAATTATGGGAAAAAATAAAACCTGACTTCAAGGACTTTGCATTCTCACATGACATTCTCTTTATTGTGTAGATATCATTTACTTCATTGTACCGTATATTATGAACTCTCATGGAAGTATGTTTTCTCAGATCTCAGGACCAGACACAATATCATTTGAGAAGCAGATTTACTTTTATCCTATAGATAAGAAATCATATGATTAATTTATATGAAAGCTACCAGAAAACATAGAACCAGTCATGGATCATTCCTAGAAAACAAAGCAAAAGACTCCAAAAGCTGTACAGTACATGTAATAATCATAAGATTTCAGCCTAAGGATAAGATACAAAACAATGATAACAGCATATGCACAAAGACTTTTATCACAGTTGTATTTATAATAAGAAAAAAAAAGGGAAACCACTTAAATGTTCAATAATAGAGAAATAGTAAGATAGAGGAAAATTACAATAAGGGAAAAGTATATTAATGTTATGGACCACTATGCCATAATTAAAAACAATATTTATAAGGCATTTTAATGCCAAAAGAAATCCCTAGTAGTAAAATGCTAATTAACCAAAGGAGTATAAAAAAATCACTATATGATTTCAGTGATCTAAATTATGTAAAATATCATAAATTAAAAAATGGGACAAGGGTTAATAATAGTACCTACCTTACAGGATTGTTATGAGAACAAAAAGAAAGAGTAAGGAAATTAGTACAGTAGTTCTGATCGCATAAGCACTCATTAAGTGTTGGCTTCTATTGTGCAAAATGTACAGGAATGCTCCTCTTAAAACATACAAAACATACATATCATTAGTAAGGTTGGTGCATATAGAAAGTATTCACCTAAAAGTCTTAATTGACAGAAGAGAACAAGATATTCATTTCCCAAGGTAATGGTAATGTTCTCCGACATAATTCTCTCAGCTGGATGTATGCACAGCATGTGAGGATGCTATTTAAGCAGCTGGCATATGATGAGTTCAGATGGAATATTTGCTTAGAGAACAAACTACTTGTTACCAGGGAGAAGGGGAATGGGGTAGGGGCAAGATAGGGGTAGGAGATTAAGAGATAAAAACAACTGTGTATAAAGAAAATAAGCTACAACCATACATTGTACAGCACAGGAAATATAACCAATATTTTATAATAACTTTAAATAGAGTATAATCTGTAAAACTATTGAAGCACTATGTTGTGCACATGAAACTAATATAATATTGTAAGTTAACTATACTTTAAAAAAATTTTCATTAAATAGATCGATTCAGGCTCCCTGACTTCAGAATACACTACAAAGCTATGGTAATTAAGACAGTATGGTACTGGCACAACAACAGAAATATAGATCAATGGAACAGGATAGAAAGCTCAGAGATAAACCCACACACATATGGTCAACTTATGTTTGATAAAGGAGGCAAGAATATACAATGGAGAAAAGACAGCCTCTTCAATAAGTGGTGCTGGGAAAACTGGACAGCTACATGTAAAAGAATGAAATTAGAGCACTCCCCAACACCATACACAAAAATAAACTCAAAATGGATTAAAGATGTAAATGTAAGGGCAGACACTATCAAACTCTTAGAGGAAAACATAGGCAGAACACTCTATGACATAAATCACAGCAAGATCCTTTTTGACCCAACTCCTAGAGAAATGGAAATAAAAACAAAAATAAACAAATGGGACCTAATGAAACTTAAAACTTATGCACAGCAAAAGAAACCATAAACAAGACGGAAAGACAGCCTTCAGAATGGGAGAAAATATTTACAAATGAAGCAACTGACAAAGGATTAATCTCCAAAACATACAAACAACACATGCAGCTTAATATCAGAAAAACAAAGAACCCTATCCAAAAATGGGCAGAAGACCTAAATAGACATTTCTCCAAAGAAGATATACAGATTGCCAACAAACCTGTGAAGGAATGCTAAACATCATTAATCATTAGAAAAATGCAAATCAAAACTACAATGAGATATCATCTCACACTGGTCAGAATGGCCATCATCAAAATATCTACAGACTATAAATGCTGGAGAGGGTGTGGAGAAAAAGGAACCCTCCTGCACTGTTGGTGAGAATGTAAATTGATACAGCCACTGTGGAGAACAGTTTGGAGGTTCCTTCAGAAACTAAAATTAGAACTACCATACGACCCAGCAATCCCACTACTGGGCATATACCCTGAGTAAACCATAATTCAAAAAGAGTCATGTACCAAAATGTTCATTGCAGCTCTATTTACAATGACCAGGACATGGATCAACCTAAGTGTCCATCAATAGATGAATGATTAAAGAAGATATGACACATATATACAATGGAATATTACTCAGCCATATAAAGAAACGAAATTGAGTTATTTGTAGTGAGGTGGATGGACCTAGAGACTATCATACAGAGTGAAGTAAATCAGAAAGAGAAAAAAAAATGCCGTATGCTAACACATATATATGGAATCTAAAAAAAAAAAATGGTCATGAAGAACCTAGGGGCAAGACGGGAATAAAGATGCAGACCTACTAGAGAATGGACTTGAAGACATGGGAATGGGGAAGGGTAAGCTGGGACAAAGTGAGAGAGTGGCATGGACATATATACACTACCAAATGTAAAATAGATAGCTAGTGGGAAGCAGCCACATAGCACTGGGAGATCAGCTCGGTGCTTTGTGACCACCTAGAGGGGTGGGATAGGGAGGGTGGGAGGGAGGGAGATGCAAGAGGGAAGAGATATGGGGATATATGTATATGTATAACTGATTCATTTTGTTATAAAGCAGAAACTAACACACCATTGTAAAGCAATTATACTCCAATAAAGATGTTTTAAAAATAATAATAAGTAAATAAATCAATAAATATCACAAAAAATAAATAAAATAGATTGAGAGCACACAACTAAAAGACAGACCATACCAAGGTCCTGGGCTACCCAGATATGTAAATGTGAACAGACCAAAGAGTTGTAGCAGATAGATGAAGATGTCAAAATTATTCCAATGAGAACTGAGCTCAGCCCTCCAACATGTAATAATACAAAATTAGTAAATTATGGTAGCTTTAAATTCATTCATTCTCACATTTATTCATTCAACAAATATATATTGTGCATAAACTATAAGGTCTTGCTTGAAGCTTCGGGGATCATTTTATGGAAAAGAAATCAGGAGATAAAAGTTCCTGTCCTCAAGCAGCATACATTCTTCTAGGTGAGAACAAATATACCAGATGATGATGAATTTTATAAAGGAAAAAATTGTACAGAAGGGGCTTAGAGAGTGCAGCAAGGAAGTTGAAGTTTTCAGTAGAGTAGTCAGGGAAGTCTCACAGAGAAGGAAATTGTGAGACAACTGTCAGAGAAGGTGAGGAAGCAAACTATGCTGATATTTGAGAAAAGTGCACTCCAGTTAGAAGGCACAGCAAGCACTAAGGCACTGACGGGGAAAGATTCAGAGAAATACCACAGGGGAGAAGAATGTTGAGAGTCAAATAATGGAGGCGTTTTAGAGGCCATTGGAGGAATCTGGCTTTTACCCTGAATGAGATGAGTAGCTAGTTGAGTATTTAGAATCAAGGAGTGCATGATCTTGCATGATTTATATCTCTTTCACCACCAGTAATTAGTCAAGGCTTCCTGTAGGGGTTAAGAAGAGTGCATAAATTCCCAGGCAGGTCTAGCTCTCCATGTGAGTAGGGAGCCAGTAGATTTCAACAGCCTCCAACAAATAAACAGGAGTTGACTGTTGAGGGGTGAAAGCATTCCAGGAGGCTTTTGCATGGCAATTGTCAAAGAGATCCAAGGAAATAAGGGCGGAACACTAAAAGCATCTACTATGTGTGACTTACAAAAAGACTCAGGTTATAGTGGAGAGGTGTCAAGAAATGGTTAGATTCTTGGTATGCACTGAAAGTAGAGTCAACAGAGGTTTTTGATAGATTGGATGCAGGCTTTCAGAGAGAGAGAGAGAGAGTCAAGGAACTCAAAAGCATTTGCCCTGAAAATATGGGAATGTCGTTAATTGATATGGGAAAAGTTGTGAGTAGATCAAATTTTTTCTGAGGCAGAGGAAGATGAGAAGATTAATTTTAGACATATTCCGATGACTATGAGACATGCAAGATTTATATAGATAATTTGACATATGAGTCTGAGTCTGGGTTTCAAGTGAGAGATCTGGGCTGGGAAGAAAAAAACAAATTCAAGGGCATGAAGATGGTATTTAGTATAGTTAGGATGAATGAGATCACTGAGATGTGGGGTGCTTTGTTATATCAGATTACTCAGATTAAGAAATTACCCAAAGGAAGGGAAGTTAATACCGTTTGATGAGATTCAGGAACAGTTGTTCTGATTGGTTCATAGCAATTAGAAAGTGCTGGCTCTTGAATTCCCTCTTGGACCTGCTTCTGCTAAGGCACTTTGAGCACTTAACCTAATATCTGCTCTGACATGATGGGCCATGATCTTTTCTTTCTACTTTCATTGGTTCAAATTAGTACAGAATAAGAATTTTGAAAGTCCCCAGTATTGGGTGAAGGAAGAAAGGGAAGAAGGAATCCTTAGTTTTCTCTTTAAACCATCTTTCTCACTGATAAAGTTAGAGTTTATTATATTAACTTCCTTGCATCTATTTACCAATCAATCAATAATCATATTTGACAATCTGAGGTGAGTGATTATATGCTCCAAAGTCTCCAATAAACAACAATTGAACAACTTATAGTAAATACCAAGTACCTAAGTACTAGGCACAAAAGAAAAAAAAAGTCAGATACAGATTCCTTGTTTAGGCTATCCTCATCATTTATAAAATTTACTATTAAGAGAAAACATTTTTCACCCAATCACAAAACCACAGATGTAAATATCAATGAAAGAAACTTGTCTTGATATCAAAATCAGATTATATTTGATGAAAAATAAGATCAAAAATTGTCTACATTGGCTAGTAATATAAAATTACTTCAATATATGAAGGTTACATAAGAGTAAAATGCTGAATTCTAAATATAATGGAAGTTATCCATTGAGTTTGTCCAATCTAGTGGATGAAATTGACATTCTGAAGTTTTAAATGTTGTAGATGAGAATAAATTTGCCATTGTTTAAACTAAACATAAATCAGAAGGTATAAAATAACTTAAAAGTAAAATCATAGGTTCAGTGATGAGTCCAAAGGTATAAGCTAAACTATAAGACGTTAAGTAGAATTCATAGGACAAATATGTTCCAAAGTTGCATGACTCAGAGCAGCTGTACCTATACCCACTGTAGCCATAGTCACATCCACATGCATAGCCACAGCTCAGGACACCATGGTAGTTGCTATAGTAGCTCATGGTTTCAAGAGCATAAGGTTCCGGGCTTCCCTGGTGGCGCAGTGGTTGAGAGTCTGCCTGCCGATGCAGGGGGCGCGGGTTCGTGCCCTGGTTTGTGGAGGATCCCACATGCCGCAGAGCGGCTGGGCCCGTGGGCCATGGCCGCTGGGCCTGCGTGTCCGGAGCCTGTGCTCCGCAACGGGAGAGGCCACAGAAGTGAGAGGCCCGCATACCGCAAAAAAAAAAAAAAAAAAGAGTATAAGGTTTCTCTAAGAACTACCTACACAAGACCTTTTACATCCATTCATAAAGGAGATATAAAGCAAGAACACTTTTATATTCTACAGACAATTAATGGGGAAAATATCATTAATATATTTCTTTAGGCAAGATGAGGTCTGCACGCTGATTAAAATTAAGATTACTTTGCTCTTATATTATGTACCTTACTCTTATATTATGTACTATACTGAAAAATGTATATGTTGGTTACAAAGTTTTTGCTTACTTTCCACCACAGTTTATATTAAGACATCTTTCTTTTTTATTGATTTTTATAGGAGTATAGTTGCTTTACAATGCTGTTAGTTTCTGCTGTACAGCAAAGTGAATCAGTTATACATATACATATATCCCCTCTTTTTTTTAGATTTCCTTCCTTTAAGGAATTCAGCATGTCCACATTGTATCATCTTGACATCCTAAGATGACAATACCCTATTACGACTATTTACTTTGTTTCTTGGCTCACATGAGAAACTATGAGCTACTTCAGGGCACAGACCCTGTATTACCCATCCCTCTACCCCACTGTCTCACAGGTTGTCTGACACATAGTAGATACTTAAATATTTGCTGAATGAATTGATGGATGAATGGATGGATGAATGAATAGATTCGTTTTTTTTAATAGATCTTTATTGGAGTATAATTGCTTCATAATACTGTGTTAGTTTCTGTTGTACAACAAAGTGAATCAGCCATATGTATACATATATCCCCATATCCCCTCCCTCTTGAGCCTCCCTCCCACCCTCCCTATCCCACCTCTCTAGGTCATCATAAAGCAATCTCCCTGTGCTATGCTGCTGCTTCCCACTAGCTATCTATTTTACATTCTATAGTGTATATATGTTGATGCTACTTTCACTTCGCCCTAGCTTCCCCCTCCCCACCCCATGTCCTTAAGTCCATTCTCTATGTCTATGTCTTTATTGCTGCCCCACCATTAGGTTCAACAGTACCTTTTTTTTTTTTTAAGATTCCAGATATATGTGTTAGCATACGGTATTTGTTTTTCTCTTTCTGACTTACTTCACTCTGTATGACCTACTCTAGATCCATCCACCTCACTACAAATAAATCAATCTCATTTCTCTTTATGGCTGAGTAATATTCCATTGTATATATGTGTTACATCTTCTTTATCCATTCATCTGTCAGTAGACATTTAGGTTGGTTCCATGTCCTGGCTATTGTAAATAGAGCTGCAATGAACATTGTGGTACATGACTCTTTTTGAATTATGGTTTTCTCGTGGTATATGCCCAGTAGTGGAATTGCTGGGTCATATGGTAGTTCCATTTTTAGTTTTTTAAGGAACCTCTATACTGTTCTCCATATTGATTTTATCAATTTACATTCCCACCAACAGTGCAGGAGGGTTCCCTTTTCACCACACCCTTTTCAGCATTTATTGTTTCTAGATTTTTTGATAATAGCCATTTTGACCAGCATGAGGTGATACCTCATCGTAGTTTTGATTTGCATTTCTCTAATAATTTGTGATGTTGAGCGTGTTTTCATGTGCCTCTTGGCCATATATATATCTTCTTTGGTAAAATGTCTATTTAAGTCTTCCACCCATTTTTTAATTGAATTGCTTTTATTATTTGATATGGAGCTCCATGAGCTGTTTGTATATTTTGGAGATTAATCCTTTGTCTGTTGTTTCATTTGCAAACATTTTTTTCCCATTCTGAGGGTTTTCTTTTCGTCTTGTTTATGGTTTCCTTTGCTGTGCAAAAGCTTTGAAGTTCAATTAGGTGCCATTTGTTTATTTTTGTTTTTATTTCCATTACTCTCGGAGGTGGGTCAAAAAAGATCTTGCTGTGGTTTATGTTAAAGAGTGTTTTTCCTATGTTTTCCTCTAGGAGTTCTATTTTGTCTGGTCTTACATTTAGATCTTTAATCCATTTGGAGTTTATTTTTGTGTATGGTGTTAGGTAGTGTTCTAATTTCACTTTTTACATGTAACTTAAATATTTGCTGAATGAATGAATGGATTGATGGATGTATGAATGAGTAAATTTTCATAAAAATTATTAATTTCTCAGAATGGTTTTAGGCAAAGAGAATTTATATTTGATAACTCATATTAACTAATTTCTATGGTAAAATTCTGCCAGTCCAATAACATGCCTACGATGAGATTATTTTCCTTAGTTAAAGTTCATAGTCACTTAGATTCCAAATTTTAATCCATCACCAATTTTCACAACATTACATGTAAACTACTAACCCCATTCTGGGCACTTTGTTAATAATGTCTAAGAATCAGTTTACAGCTTAGAACACATGTTTTGCTGGAGGTATAAGGGGAGACATTCAAAGGATAATCTGACAAACAGTTTTGTTCTCTCAGGACCAAAATTGTTCCACAATCGATAGATTAATCTCCCCTCTTATACATTTTAACAAGTATTGATTAGTTGGCATGAATTCTACCCATGTGAGCTAATCTTTCCAGACATTTAAGAATAGATCAAAGACCAAAATGGCCAATATCTTTTATGTGGTAGTGATATACATATAATTTATATTTAGGAATCCAGTAATGCTGACAAATACCATGTCATTCAGAGGCATCCTTGTTATTGATGTGAGTGTGTTATGGTAATTTTTCATCTGGATAATAATGCGTTTAGATAAAAGTATTACCTCTTGCTGCTAGATCTTACTACCAGGAGGAAAACAAGAAGCAGTTATTTGGGTAGCAGTGTTTGAACAGCTTAGACACTTCAGTAAGCTTTAAGTAGATTTACATAAAAATAACCAGAGAAATATTGTTTTACGGTTTTTATAAAAATAAGAGAATTTTCTTTAAAAATAAAAATCATTTTTTAGTATTTGAAAGTGACTAATAATTGACAAAAAAAATGTCCAGGATCAAGATAAATATAATTATCATCACATATTTGTTCAGTCATTTTACTCTAGTCATTTTCTGTTAACTTCTTAAAGAAATATTTCTTCTGATTCTAACATTCTGGTCAGAGCACAGATTTCTTTTCAACCTAGTTACTATATTTACATCATTAAATTTTACTAAGTATAGTTCTGTCCTGAAAACAACCTTCCCTCCAGAGGCATCCACGCTATAAGGCTTTGATGGAATTTATCATTGAGCACTTTCAGCCTGTCATCATCTTCAGCAACCTCAATGACAAGGCAGCTAATTCTGTCAAAAAAAGAAAAACAATGTTTTGATTTAAGAAGTAGGACATGTGAGACATCAGACATATGTGTGCACTATGTTGTTTACAAATATAGAATCTGTAGCATAGCTTTTTGTACATCCCACAAAACTGTAGCTCTATGGTATTCTCCCACTGGTGATGTATCAAATCCAAACTTATCTATCAATTGGCACAGAAGTGATGCTGGTAGAGCTGACACATCAGGTACAATGAATCTCACTATTCCACTGGCTTTGAACTTATTAAAAACCTTTATTGATGTGCAGAATTATTGGGGAACTAACATTTGTTGGGCACTAGTTTGTATCTGATATCATTAAAATGTCACAAAATCCAAAGAGACAGATATATCCCAATGTAGCATATCAAATAACTGAGGCAGAAAAGATTGAAATTGGTCAGAGATCACATAAGTGGTAAATAGAAGAGTGATGGTTCAAGTTCACATCTGCCCACGTATATGATTCTGACTTTGCTTTCTTTCGTTTATTTTGCTTTGTATTTTTATTACAGATGATATCACTTCCTCCTCTCCAGAGAAATTAAGAATTGAAATACTTAGGTTTTTCCCCCAACACACTTCTTTGGACCAGACATGATCATAACATGTCTGGAAGTTTACTCTACTAACCACTTATGAAGATGGAAATTGGAGCAACTGCCAGATATTTTTTCTGAAGTCATCATGTAAGGGTATACTAAAAATCACCTTTATGTAAGGGAGTACCACTCTAGGTGTGAGAAGACAAACAAGCTGACCAGCTATAAAACCATGAGACACATTGCATGTTTTTTTTTAATCCTCTTATGAGTTGAAGAACAATAGCCAAAAGAATATGGAGTAGCAAATATAAATTATTGCTATGGAGAAGCTCAATATTAAATTATGTAACAGAGCCATAGGCTGACAGAAAAAGATTCAAAGGCCAAGAGTCAGTGTGTGAGGGAGAATGGAGTGATTGTTTTGGACAGCTGCATTGGTTTTGCTAAGACTAAGTGAGATTTAAAGTTTGTCATGATTAGGGATAATTAATGTCAAATACTGTAGTACAATGAGGAACCCAGTTCTTAACAATGCATGCTCTGTGGAAAACAAGTTTTGTACATGCATTTGTATTTCTGCATCATCATCACCATCATCATCATCATCGTATATCCACATATACATAATATGTATATAACTTTTTCCTGTTTTGTTAACTCATTTATTTCGGAGCCAGATCTCTGTTATAGAAACTCTGCTAAGTGCTGACAACATAGAAATAAACAAGGCAAGGCAAGACACTTAAAGAATTCATAATCACTATATATATTTCTCGAAACATCATGTAGTTTTGTATATCTATACCCTTTTATTGGGTTGGCCAAAAAGTTTGTTTGTAGTTTTTCATAAGATGTTATGTTTATATGCTATTTCCTCTACCTGGAATGACCTCCCATCTTGTTTTTATCTGGCTACTTCATCATTGTCATAGAAAACTCAGTCCATGTGTCGTACCTCTGGATAATTTACCTTACCATCAGTCTGATGTCTGTCTTTTATGATCCCATGATGCCTCTGTGTGGCCACCTCTCTCAGAACACTTACTTGTAATGTAGACCCACCTGTCTGTCTAATTCGCTAGACTCCAAGCTCCTTCAGGACAGTGATTTTGTCTTATTTCTCTTTTTATGATACACTTCCAGTTTATATAATACATGTGAATTAATGAATTAATAAATCTTACTGAGGTAGACCTAAAATAAATAGCTATAAAATAAATACTAAGTCCTATAATAAAGAGAGTTCAGGGTTCTGTGGATGAGGAGTGAAGAGATAATCTAGGTCTGCCTGACATGACTAACTAGGTTGTGTGCGGGGAAGACAAGGAAACTCAGATGATGCACTGCTCAAGTTGAGAGTTAACAGTTGATTTAGATACAGGCTGGCAGACATCCCGCAGCATGCGGGATCTTCCCGGACCGGGGCACGAACCCGTATCCCCTGCATCGGCAGGCGGGCTCTCAACCACTGCACAACCAGTGAAGCCCCTAATTTATTTTTTTATACATCAGGTTCTTATTAGTTATCTATTTTATACATATTAGTGTATATATGTTAATCCCAATCTCCCAATTTATCCCACCACTAACCCCCCACCAAAGAGATGGTATTTAAAACAAAGTGGAAGGATGATTTTTTGGACAAGAGGGAGGACATGGTTTCCTCTGAGACTAAGATAAAAGGCTAAAAGACAGATATAAGAAAGAGGCCTGAGAACAAGTGAAAGGATTATCAAGTATCACTGAGGACTCAGCCAAAATGAGGGTGCTGAAAATGTGTGGTGGCATCACTCCATGCTGTTCTGGGATTTTCTCCAGCAGCTATTAGGAGCCTGAGTTTGGAGTAGAGAAGACTGGAATGAATGCACAGATGAGAGTTTACAGGGTAGAGGGATAGAAGGAGAAAAGAGCTTGCTGAAAGAAGTGTGATGGATGAAACAAAAAATAGAGATAGGAAGCCATATATAATTTATTGTCCAAACTAGTACACTTGAATGTTTCATGTGGCATTATCAATAATAATGTCAGGATAATAGATATAAACCATAGAACATATAGGAAATTAAGTAAAGAATAAAATAGATTTTTTAAGAAGGGGGTGTTTAAGGAAAAACTGATTTTGATTGTATAGATGAAATGGCGGGCTTCCCTGGTGGCACAGTGGTTGAGAGTCCGCCTGCCGATGCAGGGGACACGGGTTCGTGCCCCGGTCCGGGAAGATCCTGCATGCTGCGGAGCGGCTGGGCCCGTGAGCCATGGCTGCTGAGCCTGTGCGTCTGGAGCCTGTGCTCCGCAATGGGAGAGGCCACAGCGGTGAGAGGCCCGCGTACTGGAAAAAAAAAAGAAATGGCATGACTGTAATAGACATGAAAGGAACTGGGAGAATAAGGGATGTTAAGATATTGGGCTTAATTTTTAGAAAAGGAGCACTTTCTGATATTGACAAGTGTGAATCTGGGAGTTGTTTGCTAAAGTAGAGCAGAGGTGATGAGGGGATCAAGGAATTTTGAGTCAGAAATGCTTAAATTGGTTGTCTACATGATAATTCAATGTACTAAATGTACATATAATTTACTAAATATAATTTAGTACCAGGTGTCACAGTCTTCAAAGCTCTTGACTTAGAGATTATGATGGAGGTATAATAACAGATATCAGAAAGTATGGAGAGAGGCTGGATCAAGAGACTAAGGAATCAAGGACCTAGAATGGAAGTCTGATGGTACCCAGTGAAAGAAGAGTTGTCTTTATTTCCTGCCAGGAGACCCATTCAGAGATGCCAGCTTTGAACACCTGCTAAACACAGAAAACACAAAGACAACCAGCCAAATGATTGCTCTATGCCCTTCCCTACACTTGATTCAGTAAGGGAGCAAAACAAACAAACAAACAAACAAACAGCTAACAAGCAACTAAAAAGGTTGGCTCTAAAAGTGGAAAATAAAATTATCATGCGCTATCTCCCTTTCCTACTTCAGGCTACTAATCTGTTTCATCTAAGCCATGTACACTTGTGCTTGGTTTTTTATTATCTGTAAAAGGAAAAGGATACTTGAATATACTTTATAAGGTTATATAGGATATTAAATAAGTCTATATATGTTAATTACATAGAGGTTTGCCCAGTACTTATGTAGGTGATAGCATTCATCATCATCATCACCATCACCATCATCATCATCATTGTGTCATTAGAAGTTGAGTGTGGAGTCTTTTCCTCTCACTAACCTAAAATTTTGCATATTACTAATATTGGGAAGTGTGTTTGAACACCAAAAGTCAGAGTGGAATGATGTAGAAGAGAAGGGAGCAGCAGGAAAATAAATTACAGGGGAGGAAGCAGGGAACAGACTGAGGAGCACTGGAGGCTCAGATGACTGGGACGATTGCTCTGTAAGTGGACACTAGTGAAGCTCCTGTGTAGACAAATACCTCACCACAGTGCAAGTGTATTTGGATGAAACTTTCACCAGATCAGCATCAGTGACAGCCCAGAAAGTTGCAGTGTGGTAAATTGTATTATTGTTCTCATGTATTCTCTCTCCCCCACTCTGTAAAAGATTCTACATTCCCAATTCCACTGATTTTGGGTTTGCCATATGATGTGTTTGGTCAAGGAATATGAGCCCTTGTAATTTACATCACATGTGAACACTCTGTTTCAGAGACAAGTTTTGCCAGTGATTCTGTTTTTCTTTCCTCTTTGCAACAAAAATGTTCTCAAGAAGTGTCCTTCCTTCTGCTTAGATCCCGGAATGAGAAAACATGAAGAAGCAGACCCAGAGCAGCTGACCCAAACCTGTAAGGTGAGAGAGAAATTATGATTTGTTTTTGTAATGTGCTGTGTTGTTGAAATCGTCACCTCGGGAAAGCTGACTAATAACAGAAATTGTTACAAGAAATAGTGTGTTAGTGTATTAAAAAAAAAAAACAACTGTGTCATTGGATTCAAGTGTAGGTTGTGGACAAAGGGGAAAGCTGTCAGTGGAGGATGGAAATATGGAGACCTGTGCTACATAGTGCAAAATATTGGGTAAAGTTTTGTTTGCAATCATTTGGAAAACAGAAAATAAACTTGTGGCTTCAGATGAAGAGGCTATGGAGCAGAAATCATTACTGTGTCTTTTTTTTTTCATATTAATCAACTTCTTTGCAATGTTTCAGAAATACAAGGTAAAAAGGCTAGAACTGACTTTCTAGAAATGTCATGAATTAAGAATTAAATTAGAAAAAAATATATAATTAACTTCATTTTTACTTCATCAAATAAAATTCCTTATTTTCTCACCTATTATTTCTTTTGAAATAAGGGAGGGAAAGAGAATATATGGAACATATACATTTTAGTATCTAAATATTTCCGAACTTAAAACTCCCGAGGAACATAATTATGAGAAAAATAAATAAATGAGTAAAAGCTGACAACCATTTTGCTGAACTCAGATTATATAGACTGAGAAACTGGTATGGTATTAGTAGGAAGGACCTCACTGAGGTGAATGAGACCATAGTTCTTCTTCCTGGTGTGGTATGCGTTTTAATTTTAATTCAAATAAACATTTAAGCATGATTTACAAGTACTTTGTCTTAAATGATATAATTTAAAATTAGTAAAATACTAGAGATTTATTTTACAAAAATGGAAAATAAACAAAAAAGAATAAAATCCTTTACACATTGACATCACCTTACAATATTCAATGTTGGTAGTATGATGTATATCCTTGCTGTACTTAATTTTTTTTTAATTTTAGCATATTTGAAATTATTCAACATCTTTGAAAATTATTACACAGTTTTTATCAATATTTATTTATTTATATTTATTTATCATTCAATTTTTCTAGATTATTTTAATGACTGTATAGAGTTTCCAAACTAATTCATAATTTTTAAATCAATTTTAAAACATCATTATATCTCAGGCCATAAGGAATATCCCTCTGGGAATAAAGACCTACTGTTATCCTATTGAGCTATGTTTTTCTGCTTTGTTTAAACAGATGAACATCTGTGCCAATTTTCTGTTGTTGATTAGCATGCTGCTCCAAAATGTGTATGTCCTTCTCCCAGGAGATAGAAGATTTTGGGAAAGGAGAAAATGTAACACCTGCAGACTAACTTTTTTTTTCTATTAGAGAATTTTTAAAATGCCTCTTAGAATACCAAATAAAACAAGAGTGTTGAAATTGGATGTCAGCAAGGGCACACAGCATCTGTTCTAAGAGAAGATAATGAGGAGGGTCTGACGAATGCGAATGCCCGTTTTTTAGGATATTCACTCACTGAACTTGCAGAGACTCAGCTGCACAGCGGGAAAGTCTTTCTGATGACTACCCTAACTAGTGGATGATACATCCTGCTACTGCTCTAGACACATTTGGAAAAACCAATCTTCGTGCATAGTTCTGCATGTAAAGACCAAACAGGCTGAATATTGATGAGAAATCATGTATTAAATAAAAAAAAAAAAGCTTTTTTGACTCCCCCTCTTATTCTAGGAATCATGTCTCATTACCATTGAAGAAAGCAATCATATCATATTAACATCTCAATAAGTACCAAATATTACCTAATTTTTCTTTATAAAAATGAGATCATTGTATACATTATTATATATATTTTTGGAGAGTAGTAAATATTTTATTAAGCAGCATTAACAAGATGGGCACATTTTCCCCTTAAGTCCTTCAGTCTTGATAGTATGGTTCAGAAAGCTCTTAGAATCTTTTATTTAATGTTTTAATTTAATTTAATTTTTATACAGCAGGTTCTTATTAGTTATCAGTTTTATACACATCAGTGTATACATGTCAATTCCAATTGCCCGATTCATCACATCACCACCAACACACCACCATGGCTTTCCCCCCTTGGTGTCCACACATTCGTACTCTACATCTGTGCCTCAATTTCTGCCCTGCAAACCGGTTCATCTGTACCATTTTTCTAGGTTCCACATATATGCGTTAATATACGATATTGTTTTCCTTTTTCTGACTTACTTCACTCTGTATGACAGTCTCTAGGTCCATCCACGTCTCAACAAATGACCCAATTTCTTTCCTTTTTATGGCTGAGTAATATTCTATTGTATACATGTACCACATCTTCTTTATCCATTCATCTGTTGATGGGCATTTAGGTTGCTTCCATGAGCTGGCTATTGTAAATAGTGTTGCAATGAATATTGGGGTGCATGTGTCTTTTTGAATTATGGGTTTCTCTGGGTATATGATCAGTAGTAGGATTGCTGGATCATATGGTAATTCTATTTTTAGTTTTTTAGGGAACCTCCTTACTCTTCTCCGTAGTGGCTGTATCAATTTACATCCCCACCAACAGTGCAAGAGGCTTCCCTTTTCTCCACACCCTCTCCAGCATTTGTTGTTTGTAGATTTTCTTATGATGCACACTCTAACTGGTGTGAGGTGATACCTCACTGTAGTTTTGATTTGCATTTCTCTAATAATTAGTGATGTTGAGCAGTTTTTCATGTGCTTCTTGGCCATCTATAGGTCTTCTTTGGAGAAATGTGTATTTAGGTCTTCTGCCCATTTTTGGATTGGGTTGTTGTTTTTTTTAATATTGAGCTGTATGAGCTGTTTATATATTTTGAAGATTAATCCTTTGTCCGTTGATTCGTTTGCAAATATTTTCTCTCATTCTGAGGGCTGTCTTTTCGTCTTCTTTATGGTTTCCTTTGCTGTGCAAAAGCTTTTAAGTTTCATTAGGTCCCATTTGTTTATTTTTGTTTTTATTTCCATTACTCTAGGAGGTGGATAAAAAAAGATCTTGCTGTGATTTATGTCAAAGAGTGTTCTTCCTATGTTTTCCTCTAAGAATTTTATAGTGTCCCACCTTACATTTAGGTCTCAAATCCTTTTTGAGTTTATTTTTGTATATGGTGTTAGGGAGTGTTCTAATTTCATTCTTTTACATGGAGCTGTCCAGTTTTCCCAGCACCACTTATTGAAGAGACTGTCTTTTCTCCATTGTATATCCTTGCCTCCTTTGTCAAAGATAAGTTGATCATAGGTGCATGGGTTTACCTCTCGGCTTTCTATCTTGTTCCATTGATCTGTGTTTCTGGTTTTGTGCCAGTACCATATTGTCTTGATTACTGTAGCTTTGTAGTATAGTCTGAAGTCAAGGAGTCGGATTCCTCCAGCTCTGTTTTTTTCCCTCAAGACTGCTTTGTCTATTCAGGGTCTTTTTTGTCTCCATACAAATTTTAAGATTTTTTGTTCTAGTTCCGTAAAAAATGCCATTGGTAATTTGATAGGGATTGCATTGAATCTGTAGATTGTTTTGGGTAGTATAGTCATTTTCACAATATTGATTCTTCCAATCCAAGAACATGGTGTATCTCTCCATGGTATCATCTTTAATTTCTTTCATTAGTGTCTTATAGTTTTCTGCATACAGGTCTTTTGTCTCCCTAGATAGGTTTATTCCTAGGTATTTTATTCTTTTTGTTGAAATGGTAAATGGGAGTGTTTCCTTAATTTCTCTTTCAGATTTTTCATCATTAGTGTATAGGAATGCAAGAGATTTCTGTGCATTAATTTTGTATCCTGCAAATTTACCAGATTCATTGATTAGCTCTAGTAGTTTTCTGGTGGCATCTTTAGGATTCTCTATGTATAGTATCATGTCATCTGCAAACAGTGACAGTTTTACTTTTTTTTTCCAATTTGGATTCTGTTTTTTTCTTTTTCTTCTCTAATTGCTGTGGCTAGGACTTCCAAAACTAGGTTGAATAATAGTGGTGAGAGTGGACATCCTTGTCTTGTTCCTGATCTTAGTGGAAATGGTTTCAGTTTTTCACCATTGAGAATGATGTTTGCTGTGGGTTTGTCGTATAGGGCCTTTATTATGTTGAGGTAGGTTCCCTCAATACCCACATTCTGGAGAGTTTTTATCATAAATGGGGCTGAATTTTTTCAAAAGCATTTTCTGCATCTATTTAGATGTTCATATGGTTTTTATTTTTCAATTTGTTAATAATTTGTTAATTTTTCAATTTGTTAACATTGATTGATTTGCGTATATTGAAGAATCCTTGCATCCCTGGGATAAATCCTACTTGATCATGGTGCATGATCCTTTTAATATGTTGTTGGATTCTGTTTGCTAGTATTTTGTTTAGGATTTTTGCATCTATATTCATGAGTGGTATTGGTCTGTAATTTTCTTTTTTTGTAGTATGTTTGGTTTTGGTATCAGGGTTATGGTAGCCTCATAGAATGAGTTTGGGAGTGTTCCTTCCTCTGAAATTTTTTGGAAGAGTTTGAGGAGAATGAGTGTTAGCTCTTCTCTAAATGTTTGATAGAAATTGCATGTGAAGCCATCTGGTCCTGGACTTTTGTTTGATGGAAGATGTTTAATCACAGTTTCAATTTCAGTGCCTGTGATTGGTCTGTTCATATTTTCTATTTCTTTCTGGTTCAGTCTTGGAAGGTTATACCTTTCTAAGAATTTGTCCACTTCTTCCAGGTTGTCCATTTTATTGGCATAGAGTTGCTTGTAATAGTCTCTTAGGATGCTTTGTATTTCTGCGGTGTCTGTTGTAACTTCTCCTTTTTCATTTCTAATTTTATTGATTTGAGTCCTCTCCCTCTTTTTCTTGATGAGTCTGGCTAATGGTTTATCAATTTTGTTTAACTTCTCAAAGAACCAGCTTTTCATTTTATTGATGCTTGCTATTGTTTTCTTTGTTTCTATTTCATTTATTTGTGCTCTGATCTTTATGATTTCTTTCCTCCTGCTAACTTTGGGTTTTGTTTGTTCTTCTTTCTCTAGTTCTTTTAGGTGTAAAGTTAGATTGTTTATTTGAGATTTTTCTTGTTTCTTGAGGTTAGCTTGTATAGCTATAAACTTCCCTCTTAGAACTTCTTTTGCTGCATCCCATAGGTTTTGGATCATCATGTTTTCATTGTCATTTGTCTCTAGGTATTTTTTGATTTCCTCTTTGATTCCTTCAGTGACCTCTTGGTTATTAAGTAGTGTGTTGTTTAGCCTCCATGTGTTTGTATTTCTTACAGATTTTTCCCTGTAATTCATTTCTAATCTCATAGCGTTGTGGTCAGAAAAGATGCTTGATATGATTTCAATTTTCTTAAATTTACTGAGGCTTGATTTGTGACCTAAGATGTGATCTATCCTGGAGAATGTCTCGTGCGTACTTGAGACGAGAGTGTAATCTGCTGTTTTTGGATGGAATGTCCTATAAATAACAATTAAATCTATCTGGTCTATTGCATCATTTAAAGCTTGTGTTTCCTTATTTATTTTCATTTTGGATGATCTGTCCATTGGTGTAAGTGAGGTGTTAAAGTTTCCCACTATTACTGTGTTACTGTCGATTTCCTCTTTTATAGCTGTTAGCAGTTGCCTTATGTATTAAGGTGATCATATGTTGGGTGCATATCTATTTATAATTGTTATATCTTCTTCTTGGATTGATCCCTTGATCATTATGTAGTGTCCTTTCTTTTCTCTTGTAACATTCTTTATTTTAAAGTCTATTTTATCTGATATGAGTTTTGCTACTCCAGCTTTCTTTTGATTTCCATTTGCATGGAATATCTTTTTCCATCCCCTCACTTTCAGTCTCTATGCATCCCTAGGTATGAAGTGGGTTTCTTGTAGACAGTATATATATGGGTCTTGTTTTGTATCCATTCAGCAAGCCTGTGTCTTTTGGTTGGAACACTTAATCCATTCACGTTTAAAGTAATTATCGATATGTATGCTCCTATGACCATTTTCTTGTTTTGGGTTTGTTCTTGTAGGTCCTTTTCTTCTCTGTGTTTCCCACTTAGAGAAGTTCTTTTAGCATTTGTTATAGAGCTGGTTTGGTGGTGTTGAATTCTCTTAGCTTGTCTTTTGCTTGTCTTTAAAGCTTTTGATTTCTCCATTGAATCCAAATGAGATCCTTGCCAGGTAGAGTAATCTTGTTTATAGTTTCTTCCCTTTCATCACTTTAAGTATATCATGGGACTCCCTTCTGGCTTGTAGCGTTTCTGCTGAGAAATCAGCTGTTAACCTTATGAGAGTTCCCTTGTATGTTAATTGTCATTTTTCCCTTGCTGCTTTCAATAATTTTTCTTTGTCTTTAATTTTTGCCAATTTGATTACTATGTGTCTTGGCATGTTTCTCCTTGGGTTTATCCTGTATTGGACTTGCTGCACTTCTTGGACTTGGGTGGCTATTTCCTTTCCCATGTGAGGGAAGTTTTTGGCTATAATCTCTTCAAATATTTTCTCTAGTCGTTTCTCTCTCTCTTCTCCTTCTGGGACCCCTATAACGCAAATGTTGTTGCATTTAATGTTGTCCCAGAGGTCTCTAGGCTGTCTTCATTTCTCCTCTTTCTTTATTCTGTCCTGCAGTAGTGAATGCCACAATTCTGTCTTCCAGGTCACTTACCTGTTCTTCTGCCTCAGTTACTCTGCTATTGATTACTTGTAGTGTAGTTTTCATTTCAGTTCTTGTATTGTTCATCTCTGTTTGTTTGTTCTTTAATTCTTCTAGGACTTTGTTATACATTTCTTACATCTTTTCGATATTTGCCTCCATTCTTTTTCCGAGGTCCTGGGTCATCTTCACTATCATTATTCTGAATTCTTTTTCTGGAAGGTTACCTATCTCCATTTCATTTAGTTGTTTTTCTTGGGTTTTATCTTGTTCCTTCATCTGGTACATAGCCCTCTGCCTTTTCATCTTGTCTATCTCTCTGTGAATGTGGTTTTTGTTCCACTGGCTGCAGGATTGTAGTTCTTCTTGCTTCTTCTGTCTTCCCTCTGGTGGATGAGACTATCTAAGAGGCTTGTGCAAGTTTCCTGATGGGAGGGACTGGTGGTGGGTAGAGCTGACTGTTGCTCTGTTGGGAAGAGCTCAGTAAAACTTTAATCCACTTGACTGCTGATAGGTGGGGCTGGGTTTCCCCCTGTTGGTTGTTTGGCCTGAGGCAACCCAACACTGGAGCCTACATGGGCTCTTTGTTGGTGCTAATGGCAGACTCTGGGAGGGCTCATGCTAAGGAGTACTTCCCAGAACTTTTGATGTCAGTGTTCTTGTCCCCATGGTGAGCCACAGCACTTCTCCTCCTCTGCAGGAGACTCTCCAACACTAGCAAGTAGGTCTGGTTCAGTCTCCCATGGGGCCACTGCTCCTTGCCCTGGGTCCCAAAGTGCACACTACTTTGTGTGTGCCCTGCAAGAGTGGAATCTCTGTTTCCCCAAGTCCTGTTGAAGTCCTGCAATCAAATCCCACTAGCCTTCAAAGTCTGATTCTCTAGGAATTCCTCCTCCCGTTGCTGGACCCCCAGGTTGGGAAGCCTGATGTGGGGCTCAGAATCTTCACTCCAGTGGGTGGACTTCTGTGGCATAAGTGTTCTCCAGTCTGTGAGTCACCCACCCAGCAGTTATGGTATTTGATTTTACTGTGATTGCTCCCCTCCTACCATCTCATTGTGGCTTCTACTTTGTCCTTGGATGTGGGTATCTTTTTTGGTGAGTTCCAGTGTCTTCCTGTCATTGATTGCTAGTTGTAATTCTGATGTTCTCACAAGAGAGAGTGTGAGCACGTCCTTCTACTCCACCATCTCAGTTCAGGGCCAGGCAAAAAAACAAAAAAACAAAAAAAAAATACTACATTATTATTCAACTTGCTTTTTCACTTAAAATCAAATGTGATTAAAAAAATAGAAATCTATCTTATTATTTTAAAATGTGCATAGAAGAGAAACTTTATCTTCCATCTACATCAGACTAACTAGTATTGGATTTGCCTTCCTATTATATTAAACTGGACAAAATATCTGAAATAACTGTTTTCAGAAATCGTGCATTGTGCAAGAGATAGTTCAGGACTGTACCTTGCCTAGAGGGAAAAGAAAATATTTAAACCCTACTATCACTTTAGCTTTCTGCCTATAATTCTCTCAGGCCGACAGTTCAGGGAAGAGAACTCCAGGAGAGCATGAGCTTAATAGTGTATTGAGCAAAAAAAGATCAGATTTCAAAAAGTGTTTGTAATTTTTGAGTCAGAGTAATAAAGAACGGTGAGCTATGCAGGGAAAGAACTCTAGACATTTACACAGGGGTACTCTTGTGTCTGCTTTATGGAACCCTAAGACACTCAAGTGTATAGTGAAATTCCATGAGGGACCAAGAACAACTGTACACCTGTAGCTAAGTAATCCCCAGAAATCACACAAGGCTGGGAGATACATGAGTTATACCAGTGTGAAGAGACTTCACTGAACCTGGAGATTAACATACTAATTGAAGTAAGTCAGACAAAGAGCGGGCTCCACCCACTTTCTTGCACATATAACTTGAGAAATCCTCACTTTACGCCCCTGCAATTGTGCTTCTTACCTCCAGCCCAGATGCTTTCCTGTCAATATTGAGATATGAGATGGTGGAGCTTCTCCCAATACGTATGTACGTGTATCTGAAAGAACAGAAGAGTTAATACCTCCCTCTGGAGTGAAAATCTAAATTAGATTTGATCACACTCCATAAGACAGACTTGTTCAGTTTGTAGGTTGCATCTGTTTTTTACAATTCTCTTAATTAGCTAGGGCCAAACCCTGGACAGAACTACTGAAAAATTTGTTGGCCTTAAGAATCATGAGCTTTATAAAAATGAGAATTGCTGTGGCAATGAAGCCACAGAGTCTGTGTTGTGTGTTTCACCCATTTTTGTTAGTATGTAAATGTTCAGGGCAGCAGATAACATTCAGAATTCAGAAACCTCCTCCTGCTTCTCTACTGAACTACTGAATCCCCACCTCTAGACACCATGTGTTGCAACTACTACAGAAATTCATGTGGTAGCTGTAGCTATGGCTGTGGCTACTGTTCTGGATGTGGCTGTCTCATTGTCTGTGGATACAGATCTGGTTATGACTCTGCCTACTGTGGATAATGGTCATTTTATATGGATGTCATTCTTCCTGCAGCTAGAATATAACTCTAATGCACCTTTTCTTCTAAAATCATCATTCCAAGATCATTTCTGTCTCAGTGTCTCATAATCACACCAGATCCCACTGAATTGAGAACAGTAAGAGACTTTGGGAAACTGATTGTCTTCTTGAAAGTCCTATTTGTAATTGAGGGGGCCTGAGTTACTCCATAATGTTCTTGGAAATTTGAAAATCTCATCTGGGTCATATTCCAAGTGTAAACCCACTGCTTTCTTACTCTATGTTTCTATATTGTGATTATTTCCAAATAAATGTATTTTATTGGTCCTAGCAAGTTTGTGTATCTTTTATCTCAGACATGCTACTGATTTATATTTTTGTCTCCTATTTATGTGTCTTCTTCAGAGGCTGGCAGGACAAATGCTCAGCTGTTCATTATAATTGTATATGTCTGGCTTCCACTCTGACTGGTCAGTACCCATGACATATTGAAAGTTACATATCTTGAATTTCACCCCCAAAATAATGTCTCCTTATTAGATGAGACTTGTGGTCTTAATTCATTTTACTTAAGAGTTTGTTTGGAAACATTTGTGTGTCATGATCCTGGGTCTATCCATTTCTTTCTTTTCATATTAATCAGCACTCATGTACTCATCAACACATGCACGCACATACACACACACACAGATAATTGCCTCAGAAAAAAATTATTGGAAAAATGTTAATAATGAAAAGAGTAAGCTGGAAGAGGAGAAACAGAAGGCTCAATATTTAGGTGTATAAATAACCTGGAGACTCGCTAAATGGTCCTGGATATAGATGGTGGCATAGAGAATTAAAAAGAGTAGATGAGCAGGAGGAACTTTGTGAAGGTAAAACCTATAAGATCTTAGACATCAGTAGTGAAGGAGAAGGGGGAAAATATAGAGAATATAATTTCTAAAAAAGTATTTATTCTTGGCACATAGAATTTTGGGGTATTCAGAGTGGTATATACAATTATATATCTGAAAGACTGGTATTGCAAAATTAGTAAGACTAGGATTGCAGATGTATTCTGTGTCTTTCTAGAAACACTAAATAAGTTGGGTGAAAGGGTGAAAATGACCAAAAAATTCTCAACACAAGAGCTCTTTCAAATATGTGACACCATCTGAAATAAGCATGACTCCCTTATTCAGTGCTTTACCACTGGGTGTATCTAAATCCAGGCAAGATCACCCACTACTAGAATTATTTTGGGGGGAAATTATCAACTCAGGGAGAAGGGTGAAATTAACTCCTCTTACATATCCAATCCTGTCCCACCCTATTCTAGGATATTACAAGTTAGAAATGAATTTGAGCTTTGAAGCCTGAGTAAAGATGGTGATGCTGATACCAGGAAAACATAGAACTGAAAACATTTATGTTTCTATATCTGGGAAAGAGGCCAATTACAATAGGTTTTGGCTTTAGAAATCCCATCTTCATGTGGGCTATAAACAGACTACAAGAACTGAAGTCAAGATTCAGCCACCTGTGGTTAAATAAATTGATTGTTCCTAGAATCCCTTGAAACTTGAAAGAAATTTCAGTCTTGAGAAGAAGAAGGGCAAAAGAGGATGGATGGATAGATTGATTGTTACTCTTGAAGGAATAGAATCATTTCTTATGAATTAGATAATTAGTAATCTCATTCATCAAACACTTAACTCTTAATAGAGGACATTTCATTATATACTCAGAATGAGAACAAAAGCATTCATCCCTGCTTTCTAAAAGTGTGGGAAAGACAAAAAAGCTCACAAGCTACAAAGATCAAACTATTACTATAATATAATTATACATAAAGTTGTTTGGGAAATACAGAGAAAGGAATCAGAAGAGAGACAAGGACTAAGAAGAAGTAGAGACAATGGCCAGGAATCTTTCTGAAAAGAGACAAACTTGTAGCTGAAATAGGGAGGATGAATAAAAGTTGGTCAATCATACAAAGGACAGAAATAGCTTTTGGGGCAGGGGAGAAGGAGGAAATACATTTCAGAAAATGTCCATATGCTGGAATCTTATTGCAACAGCTATCATCCATCCTGAAGGAAATATAACCATTAGTTGGGCTTAAGGAATAAATTCACAGATGTGAGTAAGTAGAATTCTAAGATGACCCCCATGACACACACCATTGTCTGATCCCCTTCCCTTCAGTGTGAGAAGGACCTGTAACTTGTCTCTAAGCTTGGCAAAGGTGATGGAATGTCACTCCTGTGATTATAATTATATTTGGGGTTGGCAAAGAAAACTCTAGATGGATAAATTTGGATTTCAGATTTAAAGAAATAATTTTTTAGTATGTTTCATGCAAAATCTGTGTCATACTTGCAAATCTGGAAACTCAGTTAATTTATACAGAAAAGATACTTTGCAGGTGTCCTGGCTGATACCTTGATTGCAAAATTGTAAGACCTTGAGAAGAGATCCCAGTTAGGCTGTGCTTAGACTCCTAATCCACTAAGACCCTGCAGGCCTAAATGAGTGTTCTCCTGAGCTGCTATTTTTGTGGTAATTTATGAGATTTTCCCTGCTGTTCTCTAACATATCTGGTAAGAGGTATAGTTGACTTGATGACCTGGATGTCATATCTGCATATCAGTAGAGAGTAGGAGATATCAAGTGTAGATCACTTTGGAGTAAAAGTGAGAGGGTGAGAGGCGCTATCAGCCATACTTGATGGAAATGGCTTATGAACAAAATATTGAAATAAATCTTATTTAGGACCCTAAGTGACATTGAAATAGTGAGAGCCTCTGACACGTGCGAATTTTGTAACAGAGTAATTTCACAATGAAATGGGTCATCATAGTAAACGATAAGCTCCTTATTACAGCAAGTGTTCATGCCTTCAGTGATTGGAAAGAAACACTTTATGTAGCATAACAAAGAAGAGCAAATACTTGATCTTTGTAATGTAGCTGTGGACTTTTAGTAAGTTTCCTAACCACTTTGTATCTCAATTTCCATATTCATTGGGATCAAATAGATTAAAATGTTTGAAGGAAATTTGTGACTGACAAAATATACAACAGTTATCGTAAAGCAGGGGTCCCCAGCTGGCGGCCTGTTTGGAACCGGACCGCAGAGCAGGTGAGTGGTGGCAAATGAATGAAACTTCATCTGTATTTACAGCTTCTTCCCATCGCTCGCATTACCACCTGAGCTCTGTCTCCTGTCAGCATTATGGTGAGTTGTATAATTATTTCATTACATTTTACAATGTAATAATAATAGAAGTAAAGTGCACGATAAATATAATGTGCTTGAATCATCCCAAAAGTATGATCTACTCCCGACCCCGGTCTGTGGAGAAATTGTCTTCCACAAGCCTGGTCCCTGGTGCCAAAAAGATTGGGGACCACTGTTGTAAAAGATATTATGTTTTTGTTCTTCCTCTGGTTTGAACTAAATGACAACATAGAGTTGATAAAAATTTATTGAGGAACGGTTCTAGGGTAATACATTATCAGAATATTATATTCATGGGTATTCAAATTCATAGACACTCTGTAACTACAATGTTGAGGAGTTCCTGTATAGTGCAGCATTGTGTTCTTAAGTAAACTAGTAAAAGTAATTAGTCAAACTCATTTTAATAGCTGCATTCAAAACATAAACTTCCCTGCCGTTCCCAGAGCCTTGCTACATAAAATATATTTTTTGGAATCATGTGTTCAGATGATTAGATAATTGAAGAAACTTTCCTTATCAATTTATAATTGGCTTAAAACAGTGCCTGGCTGACAACAAGCAAACATGGTTTGATATGAAGCCGATGCTATAGCTATGAAAAGACCAAGTCCTATCATTGTCAACTGACAGGAGTTATAGGCACATATTAGGTATTAAATAAATATTTATTGCATAAATGACAAAATTGATGGTGTACTCTGGCCCTTTCCATCAGTATACAAGGTTTCCATGGTAGTGGGTGACATTAAAATTTCAGAAACGTCCTTCTGTATCTCAGTTGAAACTTCACCTTCTGCTACATGTGTTGCAACTATTATAGCAACTCCTATGAGGACTGTGGATATGGCTCTGGTTATGGCCACAGATATAAAAGAATAATAGCTATTGTTTATGTTTTATTGGATTTTTAAAAATATTATTAATAAATAATATTTAATTAAGAATATTAATAAATGATCAGAATAAAGATGAGAAATCATCACCAGGAACTTCATTGAGAGTCTCCTAAAATACCAAGATTGAGACCATATTAGTCTTCATTCACTTGGGCCAGACATGTGTTTTACATGATGTTAGTCCATCCTAGTCACCATCTTCTGGTGACAGGGATTCTGCCAGGAGACAACCAGAGTTAGACACAACCTAAAGACTCACTGAGACAAACCTCAAAATGAGGAGATCTTTACTATGGGAATATAGGATTGTCAGGCGTATCAACGAGCTGCATATAGAGATTTTTATCTGTAAGTGAAAAGGGTAAGTCTGAATACATGCTGTAGGGGTGGAATTATATCTGTCTAGAGGCACGTGTTTCAATATAGACTATCAGAAAAGAGAAAATTGCAGTAGAAAATAGAATATTTGATAGTAGTAGCACTACTGTTTTTGCCAGTGACCTGAGTCAAACATTGAATTTTTCTAAAATGAGACTTATGTTAGATCAACGTAGAGCATGGTAACTCTTGGTGCTGCACATGAAAATAGTTTTACACAGATGCTTATTGGAAAAAAAATTAGCTATGCCTTATCTGTTTTGCTACATCAGTAACTAAAATAGCCACAAAGTCTAGTTTCTCTCTATCTCTCTCTGTCTTTCGGTCTCTGTCTCTGTCTCTGTCTCTCTCTCTCCCTCTCTCTTCTCTCTCTCTTTCTCACACCTACAGACACACACTAAAGAAAATGAAAATCATGGAGAGAAATGTATATATATGATAAACACTGCATATTGTGAAAGTTATTAGCTTTATTGGAAAGCAAAATTAGAAATTTTCCCACATGCAAATTGTTAATATCAGATGTAAACAAACATATGAGAGTAACAAAGTATCAAAGATCTTTTCCTACTAATTGTTGGAAAATCCCACCAATCAATGCAGTTATGACTCATAGTAGTCAAAGATTAGACTTGGTCAAATTTGGACAGAAAATAATAATATTTGTATAATATTTTGAGAGTGAAAATTCTATTTCCTTTATGAAAAAATTTACATTGATGTGATCAAAATTTACATTGATGTGATCAAAATCTATTTACTGATAATAGTAAATGTCTTGCCTCTTTCAAGAAGGATCCTGAATAACATTTTGCCATAATAATGTGTTTAAATATTTTGTTAATAAAAATATACCTACATGACACATACATAGAAAGTAAAACATTTTGAATGAATAAAACATTGTTTCATTTATCAGTTTGATTATATTAAGATCCTGTTCCCTTTTTTAAATTTCTTATCAAGGCAGATGAAGTCAGAAAAATAAATATTTTGTGTCCTCACACCACTGATAATTAGGGGAGAACTTATTAAAAATACAGAAGATCTCCTAAATTACCTTTATGCTATACTTTAATCTTCACTTTATTCTATTCTTTAATCTCATCACCACTACATAAGGAAGACACCACTGTTTGACTCTGGGCTGGAATAAGAGTTGAAACTATCTTATGGAGGGGTTTACAGTTTTGGGAGGTCAAGAACAAAAAAGAATTATTTGTGATCAACTTCAAGTCAAATGAAACAACTGAAAATGCTCCTTGCTTATGTGATATCTGGTTAGAGAATGTTAAAGTGAAGGTTTGTTATGTAAGATAGTTTTGTAAGTGTGACTGTACCATCTTATTAAAAGGCCTCAGTTGGTTAAAGCAAATCTCCTTAATGCGTTAAGGAATTATGCTCCAGTCTTGAAACAACACACTAATTACATTAGTTATAAAATTAGCCCACCCACACCTAGGGAATATAAAAGGCTCTCTGCAAGAAGAAATGTCCAGACTGAAGTAATCTACATCCTTTCCTACTCCAAATGGAACAACCAATACCATGTGTGGCTACTATGGAAACTACTATGGGGGCCACAGTTATGGATGATGTGGCTATGGAGACCTGGGCTGTGGCTATGGCTGCTTCTAGGGCTGTGGCTTCAACAGACTGGACTGTGGCTATGGATATGGCTTCCACACTCTCTGTGGTTGTGGCTGTGGATGCAGCTCTGGCTATGGCTCTGGCTTTGGCTACTATTACTGAGGATGCCATAGAAGAAACTCATCCTCTATACCAGGACATCAGGATTCACCACTTCTGAACCCCATATGTTCTGTACCTTTCCCTTGGACTAAGATTATCCTATATCAAGGAAGTTTATTGTGGTCTGTTGTTGACCTACCATCTAACCTATACATTCCCTGAATGTATCTCATTAAGTGAGATAAAGTGAAATTCACCTGTGATCTCAGAGTTCTGCCTTGTTGATATCTATTAATCCAACTGGTCTAATGTGTCATTTAAGATGACTGTTTCCTTATTGACTTTTTGTCTGGCTGATCTATCCATTAATGTAAGTGGAGTCTTATAGTCCCATACTTTTACTGTATTTTTGTCAATTTTTCCCTTTATCTCTTTTAATATTTGCTTTATATATTTAGTTCCTCCTATATTAGGTGCATATATGTTAACCAATGGTACAGCCACTTCTTGTATTGATTATTTTATCATTAAATAATGGCCACTTTTTGTCTGGTGTTACAGACTTTGTTTTAGTCTGTTTTGTCTGATATGAGTATTTCTACTCCAGTCTTCCTTTGTTTCCATTTGCATGAAATATATTTTTATCATCTGTTTTAGAGTTGGTGTAGTTCTGATGAACTCCTTTAGATTTTGTTTGTCTGAGAAGTTCTTTATCTCTCCTTCAATTCTGAATAATAATCTTTCTGGGTAGAGTATCTTAGGTTGTAAGTTTTTCCCTTTCAGTGCTTTAAATATATCATGACACTCAGTTCTGGTCTGCAAAGTTTCTGCAGAAAGATCAGAAACTGACAACTGACAGCCACGTCAACACTCCCTTGTATGGAACTCTTTGTTTTCATTTTGTCATCTTTAGAATTCTCTCTTTAACTTTTGCCATTTAATTATGATATGTCTTCATCTGGGTCTCTTTGGGTTTATTTTGTTTGGGACTCTGTGCTTCCTGTACCTGGATATCTGTTTCTTCATGTTTATTTTTCAGCCATAATTTCATCAAATTCATTTTCTCTGGTTTCTCTCTCTCTTCTCCTTCTGGGATCCATGTAATGTGTATATTAGTATGTTTGATGTATTGTTTTTATTTTTTAATTTGTTTTCCTTTTTTCTGTTTTGATTGGGTTATTCCCCTTATTCTCTCTTCCAGATTATTTATGTGTTCTTAAGTATTCCTTAGTCTGCTGTTATTTACTTCTAGTGTGTTTTTCATTTCAGTTATTGTATTCTTCAGTTCTCACTGATTCTTTTTTATATTTTCTAGTTCCTTGTTAAAATTCTCACTGTGTTCATGTATTATTTTCCCTAGTTCGGGTTGCATTCTTATTACTAATACTTTGAACTCTTATCTGTGAATTATTTATCTCTGTTTCATTAGTGTTTCTTTCTTTGTTGTTCTTTTATTTGAAACAAATTCCTGTTTTCTCACATTGCTTAAATTAGGTGAAATAGTTACCTTTCAAAGTCTTGAAGATGTGCCCTTGTGTGGATGTGTCCTTATACAGTTTGTGTGTGCCCAGTGGCTTTGGTGGGAAAGCCGGATATGAAGTGAGTGTGGGTTACATCTTCCCCCAGTGTGTGTTAGCAGCTATCACCTTGACAGGAGGTGGGGCTGTAGATGAAGGGGCTAGAACCAGGGCAAAGGTTGATCCAGGGCTTCTCCTGGTTCTGACTAATACACCTGCGGAAAAAGAAAATATGAGAGAAAGAATGAACAGTTGCCTCTGGCGCATCCTGAGATGACAACGATGCCATAAAGACAAGGATGTGACATCGGTTCATATAAAATTTAAGCTTCCTTGTTATTTTTAAGTCACTGCTCCCTCTGTATTATCAGTCTAGAATCTTAGCTTTGTGCTCTACATGTTTATGCTTTTGACTCAGTGGCTCTTTTCCCCACCACAACTATCAAAAATCTTCTAATTTTAGGTATGGTGCTGTGGTTTGTTGACAAACCATTCTCAGGAGGAAAAAAGGTCCTGATTCATGGTGTTTACAGATTTCTACGGTGTAAATACTCTTACTGTTTCTGACATAAATCTACCAACATGCTGCCACTAAACGCAGACATAAGCAGAATAGTTTCCCTGAGCTGATACAAGCAGGCTTATGGACACCAACTGGTGTATCTGTCTGATATCCTACTGTAAATCATTCTTCCAAGAGAGGTTCATTGATATCATCTCAACACAAAAAGATTTAGCACAGGGACTCACTTTATATTTATAGATGTACACATATTTATATTTTATAATCCTGTTATATCATTTGATTCTTGATTTGTAATTTTTTAAGTCACAAAAATTCATTTTCCAGCTCACTTCAAATTTCCACCATCCCCTTGACCCCAACAATAAACAATGAAAAATAGCAGTTTCATGTGAAAAGGCAAAATCACAATAATAGAAGTAATATAAGATATGGAAGTGTCCATCAACAGATGAAAGGATAAAGAAGATGTGATATATACATATGTACATACATGTGTGTATATGTATATATACATATATATATATATATAAAATGGAATACGATTCAGTCATAGAAAATAATGAAAATTTGCCATTTGCAACAACATGGATGGACTTGGAGGGTATTACACTAAGTGAAATAAGTCAGACAGAGAAAGACAAATACTGTATGATATCACTTATATGTGGAGTCTAAAAAATACAACAAAGTAGTGAATATAACAAAAAAGAAGCAGACTCACAGATATAGAAAACAAACTAGTTGGTTACCAGTGGGGAGAGGGAAGGGGAAACGAGCAACATAGAGGTAGGGGATTAAGAGGTACAAACTATTAGGTATAAAATAAGCTACAAGGATATATTGTACAACACAGGGAATATAGCAAATATTTTATAATAACTATAACTGGAGTTAACCTTTAAAAATTGTGAATCATGGGGCTTCCCTGGTGGCACAGTGGTTGAGAGTCCACCTGCCAATGCAGGGGACATGAGTTTGTGCCCCGGTCCGGGAGGATCCCGCGTGCCACGGAGCAGCTGGGCCCGTGAGCCATGTCCACTGAGCCTGCGTGTCCAGAGCCTGTTCTCCGCAATGGGAGAGGCTACAACAGTGAAAGGCCCGCGTATACCACCAAAAAAAAAAAAAAAATTGTGAATCATTACATTGTATACCTCTAAGTTATATAATATTGTACAGCAACTATACTTCAATAAAAATAAAAATAAAAGACCCTGAACCATGCAGTTGCTGATATTCAATCTGAGGACAGATTCCCTGCTGCTTGATGGAATCTTTCGTTTCTGTCACCATGAGTCATAATGGTGCCTGGTCTCTGGTTACGGGCTGCTCATCCTACAGCATAATATTCTGGTCCTATGGGTTCTATCTATGCCTTTCAGAACACTTCAACTCATTGGACACCTCCTCTCGTGTTCCATAACCCAACCTCCATATTTAACATCAGACATGCCAACTTCATTCCTAACTCATGGGAAAAAAAGTAATACAGATTCAGCATGCCCAATTTTGATTAACCTAAACACACAGAATGCCTTATAATTTATAGAAAAGTTTTACATTTATTTTTATTAACATTATTTTTCCTCAGCAATGTTTATTTTATATAATTCATGTGAGAAAATAAAGTTCATATTTATTAAACTGTCTATCCATGTAAATATTGCTTAATTACATTTATATTAATTTCTCTCCATCATTTTTCCTTTTCTAAATTTATGTGTGTGTGTAGTATGTGAAAGAGGAACAGAGACAGAGAAGGATAGAGACATGAGAGAGAAACAGTGAAAGGAGACAGATAAAGAACCAACATTGACTTGGGATGTCTCCTAAGGTTTTGATGTAGCTAAAAAGTCAAAGATCTGAACAAAAGGTCTTTCTGTCTAAGGCTATATGTAATCTGGGCTTTCATGTGATTCAGTGGCCACTGCTATATCTGATCATACTACTGATTTACATTCATATGCTATTCTATTTATTTATTTATTTTTGTGTACGCGGGCCTCTCACTGTTGTGGCCTCTCCCGTTGCGGAGCACAGGCTCCAGACGCGCAGGCTCAGCGGCCATGGCTCACGAGCCTAGCCACTCCACGGCATGTGGGATCTTCCCGGACCGGGGCATGAACCCGTGTCCCCTGCATTGGCAGGTGGACTCTCAACCACTGTGCCACCAGGGAAGCCCCATATGCTACATTTTAAAATGACACCTTGCCGACCAAAATAGTCCTTTCTTCTATCACCGTATTTAACAACACCTGCCTTTGTCTATTTCTTGATACGTTAGTTTGGGCTGAATTACTAAAAAACTATGCCTCAGAAAAGAGATAATTTGTTCCTTTGACCTCACATGTTTCTATTTATACTCTGCATGTCATTCACAAAATAGTTCACAAAGCATCCTGTGTCTGATGGCTACCGACTCACTGCCTGATGGTTGATGTTCAGACCCTCCAGGAAGAATCTAGCCACTGTTCACCACCTCAGCAGGACAGTCTTCAGTGCACTGAGTTACTGCCTCCCTCTGATACCACTGCTCCATATTTTTGAGGTTCCATGTTTTTCCTTTGAAATCCCAAAAATGAATGTGTCCACTTATTCTATTTTCTCTTAAGAAGTCTAATGACATTGGGAAACGGCAAAAAAAAAACAAACAGGATTTTTTTTCACTTTATTTTATTTATTTTTATACGGCAAGTTCTTATTAGTTATCTATTTTATACGTATTAGTGTATATATGTCAATCCCAATCTCCCAATTCATCCCCTCCTTCCCCCCTTGGTGTCTATACATTTATTCTCTACATCCGTGTCTCTATTTCTGCCTTGCAAACTGGTTCATCTGAAGCATTTTTCTAGATTCCACATATATGCATTAATATACATTATTTGTTTTTCCCTTTCTGACTTACTTCACTCTGTATGACAGCCTCTAGGTCCATCCATGTCTCTACAAATGACCCAATTTCGTTCCTTTTTATGACTGAGTAATATTCCATTGTATGTATGTATCACATCTTCTTTATCCATTCATCTGTCGATGGGCATGTAGGTTGCTTCCATGAGCTGGCTCTTGTAAATAGTGCTGCAATGAACATTGGGGTGCATGTGTCTTTTTGAATTATGGTTTTCTCTGGGTATATGCCCAGCAGTGGAATTGCTGGGTCATATGGTAGTTCTATCTTCAGTTTTTTCAGGAACCTCCATACTGTTCTCCATAGTGGCTGTATCAATTTACATTTCCACCAACAGTGCAAGAGGGTTCCCTTTTCTCCACACCCTCTCCAGCATTTGTTGAAAAAATGGGATTTTATGAAATATGGTATCAGGCAAAAGATGATTTTGATTAAATGGACTTTCTATTACATTTTTAAGAAATTATTATATTTTACCCCAAAACCGTTTAGGTATCATTATATGTGAAAAGTGAATACTACCATTGAAAGAAGATGTGGTACATATATAAATGGAATATTACTCAGCCATAAAAAAAGAACAAAATAATGCAATTTGCAGCCACATAGATGGACCTAGAGATTGTCATACTGAGTCAAGTAAGCCAGAGAAAGACAAATATCATATGATATCACTTATATCTGGAATCTAAAAATAAAGGGTACAAATGAACTTATTTACAAAACAGAAGTAGATTCACAGATGTAGAAAACAAACTTATAATACCAGGGTATGGGGGGAGGGATAAATTGGAAGGTTGTGATTGACATATACACACTACTGTATGTAAAATAGATAACCAATAGTAACCTGCTGTATAGCACAGGGAACTCTACATTACTCTGTAATGACCTATATGGGAAAGAATCTTAAAAAAAAAAAGTGAATATATATATATATGATGTATAACTGATTCACTTTGCTGTATAGCTGAAACTAACACATTGTAAATCAACTATACTCCAATAAAAATTTTAAAAAGAAAAAAAAAATTCTAATTGAAAAGAAAAAAAAAGAAATTCTAGTTGACTAACAGTTCCCAAGCATCATTTTGAAACCTGAAAATCTATCTTAATTATTTGAAGAAATGTACAATGTTTCAATAATGTCAGAGATACATTTGGCCCAGTGAAGAAAAATAATGATTTATTTTCCAATTTAAAAAGAAAAGAAACTTATTTTATTTTTGTTTTGTAATACTGGAAGTTTCACTAATGTCCTTGGACCACTTCTAGCATCTTATGTTATGCATGAGAAAGCCAGTGATAAAAGGAGACACAGGAACAATAATAGGCATTACGTAATATGTCTTAAAAATGGTTGACACACAGTTACTAACAAAGAAATAAAAATTGACTGGTTGAAAGATGCTGAAAACCTATTTCTCTCTGAAGTTTAATATAATCTAAATTAGAAGCATGAGGGAAAGCTGGGTTTTTCATCATATCCATACACCCATGACTACTTTCAACTTTTGAAGATACACTACATAACTGTCAGTGTTTGTGGGGTCAGAGGAAATATGTGTTCAGCAACTGTAAAATCAGAGAGGAAGCTTCTCTCCCCATTATGAAATTTCCTAATAGCTATATTTTGATTGAAGATACATAATTTACATTAATATCTTTGTCAAAACTCATTTAACTGTACTCAAATAGATGTAATTTGTTTTAAGTAGATTATATTTTAATAAAATTAATTAAATATTTAAAACTAAAAAAGAAAAAAAGAGAAATAGTCTCTGCTATGTGCTAGTTTACTCTGTCCATGATTGGGGCTTCCTATGTCCATCAATACTTCACCCATCAGCTGAAAATTGAAGGAATGAAGAATGAGTGCATGAATCTCTTGACTTCCCTGATACTGTCCACACACTTTTTCAAGACATTCACTACTGCAAATCCAGGGCATCTGTAAAAGCAAAAATGAGCCCTAGCTGAAAAGATATAAGAGTTGAAGACGGAGCACCAAACTTAACCTTGGTATGTTTTACAGATACATCTACAGCACCTTCATATATGATAACAAAAGGAAGCATAATATATACACAGTTTCTGCCCGTAAAACATTCATACATTTTCTGGAAAGACCAAAGTAATACATACTAAAGGAGAAATTCATATATAAATGCCAAATACGTTTATATACCATAGTAACTTGCCACCTTATTGCCAGCAACATATCCAATAACTAGTTATATTGAATTAGAAGGAAGTGTTTTACAAGAGTTTATGAATATATATTATATCTATCTTTCATGAGCAAGATTCAGGAAGCATGTTTCTCTAGACAAGATTTATTTTAAAACCCTTCTTCTTATGGAGGAATGAAAACAAAACAAAAAATAGGATATTTATTTTCATATTTTATATCATGCTATGTAATCAGGTCGTATTTATTCAACTAAATAAATATGAGTGAGACATAGCATTTAAAATAGAACAAGAGTTCCATTTTAAAGGTCCATAAATTGATCATGGAATCCTGGAGTAGGGGCAAATCATCTCAGTTAAGAGGGACACATTTTGCCACTAAATCAAGATATTTATGATGTCTGAAGTAAATTAGTGAGATACAGGATGCTACATTGCCTGTGGTTTTCCCCACCCATCAGTGAGTGGGTATAAAAGGCACTTGGCAGATGGTGACATTCAGACTAAAGATACCTACTTCTCGTTCTTCAGTTGAACCTCCCACTCCCAACACCATGTGTTACTATGGCAACTATTGTGGTGTCTGAGTTATGGTTACAGTTGCCTGGGCTGTGGCTATGACTGTGGCTATGGCTCTGGTTATTGTAGCTATGGTTACATCCTCTGTTGCCCATTGTCCTGTGGAAGATACTCATCCTATGGCCTCAGCTAAAGAATATTTAGGCTGTTGGCTATATCTTCCTGTTCTATTGTCACTATCTCCAGGTTTCCTTTGCATAAGAAAGTTTAAAATGTCATCAGAAATACTAACTTTATAATAAACTGACGTAAATAAATAAAATTCAGCATGCTCATTTTGATTCATTATTATCTATTGGATTGTATCATAGATTATGGAAAAATTTTTCCTTGGATATTGTATTACCTTTATAATGCTATGAAAAATTTAATTAGATTTGATTATAAATTTTACTTTAAAATATGTATGTATTACTAAATAAACTGTATTTCATAGAAAAATATTGCTTTGTTACATTTATACTGAATTGTCTTCTTCAGTTTAACGTGCATGTTTGTGTATTTGTGTGTGATTATTCACATGTGTGTGGTTGTGGTGAGGGAGCAAGAGAGAATGAGAGAGAGGAAGAATTCTCTTTTTTTTTCTTAATAGATCTTTATTAGAGTAAAATTGCTTCACAATACTGTGTTAGTTTCTGTTATCTGTAGTTTCTGTTACCCCCTCCCTCTTGAGCCTCTCTCCCACCCTCCCTATCCCACACCTCTAGGTCAACGCATAGCACCGAGCTGATCTTCCTGTGCCATGCTACTTCTTCCCACTAGCTATTTTACATTCGGTAGTACATGTATGTCAATGCTACTCTCACTTCGCCCCAGCTTCTCCCACCCACTCCGTGTCCTCAATTCCATTCTCTATGTCTTCCTGCCCTGCAGCTAGGTTCATCAGTACATTTTTTTTCTTTTTCTTTAGATTCCGTATATACTTCTTAGCATATTATATTTGTTTTTCTCTTTCTGACTTACTTCACTCTGTATGACAGACTCTAGGTCCATTCACCTCACTACAAATAACTCAATTTTGTTTCTTTTTATGGCTGAGTAATATTCCATTGTATATATGTAAAACATTTTCTTTATCCATTCATCTGTCAATGGAAATTTAGGTTGGTTCCATGTCCTGGCTATTGTAAATAGAGCTGCAATGAACATTGTGGTGCATGTCTCTTTTTGAATTATGGTTTTCTCATGGTATATCCCCAGTAGTGGAATTGCTGGGTTATATGGTAGTTTTATTTTTAGTTTTTTAAGGAACCTCCATACTGTTCTCCATAGTGGTTGTATCAATTTACATTTCCACCAACAATGCAGGAGTGTTCCCTTTTCACCACACCCTTTCCAGCATTTATTGTTTCTAGATTTTGAGAACGGCCATTCTGACCAGTGTGAGGTGATAACTCATTGTAGTTTTGACTTGCATTTCTCTAATAATTAATGATGTTGAGCATCTTTTCATGTGCCTCTTGGTCATCTGTATGTCTTCCTTGAAAAGTCTATCTAGGTCTTCTGCCCATTTTTTAACTGGATTGTTCATGTTTTTGATATTGAGCTCCATGAGCTCTTTGTATATTTTGGAGATTAATCCTTTGTCCATTGTTTCATTTGCAAACATTTTCTCCCATTCTGAGGGTTGCCTTTTTGTCTTGTTTATGATTTCCTTTGTTGTGCAAAAGATTTTATGTTTAATTAAGTCCCATTTGTTTATTTTTGTTTTTCTTTCCATTACTCTAGGTGGTGGGTTAAAAAAGATCTTGTTGTGGTTTATGTCATAGAGTGTTCTGCCTATCTTTTCCTCTGAGAGTTTTATGGTATCTGGTCTTACATTTAGGTCCCTAATACATTTGGAGTTCATTTTTGTGTATGGTGTTTGGGAGTGTTCTAATTTCATTCTTTTACATGCAGCTGTCAAGTTTTCCCAGCACCACTTATGGAAGAGGCTGTCTTTTCTCCATTGTATGTTCTTGCCTCCTTTGCCGTAAATTAGGTGACCATATGTGCATGGGTTTGTCTCTGGACATTCTATCCTGTACCATTGATCTATGTTTCTATTTTTGTGCCAGTACCATATTTTCTTGATTACTGTAGCTTTGTGGTATAGTTTGAAGTCAGGGAGCCTGATTCCTCCAGTTCCGTTTTTCTTTCTCAAGATTGCTTTGGCTATTCGGGGTCTTTTATGTTTCCATATGAATTGAAATTTTTTTTATTCTAATTATGTAAAGAATGCCATTGGTAGTTTGATAGGGATTGCACTGAATCTGTAGATAATTTCGGTAGTATAGTCATTTTCAGAATATTAATTCTTCCAATCCAAGAACATGGTATACCTCTCCATCTGTTTATGTCATTTTTGATATCTTTCACCAGTGTTTTATAGTTTTCTGAGTACAAGTCTTCCGCCCCCTTAGGCAGGTTTATTCTTAGGTATTTTATTCTCTTTGTTGCAATGGTAAATGGGATTGTTTCCTTTATTTCTCTTTCTAATTTTTCATTGTTGGTGTATAGGAATGCAAGAGATTTCTGTGCATTCATTTTGTATCCTGCAACCTTACCAAAGTCATTGATTGGTTCTAGTAGTTTTCTGGTGGCATCTTTAGGATTTTCTGTGTATAATATCATGTCATCTGCAAACAGTGACAGTTTTACTTTTCTTTTCCAATTTGTATTCCTTTTATTTCTTTTTCTTCTCTGATTGCTGTGGCTAAGACTTCCAAAACTATTTGAATAAGAGTGGCAAGAGTGGACATCTTTCCTTGTCTTGTTCCTGATCTTACTGGAAATGCTTTCAGTTTTTCACCACTGAGTATGATGTTTGCTGTAGGTTTGTCATATATTACCTTTTTTATGTTGAGGTAGGTTCCCTCTATGTCCATTTTTTGGAGAGTTTTTATCATAAATAGGTGTTGAATTTTGTCAAAAGCTTTTTCTGCATCTATTGAGATGATCATATGGTTTTTATTCCTTAATTTATTAATGTGGTGTATTACATTGATTGATTTGTGTATATTGAAGAATTCTTGCATCCCTGGGCTAAATCCCACTTGATTCTCTTTTGTGGTCACTATATACCTAAAAAGGAAGAGGGTAAAAATATCAATGCTTTCCAACAATGTCCATAATAAGTTCATTTTTATATATGTTTCTAGAATTTCTTCTACCATATCTGTTAGCTTATACTCTAAGTTTTGTAAATGGCTATTTTTTATAATAGTTGTATTAAAACTATTTAATACACATTAGGGCATTAAAACTCGCATGTAGGGGCTTCCCTGGTGGCGCAGTGGTTGAGAATCTGCCTGCTAATGCAGGGGACACGGGTTCGAGCCCTGGTCTGGGAGGATCCCACATGCTGTAGAGCAACTAGGCCCATGAGCCACAACTACTGAGCCTGCGCATCTGGAGCCTGTGCTCCGCAACAAGAGAGGCCACAATAGTGAGAGGCTCATGCACCGTGATGAAGAGTGGCCCCTGTTTGCCACAACTAGAGAAAGCCTTCACACAGAAACGAAGACCCAACACAGCAAAAATAAATTAATTAATTAATAAACTCCTACCCCCAACATCTTCTAAAAAAAAAAAAACTCGCATGTATTTGTAAGTTTTTGTCTCTTGCAACACTGATGGTTGGATTATATCAGCTTGAGCTCTGCCTCTATGAAATGTTTCTCAAATAAAAAAATTCTTTTCCCTGTAGAATGAGCATAGGCATTCAAATTTAAACTGTCAGAACTAATAATCACATTCTACCTTACCAACATGGTGGCCAAATAGTACTTTAAAATATTCCAATTTATAAGTATTTGAGAAAAAAATCATATAATGTGTATAACAAGATAAATTCTTCAAAACAATGAGATATTTTCTCAGTATCAAATTAATATTAGATTATTTCATGTTTACCTAGGAGTCTGGCCTTTATCAAATATATATGCCTCTACATATTAACTTTCCCCAGAATCAAATTCATTTTCCACATTTGAAGTAGTTCTGTTTTACTTTGGAAACTCAAACTAGTGGCATCAAGCACAATGGAGAGCTGGTGAAAAACAAACAAAGCAAAAGAAAACCAAGAATAAAGGGACCAATATTCTGAATATGTAGAAACTCTGAAAAAGTGAGCTGAAAATTCTTCAGTTCTTGATTCTAGATGCAAGGCAAGAGACTTCTGAGGGGAAAAATAACAAGCAGAATTTTAGGTGCCCTTTCTTTTTTTTCCAAGACTGGCAAAATGCAATTGGACACATAGATTCTGATAAAAATGTACTGGTAGAACCCTGAGCTTAACACACAGCCACATTTCTCCTTGAGATATTTTCCAAATTCTGAAGTTGCAAAGGTCAATTTCCTAAGATACCAAGCAGGTGCACTTGAAAATCAGATAGAATTTTTTTGTCCATATTAAAGTGATGAAAAAATAGTCAATACAGTTCAGGAATTTTCAAGAAGAAGTACCCTTAACTGAAAGATTTAAAGGAATACTCCTTTAGCCTGAAGCTAAACAGAGGTAGACAAGCCCTTACTAAAATTCCAGGCACCTCATTTTATGTTACTCTTTGTTTAGATTAAGCCCACCAGATTTCTCCTAATAGCCAGGACAAAATTTAAAAAAAAATACTCTCTGTGGTGAAATGCAATATCATTCTGGATCATCTACAATTTTTATACAAAATGCTGAGCTCATGGAATGCTATGAAACAACACAAAAGAATCAACCAAAACATAAGGTGACCAGAAGGTAAACCACATATTAGATTTGGAAACGAGAAATTTTAAAACAGTCATAATTAATTCATACAAGAAACTTAATGGAAAGTTGCAAAATATGTGGTATAATTGCACAGATTCACCAAACAATCCATTTTAAATTCTAGATCTTAAAAAGAAAGCAAAGGCATGCTATTAAGAACTCAATAGACTAGTTACAGGAAATCTGAGTTAGTAAACTTCAAGATAGGTTGATGAAAACTATTCGAGTGAAGTAAAGATGGAAAACTTGTAATGTTATATACAGAAGAGAGTATAAAGAACATGTCAGACCTCATGAAACAGTAAAACCTTCATGTAATTGAAGTTCAGCTGAAGAAGAAAAAAATAAAGCAGAAGCCATTTTTGGAGAAAAAGTAATCCATAATTTTCCAAAACCGATGAACGATACCAAATCATATATTCTAAAAGCTCTGCACTGCCAAGAGGGAAAAGTACAATTAAAATCACATCGGCATAACCCAAGAGCTGAAAATTAAATGCAAAGTCAAAATCAGAATAGCTAGAGAAACAGACAAAATACCCGGAAAATGTATCAGTAAATAGAATCTTCAACAGAAACAAAGGAAGCCAAAGGAAAATGTGATGATATTTTAAGGAAGGATGGATTAAAAATAGCTATTTAGAATCTCATGCAGTCTCTTATAAAAAAATAAAAATAAAAGTTTCTGGACAAATAAATAGTAAGAAAATTTATTTTTATTAAGTATTAATTATAAAAAATAATAGAGTTGTTTAGGCAGAAGGAAAAAGATCCAGACAAAAACATGGACACACACAAAAATAAAATGAATAGAAAAATATAAATAAATATTGATAGCACACAACTGTTAATAATAATTTCTTTTGAGATTTCAATATCTAGAAAATGAGCTACATGGCAAGTATACTGTAAAAGATTGAATATAAAAATAACTAACTCTAAGGTCCTAGATTTATTAGGAAAGAAGTAAAAGAAACATATTTCAATAGAGTGTAATAAGTCAATTAAGTTGAAGAGAAAAATGCAAAGCGAGTAGTGGAAAAACTGCAGGTGAAATATAAAATTTCGGAAAACTATTTGGTGGTCTCTTTTATAACTCAGCAATTCTGGTTCTAGGTATATTCCAAATTGATATGCCTATTTGGATAGATTAATCAGGACTAGGAAAACTTCTTCTGTAAAGAGTAAAATATTTCAGATTTTGCAGGCCATATGATCTATGTTCCACTACTCAACTCTGTCATTGTAACATGAAAACAGCCATAGACCATACACAAATGAATGGATGTGGGCGTTTTCCAATAAAACTTTACCAAAGCAGATGGTGATCAAGACTTTGTGGATCCCTGGCTTAGATTATTATTCTGCATAATATGTTCTTTCCTTTCTCACCTTTAGGGCAGGATTATCCATTCCTTCCCTTTTAAGGTTGTCTACAAATGTCACTCAGTCTGGCTTTACTATGAACAGAGCATATTTTCCTGATCCTTGCCTTTGGGTTTAACCATGCTATTTGCATTGGCCAGTGGGATGTTGGAGACATGCCTTGAACATGGGTATATGCATGCATGTCTAAGCTCTACCCTTTTCGCCTGGAGAAGATGCCCCCAGTAGCTGCCAGTCCAGGGAGAATGAGAGAGGAATGGGGAAAGCTTGAAACCAGCAAACAACCTGAGCCAAAACCACATTATGTTGGCCAAATCCCAGCTGACCTACAAACACATTAACAAGACATAAATATTAAAGTTATACAACACTGAGATTTAAAGGATTTTTTAAGCAACATTTTTGCAGCAATAATTAGCTTGTCAGATATACTCATAAGTGTACCAAGAGACATGTACAAGATTGTTTGTGGCAGCACTATTTGTAAAATATTGTTAAAAATTCAAAACAATATAAATGACCATCAAGGGTAGAGATAAAGAAATTGTGGTATATTTGCACATTGAAATTTTATACAGCAGTGAGAACTAAGACAAAAACAAAATGTATGAATTAAAAAAAAAGAAAATGTGAATCAAAAGAAGCCAGATTAAAAGTCTTATTTGTGTGATTCGATTTGCATAAGTTTCAAAAACTGGCAAAACAAATTCATGGTTTTGGATATCAGGAATTGTTACACTTAGGGACTGGTACTGAATGGAAAGGGGCATAAGGAGAGTCATCGGAGATGCTAGTATTATATGATTTTTAAGTACTGATTAAACAGGTATGCTTTGGATATTCATCGAGTTCTACTTTTACGATTTATGCACACTCTGGGTGTTATAAAATATACACAAATAAAGGTTTTTCTTCTTATTAAGGAGCATAAAAACAAGTTGAGTCAGTCCATGGAAAATATTTTGTAGAAAATATCATCTAGTAGAAAAGGTATGCTTTCATCTGAGAACAGGTGGAGAATTTGGCAGAATTCCAGCATCAAGTAATTTCCCTTTCAAGGTGCCCACACACCCACTAAAAACAATATAAAATTTCAGATTGTATAATGAGATTTTATATATATATATAAATTATAATATAAAGTATATGATTATATGCAATTTTAAATAGAATTATAATAAATATGTAAATGTTATAATTTATGATAAATATATGGATATTATAATACATATAAACATTTCAAGAAATCCACAGTTGGATAGAACAAATATTCAAAAAACACAACTTAGAGGAATGCTTGTGTGCCCCTATGTCATCTCAAGTAATATGGTAATATTTATCAACAGACCAAATCTAGAGTGAGAAAAGGTTTTGAAATAAACAAATGCTTCTTTTAAAAAAGTGAATAGAGTACTTATTGATCAGTTTTAGATTTACAAAAAAATTTAGCAGAAAGTAAGAGAGTTCCCATATATACCCTCATCTACCTGTCTCCAATACCTGCTGTTATTAATTTCTTGCATTAGTGTGCTATATTTGTTAGAATTGATGAGCCAATAGTGATACACAATTATTAACTAAAGACCATAGTTTACTAGTGTACATTGTGTTGTGCATTCTATGAGTTTTGACAGGTGTATAATAATATGCCTTCACCATTGCTGTATCATGGAGGATAGGTTCACTGTGCTAAATATCTTAGTGCTTATATCTTAGTGCTATTCACCCTTCTTTCCCTCCCCCACAGCACTGGCAATCACTGATATTTTTATTGGCTCTGTAGTTTTGCTTTTTTCAGAATGCCATAGAGTTGGAATCATTCAGTACATAGCCTTTACAGATTATTTTAGTAATATGCATTTAAGGTTCCCTCATGTCTTCTCATGGCTTGATAGCTCATTTTATTTTATTGCTGAAAATATTCCATTGTATGGATGTATTACAGTTTGTTTACCCATTCACCTATTGCAGGACATCTTGGTTGCTTGCATGTTTTGCCATTATGAATAAAGCCTCTATAAACATCCATGTGCAGGATTTTGAGTGGACATATGTGTTCAAATCATTTGAGTAAATGCCAAGGAACATAATTGCTAGGTTACATGATATGAGTATGTTTAGTTTTACAAGAAACTGCCAAATTATCTTCCAAAGTATCTGCACCATTTTTCATTCCCACGAGCAATGAATGAGATGTCCTGTTGCTTCACATTCTTGCCATCATTTGGTGTTGTCAGTGTTTTGGATTTTAGCCATTATAATAGGTGTGTAGTAGTTTTAATTTGCAGTTCCTTAATGACATAAGATGTTGAGCATTTTTTCACATGCTTACTTTTCATCTGCATATCTTCTTTGGTGAGGTGTCCTTCAGATCTTTTGCCCATTTTTTAGTTAGGTCATTTGTTTCCTTGTTTCTTTTTTAATTTTATTTTTTAATAGATCTTTATTGGAGTATAGTTGCTTCACAATACTGTGTTAGTTTCTGTTGCACAACAAAGCGAATCAGCCATATGCATACACATGTCCCCATATCCCCTCCCTCTTGAGCCTCCTTCCCATCCTCCCTATCCCACCCCTCTAGGTCATCGCAAAGCATCAAGTTGATCTCTCTGTGCTATGCTGCTGCTTCCCACCAGCCAACTCTTTTACTTACATTCGGTAGTGTATATATGTCGATGCTACTCTCACTTCGCCCCAGCTTCGCCCTCCCACCCCATATCCTCAAGTCCATTTTCTATGTCTACCTCTTTATTCCTGCCCTTCAACTAGGTTCATCAGTATGGTTTTCTTTATTTTAGATTCCATATATATGTGTTAGCATACGGTATTTGTTTTTTTCTTTCTGACTTACTTCACTCTGTATGACAGACTCTAGGTCCATCCACCTCATTACGTGTAACTCAATTTCAGAGAAAACACCTTTTTAAAAGTCACTCCTGTGATGGCAGGAATCCTAACATTGTAGCATAGTAATCTTGGTTATGAAGACTTCATTTCGCCCTAAGAATCAAGAGACACCAAACGTTTTATAGTGACAATTAGTGTGAAATATGTGATAAACACTGCCTGTGGTTTTGCCCACCTACTACTGAAGGTGTATAAAAGGTCTTGTGCAGATGGTCACATTCAATTCAAGGCACTGTTTCCCTGTTTCTCAACTGATCCACCCACTCCTGACACTATATGCTTCTACAGCAATTATTGTGGTCGTCTGGGTTATGGCTGTGGCTGCCTGGGCTGTGGCTATGGCTGTGGCTATGGTGGGTATGGACACAGCTGCTGCCACCCATCTTGCTGTGGAAGATTCTGGCCCTATGGACTCTAGTGAGGAACTTCTGTTGCTGCTCGGACTACTGGACTTCTTCTCCTGTGATTCACTGAGTATGTTTCCAGGGATCTTCACATGGAATTCTAGTCTCTCTTCAGATAATGGTCAACCCATCCTAGCCTCAGTAATGGTATGGGGTGGGGGGGGACCTAAGTTCAAATTTGTCATGTTTCACCTTGGTTGATTAAAGTTATTTGAAATATGTTATGACAGAGAATTTTTAAAGTTATATTTCCATTTTACTTCTGTGTACAGTTTAATTCAATAGCTTTCATGGGTAGAAAAATTTAACTTAATTTAAAATCAACATCCTCATTGCCAGTATCGCTTTATTTTCATTTACACCTCTTCATCTCCATTAGTTTTGAATGATTATGACTGAAGACACTGTGTTATTTGCATTCCCAAAATGAAGTGTCAAAAATCTGATTATCATTTCTTCTTAGGAAACAGTAATATAGGTCTGTGCATTCATGTGTATCTAGAGCCACTGCTATCATAGACACCTTGATCATGCTAAAACCTTACCTTCATAAGCTAAAATTGTAACAAATAATTATCTTAATTACTTAGTAATACTTTTTCCAATGGTAACCTAATTTTCCATGATCCTATCCTGTTGTCTCTGTTCTTAGATTTTTCCTGACACTGCACTTTTGGATTGAACCATTCAATGCTGTGCTTCTGTATGGACTGTTTTTCTTTTTTCCACTTCAAATATTTTTCCACTGAGGCTGCCTTTCCCACAGATTCAGCATTAGAAATAATTCCATTTGATGAGATTTCAGTAAAACACATCTTTTAAATGAAGTCCATTTTTTAGTTGAATTTCATTATGTTTCAAAATTTCACATAAAATAAGAATATATTAAAATAACTTCAGTCCATTTTTCTGCAAAGATGAATATTTCCCTAATAGTCTTTTGCAACTGCAAAGTCCTCACGGCATGAGTGTGACAAAATATTATACTAGAATACAAAAGAGTAAATCACATAGTTCAACACCTGAAAAAATGGTCTCCAAGTATAAGAACTGTATAGTCACTTTATAAACAGTTTTAAATGAATGAATTAATTGATGGGACTAACAATCATGAAAATTCTCATTCTATTTCCATACTCTTTTCTTAAAAAAAATGTGACAAATTCAGTTGCTTATATATATTTATCAATCTCCAGAATTTCAATGGCTTTTTATGCTATGATATTTTTGTCAATTTATACATTCTCTGCCGAATGAGATATCTGGGTTTCTAAGAGTGTGATTTATGTTGCTGTAGCAGTCTCTCACTCATCAAATTAACACTGAGATGGTTATGTGCACCTATAATCAGCAAAAAGCCGATTATTCACATTGATCGTGGCATTAGCAGGCTCCAGTGGGGAGCTGGGCTTACAACCTCCACTTGGAAGCAATGGGGCAGCTCGGTTAGGTACCCCAGGGCAGACATGGGTATTAACCTTCAACTCTACCCACCTGCAGCAAGAGGGCAGTGTGAGTTAGCACTTCACTTTTACCAGGATGGTTTCAGTGAGTCCAACAAGAAGCGAAACAGACATGCACGACCAACCCTTGTTATCTCACAAGTGTACTGCTTGCTTTAAAAAGAGAGAGATTTGAAATAGGATCCAAGTCTCATAATATCAAAACTATTCAGAACACAAAGTCACTCATCATACTAAGAACCAGAAAACTCACAATTTGAGTGAGGAAAGGCAAACAATGGAACATCAGGATCAATATTGATATTGGAATTATCTGATAAAAATGTTAATACAACCATCATAAAATTGCTTCAGGAAGCAATCACAAGCTCTTTTGAAACAAAAGAAAAAGTAGAAAATCTTTGGAAGCAGACATTATTAAAAGAATCAAGTGAAAATTTTAAAACTCAAAAATGCAATAACCAAAATAAAAATAAACACTCACTGAGTTTGATCGTAGAGTGGAGATGACAGTGATAGAATCAGTGAACTTGATAAGAGGTCAGTAGAATTTACTCAACAGGGAGAAAATAGACCAAATAAACCAATCAAACAAACAGAGCATTGAGGACTTGTTCCCATTTAGGAAACTTAAATTCTACCTCTAGTGAATTAACTAATATATTATAAAGAAAATGAATATATAAGTAAGTAGCAAATTGCATGTTGAATTGATAAACTCACCTAGACACAAAAATGATAAAAATCTAAATGTGAATGGTTAGATCTATTTATACGAATTTATGGAACAAAAAGTCTATGAGTGAATGAACAGGCATACAGTCCATCATAAGCAAGCATTAGCAATGCATAGATATAGAAGAAAAGTTTGCATTAAAAGTATTTTCACTCCAAAATGATAATTATCCATTTTGTGGCTTCATTAACTTTTCCCAGCCAAAAATCCATATTCTTACATAAGGATATTTATAATCCTGCATTAAACATTCATAGTTAGATAAAAATAAACTCCCCAAAAAATATGATAGAAGAACTTTCCATGAAAATTAATCACAGGCTGTAAACAAAAATAGAATGAGTATGGGCTTTCTAAATACACTAAGGATTGTTTATTAAAGTCACCTGATTTGACTATGGTAATCCTGACGTAATTGTAAATTATTCTCACTTATGAAAACTTCTCTTCCCAACAAACAGCAGATTCAAGAAATTTTAAAAGCAAATTAGTATAAAATATGAGGCCCAAACTTCCTGTGGTTTACCCCGTCTTCTACTGGGTGGTAATATTTAAAAGCCCATTTGCAGATGGTGACTTTTGAGCTCAGGAAACTTGATTCTTAACTTCTTAACTCAACACACCACTCACCAGAATGTGCTACTACAGCAACTACTCTGGTGGCTTGGGCTGTGGCTTTGATGCCCTAAGTTCTGGCTATGGCTGTTGCCATGTGGGTATGGATATAACTGTTGCCACCCATCTTGCTGTAGCAGTTGCTTGTCCTATAGATTCTACTGAAAAACTCCTATAGCCACTCACACGGTTGGTCTCCTCCACCTGTGTTTTCTGACTTTTTCACTAAGGATCTTCTATTCCCTCTTTCAAAAATGAAAATGTCATCCTAGACTACTTGAAACAAACAAAATAACAATAAAAATCCCACAAAATTAGATAGTCTTGATCCAATATGTTTCAACTTAGTTGACCCAAATCCCTTGGACTATCTCACAATTTATAGTAACTCTAATCTTTAATATCATATTGTCATCATACTTCATTTTTTTACTATAACATCTTTATGTCACTTTCAATAAGTCCTGTATTTTATTGTAAATAATGCTGTTTTGAATTTATTCTCATTTGTTTCTGTCTTATGTGTGCATGCCTTATGTGTTCAATTGTAAGTATGAAAGAGAAAGAAAGAAAAATGAAAGAAAGAAAGAAAGAAAGAAAGAGAAAGGAAGAAAGAGAGAGAGGGAGGGAGGGAGGGAGGGACGGAGGAAGAGAAATCATTGCACAAGTTTTCTCCTGCAGGGATGATGTGTCCAAGAGACAAGAGTGGACCAAATGTTCTTTCTTTCTACGCTCATATAAATCTGTGCATTCAGGTGGCCTGAAGCCTGTGTATATATATTAGCATCCACATCCTATCAGGCTAAAGTCGGAGCCTCATACTGTGTGTTATTGTTTTCCCAGTGCAGTTAACAACTTGATTCTCATGGGCATATTCTGTGACCTTCTCTTTTAGCTGTCTCTGATTGGTACCAAGTGGGCTGCATCTGTAGGCTGATGTCACTGGTCTCTTCTACTTAGAGTTTTAACCTTTCTTCTTTGGGTCATCAGCAGAAGTGTCCAGATTACGTTCCACTTGACTCCTTCCTGCCCAGATGTGATTTATAACCGAGGGTCTCTTTTACTATAAATAACATTTCTTGTAGTGTTGCTGACATTGACCACCTTATCAGGTTACAAGGAGAACAAAACTAGCCAGCCAAACATAAGATTAAACTGTGATGTATCATGGAAAAGGGTTTCGTTCATTATCTTTCCTATACTGCTCAATAGTAAACAAAGATTTGAATTAGTATCTCACCAAAAAAAAAAAAAAAAAGGATAACTAAAAATGGCCAATAGTATATAAAAAGGTGTTCAACTATATTAGGCACCCAGAAAGTACAAAGTGAAATCATTATGCATGTGCCAGAATGGCTAAAAGGAAAAGACAGCAAGTATGACCTGGTAAAACTGTAGAGGAACAGTGTGTGGAGTTATCAAAATATACAACCACTTTGGAGAACTGTTTAATCGAGTATTTATAAAAACTGAACAACTTTATACTCTACAAAACTGCAATTCCAATTCTAGTGATACCCCCAATAAATTGCATCTGTGGCAGAATAACTTGCTTTTATTCAACTATTCATTCCTTCCACCCTGACCTCCATGAGAAGATTTTATTTCCTTTCTTCATCATTGTTGGCTTAAGTACGGAATATGTGTGACCTCACTGTGAATAGGATGTACATGAACAAAGGCCATATTTCCCACCTCTTGACTTGCTTTGGACAATGGGGTTAATGGACATGTGAGTAGAGGTTTGAAAAGTGCTTCCATAATTGGACTAGACCTCTTGCACATCTGTTTTCCACAGTGGGAAGGAGATGAATCAGTGAGGTGCTGATCCAAGTTAGAGGACAGTTACATGGCTCTATCCCACTACTTTGTGCCAAGTCCAACCTAGTTCAGCCAAACTAGACATCGTGTAGACATGTGAGGGTGAAGAAAATGTTTACTGCTATATAAAATGTATTTTGTGTCAGTTTGTTATACAATATTATTGTAGCAATATCTGAATGACATATACATAAGTTTACCAAAAAATATATGAAGAACTATTTGTGAAAGTATTCATAATGGTTAAAGTTAGAAACAAGTCAACATCAACAGTAAATGGATAAATTGTGGTATATCATACAAAGAGGATATTATTCAGCAGTGAAATGTACAATTTTTATACAAACAAAATGTATGAATCTCAAAATCACAATGCTGAGCAAATGAAATCAGGTAAAAATAGTACCTACTGTATGAATCCATTTATACAAAGTGCAAAGATGGTAGAACAGATACATGGTCTCAAAAGGTGGGATTAGTAATGCTTGGGTGCAGGGGAGTGTTGGGGGGAAGAAGTGTGAGTTCCCCTGGGCCTTGGTATTCTACTTTTTAATCTGAATGCTGATTAAATTGGCCTGATTATTTTGTGAAAATTAATCTATTTCTACACATCATGGTTTACAGTATTTTCCATGTGTATTTTGGATTTCAATAAAAGTTTATAAAGTGGAATGGCACTTTGTCAGCTCATTGTAATCTTAAAAAAACCCTAAACTTGGAGACCCATTACCCCTAAGGCAATGGATAAGCAAATTTAACATATTTGTGTTGTCTAATAATTTCTCCTTCCATGTACCCCAAAACTCATTATGTACAATCTGTATTGTCAGAGTGTATGTCTAACTTAAAATTAAGTTTTTGTTAGCAAAAACAAACATCTGGAATATGGTTTTCATGTTTTACGTTATCCCTTTTAACCTAGACATTTTTATGTTACCAAATATAAAATTAAGAAAGTTTTGAAAGTAGGAGAGAAATCACTTTTTAAATGTGCACGGTGCATTTCTGGCAATCTTGACATAATAGCAAAGACACGACTCTGAAGATCTGGGCTGTGGCTATGGTAGATAAGGATACTGCTGCTGCCGCCTATTTTGCTGTGGCAGATACTGGTCCTATGGATTCTACTGATAAACCTCCAGTGAATGTATCCTCCTGAATTCCTTAACTCTGCCTCCAGTTAATTGTATTCTCTTTTCAAACGTGGAAAACCCATCTTAATTTCCTGAACATGAGCTTAGAGAAATTCAGATACAACTTTGTCTCCCTCATTACTGAAAATCACACAGAATATCTTACAATTAATAGGAAATATTTCCTTTAATGTTGTATTACCATTTTACTGCTGTGTAAGGTTTAATAAAATGTATCTCTTTTCTTTTTTCAGGACCCAGAGAATTTTAATAAAATGTTATAAGAAGTCAGTGCTAACTGTGGGGAGGAGAGGAGGTACAGCCTCTGGGACACCTGCTCCTGTTTTGTTTTTTTAAAAAACATCTTTACTGGAGTATAGTTGCTTTACAATGGTGTGTTAGTTTCTGCTTTATAACAAAGTGAATCAGCTATACGTATACATATATCCGCATATCTCCTCCTTCTTGCATCTCCCTCCCTCCCACCTTCCCTATCCCACCTCTCTAGGTGGTCACAAAGCACAGAGCTGATCTCCCTGTGCTATGTGGTTGCCTCCCACTAGCTGTCTATTTTACATTTGGTAGTGTATATATGTCCATGCCACTCTCTCACTTTGTCCCAGCTTACCCTTCCCCCTCCCCGTATCCTCAAGTCCATTCTCTACATCTGCGTCTTTATTCCTGTCCTGCCCCTAGATTCTGCATAACCTTTTTTTTTTTCAAATTCCATATATATGTGTTAGGATACAGTATTTGTTTTTCTCTTTCTGACTTACTTCACTCTGTATGACAGACTCTAGGTCCATCCATCTCACTACAAATAACTCAATTTTGTTTCTTTTTATGGCTGAGTAATATTCCATTGTATATATGTGCCACATCTTTATCCATTCATCTGTCGATGGACACTTAGGTTGCTTCCATGTCCTGGCTATTGTAAATAGAGCTGCAATGAACATTGTTGTACATGACCTTTTTTGAATTATGGTTTTCTCAGGGTATATGTCCAGTAGTGGGATTGCTGTGTCGTATGGTAGTTCTATTTTAAAATTTTTAAGGAATCTCCATACTGTTCTCCATAGTGGCTGTATCAATTTACATGCCCACCAACAGTGCAAGAGGGTTGCCTTTTCTCCACACCCTCTCCAGCATTTATTGTTTGTAGATTTTTTTGATGATGGCCATTCTGACTGGTGTAAAGTGATACCTCATGTAGTTTTGATTTGCATTTCTCTAATGATTAGTGATGTTGAGTATTCTTTCGTGTGTTTGTTGGCTATCTGTATATCTTCTTTGGAGAAATGTCTGTTTAGGTCTTCTGCCCATTTTGGGATTGGGTTGTTTGTTTTTTGGATATTGAGCTGCATAAGCTGCTTGTAAATTTTGGAGATTAACCCTTTGTCAGTTGCTTCATTTGCAAGTATTTTCTCCCATTCTGAGGGTTGTCTTTTCAATGTATCTCATGTGCAAAAAGTTTAACTTCATTTTTTAATAAATTCTCATTGATAACATTGCTTTTTCATTTATGTTAATTCTCGTTATTAGGTTTGTGCTCATGCAACATGTGTATGTGTGACCTGTCTTATGAATTTAAGTGAGGTACATTTCACCTTCATTAAACAAATTTTTCAAAATGTGTCTTTAAAAGAAATTGAATGTATAAAATGCCTTTTACAAGGCAATTAGCATATTTAAAATTGAACATGTATATTCATTATTTGAAAATATCTATGACAGGGATATTGACAAACATCTATTTATTCAGAATTATAAAATATATACTGTAGTTTCAGCAAAGTATTAAAATTTTACTATAATGTTCTTACAAAGTTGCAGTGTCCTCAAATAGTACTATTTAAGCAATTTCTCTCTGCTACTCAAAGATCATAAAGCTTAATTTTAAAATTCCACATTTAGATGTACAACCTATCTGAAACTGATTTTTGCAAATGGTGTGAAATACATGAAAATTTTTTCAAATTTTATTTTCGCTCATCATTTATTTAAAAGATTATCTTTTCCCTCAGTGCACTGAAGTGTACCCATGGTATATATCAGGTAATTGCATGCTACTAGTATTTCTGAACTCCTTATTTTCTTTATTGATCTCTTTGTCCATCTTACGTCAATAGTGCACAGTCTTAATTAATGAACTTTAATAATAAATCTTGGTGTTAAGTAGTGTAAGTCTTCTAATTTTACCCTTCTTCAACTTTTTCTTGGTTATTCTTGTCCCTTGCATTTCCATGTAACTTACAGAGTCACCTGGCTAATTTTAACCCCCCCAACAAAATCAACAATAATTTTAAAATCTCTAGCATTTAGAAAGAATTCACGTCATAAAATTTGAGTTTTCTGTCCTTAAACTTGATATATCCCTCCATTTATTTAGATCCTCTTTAATCTCTGTCATTAATGTTTTGTGATATTTAGTTTATCATAACTATATTTCACTATATTTATTCCTAGATATGTAATGTTTTATGCCACTCTAAATCATTTCTTTTTTTTTGTGGTATGCGGGCCTCTCACTGTTGTGGCCTCTCCCGTTGCAGAGCACAGGATCCGGACGCACAGGCCCAGCAGCCATGGCTCACGGGCCCAGCCGCTCCATGGCATGTGGTATCTTCCCGGACCGGGGCACGAACCCGTGTACCCTGCATTGGCAGGCGGACTCTCAACCGCTGCGCCACCAGGGAAGCCCCTAAATCATTTATTAATTTTAATTTTATTGTTATTTGCTTCCAGTTTACAAAATTAAGTTGCTTTTTGTATGTTAACCTAGTGTAAAGAAAGATTGATAACGTTACTTACTAATTCTAATAGCTTATTTATAGGTTCTTTTCGATTTTTATCTTTAAATCATAATAATTTTACTTCTTTCTTTGTGTAAATAATACTATTTATTTTTTTATGCCTATTTGATTAGACTGTAACTCCAGGACACCATTGGAAAGATATTGTGTTATCAGTTTTCCTCATATTATTTGTCATCTTAGGAGGAATGCTTCAATATTTCACATAAAGTATGAAGTTTGCTATCAATAGTTTATAGGTATACTTTATCAGAATAAGAATTTGATCTATTTCTAGTTTGCAAAGAATTGTTATTATAAATTGGTCTTGAGTTTTGCTAAATGCTTTCTCTGCATTTTTGTTGAAATAGAGGTGAACTTTCTCTTTCCTGTTATTTTGATCAATCATATTGACTTTTTTCCACTTTACTTTTTGCTTTAAAATAATTTCAAACTTACATAAAAACTGCAAGAACAATATAGAGCACTATTTTATTCCCCAAACCATTTGACAGTAATTTGCAGATATGGTATCCCTTCACCCTCCTCAGCATTCATTTCCTACAAATAAGGACATTCTCCTCCATAACCACAAAACAACCATCAAAATCAAGAAAGTAACGGTGACACATAATTATCATCTAATCTTCAGACCATATTCTCCTGTCACCAACTGTTCCAATAATGTCTTTTATGGTAAAAGGAGTCAATTCCGGATCACAGGTTGCATTTAGTTACTATGTCATTAGTGTCCTTTAACCTGGTATAGCTCCTCAGTCTTTCCTTAATTTTCAAAACGTTGATATTTTTGAGGATCACAGGCCAACTATTTTGAAGAATGTCCCTGGATTTAGGTTTGTCCATTGATTACTCATGGCTAAATTTAGGTTTTGCATTTTGGTAAGAATATCACAGAAATGGTATTCCACTCTTACCATTACATATTATCAGGTGGTACATAATTTTGATTTGTCCCATTACTGGAAATGTTAACCTTAATTATCTGATTATGGTGGTACCTTCCAGGTTTATTCACTGTAATGGTACTCTTCACTGTTTTGTGATTAAGAAGTATTTTGTAAGGAATTATTTTAAGACTATTTAAATATTCCATTTTTCAGAGAGCTTCCATCCACTAGTTTTAGCACCTGTTGATGGTTTTTGGCTGAACCAATTACTACTATGATGTTTGCCAAACAGTAATTTTTCAAAATTTATCACCCTTTCTACATTCATCAGTTGGCATTTCACTATAAGGAAAAGATTTTTCCTCTTCCACTTATTTTTCCATTTCTGCATTTATATCCATAAATATTCATGTATTTATATTTTATTCAATGGATTATAATTAAATTAAATACTATCATTATTTAATACAATGCTCAAACTATGGAAGTTTTGGCCAATAGGAAACCCTTCCTGCTAGCTTCTGTGCCTTTTTGACACATCTGTATGTTCTCATCATTTTCTTGAGAACTTCTCTTGACACAAAAACGTGGTTCAAACTTATCTTTTAAATTTTCTGTTCCAACGCTAGTATCAACCAGCTTTCCAAAGAGCTTTGGTTCCTTTTACAGGACAAAAGTATTTAAAAATTAAGACCTGGCAATAGATGTGTTCATTGTCATTCAAAGATGCCAGTTCCTCTCAGTAGCCAAGCTAAGGAACACATGCATGTATATACATATATTCTTTTATGTGCAGATACACATCCACATCCATATTTATTCCATGTTTATCTATATAAATATATTGAAAATCATGCATTTACACCAATACTTGCAATTCCACTCCAACATTACAATGTTTATTCTAGCTTTCTGTCTAGCATAGGTGGTTCGTGGCAGCCACTGTCCTTACCATATCTACTTATTTGATCACTCCTTCAATATGTAACCACTTTCCACTGATGATACAAACTTCAATGACTACTTCCACGAAGACACTCTCTTCACCGTATATGGGGTTCAATAAATCACACCAAACAGTTACTACAGTCTCTGATCCGTATGGATGCCCTATGCACTCTGCTCAGGCTCTAACACCTGTGCAGGACTAAGTGAACTCCATCCTCATCCAACTCAAACTCCAGCACCCCAAATTAGGCCTCCCCACTGTTCTCCTCCACCAGGAGATGCTCTCTTAACCCATCCAGGGTTAAGAGAGCATCCAATGCCCTGCTCTGGATAGCAGCCACTTCCGTTGTTCCCCTCCTGTTACCCTCCTCAACTACTGCCACCCTGCTATGGGCTGTCCGTACCCCTGCCCTTCTCCATAAATTGTCTCCATGCTACACTCAGCTTCTTTACTGTGCACCAGGCCCTGTAGAAGCCTTTCTACCCTGTGCAGGCTCCACAACCCATTCCAGGCTTTTGTTACCTCCACCCCAGCTTGTAGGCACCCTTCCTCACACTGCTTATGTCCCCAGCCATTTATATTGAGCAATATATGTCCTTTTCCTTGGTCTTCAAAACTTCCTGAGTTTCCACATTTCAGCTTGGGATCATTCTTCTTCTGCTGCAGGTCTGTTGGCCACTTTTCTCTAGGGAAAAAAAATCTTTAGTTTATGTTAAATTTTGAAGGATACCTTCAGTGGATATAGAATTATAAGGTGGAATTTTTCCCCATGACTGTCATGGAAGAAGCTGATCTTTTAAAACAAAGAAGAAGAAATTTACTTTTAGACACAATAAAGTTGCACATTAATTCACACATATACTGTATGTTATCCTCTGGAGTGATGCCTTGTTCATTTGACCACACTATTAGGTGTATCTTTCAAGGTTTGCTTAAAGAAAAAAGAAACTACTTTGTGTATTTTAAGCAGAAAAGGATTAAAGCAGGAAATAAAATGCGTATGAAACCATAATAAAGGTCATAGAAACAAAGGTTAAGAAAGGCTTCTACAGTCACTCAAATTCACTGTTATCTTTTGGTGAGTAAGGAAGTTTCAGGAACCATAACAAACTGACACTGAAAGTCACAGCTGCCTGCAGTATACAGGCCAGCGTTTCTCAGTGGAGCACAGTTCAAAACCTCACATTTACCGAAGGTCATATATCTTCTTACTGATGCCAATTAAATAATATAGCTTTTGTCTGTCTTCCAAGTCCCAGTCTTGCTCAGGAGCCCAGGGGCGAATTTCCTAGCAAGGAAGTTGGAAAATGTAGATGCCCGTCAATGGAATATATAAGAAAATAGAAAGAGGAAAGAAGAGTGCATAGTTGTCAATAGAAAATCTAGTACTTCAGGTTTCACTCAAACACATTGCTGTGTTCCTATTTTTCCCATGCCACAACATTTTCTTTAATACCTGGGTCTATGCAGTGTATACAAAGAACACATCAACTATTACATTTAGAATATTCATTTTAAAAAGAACATAGAGCATATCATGCTTAGGAAACAGTCCATACCTTCCATAAATGAGATGTTACCTCTCTACTAAGATCACTGCCCCACATAAATGACTGCCAGTCAGGGCTAGTACTGGGGCAATGGTTTTCATCTTTTCTTTGCCGAGGTCATTCTACTTCTAGAGGGCAACTGAATGGACAAGCGGAATCCTGGGCCCAGAGAGAGAAGAGTTAGAAAGATCTCATGCTTGTACTTGAATATCAACTGAATCTTCATCAGTATCCCAGTTTTGGACACAGGGTTTTGACAACAGTGTGACATACAAATTCACAAAGTAGTATATCCACCCAAGAGATTTAATTTATACATTTAGAGGAAAATTAATAACTATGCAAATGGAAAATTGTATAGTTCAAGGTAAGATCACCTAGATCAAGGCAAGAATACTGAATAACAGCAAATTTTAAGGTGAAAGAAGAGATGGCATTAAAACAACAAAATAATTTATAAGCAGTCCTTCATTTTTAAGTAATAACTGGAAACTCATATCTAGGGGAAATGGTTGCTTTCCCCTTGAAAAACAGGCAATTTGGCGGGGTTTTTTTGTTGGTTTTTTTTTTTTACTTCATTAACGTCTCCAGTTCATGAATCCACATACCAACATAGGGACATTAACAAATTCTAACCACACATTTTATTATGAGATGAAAAGTTTAACAACAAAAATAATAAGTATTCTGGACATGAAAAAAATGAGCTTCCTACACAAACCTGTCATGGACCTTAAACCAACAAAACCATTGTAAGTAAGGCATTGCAAATATAGCAGAGGTGGCTTATTAAAGTCATCTACTTTGGTAGTGGGAATTCTGACATAACAGGAAGGGATTCTTAGTTATGAAGGCTTCTTCCTGCCTAATAAACTATAGATTCTGGAAGTTTAAAAGCAAATTAATGTAAAGTATGAGGCTACCTGCTGCTTGTGGTTTGTCCCACTCACCAAAGAGCATGTATAAAAGACCCTGGACAAATGTTAATGTTCACAGAGGAAACTGAAAATCTGCTCCTCAACTGAAGCTTCTATTCCCACACAGCATGTGCTATTACAGCAACTCCTATGGTGACCTGAGCTGTGTCTATGGAAGCTGTGGCTATGGCTGTGGCTATGGCTGGTACAGATGTGGCCTCTGCTGCCCATCATGCTGTGGCAGATATTGGTTCTGTGGCTTCCATTGAGAAACTGTTAGAGTCACTCATCTAGTAGAACTCCTTCTCCCGTGCTTCCCAATTATCCTTCCAGGGTTCTTCTTATAAGTAATTTATCTTTCCAAACAGTGAAAATTTTATCCTGTGTCCTGGGCTACTTCAGCTTCAGATTGAATACTACAAATTCAGCATGCGTCATATTGATTGACCTCCATTACACGTAACACCTCACGATTCATAAAAATGTTTCTGTTTGATATTGCCTCCCTTCTTCCTTCACTTTAACTTAACAGTGTTAATGCAACAAAGGTTTTAAGTTTATGTTTCAATAAACTTTCTCTTTCATTGAAAAATGTTTTGAATTTATATTCATTTCTCTCTGCCATTTATATGTGTCTGTTTGGGTGTATATATTTCATTTAAGGGTACATATTTCATTAAAGGGACATCTTTACAGGTATACAACCACACATCTAGACAGTCTGGATAGTAAAATTATAATGTTTTATAAAATGGTTTTGCTTGTGAGGTAAGAGGGAAAACTCTGTTCAGCAGCAGTATAAAATGCAAGGCTCAGACATTTCTGTCCCTCATTCAATCTTCTAATTACTCTCAAGAGTAAAAATGTATAATTTATACAGGTCACTTTGGCAAAACCTCCTTCAGTTAAAAATAAATAGATTACTGAATAACATTACTTTTTAATACCTGATAACAATACTAATAACTCAGCAGTAGACATATACAAAACATATTCCTTGAAGCATGCTCTGTACCTACCCCTCTATATCTGGGCTTATTCAACTCTCATTGTGTTCTTCATTTTTCCTCACCACCATATCTTGTTCCCTCCACCTGACACCATGCTGAACAATAAAAAAATGTAAAATATTGTATTTTACCTTAAAGAAAATCCCAAATCAGAACATTTTCTAACAACTGGTTTGGACTTTCCATGAGTACAAATTTCTCTTCATTTGCACAAAGCATCTCTGTTGTCAAACAAAAAGTGAGGAAGATTAAAAGTGGTCCCATGCCTTCAATATGCCCTCAGCTGCTGTCAGAGAACATCTACAGCAATCCCAGGGCAACTGTAAGACACAGATGACCCCAGAGAATGAGGCAGAATTGTGTTTGGAGGAGCCCCCATCCTAGAACTGAGGTGTCAAAGAGACACCTTTACAGTACCCACATCTGGGACAGTGGCATTCAACAGGATTGTGATACACAGAAATATAAGTCAGATAGAGATAGAGATAGATACATAGATAGATAGATAGATAGATAGATAGATAGATAGATAGATAAAAAAGAGAGAAATGTAGATGTAGTGAAATGTTTATAACTGAGGAATCTGAGTAAAGAAGACATAGAAATTATTTTTACTGGTCTTATACCTTTCCTTGTGAAACACTTCAACATAAGTTATACCAAACATCTTTAAAAAGACAAAGACAAATGTCTGATAACCAATTCTGTCTAAACTGCCCATATAAAATGCTTTCATGTGACTCTGAGCCACTCCAATCATCTATACTTGATGTGATTAAATTCTCGTTCTCCTACATTAAGGTTTTAAATGATGTATTGCCTACAGAAACAGCACTATTCTCATATATACATACTGCTGTCAGTTTGTTGATGCCACTGTGCTCCTATGTGATTGTAATTTGTTCCTCCCTCATCACATCCTTCTGATTGCTCCTCTGTAGTTCAAGGGAAAAGAGCAGAACATCTGCCATACCTCCAGGTTGCTGCTACAGGGGCTCTGCCTGATAAACTTGTGCAAAAATTCCTCCAGGAAAGAGACCTGGTCACCACCTCCTGCATACCAGCTTCAACAACTTAGATCATGGCTTTCCTCCTACACCACTGATTCTTGTATTTATTGTCCAACTTTTCCTTTCAAATCAAAACAACATAATTTTTTCACTGATTACAATCTTCACTCCCTGTTCACACAGGGAACAATGGGAAAATGGAATTCCATCTGAAGAAATACCATTCAAGTAACAGAGACAAGGAAAAAAATAAGAAATCCAAAAAGTCTGATACCTATTAAAGAAAATCAGCCTGTATTTTAAAACAGTCATGCAAAGAAAATTCCAGGCCTAAGTGGCTTCCCTGATGAATTATTTATACCACTTAAGAATAAAATAAATGCCAATTATACAAGTATTCTTCCACGGAATAGGAAAAAGGCAACACAAATAGGAAAATTAAAACCTAACAAAGACATTACAAAAAAGGACTATTTCTTGTGAATGTAACTATAAAAATCCAAAATGATATATATTATCAAAACCAAATCCCATGAGCTATATTCTAAGATTGCAAAATCCTTCATTGGTTTAATATCTGAAAATTCAGTATAATTCATCACATAAATGGAATTAGAAAGTCATGTGAATGTCTTAATAGATTCAGATAAAATATAGAATTTCATATGTATTCATGAATTTTCAAAATTCTCAGTAAACTAAGACTAAAAAATAATTTCTTCAATTTGATAAATGGTTTCTACATAAAATCTACAGCTGATGTATTTAATGCTGACATATAAAATAATTTCCATCTGAAGTTAAGAATAAGACGAGGATAACCACTATCACAATTTAATAAAAGTTTGATACAACTCTGTACCAGAGGTCTTTGGCACTGCAATACATGTAAATAAATAAGTACATAAATGCAATATAAACTGGAAAGGAAAATGTAGACCTGCCACTATCAACAAGTGACATAACTATGTGTGTGGGAAGGACAGTTGGTACTGATTCAGGAGTAAGCACATGTCAATGGAAAAACAGATATTCCGTAAACAGACTCAAACTTATAGGGTCAGCAGATTTATCCCATTAAGATACCATTGCAGTGCAGAAAATGAAAGGATTGACTTCACAATAAATAATGTTAATTTCATTACAATACAAAAGAAGATGAATCTTGGTTCATACCTTGCACCAAAATAAGATGTAAGAATGCCTTGATTAATTAGAAGTAGGCAATAATTTCTTAAACAGTCTATAAAGAGTACTAGCTATAAAATAAAATATTAATAAATTGGACTTCACCAAAATTAAAGATTTTTTTTTTGGCCACGCCACGTGCCTTGTAGGATCTTAGTTCCCCGACTAGGGATTGAACCCCGGCCCATGGCAGTGAAAGCACCAAGTACTAACCACTGGACTGCCAGGGAATTCTCAAGATTTCTATTTTAAAAAGTGAAGAAGCCACTGATGGGAGAAGATATTTACAATGCATGTATCTAAAGGAGGATTTATACAAAAAAATAAATAAAAATACCTACAAGTCATTAGACAAAGACAAAAAACACAATTAAAAATTGCCAAAAACTTGAACAAGCATATTACACCAAATGATAACAAAAGATGACCAACCTCATCAGAGCAAGAAAATGCAAATTATAACTACAATGAAAAACATGGGTATAGCACAGCGTACTTATCAAACAGCTAAAATTAAAGAGACTGAAAATACCAAGTGATTTTGAGAATGTGCAGCAACGGAATTCACAGACATTACTGGCATACATGTCAGTAGCACAACCCCTACAGAAACTGTTTAGCAGCATCTAAAAATGCCAACTACACAGATACCCTAAAATCCATCATTTCTGCCCTACAGAAATGATGACTTTTGTCCACTTCAGTTATTTTATTCCTTCCACAAACTCACAAATCCACGTATGTAAACTCTAAATTCTTAGACTGCCTTTTAAGAAAATAAGTTATTTTTAGAAAATAAGCCAACAAACCAAAACTTGGAGAAAAGACTCTATGCTTTATGTCACACCAAGTGGCCAGAACATGTCAGTTCAAATAAATACATATGGGTAAGCAAGGGCAATAAAAATAAGGGGAAAAAAATCTCTAAAAGCACATAATTTGATTAAGGTTATTCTGACATAAAAGCAAAATATGCTTGGTAATGAGGGTCCTCACTTTGTCTAGTGAATCAAAAGATTCAAAAGAATCTCTAATGTTTTCTAATGCCTCCTAAATCTCATTCAATCTCTCACTGGTGGCATTTCACGCAGAATCTTATTTTGCAGTACATCTTGGGAGATGTAGTCCCTGGGCTTCCAGACCTATTATTACTTGGGAGTGGAGAGAAAATGATACACTGATAATTGGCCTTAAATTAATCACATGCAGGGTAATTGCTTTTCAAAATAAAATTAAAATGTCTTTTATTAAATTACATGATTTAATTATGGGACACTTGAAATAATAGCAAAATGATCTTATACCTGAGGAACTCTTTTCCTATGTAAACAAAAGATTTAGTAAATTTTTCTAGTGAAAGTTATTCTAAATTATGAAGTCAACAATGCCTGGTTTGTCCTACCCACCACTAACAGTGTATAAAAGGCCCTGGACAGATGATGACATTTAAACTGAGAAGAATAATTCCTGCCTCTCAAGTGAACTTTCCACTCTTAATACCATGTACTATTACAGAAACTATTATGGTGGCCTAGGTGCTGGCTATAGCTATGGCAGGTATAGATGTGGTAGCTACTATCCATCTTACTGTAGCAGATACCGGTCTTATGGGTTCTACTGAGAAACTTGTAGAGCCACTCAGCTTATTGGACTCATCCTGCTACTACCAGGGATGACTTAGAAATTCTATTGCATCTTTAATGCAGAGTAAACTCATCTTAGGCTACGAGGGAAAACATTATTCAGATTTGACATGTTTTTTTGGTCAAAATTATCTCAAAATACCTCAAATTTTATATTTTTAATAGATGCTTTCACTTTTATATTGCATTTCCATCATACTTTCTCATTAATTTTGATCTTGCAGAGGCTTTTGACTTTACCCCTGTAAGTAGAGAACACCATTTGCTTTCAGCTGGCAGGACCAGCAATGCTCTTTAACTGCCCTACCTCAGAGTTATGCTAACTCTTCAAACTCCATGCACAACTTAGTCTACAGAGACCTTGACTTTGCATTCTAGTGGTTATCACATTAGTCCACCATGTTCATAATATGACGGTGATAAGACCCAGTGAGTAGGAACTAGCAACTACCCTGAACATCTTGGTAAAACTCATGAGTGACAGAGGATGGGAAATAAGCCCTACAAAATTTCAAGGACCTGCCATCTCATTGAAATTTCTAGGGGTCCACTGGTCTGGATGAAGGGACACATCATTACTTTTGACACCTCCTATCACTAAGTAAGAAACACAATACTCAGGAGTCTCTTTGTATTTTCATGATAATGTAATCCTCATCTGGATGTGCCACCTGTTATCCATTTATCCACCGTAACCAATAAAGTGGCTACAAGCTTAGAGTGAATTAAGAGCAAGAGGAAACTCCACAATGGTCACAGGTTGCCATACGTACTGCTCCGTTACTTCACTGTACGGAGCAGCAGATTCAGTGCTGCTTACAGTGTCCACAGAAGATAAGGATGATGTTTTGAGGTTTTCACAGGTCTGTAGAGGTGAATCATAGCACAGGCTTTTAGGATTTTGGAGCAAATCTATGCTGTCCTTTGAAGATTTATATTATCTTTTGAAGAAACAGCTCATAACTGAGTTCTTTTTTCCTTTTACATTTGTTTTTTTTTCCAGTTTTATTGAGATACAATTGATATGTAACATTTTATGAGTTTAAGGTACACAACGTCATGATTTGATATATGTATATATTGCCAAATGATTACACTAGTTAACATCCATCACCTCACAAAATTACAGTTTTTTCCTTGTGATGAGAAGTAGATATTTCTTTTAAGATCCACTCTACTAGTAACTTTTCAAATATACAATACAGTTCACTAAGGTCACCATGTTGTACATTACATCCTCAGAACTTATTTATATTATAACTGGAAGTTTGTACCTTTTGACCACCTTTACCCATTTCCCCCATGCCAGCCTCCCCCCATGTCTGGCAACCACCAATCTATTCTCTGTTTCCATGAGTTAGATTTTTTTTAAGAATTTTCAGTTCTTGTCCATAGGCCACCAAGTTACCATGTGACTTGAACTGCCCACTGTGAACTAGATATTGTTTGAATCTGAGCCACAAATTTGAGTATACACAGCAATCTTCCATCATCATGTGAAAGTGCTGTATATGAGACTGGGCTTGAGGAAGTCCAGAAAGTACAAATAAATTATAGAAGAAAGTGGCTTGAGTCTCATGGCTTCTACTCTACTGAGTGTCTCCTTTTTCTCAACACCCACTGATAGATTTATTCTGATTTTCCAGTTGAAAGAAGAAAAAATAGTCCTGGCTTACAGATGGTTCTGCCAATCTGATGATACACTTAAAAGTAGGTGGCTGCACTACAGTAGCCCAAATCAGGCATGGCCCTAGAGAACAGCAGTGAAAGAAAATCCCCAATTGTTTTCAATCCTCTTGAGAAATGATAGCATCCAAATTTAGTCTGTCTCTTAAAACTTAAGTCTATGTATAGGGGCATGGTACATACAGAGCCACTATCCTTGAGAAAAATAAATACTCATGTACTCTATCAAATTTCAGCCTCACTCTATATTCCTATGAACTTGGAAACAAATAAGACGGTCAATGCTCTTCCTGTATGTGAAGAAATGTGTACAGTCTGGTGCAGGTATAGATAATCAACTAGACAACTTTTTTATCTAACAGAAAAAAAACTACACAGACAACAAAGTGGCATTACTCTCAAGAGAACACAGCAATACAAATCCCATAGAGTAAAATGTGATTGGAATGGATGGTAGGTCGTACAGAAAAAAATACTGTTTGTTGCTAAGATTTATATAGATAACATCACAGCTGTGTTGATTAAGTTTTAAATCTGTGCATGAGATGAAGGGTATTATTAGCAAAATCACTGGAGGAAGAAGGCATTCGCCTCCTCCATGTGATGTCATGCAGCATGGTTACAAAGGTTAAATTCAGCATCAGTGTCAGCAAGGTCAGTGAACTCAGCATTTTGGTTTTTTATTTAAAGAACATCGACTGTTTGGGAAGATCCTAACATACCAAGCAAATAATCTCCACTTTAATGAGTATGTGAAGTCTTTTTTGTCTAAAGAAACGTGATTAATGAGATTTTTAAATACAAGTTGGTCTATATGACGATGTCAGAAGTGTCTGTGGTTTGCCACACCTACACTTAGACTGCAAAAAAGACTCTTAGCATTTAATATTCTCATTCACTAAAATTTACTCTTTGCTTATAGGCTAAAAACTTAAATTCTGACACAGTATGCTACTACTAAGGCAGATACTATAGAGGACTGGGCTATGGCTACAGCTGTGGATACGGTCATGTCTGTTGCTTTGGTGCCTTTAGAATCTTGGAATGTGGCTACGGATGTGGCTGTAATAGGTATGGACTTGACTGCTGACACCAATATTGTCACAGGTGACACTTGTCCCCTGGCACAAACTGAATACTATCTGCTACTGAGTCCATTCCCTTGTGAGATGGCAATTCTGTTCTACAGAATCTTTTCATTGTACCTGTTATACTCAGGTTTAACTGTTAGTAATCCTGACTAATCCTAGGCAATCAGAATAGATTATTAAACTGACAAGACATCCACATCAGTGTCTTAGATTGACTACACTTTTCTCTTTCAATTAATGTTTTTTTCATGATAATATACCAGATAAATTACAGTTTCAGCATGTTTCATGAGTAGGCAACTCTAGGTTCACTTTTCATTACTCTGGCTTGGCCAATGTTGTTATTTGTTTCTCTTTTTTAAAATGTATTACTTATACATGTGTTCAAAAATGTTTAATGAATAATTGTTCCATAAGTCTCCCTGTTAAGTGTTACAAATGTGAAAAGATATGTTAAGTTGGAAAACAAATATGTAAACAAACATGATAGATGATGTAATGGTCAAGTGGAAACACAGAGGGGAAGGCTCATGTCTGGTTTCAAGAAAGAGATGCTAGAGCAAAAGGTCAGACCAAATATGTTCTCCCTAAAGGTTACATTTAAATTAATTCTTGATGTAGGAGAAATATAATAGAGAGGCAAAGTGTATGCCAAGCAGGAGGAGCAGAATATGTGCAGGCATTGGGAAAATATTGCATTACAGATTTATAAGTTGGTGTCACACCTAGAAAGTACACAGAGCAAAGCAAGTGGCTAAAATGAGGCCCCAGGCAATTAAGAGAAACCAGAACATCAAGATCATATATATCTTGCTATGGGTGCACTAGATACTATTTCAAAAAGTTATAATGTTTTCCGCAGAAATTTATGTTTTATAAAAATCATTATGGCAGCTAATTGAAAGGAAGTTCACCAAGGGCTGTGACCACTGACCAATAGACTATCAAGAGGCTATTCAAGTAGTCGATGTGAGGTCTCAATGTAAGAAAGCAGCAATTAAGATTTTCAAGAGGACCCAGATCAAATATAAAAGTGACAGAATTTAAAAGGCTTGTTTATATGATATGGGGGTGAAGAGTAATAAAGAAAAAAAGGAGCACACATGAACTTCCAGATTGGAGGTACAGAAACTGATGGATTGTGATGCTAATAAAAGATGTGATATGAGACAAGGGGGGCATTAGGAGGATGATCAAGGTAGAGATCTGAAAATTTGTTAGAGTTCAGATAAATTTAAGTAAAGTTATATAGTGGCAGGTTCTTATAAAAATCTGGAACTCAAGAGAGAACTGGATTTGACATTTCAAATAATTGGATAAAGGTGTAATAGCTTCACAAATACAGTATTCCAATATTTAGAAGTGAGCAGAAGAAAAAGAGATTGCAATTCAGGTAAGGAGCAGGAAAAAGATAAAAGGTGAAACAGAAGAGATTTGTATCAGGGGAATCAAGGACATATAAACTTTCTAGGAGGGAACTGTCAGCAACTGCACTTTCACTCAAGCATTTATTCTTTTTTTTTTTTTTCTTGCGGTACGCGGGCCTCTCACCGTTGTGGCCTCTCCCGTTGCGGAGCACAGGCTCCGGACGCACAGGCTTCGGACGCACAGGCTCAGCAGCCATGGCTCACGGGCCCAGCTGCTCCGTGGCATGTGGGATCTTCCCGGATCGGGGCACGAACGCATGTCCCCTGCACAGGCAGGCAGACTCTCAACTACTGCGCCACCAGGGAAGCCCAAGCATTTATTCTTTCACCAAGTATTTCTAGAGTAATAACAAATTTTGAAACTGAGCTAGATGCTGGCAAATAGTCAATGAGATTGGCATGCTACAGAAGTTACAATCAAGAGAGGCATGACAGAACATCATAAAGGCAATTACTGTAAAATAGCAGAGGCTTTAGTGATTACTTAGAGTCTCTTCAGCTCCCGATGTCTGGGGAATTGACCCCAAACTCCATCCTCATGATAACCAAAGAAACAGCCATTTTATTCTTCAATTTGTTAATATGGTGTATCGCATTGATGGATTTGCATATATTGAAGAATCCTTGCATCACTGGGATAAATCCCACTTGATCAGGGTGTATGATCCTTTCAATGTCTTGTTGGATTCTGTTTGATAGTATATTGTTGAGGATTTCTGCATCTATATTTATCAGTGATATTGGCCTGTAGTTTTCTCTTTTTGTGACATCTTTGTCTGGTTTTGGTATCACGGTAATGGTGGCTTCATAGAATGAGTTTGGGAGTGTTCCTTCCTCTGCAAGTTTTTAGAAGAGTTTGAGAAGAATGAGTGTTAGCTCTTCTCTAAACGTTTGATAGAAACCACCTATTAAGCCATCTGGTCCTGGACTTTTGTTTATTGTAAGATTTTTAATCACAGTTTCAATTTCATTACTTGTGATTGGTCTGTTCATATTTTCTATTTCTTCCTGGTTCAGTCTTGGAAGGTTATACCTTTCTAAAAAATTGTCCATTTCTTCCAGGTTGTCCATTTTATTGGCATAGAGTTGCTTGTAGCAGGCTCTTATGCTTTGTATTTCTGCAGTGTCCATTGTAACTTCTCCGTTTTCATTTCTAATTTTATTGATTTGAGTCCTCTCCCTCTTTTTTTTGATGAATGTGTCTAAAGGTTTATCAATTTTGTTTATCTTCTCAAAGAAGCAGCTTTTATATTTAATGATATTTGCTATTGTTTTCTTTGTTTCTATATCATTTATTTCTGCTCTGATGTTCATGATTTCTTTCCTATTAACTTTGGGTTTTGTTTGTTCTTTCTCTAGTTCCTTTAGGTGTAAGGTTAGATTGTTTATTTGAGATTTTTCTTGGGGTTTCTTGGGGTAGAATTGTATTGCTATAAACTTCCCTCTTAGAACTGCTTTTACTGCATCCCATAGGTTTTGGATCATTGTGTATTCATTGTCATTTGTCTCTAGGTATTTTTTGATTTCCTCTTTGATTTCTTCTGTGATCTCTTGGTTATTTAGTAACATATTGTTTAGCTTCCATGTGCCTGTGTTTCTTACATTATTTTCCCTGTAGTTTATTTCTAATCTCATAGTGTTGTGGTCAGAAAAGATGCTTGATGTGATATCAATTTTCTTAAATTTACTGAGGCTTGATTTGTGACCCAAAATGTGATTTATCCTGGAGAATGTTCCATGTGCACTTGAGAAGAAAGTTTAATCTGCTGTGTTCGGATGGAATGTCCTGTGAGTATCAATTAAATCTACCTGGTATATTGTGTCATTTAAAGCTTGTGTTTCCTTATTAATTTTCTGTCTGGATAATCTGTTCATTGGTGTATGTGTGGTGTTACTGTCCCCCACTATTATTGTGTTACTATCGATTTCCATTTTTATAGCTGTTAGCATTTGCCTTATGTATTGAGGTGCTCCTACATTGGGTGCATATATATTTATAATTGTTATATCTTCTTCTTGGATTGATCCCTTGATCATTATGTAGTGTCCTTCCTTGTCTCTTGTAACATTCTTTATTTTAAAGTCTATTGTATCTGATATGAGTATTGCTACTCCAGCTTTCTTTTGGTTTCCATTTGCATGGAATATCTTTTTCCATCCCCTCACTTTCAGTCCAAAGTGGGTCTCTGGTAGACAGCATATATATGGATCTTGTTTTTGTATCCATTCAGTGAGCCTGTGTCTTTTGGTTGAAGCATTTAATCCATTTACATTTAAGGTAATTATCAATATGTATGCTCCTATTACCATTTTCTTAATTGTTTTGGATTTGTTTTTGTAGGTCCTTTTTTTCTCTTGTGTTTCCCATTTAGAGAAGTTCCTTTAGCATTTGTTGTAGAGCTAGTTTGGTGGTGTTGAATTCTCTTAGCTTTTGCTTGTTTGTAAAGCTTTTGATTTCTCCATCAAATCTGAATGAGATCCTTGTAGGGTAGAGTAATCTTGGTTGTAGGTTCTTCCCTTTCATCACTTTAAATATATCGTGCCACTCCCTTCTGGCTTGTAGAGTTTCTGTTGAGAATCAGCTGTTAACCTTATGGGAGTTCCCTTGTATGTTAGTTGTCATTTTTCCCCTGTTGCTTTTAATAATTATTCATTGTCTTTAATTTTTGTCAATTTGATTACTATGTGTCTCAGCATGTTTCTCCTTGGGTTTACCCTTCCTGGGACTCTCTACACTTCCTGGACTTGGGTGGTTATTTCCTTTCCCATGTTAGGGAATTTTTTGACTATAATCCCTTCAAATATTTTCTCAGGTCCTTTCTCTCTTTCTTCTTCTTCTTGGACCACTATAACGTGAATGTTGGTGCATTTAACGTTGCCCCACAAGTCTCTTAGGCTGTCTTCCTTTCTTTTCATTCTTTTCTCTTTATTCTGTTCCACAGCAGTGAATTCTACCAGTCTGTCTTCCAGGTAACTTACTCGTTCTTCTCCCTCAGTTATTCTGCTATTGATTCCTTCTAGTGTATTTTTCATTTCAGTTATTGTATTGTTCATCTCTGTGTGTTTGTTCTTTAATTCTTCTAGGTCTTTGTTAAACGTTTCTTGCATCTTCTCAATCTTTGCCTGCATTCTGTTTCCGAGGTCCTGGATCACCTTCACTATCATCATTCTGAATTCTTTTTCTGGAAGGTTGCCTATCTCCACTTCATTTATTTGTTTTTCAGGAGTTTTATCTTATTCCTTCATCTGGTACATAGTCCTCTGCCTTTTCATTTTGTCTATCTTTCTGTGAATGTTGTTTTCATTCCACAGGCTGCAGAATTGTAGTTCTTCTTGCTTCTGCTGTCTGCTTTCTAGTGGATGAGGCTATCTAAGAGGCTTGTGCAGGCTTCCTGAGAGGAGTGACTGGTGGTTGGTAGAGCTGGGTGTTGCTCTGGTGGGCAGAGCTCAGTAAAACTTTAATCCACTTGTCTGCTGATGATTGGGGCTGGGTTCCCTCCTTGTTGGTTGCTTGGCCTGAGGTGACCCAGCACTGGAGCCTACCCAGCTCTCTGGTGGGGCTATTGGCAGACTCTGGGATGGTTCACACCAAGAAGTACTTCCCAGAACTTCTGCTGCCAGTGTCCTTGTCCCTGCAGTGAGCCACAGCCACCCCCCTGCCTCTGTAGGAGACCCTCCAATAATAGCAGGTAGGTCCAGGTCAGTCTCCCTTGGGGTCACTACTCCCTTCCTGGGTCCTTATGTGCACACTACTTTGTGTGTGCCCTGCAAGAATGGAGTCTCTGTTTCCCCCAGTCTTGTCAAAGTCCTACAATCTAATCCCACCAGCCTTCAAAGTCTGATTCTCTAGGAATTCCTCCTCCCATTGCCGGACCCCCATATTTGGAAGCCTGATGTAGGGCTCAGAACCTTCACTGCAGTGGGTGAACCTCTGTGGTATAAGTCTTTTCCATTTTGTGAGTCAACCACCCAGGGGCCATGGGATTTGATTTATTGTGATTGTGCCCCTCCTACCATCTCATTGCACCTTCTCCCCGTCCTTGGATGTGGGGAATCTTTTTTAGTTAGTTTCAGTCTCCTCCTGTCTATGATTGTTCAGCAGTTAGTTGTGATTCCAGTGCTCTCACAAGAGGGAGTGAGCTCATGTCCCCCTACTCTGCCATCTTGAACCAATCTGAGAAACAGCCATTTTAAATGTGATTCCCATGTCCTAGTCAAGGTTAATGGGTGCAGATCTGGCTGCTTGAACAAGATGAACCGGAAAATCACCAGGATTTATGAACAGGAGCTTATATTTTTTTCTACTTGATGAAGCTCTAAGGAGTAACACTTGGAAACTATTAGCAGCTATGTTTTACTCTTTGTAGAGTGCACTTTAACAGTTCATTGTAAATCACCTACTTAAGTAATCTGCTGAATAATTCTTATATGTTCTGCTCAGAGGCAACTCATGGAAAATCTTTTTAACTTTTCTAGATTGCCCATCTCAGTAAGTGATATTCTATCAAATCTAAGAGGCCCACCATCCTAACAAAACCAGGTGACTAAACTTGAAAATCATTATTCTCTAGATCTACACATTGACCTCAAATGTTATTCTATATTAATTCATTATTTACTTATTTACCTCAGAGGTACAAAAGCCTGACCTGGTTGGCTTTGCATGGAAGTGGACAAAAATGTCATTATAATTGAGCTGTCTTGCAGAATCTATAAGCCAAAGAGGGTAAATTGTGGCAGAACGTTACAATTTTCTGATAGTGTGAAAATATAACACCATCAGATGTCAAAAGGGGTATTTTCACTAAAACTGTGATAGATGACAGCTTGAAAAAGGTCTGTGAAAGAAATTACAAAATACATGACAGCATGGAGCAAAATTTCTGACCTGATGGCTGAAGACAATGGCAAAAGTTAGTTAGACCTTAACTAGTAGATTGAAAGAAATGTAATATTGACCAGAACATTGAATTATTTCCAGTCAATCTTAACAGCCTTAAAAATCCTAAATATTTATGGAATTAAGTCATGTTTGGCTCCTGAACAGAGAGATTTTACTCCAATTCCCTATATGGACCAAAGGGCACTGCAGCAAGATCAGCAGATCTGTAGCTCTAAGAAGAACAATAGCCCATAACTTAATTAAAACATTGAATGAAGTGTTTATCTATATATGTATCTATATCAATACATATATAGAAGTACATAAATGTATATGTTTATATATTGAATACATAAAATGAAAGAGAAAGAGAGGGACAGAGAGAGAGAAATATACTAGATAATTTAGCATATGGTTATCTGGCTGAGATAGGGGTAGGGAGCTGATGTATAGTATTGGGTGAATGGGTGAGGATGGAAAACAGTAAGGGGTTAACCAAAAGGTAAAGAATAAAGATAGAAACTGTACTGAAAAAAATCTCAAAACGAAGAATATATTATTTTTATTCTAAAATTTATGTGTGTGATATATAATAGGCAAAGAGGTTATATCTATGGACTAACAGTGTATCCATAATAAATGACAGTATAAAAGGCAAGAGCTCGATATGTATAGTATGATTCCTTTCTGTTTGAAACCACAAAATTCAAAGCTCCATATGTGCATAACTATGGGTAGAGACAACACTGCTTATGTATGTATGAGGGAGGAGAGATTAATTGAAGGTCCTCTGAAGGGGATAATATGTGTATGCAGTAAGATCAGAGATCATTAACTTGATCTTATACATATTTGCATTTCTCCACTCATTATTACAGGAATCTGTTGACTTGTGAATAAAGATAACATCAAATGAAGTAAACATTTGAAAACTGAAAGGATGCTTTAGATAATAGAAAACCGAATCATGGATCCATAGAATTAGAAGCTTTAGAGAGTTGGCTTTATTTAACTTTTGCTTGATTTGCAATTGATTTGTTAGTGTTTACTGTAGAAGATTTTAACATGTCTTTACAAAGAGTTGGCATTCTATTTTTAATTTATTTAGCTTGGTTACATGTCCTGAAGAGAAAGGATTACTTGTTCACAGCTCTCCAAATAACTGTCAGCATATAATAGTCATAAAATCTAAACAAATGAGATAATGTGAAATATAATGACAATGTAAGCAAACACTTTTTAAAAACATGCTAGATTTTAATCCCAGGAGAGATTTCTTGTCTTTATAAACACCTAGATCCACCGTGCCACAATGGTATATAATGAGACCCAAGATTATTTTAGGACACGTAACACAATAATTTGAATTATATGCAGCTACCCAGAAACAAAATAGGTTGAATGTGATGCAGTGTAAAGTCCTCTGAGGAGCTGCCTGATGTTATTAGTCAGGTGCAATGATAGTTTTCTTTACTGACTAAAACAGTTTCATATTCTGGGGCCCTAATGATCACAGTTATACATGCTTTATTATTTTTTTCTATAAATCTTATAGAGAAAAAAAGAAGAATGCAGGAGAAAGCTCTGGACAACAAGTGGGAGAAATAAACCCCCAGGGAACTTCAGCTACATTCATCCTTCCATGGTATTACTTGGATAGGGAGAAGAAGGAGATGAACCACCTCAACAGCTTTTGAAAACTGCATCTGCTTCTAGTGCAGCTAGGTGCTTTGCTGTGATGTCTTTACAGATAACTCTTTGTAGAATATTTTTATTGTAGAAAATTGTTGGAGAGGACTACTTAAAGAGACTTCTGGATGCTATAATAATCAGTAATATTTACTCAATTTAGAAAACATTGTTGACATAAGATAGCAATGTTTCTCACAGTGTGAGAAAATCAAGCACTCATTCATTTGCGGGACAAATATCCATTGAGTATGGTCTACATTGCATGGTCTCAGTACTTATATGGTCTGCATGCATGGTCTTTGTACCTACCATTATCCCCATTGCTGCCTGCTGCCTTTATTCTTGCCATGTTTGGTTCCTATTAATACAGGTGGAATAAACAAAGAATATTTTTATATTTAAGTTTTTCCTTAAAAAAATGATAAAGAATTCATATTTCTGTTTTCTTTGGATATATACCCAAGAGTGGAATTTCTGGATCACATGGTCATTCTATTTTTAATTTTTTGAGGCACCTCCACACTGTTATCCATACTGGCTGCACCAATTTACATTCCCACTGACAGTGTATGAGTGTTCCCTTTTCTCCACATTCTCAACAATCTTTGAAATTTGTGGTCTTTTTGATGATAGCCATTCTGAATGGTGTGAGGTGATATCTCATTGTGATTTTGATTTGCAGTTCTCTGAGGATTAGCAATGTTGAGCATCTTTTCGTGTATCTGTTAGCAATCTGTATACTTTTTTTGGAAAAATGTCTATTCAGGTCTTCTTCACATTGTTTAATCTGGTTATTTTTTTTTATTGAGTTTTAGGAGCTGTTTATATATTTTTGGTATTAACCCCTTATCTGTCATTTCATTTGCAAATATTTTCTCCCATTCAGTAGGTTGTCTCTTCATTTTGTCAATGGTTTCCTTTGCTGTGCAAAAACTTTCATGTTTAATTAGGTCCTATTTGTTTACTTTTGCTTTTATTTCTTTTGCCTTAGGAGGCAGATCCAAAAAAATATTGCTAGGATTTATGTTAAAGAATGTTCTGCCTGTGTTTTCCTCTAGGAGTTGTATGGTTTCAGGTCTTAAATTTAGGTAAGCTTACATTTTGAGCTTATTTTTATATATGGTGTTAGAGAGTGATCTAATTTCATTAGCACTAATTTCATTAGTGATCTAATTTCCCAGCACCACTTATTGAAGAGACAGTCTTTTCCTCATTGTATAGTCTTCCTCCTTTTTTGTAGATTAACTGACTGTAAGTGTGTGGGTTTATTTTGGAGCTTTCTATTCTGTTCCATTGATAATGAGCCTGTTTTTGTGCTGCTATCATGTTGCTTTGATTACCGTAGCTCTGTAGTATAGACTGAAGTCAGAGAGTGTAATACCTTCAGCTTTGTTATTTTTTCTCAAGATTGCTTTCCCTGTTCAGGGTTTTTTGTGATCCCGTATAAATTTTAGGATTATTTTTTCTAATTCTGGGAAAAATCATATGGATATTTTGATCAGGATTGCATTAAATATGTAGATTGATTTGTATAGGATGGATATTTTAACAATATTAGTTCTTCCAATTCATGAACACTTAGTGGAATAAGTCAGACCATGAAAGACAAACACTGTATGTTATCACTTACATGTGGAATCTGCAAAATAAAACAAATGAATAAATATAACAAAACAGAAACAGAATCACAAATACAGAGAACAAACTAGTGGTTACCAGTGGGAAGAGGGATAAGGGGAGGAACAGGATAGGGGTATGGAATTAAAAGGTACAAACCACTATGTATACAAAACAAATAAGCTACAAAGATATATTATAGGTCAGCGAATATAGCCAATATTTTATAATAACTTTAAATTGTTTATAATCTACAAAAATATTGAATCATTATGTTGTAACCTGAAACTAATATTATATTGTAAATCAACTATACTTAATTAAAAAGGTGAAGAAGACATGAATAAGTAACTGTGGAAAGAGCTATAAAATCATAAAACCTATAAGTGAAAACCTACAATATTCCCATTGACATAGGGAAAAACACGATATGTGGGAATTGACTCATAATGACCTGCAACCTATCTGAACAGACCAATTTAACACAAAATAGAAAATGTACTTAAAATGGTACATAACATAACATAAATATAAGTGTGAAATACCGTAATGTTTTAAAGACCATAAATGTCACAGATAATCAGAGGAGGAGGAAATCAATGAACTCTAGTGAGGAGTGTGATGCTTCATAGAAGGTGTGGAAGGACCAGGAAGAGAATTGGAGGAAGGAGAAATATTTAGATGAAAAGAATTTTATAACTGGGCAATATGGGCACACTGAAGACACCACATCACCCATGAATTATTCTCTCCAAAGCATTAAACCTGGATCAAACCAAGACATAAGGTCTAACCTACAATTTATACAACAATTAAATAGTATAAAATTAAGGGCTATTCTTCAATCAAAGAGAAGAAAAACACATAATAGATAAATTCAATGTGTGGAACTTATCTGATTTTAAATAAACAACAACAACTAAAACACCTGCTTTAAATAATCAGGAAAATTTGATTACTGCATTAGTTGATAAAAAATTAATAATAGTGTTAGGTGTGATAATGCTATTCTGATAATGTAAGAAAATTCTCCATTTTTAGATATGCATATTGAAACTTTTTGAATTATGAAATATTTACTTTAAAATATTTCATCAAAAATGATGATTAGTATATCAAAATGTTACAGAATTAAAATTAGGAGGTAAATAAAAAGGTTAATACTCTTATTTTTCTGCTGATTAAATGTTGTTTAATAAAAAGTTTATAAAACTGATAGCAAGAGCAGAGAACATTCATGAATGAGACAAATAAAATGAGCAATGACTCACAGGTGAGACTGTGCAAGACCTGACTCAACACCATAAAACTTTTACTGAGAATCTGAGAAAAAGAGTTAATGAGAGCTAAATTGGGAAACATAGGTTGGAGTGTCATTATTGAAGGCCCTAGTTACTGAATATTATACTGTCAAACATAAAAAGGGGTTAGATGAAGCATAATGGAATTTTTGAGCAAGACAATGATAAAAGCAGTAAGATTTGTTGGTTGGTTGGTTGGTTGGTTGGTTTGGTGAGATCCTCTTAGAAAGATTACATAGATTAAGGGTTTGTGGAATGCATCAAGGAATAAGGAAATGCAAAGTTGAAGAATGATTAAGGGACTGCTTTAAGAGCTCATTATGTTTTTGTTGAAGTAGAGGCTGTGAGAACATGCATCACAAGAAGAATGGAAATACATAGATGATAAATTAACAGGACTCAGGTGTGAGAGGGAGTGGGCATAGCAAACAGAAAATAGCAAACAACCATATGAGAAGGAAAGGTGATGAGGTCAGTTGTTTGTGGTGAGGTCTGGTGTATATATAATGCATCTGGTTTTAGGCAATGAAATATGAATGTCCTGCTGAACTGAGGTTTAATATCAGCCACTTGGTTTTCAAAAACTCTGAGAAGCAGTTTGTTCCACTTCTACTTAATCAAACTTTATGTCAGCAAGTAATAGAAGTCAATTCTCTTAGAGTCTACTATCATTATATCATCTAGATAAAATTGAAAAATATATAATAAACTATAAAAAGTGATTTTAATTTGCATATAGTTGACCAAAAACATAATAAATCACTTTTGGAGCAATCATAATTTATTGTTTCTGAGATTTTAAGTGTATGTGAATATCCTGTGTTATTGTTGCCTTTGAATATTATAAAACTGTAATTACTTAATTCATTCATTTTCTTAAATATATTTTTACACCATGTCTGACCTATTACTACGATATAGATCAGAAATATGAATAGAATAAGATCCTGCCTTCTGCCCCCCAGAAACATATTTATAAACAGTTGATTACAAATGTCTGTTAGGTGGCAAAGGAGTGATGTGCACAGTGGGAACAAATTTTAAAAAATCAACCTTTCTTGAGATGTCATGGTAGACTTTACAGGGACTGGGCTCTTTAAAGATTATTAGAATGTCACTTCACATGTAAGGGCATTAAGAACGTTCTAGCTCATTAGTATTCACTATTTTTGTGTTTGCAGCACATCTGACAAATCAATAGTTCATCTGATAGATATGACAAGATAAAGACATATCCTCAATTAAGGTCATAGTAAAGGTTTTCTATAAATTAAAATTAGTCAACCTGTCTGGGATGGATATGCAGTTCATAGTGTTCTGGGACACACTTATTGAGAACCCATCCTATCTATAAAGACGAGTTATCAGGACATTAAGGGAATGAAGAAAAAAATAATAAAGAAAAAAACTTCATAGGAATCTATAAGAAAGAGAGTTAACCAAATTAGCCTGTGAAGATAGAAATGTCCCCCCGGAAGAAGTAACCAGTCAAATAGATAGATATGGATGCAGGTACCTGGACAAATTAAAAAAGAGAGGCAGTTAAGCCAAAGAGAAAACCCCATTGAAGATATGAAACAGAATGTTATGGACTGAATGTTTATGTTCCCCAAATTCATAATGTTGATATCATAGTCCCCAATGTGATGGTGGAGAATTTATCAGGTGATTAGGTTATATGGGTAAAGCCATCATGAATGGGATTAGTGCCCATATAAAAGTGACCTCAGAGAGCTCTCTCACCCATTCTGCCATGTGAGGACACAGCAAGAAGATGGCTATCTATGAACCGGGAAGCTGACCCTCACCAGATGCTAAAGCTGCTGGTATCTTGATCTTGGATTTTCAGCCTCCAGAACTGTGAAAAATAAATATGTGTTGTTCAAACCACCAGTCTATGATATTTTTGTTATAACATTCTAAATGGGCTAAGACATAAACTAAGACGGAAAAGTCAGGGTGCTGCTGTAACAAATACCTAAAATGTGTAGGCGGCTTTGGATTTGGGTAAGGGGTAGAAGCTGGAAGAGTTTTGATATGCATGCTAGAAAATCCTACATTTTTGTAGATGGATCATTAAAAACAATTCTGATGAGAGCTCAGAAAAAAGAGTGTTGCAGAGAAAGCTTGTCTTCTTAGATAATACTTAAATAATCATGAATAGAATGTTGGTAGAAATGTGGATGGTAAAGACCATTCTGATGAGGTCTCAGACAGAACCAAGGAACATGTTATTGGAAACTACCTGTGTAGACTCATAGTGCAAGGGATCAGGGTGGTTCAGGCCAGAATGCTCCTGCCCAGTGTATCAAGGGAACCTACAAAGAGCTGCAGTGGAGGTTGCACCTACCAGAACCATGGGAGCAGAGCCACCCAGAGCCATGGTGCAGGGACTCCAGCCTGGAAGAGCTGCAGAGGTGGGACCAGCACACTAGTTAGTTCAGAGGGCAGAGCATTGAGCCAAAGAGGATTATTCTTGAGCCCTTAGGTTTAATGTTGTTTGCCCTATTAGGTTTTGTATTTACTTGGGGCCTGTGCCCCTAACTTCTTTCTTATTTCTTTCTTTTGGAGTAGGAATACCTACCCTGTGCCTGTCCCACCACTGTGTTTTGGAAGCACATAATTTGTTTGGCTTCACAGGTTCACAGCTAGAATTTGCCTCAGGATGAATCTTACCTTGCATATCACCTGTATCTGATTTCGATGATATTCAGATAAGACTTTGGATTTAGATTTTCAGTGCTGACATGAATTAAGACAAACCTTACATTCATGTCAACTGACTTTAAACAAGAGTGCCAAGACCTTCCCTGGGAAATAGTAGGCTTTTCAACAAAATGTACTGAAACAAATGGGTATCCACATGAAAAAGGATGAGGTTGGACCCTGTCTCATTCTCTCACCTTATCAAGAATTAACTCAAAATGGATCAAAGATCTAGGTGTTAGAGCTAAAGGTATAGAACTATAGGTATATATATATATATATATATATATATATATATATTAGAAGAAAAATAGGTGTAAATCTTCATGACCTTGGATTTTTCAATCATTTCTCAGATACAACACCAAAAGCACAAGCTACAAAATAAATAAATTTGATTTCATCAAAATTAAAAGCTTTGGCTTCCCTGGTGGTGCAGTGGTTGAGAGTCCACCTGCCAATGCAGGGGACACGGGTTCATGCCCCGGTCCGGGAAGATTCCACATGCTGCAGAGCAGCTGGGCCCGTGAGCCATGGCCGCTGAGACTGCGTGTCCGGAGCCTGTGCTCCGCAACGGGAGAGGCCACAACAGTGAGAGGCCCGCGTAACGCAAAAAAAAAAAAAAAAAAAAAAATTAAAAGCTTTTTTGCTTCGACAGACAATATCAAGAGAGTGAAAACACAAACTATAGGATGGGAGAATATATTTGCAATTCAAATATCCCCAAGGGAAATTGTAATCAGAATTTTTTAAGAACTCTTACAACTCAACTATAAAAAAAAACCTTATAGTTAAAAAGTGGAGAGAAGATCTGAATGATAGCTATTCAAAGAACATATACAAATGGTTAATAAGCCTGTGAAAAGATGCTCAACGTTATTAGTCATTAAAGAAAAGCATATCAAAACCATGTTAACTTCATGCTTTATATTCTGGAAAATTAATGAACATATAGAAAAGTTGTAGCTTGGGTAAGGGTCACTGTGCTAGTTTTTTATGGATTCATTTCTTCTTTGAGTGTCTGCTCTTAATCATTCTTCATGTCTCTTCAAAATGCCATGTTCTATATTTCAAGTTTATTCACATTAATTCTCATTAAACTGATCAATGCCTTGTATCATTTCCGACACATTAATGATAGAAATGCACTCGCAAGCACTTTCTTAGTTTTCAGACATCATTGATTCACAAGATCTCCAGAGCTCTTTATTACTCTGATTACTATTTTCTTGGACCATGTGACTCTGAGCGGTGCTGGGATGTGAAGGTGATCACCACGTTCAGAAAAGCATTGAAAAATTGCCTGCTACACATTCTTCAGGGACATCTTCCTTCCCTCTACTGCTGTGGCCAGAGAGGCTTTCTGAAGATTACAGTGATGTTTTCCCCAGGAGGGAGGTTACTTCCCAGAAGGATTCATGCTCAAAAAGACATTCCCTATCATTCAACTTTTTCTGATTGCTTCTTTATAATGACAACAGCAACAAAATCTTATCACTTTCTGGTTACATGATTGAATATTTTCTACCCAGAGAAATGTTTTTTCATACACTTATCCATGAACCATGTAAGCAATGATGAAAAATGCACATAAACTCTGATACAACTTGTCCTCTTATAGATTAATTAAGTACTTATTTTTCACAGCCCAATGTTGTTGGCAACTCTGCATTTTGACGGCAGAGACCTTAATACACAAATAAATGTGTGTCTACCTTCTATGTGCCCTCATCCCTGAGTATTTCTGATAGGTCTTAGGCTAAATCACTTTGTTTTCAGCTTTAAGCTTCTTACAGAGAATATGTATTCCCAACATCTTAGCTTAGAAATGCTTGATTTTGTATTCTCTTCATATTTTTTTCTGTACATTTTTAAAATGTAACACCTCTGAATTCTATTGTGTGGAGCTGGAATCATTATTTTTAAGGATAGTATTTCAACATAAAGGAAATCCAACCATCTCTGAAGCATATTACAATACATCCCCCGATGACTGCTTTCATAGATGTCGTGAGAGATTATTAAGAAGCAGTGTGAGAAAAACTGCATTTGAAAATGCTTATCTTTCTACTGATGTAAAGAGGTTGCATCTTGCTTTGAATATAAAGGAAATAGCAGTCATGTTCCTGGGTTTAGCTGAATTCTCCAGCCCTGGAAAGGAATATGTTCAGTTTTTATATGAATCTCTAGTTTCCTATATAGGCTATAGATTTTTCATTTTGAATTATAGGATAAACAATGATTTCTAAAGCTATCTTTTTTTTTCTAATTGGTCAAGAATTCTAACTTTGCCACAAGGATTCCAATAGCATCTTAACTTTTTTTCACTTATATGTACCACAGTTCGCTAACATTTTGACACTAATTAGTATATGGAATTAGAAATTGGAGTCCTGGAATTTTCCACAGCCACTCTTAGTAGTATATCAAGCTCCTACATATAGTAAAAGTCACACTTTGGCCACTCATCATTTGCGTCCTTACCCATCCTCATCTCCCAAGACTCTATGCTGCAGCTATAATGGGAACTACTTTGGAAGCCATGGTGATGGATATTGTGGCTATGAAGGCTTAGGGTGTGGCTATCGTTGGGACTTTGGAGGCCTGAAATAAGTCAATGAGCATGGTTAGGATGGATATTGATGTGGCTGCTGTCACCCATTGTGCTGTGAGAAAACAAGTCTTATATCTTCTTCTGAAAACCTTTATCATTTACACAATTTCCTAGAGAGTCATCAGTTCAATTTCAAATGATAAGAAATCCTCTTCTTTTCACCCACAGTCTATAATTGTTATCTCCTTTCCATTGCTAAGGAACCCACCACTGCTGGCCACCACACACCCAGGGGTCAGCCTCTGTCACACCCATCACAGGGACGAAATGCCCCTGGCATCTCCAACAACTGAGCACTTGAACTGCAAATGTCAACATTCTAGTTGCAGCTCCTCTTGTCAAATTTATTTTTAACTCTGATATCAACCCTTTCTCCTGAATCCCATGTCTCACAATGCTTACATTTTCACTTTTTCAATTAAAAAATGCTTAATCTTCCCTAGCAAACAATGTTTGCTTTGTGTTTATTCAGTTCAATAGGTCTCATGCTATAGGTATATAATTTTTAATCCATACTTGAATTTTTCTCCACTGCAGCCGCAGATGATTTGTGCCCCAGGAATAGCTGAGTATATATGTGATGAAATTGAGCCCCTTAGCATCCTATAGCTTTTTTCAGAAGAAAGAATGAAATCTGATTTCTTGTTTGCTTTTACTTTTCTCATGAGAAAAAGTATTTTCCTCCCATTCTTACTTCCAAACACATTAGACACATAAGATGCCCAGATTTTAAAAGCCAGAGATTGCTGACAAGGAAAAGAGTCCTCTACTATTTTCCTAGGTCTGCCATAGCAAAGTACCACAAACTGGGTAGATTTAAAGACAAATTTATTCTACAGTCCTGGAGGCCAGAAGTCCAAAATCAAGGGGGTCCACAGACCCATGCTCTCTGAAGACTCTAGGGGAGAATCTTTCCCATGCCTTTCTCCTAGTTTGTGGTGTCGCCAACAATCCTTGAGGATTCTTTGACATGTAGACACAGCACTCCAATCTCTGCCTCCATAGTCACACACGTTCTCCCCGTGTGTCTCTTCTTATATGGACACCAGTTATATTGGATTAGTGCCCACCCTAATTGATTATGACCTTATTTTAACTTGATTACATCTGCAAAGGCCCTAGTTCCAAGTAAGGTCATATTCAGGTATTGTGGGCTAGGACTTCAACACATCTTTTGGGGGAGTGGGATCCACTCACAAGTCCCAAATTCAGAGTTTATCTAAATATTCAACCCATAAATGGACTAAAAGGTGAGGTCTCTCCTCTTATACCTGACCCTGTGAGAGTTTAGGGACTGCTTGTTCCATGGGCCACAAATAATACAGACCTTAAGACATTAGGAGAGAGGAGCACACAATATTTGTCTTGGAAAGTGACAATGCTAGGAAGTCAAGGTCTACTGATAGGAAAACTGAATGACTACAATCTTGTGAAGGATACACTGGTCAGTTTAGCCAACTACTTCAGAGCATGGACTTTGGAATCAGACAGACCTGGCCTTAAGTCCCAACTCTGCTGTCTATTTATCTGTGTGACTTAGGGAAACCACTTGGTTTTTCTAAATTTCCATTTCTTCATTGTTAAGATGGTGACGATATGACATCCTCATAGAGTTATTGTGAGATATAAATAGGTTATTACACATAAAGTGTTTAGTACAGTAGCACATAAAAGTGTTCAATATGCTCAAGTGAATTTTTATTTATATTCCTATTGAGCAACAGATAAGCAAAGGAGAATTCTATTGTTCAAACAAAGTTTACAAAGAGATTTTAAATAATCTAGAAGTGTATTTCAAATTATAATATTTCTTATATATTTTATGTTAAAAATCTTCTGTTTCATCTTGGCTGTACATATCCATGCAAAAGTAACAACTTCCTTCTGCAGCATTCTAGAAAGCAGACTTACAGTCTCTTTAAATGCAATGTACACACCTATGACTGAATACTCTGTATCCCTGAAAATAATGAAGATATATTCACTGGTAATTGAAAAGGATTATTTGCTGAAGTTAATGAAGATGGTAAAATCAGGAATTTCTTCAGAATCAAATAATTGTCATATGACAAGCCTAGATGACTTATATCACCTCAAAACAATTTGTACCCTGATTTCTTATTAAGATGGTCCATCCACTGGAATAGAACTTCACAGGAACATGACTATTCAGTATCACCATGCATAACTTGACTTGCTATGCACCTAAGTTTATGAGCCATTTAATCTATTGTAGTGTGCCAGGGGGAGCTTGGAAAACAATTCTCAAACCTACTTCATACCTGAAACTTCTTGAAGAGAAAAAACTGCAATACTTAAGAGCAGATCCGAGAATAACTTATTGGGGCTGAATCTGAGGCTGGGAGACTACTTAGGTTACTATGGCAATAATCCATGCCAAAGAAGATTAGGACGTGAATTCAGGTAGTGGAAATGGAGATAGAGAAAAGTGGACGGGTCTAAGAGAGAGTAACTGGGACTTCCCTTGTGGCTCAGTGTTTAAGAATCCACCTGCCAATGCAGGAGACATGGGTTTGAGCCCTGGTCTGGGAAGATCCCACATGCCATGGAGCAACTAATCCCGTGTGCCACAACTACTGAGCCCACATGCCACAACTACTGAAGCCCGCACGCCGAGAGCCCATGCTCCACAACAAAAGAAGCCACCACAATGAGAAGCCCTAGCACCGCAACAAAGACTAGCCCTCACTTGCCGCAACTAGAGAAAGCCCGCACACAGCAACGAAGACCCAACTCAGCCAAAAATAAATAAATTAATTAATTTTTAAAAAATAAGAGAGACTAATTAAGCAAAGTACACGGGGCTTGGCAGGATGGATTTATTGCAAAGTTTATGGGTTAGGCATATGGGTGAAAAATATTACCTTTCACTGTGATGGGAAACACAGAAGAAGATCAAGTTTTTAGAAGAAGAAATTTGAAGCACATTGACTTTGAGGCCATCTAGATGGAGATAACACTTAGATGATGATGATAAAAGAAATAGAGAAAAATGAAAGAAAGAAGGGGGGAGAAAGGGAAGGAAAGGAGAAATTAAAGAAATGCATTAATTTGAGAATCATCAAAATTCAGGTATTATTTGATGCCATGGGCATGCATAAGATAGAAGAGGGCCAAGTACAGAATAATGAGAAATAATTACATTTAATGAGAAAATTAAGAGGGAAAAAGAGAAGGAAGAGTCAGATATAATCATGTTACACAAGAAAATAGACAATAACCTGTCCAGATACAATGTTAACAGAATGACCCAAAGGGTCAATAATATAAGGTCAAGAAATACCCATTAAATGTTGCCACAAAGAGATTATTGTTAAAATCTCAGTGAGCGGTTTTCAGCAGACTAGTTAGTTGAAGAATAAATGAGATGAAAAGAAATGCAAACAGCCTGTCTACTCTACTTTTTCAAGAAAGTTGTTAAAAAGGGAAAGAGATGATGCATTACAGAAGGAGACGTTGGAGTGTTTATTTTTGTTTTGATTTTTCAAGGTCTGGGCTTGTTAAAATTACATGGGAAAGGGTGAGGGAAAGAGTGTTGGATTTTTGAGGGATAAAAGTTGCTATAATGCAAGAGATGTTGGAATCCAGAGCTTGGACAGAAAATAAAAGACAGTCCCACACTGGGACAGGAAAAAAAAGGAGGCAAGCAGGAATGAGCATCTCAGTTCATAAGAAGCTGAGATAATTATCTTTTAGTAAACTTTCCTCCTTTTTGTGAAGTTTGAAGGAAGTCCATACTGTAAGAATGAACTCTGTGGTATATTGCATATAGGAAGGAGGATGCCTCAAGAGTATGATAAAGGTTTGAAACAGATATTATGATTTGGGTTTTCTGGAAAGCAGACTTTCAGACACAGTTTGGTTTTCAGGATGTTTATTAGGGCATGGTCTTGTGCTCAACACCTAGATTGGAGGGAGGGGAAAATAGGATTGGACAGAGGGAGAAGTCAAACTGCAATGTAGGATGTACAGCCGCAGCTCATCCCATGGGGAGCTCTGGCACTGAACCAGCTCATCAGATTTATCCTCATTTGGACTGAATGAAAGACCTTTATACCACCTACTTTGATTAGTCATGGAATATGGGCACCTCTGGAAAGGTGTGACCTGAAACCTCATGCAGCTGAGACATTGCCTGAAGGGGCTGAGAGCTAAGACTGTCTGCTGATAGGACTCCCAGTAGCCAGGGCAACAGACTTTCCCTGGTGTGGGTTCTGGGTGAAGCTGTTCCATGTTATCACACCTTGTACATCATACTTTCCAGAGAGGTACAAAATTAATGTGCCATACTGAAGATTCCTGTCATGTTGGATGTCACTAACCCAAGCAGTATTGTGATTTTCTAAGGTAGTAATTTAAAATCATGATACACAAACCATATATGTGATGCAATTCTTAGCTTTTTGAAAACAGGAAAAGAGTTATGAGAAAAGCCTTCATTCAGTAGTCGTAGGAAGCATCATCCACCCTTCTTCATACTGAAATTTTTGTAAACACAATCATTAAGGCATTTGGGTTTGTGATACTAGAGCATTTCCATGACCATACTTCAGTAGGAAATATGCTGGTATTGGTTAATGTTATTTGAGTAGTTTAAAATCCCCAGATTGAACAAATATAAATAGAAATATAAAATCTCAATAATCATTTATGGAACACAAGATGAGAGACTGTCATATTTTGACCATAATCTCACTGTAGTTAGCTGGAATTGAAACAGAGTCCAGCAAAAAGATGGGACAAATAATCATGAGCTAGTCAGAATTTAAGCCACACAGTGGCAAGTGGTGACAAAGTCACCATGGACTTAAAATCAGAGAACTGTGTTACTCCCTCATATTATTTTTTTTCCTAAAATAGCATTTTTATTTTTTCCATTTTATTATTTTTTAACATCTTTATTGGAGTATAATTGTTTTACAATATTATGTTAGTTTCTGCTGTATATCAAAGTGAATCAGCTATATGTATACATATATCCCCATATCCCCTCCCTCTTCTGTCTCCCTCCCACTCTCCCTATCCCACCCGCCTAGGGATAACAAAGCACCAAGCTGATTTCCCTGTGCTATGCAGCTGCTTCCGACTAGCTATCTATTTTACATTTGGTAGTGTATATATGCCAATGCTACTGTCTCACTTCCTCCCATCTTACCCTTACCCCTCCCTGTATTCTAAAGTTCATTCTCTATGTCGGCATCTTTATTCCTGTCCTGCCCCTAGGTTCATCAGAACTTTTTTTTTTTTTTTAGATTCCACATATATGTGTTAGCATATGGTATTTGTTTTTCTCTTTCTGACTTACTTCACACTGTATGACAGGCCCTAAGTCCATCCATCTCACTACAAATAACTCAATTTCATTTCTTTTTATGGCTGAATAATATTCCATTGTAAATATGTGCCACATCTTCTTTATACATTCATTCTGTCAATAGACACTTAATTAGCTTCCATGTCCTGGCTATTGTAAATAGAGCTGTAATGAACATTGTGGTACATGACTCTTTTTGAATTATGGTTTTCTCAGGGTATATGTCCAGTAGTGGGATTGCTGAGTCATATGGTAGTTCTATTTTTAGTTTTTTAAGGAACCTCATACTGTTCTGCATAGTGGCTATATGAATTTACATTCCCACCAACAGTGCAAGAAGGTTCCCTTTTATCCACACCCTCTACAGCATTTATTGTTTGTAGATTTTTTGATGATGGCCATTCTGACCAGTGTGAGGTGATACCTCATTGTAATTTTGATTTCCATTTCTCTGATAATTAGTGATGTTGAGCATCCTTTCATGTGTTTGTTGGTAATCTATATATCTTCTTTGGAGAAAGGTATATTTAGCTCTTCTACCCATTTTTGGATTGGGTTGTTTGTTTTTTTGATATTGAGCTGCATGAGCTGATTGTATATATTGGAGATTAATCCTGTGTCAGTTGCTTTGTTTGCAAATATTTTCTCCCATTCTGAGGGTTGTATTTTCGTCTTGTTTATGGTTTCCTTTGCTACGCAAAAGCTTTTAAGTTTCATTAGGTCTCATTTGTTTATTTTTGTTTTTATTTCCATTTCTCTAGGAGGTGGCTCAAAAAGGATCTTGCTGTGATTTATGTCATAGAGTGTTCTGCCTATGTTTTCCTCTAAGAGTTTTATAGTGTCTGGACTTACATTTATGTCTTTAATCCATTTTGAGTTTATTTTTGTGTATAGTGTTAGGAAGTTCTAATTTCATTCTTTTACATGTAGCTATCCAGTTTTCCCAGCACTACTTATTGAAGAGGCTGTCTTTTCTCCATTGTATATTCTTGCCTCCTTTATCAAACATAAGGTGACCATGTGTGTGTGGGTTTATCTCTGGGCTTTATATCCTGTTCCATTGATCTATATTTCTGTTTTTGTGTCAGTACCATACGATCTTGATTACTGTAGCTTTGTAGTATAGTCTGAAGTCAGGGAACCTTATTCCCCCAGCTCCGTTTTTCTTTCTCAAGATTTCTTTGGCTCTAAGGGGTCTTTTTTGTTTCCATTCAAATTGTGAAATTTTTTGTTCTAGTTCTGTGAAAAATGCCATTGGTAGTTTGATAAGGATTGCATTGAATCTGTAGGTTGCTTTGGGTAGTAGAGTCATTTTCACAATATTGTTTCTTCCAATCCAAGAACATGGTATATCCCTCCATCTGTTTGCATTGTCTTTAATTTCTTTCATCAGTGTCTTTTAGTTTTCTGCATACAGGTCTTTTGTCTCCTTAGGTAGCTTTATTCCTAGATATTTTATTATTTTTATTGTAATGGAAAATGGGAGTGTTTCCTGAATTTCTCTTTCAAGTTTTCATCATTAATGTATAGGAATGCAAGAGATTTCTGTGCATTAATTTTGTATCCTGCTACTTTACCAAATTCATTGATTAGCTTTAATAGTTTTCGGGTAGCATTTTTAGGATTGTCTATTTATAGTATCATGTTATCTGCAAACAGTGACCGTTTTACTTCTTCTTTTCTGATTTGGATCCCTTTTATTTATTTTTCTTCTCTGTTTGCAGGGGCTAACACTTCCAAAACTATGTAGAAAACTAGCAGTGAGAGTTGGTAACCTTGTCTTGTTCCTGATCTTACAGGAAATGTTTTCAGTTTTTCACCATTGAGAATGATGTTGGCTGTGGGTCTGTCATACATGGCCTTTATTATGTTGAGGTAGGTTCCCTCTATGCCTACTTTCTGGAGAGTTTTTATCCTAAATGGGTGTTGAATTTTGTTGAAAGCTTTTTCTGCATCTATTGAGATTATCATATGGTATTTATCCTTCATTTTGTTACTATGATTTATCATATTGATTGATCTGCATATATTGAATCATCCTTGCATTCCTGGGATCAACCTCTCTTGATCATGGTGTATGAAACATTTAATGTGCTGTTGGATTCTGTTTGCTAGTATTTTGTTGAGGATTTTTGCATCTATGTTCATCAGAGATATTGGTCTATAGTTTTCTTTTTCTGTAACATTTTGTCTGGTTTTGGTATCAGGATGATGGTGGCCTCATAGAATAACTTTGAGAGTGTTCCTGCCTCTTATATATTTTGGAAGAATTTGAGAACAATAGGTGTTGGCTCTTCTCTAAATGTTTGATAGAATTTGCCTGTGAAGCCACCTGGTCCTGGGTCTTTGTTTGTTGGAAGATTTTTAATTACAGTTTCAATTTCAGTGCTTGTGATTGGTCTGTTTATATTTTCTATTTCTTCCTGGTTTAGTCTCGGAAGGTTGTGCTTTTCTAAGAATTTGTCCATTTCTTCCAGGTTGTCCATTATATTGGCATATAGTTGCTTGTAGTAATCGCTCATGATCCTTTGCATTTCTGCAGTGTCAGTTGTTATTAGTTTTTCATTTCTAATTCTGTTGATTTAAGTCTTTTCCCTTTTCTCTAGATGAGTCTGGCTAATGGTTTATCTATTTTGTGTATCTTCTCAAAGAACCACCTTTTAGATTTACTGATCTTTGCTATTGTTTCCTTCATTTCTTTTTCATTTATTTTCGATCTGATATTTGTGATTTCTTTCCTTCTACTAAGTTTGGGTTTTTTTGTTCATCTTTCTCTAATTGCTTTAGGTGTAAGTTTAGGTTGTTTATTTGAGATGTTTCTTGTTTCTTGAGGTAGGATTTTATTGCTATAAACTTCCCTCTTAAAACTACTCTTGCTGCATCCCATAGGTTTGGGGTCATAGTGTTTTCATTGTCATTTGTTTCTAGGTATTTTTTGATTTCCTCTTTGATTTCTTCAGTGATCTCTTGGTTATTTAGTAGTGTATTGTTTAGCCTCAAGGTGTTTGTACTTTTTACAGTTTTTTTCCTGTAATTGATATCTAGTCTCATAGCATTGTGTTTGGAAAAGATACTTGATATGATTTCAATTTTCTTAAATTTAGCAAGGCTTGATTTGTAACCCAAGATATGATCTATCCTGGAGAATGTCCCATGAGCACTTGAGAAGAAAATGTATTCTGTTGTTTTTGGATGGAATGTCTTATAAATATCAATTAAGTCCATCTTGTTTAAAGCGTCATTTAAATCTTATGTTTCCTTCTTTATTTTCATTTTGGATGATCTGTCCATTGATAAAAATGCGGTGTTAAAGTCCCCTAGTATTATTGTGTTACTGTCAATTTCCCCTTTTATGACTGCTAACATTTGCCTTATGTATTGAGGTGCTCCTATGTTGGATGCATAAATATTTACAATTGTTATATCTTCTTCTTGGACTGATCTCTTGATCATTATGTAGTGTCTTTCTTTGTCTCCTATAATAGTCTTTAATTTAAAGTCTATTTTGTCTGATATGAGAATTGCTACTCCAGCTTTCTTTTGATTTCCATTCACATGGAATATCTTTTTCCACCCCCTCACTTTCAGTATGTATGTATCCCTAGGTCTGAAGTGGATCTCTTGTGGACAGCATATATATGGGTCTTGTTTTTGTATCCACTCACCCAGTGTATGCCTTTTTTTGGAGCATTTAATCCATTCACATTTAAGGTAATTATCAATAATATGTTCCTATTACCATTTTCTTAATTGTTTAGGGTTTGTTATTGTTGGTCTTTTCCTTCTCTTGTGTTTCCTGCCTAGAGAAGTTCCTTTAGTATTTGTTGTAAAGCCAGTTTAGTGATGCTGAATTCACTTAACTTTTGCTTGTCTGTAAAGGTTTTGATTTCTCCGTCAAATCTGAATGAGATCTTTGCTGTGTCGAATAATCTTTGTTGTAGGTTTTTCCCTTTCATCACTTTAAATATGTCCTGCCACTCCCTTCTGTCTTGCAGAGTTTTTGCTGAAAGATCAGCTGTTAACCTTGTGAGGATTCCCTTATATATTATTTGTTCCTTTTCCCTTGCTGCTTTTAATATTTTTTCTTTGTATTTTTTTGATGGTTTGATTAATATGATTGTTGGCATATTTCTCCTTGGTTTTATCCTGTATGGGACTCTGCGCTTCCTGGGCTTGGTTGACTATTTCCTTTCTCATGTTAGGGAAGTTTTCACCTATAGTCTCTTCAAATATTTTCTCAGACCTTTTCTTTTTCCCTTCTTCTATGACCCCCTATAATTGCAATGTTGGTGCATTTAATGTTGCCCTAATGGTCTCTGAGACTGTCCTCAAGTCTTTTCATTATTTTTCTTTATTCTTCTCTGTGGTAGTTATTTCTACTCTTTTATCTTCCAGGTCACTTATCCATTCTTCTGCTTCAGTTATTCTGCTACTGATTCATTCTAGAGAATTTTTAATTTCATTTATTGTGCTGTTCATCATTGTTTGTTTGCTCTTGTTACTCTTACCTCATAAGCTTTCTGTGAAATTTACATGAAGTAACCTTTGCAAAGTGGCTTTTTTATGGTGCTTTTTCACTGCACACCAGCAGTCCCCTCTCCTGGATATGTTCCCAAATCTACAAATGAGAAACAAAATGATTAGAACATGAAGGTTCTTACAAAATATTGCATATAGATGTCTCTTTTGCACTACTTCAACCAAATGAAATTACTTCCAAAAAGGGTGTCCTGAACACTGATGCATCTCTGCTGTGAAGTTGGTCTGTCATGTCATTATCCTGTGTTGCATCTGGAAACAACCTGAATGATGACAGTGATTCTATTGTGAGCTGTGGGTTGAAAGGAAAGTACACACCTGACTCAGGGCTTACGCTAATTCTGAAAGCACATATTTACAAAAATAAAGTGTGAGTAATCTGAAACAATAAAACTTCATCATCCAGTTCCATTGTTCCTTTATTTGGGAGAACAACAGATTCCTGTGGAAATTTCAGGGTCCAATAAAATATAAAAGACAGAAGTTCTTGATGTGTGTTAATGAGAAGAGTGTCAAGCTTGTTAATCAGATATGTTTATTAGGAAATTGATTTAGTTTCGCTTTCTCATCGATGTAACAGAAGACAAATGTTCTACCTCACACAACTGGGGGTTATAAAAACCAACTTCACTTATTTGATAATAGGTCTTTGAGGCAATCTGATTTCAAAGTATGACAGAGTAACATTACATTTGTGGTCTCGGCTTCATTACTTGTGGTCCAGTTTAGAAGCTCTTCTAATAGATAGAATACAGCAATGTAACAGGATATCAATTACAAGATTTAATTATAAAAATCCAGAACTTTCACCTTGCTGGCATTCTCCTTGACTCTTTTCACACTTGTCTTGATGGACACATGGCAAGGAACCATGGCTACAATTCAGTTAGGAACTTATGCACCCAGGCCAACATCCTTTGAGGAACTTTCTCCCAGAACAGTGTGAGTGAGCATGGAAGAGGATTCTTCCCCAGTTGAGCCTTCATTCGGGACTGTAGTCTCAGCCAACCCCTAGTTAAAGCCTCATAAGCCTTGAAGCAGAGAACCCAGCTAAACCATGCCAGTATTCCTGACCCCCCAGACACGAGATAATCTATGCCATTTTGGGTTGCTACATTTTGGGGTAATTTGTCACACAGCAATAGATAACTAATAATTCTTGGTAGTTACAATGCATGATGTCAAGAGTAGAAATTTCAGTTGAACAACAAAGAATAAGCTGTTTGAGTTAAAATGCCATCTTTTCAAAAGGTCATATATTTATCTTCAAAAGTGATTTTCATTCATGAACAGTCACTTTGCTCTGGCTAGGTTTAAGTACTTTGTAAAATTGCAATGCCCTAGATTAATGGTGGATAAGCCCCATTTCTGGAGAAAGACTGAGTTCAAACCTAACATGCTACTTCCTAGCTTCTTAACCTTTTTGTCCCTCATTTCCTTCAGGTTCTGCATTTCCAACAACAAAGCTATGGTCTTCATATTATTATTTTCATTTCTTCATTATGGCCTACCCCAGCTTTAGCCATTTTAAGAGGTCCCTCCTGGACTTCCCTGGATGTCCAGTGGTTAAGACTTTGTGCTTCCACTGCACAAAGTGGAGTGCAGGTTCAGTCCCTGGTCGGGGAAATAAGATCCTGCATGCTGCAAGGCATGGCCTGAAAAAAAAAATTATGTGGATAATAACAGCACGTATTATAAGATTTATTAGGATTCAATTACTCAGTACATGAAACATGCTTAAAACTCTGTCTTTTATGTATCAAGAGTTCAGAAAGTGGTTGCTAGTTTTATGTAGAAATATCTGTCTTCAGTACAGGCACCACAAGTTCCTTGTCATTGCTAGAGAGTTTCCCAATTTATTTTCAGCTAATTTGCAAAGGCTTTTTTTCCTGAAGGTACTATAAAATGAGAGAGGAGTACATCATCCCAGTCGCGTTTAGTATTAATGATTAATCTCTCACATTTTGTATTTATGACCTTAGTAGAACTCTCCGCTAGTTCAGCAACGAAAAAACACTTATTGAGGTCCTGTTATGTGCAAAGAATCATTCCAAATGCTCAAATAAATGAATGGAACAGGACTTCTTTTAAAAACTGTAACCAAAAAAATAACTTAGACTTGGAAGAAATTTCATTAATCTAGTACAGTGAGTTTTCAAACCTGGATGTTCATTAGAAACACCTGAGAAGCTTAAAATATGGGCATACCAGTGCCAGTGCCCACGGAGAATATGTCAGTTGGGATGGAGCCTAAAATTAAATGCTTTTTAAAAGCTCTCTTGGGGATTACGATGTACAAACAGGCTTAAAAGCCACTGACTTAGCACAAACCCTCCCATTAAAATATTGACTTATAGAGGCCTATTTCAGGTGACATGGATAGTTAATGTTAAAGCTGGGACTAAAATTCAGAGCTTCTGATTCTGGGTAAGTGATTGTTCAACAATCAGGTGGCTCCAAGCTTCTCTGCATTTATTCACGCATTTGATATTCATTTACTGAGCATTTCTCTGTTGTGAGAAATGGAGATACCACAACCCAGACTCACACAGTGATTTTTTTTCAAGATTAAAATTTTCTGGAGGAGGTAGGTAATAAAAAATAAAATGAAAATAACAAAATAAATATCTTCAAGGGTATGATTGCAACCTTGAGAGTGCACTAAAGGCAGAGTATCAAATTCATGGGCATGTCTAGTTGGAGACCTGGTTGAGTTTGGGAAGAAAGAGATTTCTCTCAGGAAGCGATTTTCAATCTAGGGATTATATTTTATGTGACTGGATTTCAGAGATAGGCTTTTAAAAATTATACCCTCAGAGGTATTTCTTTTCTTCCTTTATCCCTCCACAAAAAGATCAATCTCAGTGAGGTTTGCAAGAATATTCCTTAAAGTATGACTTAAATGATAAGGATGATAATAATAACAATTTTTTTCAAGCACTTGACTAAGTGCTTTGCATGCATTATTTCATTTGATCATCATAGTAAAACTGATACTGTAACTCTCTTTGTATGTCACCTCTATCTAAAATACCTTGAATCAAATAAGAATAGTAAAATAGTTGGACTTCCCTCAGCACATTATCCTCTCCAGCATATTTTTCAGTCATTAGAATGAGGTGATGATTCGCTGAATGCTCAACCTAGATAAGCATCTTAAAAGAATTCTATCCTCACACCCTCCTTTCGCAGACGGCATTTGCAAGGAGCTGGGCCTTCTGCCACAGAGTGTGATCAGCAACTTTCATGATTTCCTTCCTGCAACCACTTCCATGGTTGATCTTGCAATCTATGCATAGCAACTGAGAAGCATATAAAATAGATAGCAGTCAAACTATGAGTGACATTATTGTAGAAATTTAAAATGACCAGCGAATACCAAGTGATGAAGGTAGCAGCAAATCATATTTCAAGAAACTGTAGGCAGAAGCAAGGACCCAGTTTAAGAACTAACTAATGCCATCTTGAGAACCCACACCTTTGGGCTGCAGACAGCCAAGGAAAAGTGCATCAACAATTAAACCAAACTGTGATAAACTAGAAATGATTATTTAGTTAAGACTATTCATAATTAACAACTTCTTTTAGTTCTATCAGGTTCATTACATATACAGCTGATTGTCCTTGAGTGTAACAGTCTTCCTCCAAATCACAGAGGATATATCTGAGATGATCTAGTTTTGATAAGTGGAAACATGTCCTGAATTAGGAACAAGTCTAGAGGGAAGCAAGGGACACCGATATTGATTTATATAAAGATAACCTAGAGTCATAAAATATTCCCAAAGAAGAGTGTGTTTGCACGTGTTTTGGGTCCCTTTTTAGGCCTTATAAAAATAACTGCATGAGTTTGTGTTTTCTTACATGTATTCAAAGTTTGGAACCACAAAACTGTGGTTCTCAATAGGTTTTATTTAATAGATTATATTGCATTGTATAAATTAAAAAAATGCAAATAAATGTAAAGAGTGATGAAAGACTTTACAAAGGGGGTAGAGTCTAAGCTGGACTGAAGATAGGAAGAAACAAAAGAAGATAGAGGCAAAAAAATATTCAGATTGTGAATAGATCAGTTTGGCTGTTATGCAGAACTAGAGGAATAGAAAAGCATGACAGTGTATGATGGCAAGAATGAAAAGCTAAAGTGGTATTGGAACCTGCTACAAAATTATTAGGGGGCTTCCCTGGAGGCGCAGTGGTTGAGAGTCCGCCTGCCGATGCAGGGGACACGGGTTCGTGCCCTGGTCTGTGAAGATCCCACGTGCCGCGGAGTGGCTGGGCCCGTGAGCCATGGCCACTGAGCCTACGCGACCGGAGTCTGTGCTCCACAACGGGAGAGGCCACAACACTGAGAGGCCCGCGTACCACACACACACAAAAAATTATTAGGTGAATCACATGATGATCCTCGTATTTGTGGGAGAATTCCATACTCGTTTTACAGAAACCCTAGCCTCAAGATCAAGGCCAAGCCAGTGTCATCTTTTGGGAACATTTACTTGCCTTGAATCAGTAGAGTCTCTACAAGGCTGAGTGCCTGGGGGGCAGAAGTAAGTGGCCAGGAGCTCTGACAGGGAGGTGGGAGATGCAGCACTGCTTAAACTAGGAACAGCAGTGGGGGCGGTGAAGCAGCTCATTCTTACCGCTGTCAGCAGGGAAACATGAGATTGAGATCAGTTGGGACTTTCTTGTTGTAGTTAAGTTATGATAAATCACAGAACCATAGATAAAACTAATGGAATATTGAATTCCGTTGTCCCTCTTATTCTCAATTTTCCTGAGACTCTGTGACAATGAAAATTCCAAAAGATGTCCAGTGTCTTGGGTGTTCATATTCACTTGAGAGACTCATATAGGAAGGATGTAAAGAGTGTAATAATGAACAGAAAAGATACATTTGACATGAATAAATGTGTCTGGTGCAAATGGATTTCTTATGCTAACAAATATAACTGTAGAAGAAAACGAGGGTTGTCAGATAAGTATCAACTGACAATAAATACAATGATGAAAAATAAACACATTTGCCATAGATTCCTCTTTTTAAAGCATGATATATTTGTTTGGTTGGCAGTTTTTCTGCCACTTGAGATTATAGCAGTGTTCTGCCATTCTCCTCCAAAATTATGAGATCCATAAAATCGAGCCATCATTCTGGCATCCTGGGATATTTGTTCAAGAACCACAGAACACTAAAGGTTCCAACTATAAAATATGTAGTTCAGAGGAAGCTAGAATATTTTATGGGAGGCAAACAGATTTCCTGCAGAATGGCTTCAGCATCCCCAGGCCACTTTGGCCAGATCCAACCTAAGTTTTGGACAGTTTAACCGATTAAAATGTAAAGGAACTGCCCAGAGGCCAGTGTTCTGCACTCATCTCTCAAGTATGACATAACAGGGCCTTTAAAGAATACACATGATTCTGCCCTCTTTGACCTTCAATGCCAAGTTTCTCATTTGAAAGGCCTAATGTTCTATGTTCAAAACAATGTGAGATCCAAAATTTGAAATTCTCTGATATTCTCTGTTTACCAGTGATGAAACTTTGATTACCTACTTTTGATCTTTATAAAGCACTTGGATGGTAGGTCATCATATTATTAACACCAGGAGTATGCTTTTACTTCTTGTGGATTTAAAGGAATTAAGAGCCACTATTTGCTCATGTCCTCAATCCTTTTAATGAACCCTATTTTATACATAGGATTAAGTAGTGTACTATATTCTTAGAACTAGGAATATGAAGGTAAATTAAGGTTTATAAGAAAATAAGAAGATGCTGGGGAAAAGACTAGGAAGTGAAATAAGCCACCAACTGCTGATTTCCTTCTCCTGCTTTTTTGAATACCTGCTCATGATCACTTGGGAGTTTACTACTGGGACAACCCACAATAGTGCATCCCTTACCCCAAATTTCTCTGTACTTGAAATGAGAGGATAAGGATGAACCATTTTTCAAACAACCTTGCCCCAAAACAGGCTAGATCTAAGGGGGGACTTGTACATATAAAGGATGCAAAAATTCAGTTTTCTACTAAATCACAAAAATGAAATAGAACTAAAATATGATAGACCTAAAAATAGACATAAATAGACCTTAAGATGCTAGGCCAAAATTTAGATTAACACTGAAACCCAAGTCCAGGACTCATGGATTCCATCACCCACTTTGAGAATATAAATGGGTTGAGAAGGGAGAGAAAAAGAGATATTTAGAGAGAAATTTTCTAGAAATTTCTGTTGACATGCTGTGAATTCTCACCCCAAAATCACAGAGAGAGGGATTTATCCCTCCTTTACTTCACAGTGGTGAGGGGATAATGGGGAAAAGTTGAGAACCTTTTTCTGTAGGTGGAAGATAGAGAGAGCTGGTCCTTATAGACTTTTGAGAAAGCAAAAGCATCCTGGGGCAGCAGGTTAGAGATGGATGTTTTGTGATCTGCCTGCACCCTTAGAATTCGTTAAGAAAAGGAATTGTGTTCTACATAAATCAGATAATGGATACATGGGAAAAATCCTTTCTTGGGTCATCTGTCTAACTGGGTCATGGGAAGACACAAGAAGAAGTTGTAGATTAATTTTAAATTCCTGAAGGCTGAGGAAGGTTTAACATGTCATCACCATGACATTAATGGTTTTGCCTGGGTCAGGGAATTTCAAGAGAACATTCCCCAGCAATGGCCATCTCCAAAGAGCCCATGAATTTACTGTTAGGAAAAGTCAAGCCCATAGACTAGGAAGAGGTTTGAAGATGGCAGAATTCAGGCATACTCTTTCCTATGCTCTTAATGTTTTTAATACGTTAGACCCAGTTTTGGTTAATACATCAGATTTAATATTTACTCAATAATTTAAAACACTTTGCAAATACTCTATCACCTTTTTCTGGGTGGGACAATTTAACTGGAAGTTTTCATCTAGGGGCAGAGGAAAGTTATCCATGCTAAATAAATCTTAACAGACAACAAGAGACAAAAATGAAGTTGCATGTTTCATATTGCCATGAGTTTTTCTTCTCAGCATCCTGATTGCACATGTAGAGTTTTACATATACTCATTTTCTAATCTATGAGTAGAAAAATTGAGTAAAATTTTGAAAAAATTAAAGTCATCATGCTCTGACATAATTTGTAGCTACCCACATAATACTCAATAACTTTGACTTAAGAAATGCCTGTCTTTATCTGGGAAGTTTTCTATTTGAGAGAAGACATAGCTTCAGGAGTGATATTCTTGGAGTCCTGAGGAAGGGAAAAAATGACTGTAGTAGACTGCAGACCGATTCCAATTTCTCTCTCATCCCTGTATTCATGCCTTTTTCCATGTGTGTGTGTGTGTATATATATATATATACACATATATATATATATATATTTAGCAACCTCCAAGTCTAAGGACTCAACTATGTTATTTGCTTTAGCTAATAAAATGAGGTAGAGGGATAATGCGCAAATTCTGAACCAAAGCTCAAGAGCTCATGTGTCTTTCTTTTTGCTTTCTGGTGCTTCTGCCATTATAGAGAGATCATGCCTATGCTAGTCTTTGCGAGATGAGAGACATGCAGAGCAGAGCTGAGTCATCCAATCACTTCCAGATAAGGCCAATCTAGATAAGCCAACAGACTTCCAACCCCTAAACATGTGATCAAACGCAGTCCAGATCAGCAGAGCCCCCTGTCCAAAACTCAGATAATCCCAGACAATGAAGTATAAGCATGTATTTTTCTTTGCCACTGAATATTTGTGGTTACCCATCACACAGCATTATTATGACAGACAGGTGGTATATCTGCATAGTCAATTAAACAAAAGAATCCATTCCACCTATTCAGAGATAATGGGGTCACAGCCACATGGCTCCAATGTCTAAGACATATGATGTTCTTTACTTAGACTTATGGAGTCCTTTCCCTTTCATTTAAACAAAAACTAATATAAGAACCTCATATCATTAGCTACTTGATATCTATACATGGATAAATTTGCTAATAAACTACCACACCATATGCTGAATCCTGAATATAGATCACAATTGGAGTCTTGGTGAAGAGTTACAGAACAAGATGACATAAAGACTGTGTGATGGTGAGCTTATCTTCATCATGCTTTTCATCAAAGAATAAGAAAGTCTGTTTCAGGAATGTGATGTTTGCAAAGGCAAATATACCATGAAGGAAATAGCAGGTAAGCTCCAGGGCTCTTCATCTGAATGAGTTTTTCCCAAAAATCAGAAAGTAACTTTATTTTTAATTTTTTTTCAATTTTAAAATATGAATGTGACAGCTAGTCTTTCAAATGGTCCTCAGTGGTGCTCACCTTCTGGCATTCATGTTTCTGTAGAGTCCCCTTCCACGTAAATAGAGATGACCTGTATGGCCAAAAAGATATTGAGAAAATGATGGAATGTGACTTTTGAGGCTAGGTCATAAAACACATTGTGGCTTCCACCTTGCTCTATCTTGGATGCCAATGGTCACGTCAAGAGTACATTCAGGTAAACCTGTGGAGAAGTCCAGGTGGCCAGGAACCACTCAACTAATCCACTTCCCAAACCTTGACCCACAAGAAAAGTGTGTGAAATAATAACTACTTATTTAAGCCACTAAGTTTTGGTGTATTTGTTGCATAGCTAGTGTAACACACTAATACAATGGGACATTTTTTAAATTTTATTTTTCCTGAAGTGGCCCCTAAATTGTTTAACCACCTGGGCCCACAAATCTGGCTCTTACCCCTAAATGTTTACATGGTTATCTCTCCCCAAAAGATTTTCAAACAGTCAAATCTTGATGTATGGTAACCCCTACTGCTTGGGATAATATAGCACTTTTCCAGACTACAAAAGAAAAATAAGCAAACAAACAAACAAACAATGGCAAGAGACTTTTTGAAAGTCACTCTTTCTAACAGATGAGGGCAATTCTCTGGTCCAGATCTCTCTTGCCTGAGGCTGCTTTGGTCTGGGTCCATTCAAAAACAATCTAGAAACCTTAGTGAATAAGTAAGGGATTTTTTTGTTTTGTTTTGTTTTAATTTTTCAACAGCAGAATTACTATGGCCTTATATATGGGGTGCCTAAAAGGAGTTTCTAAAAGTAAATAAATTTCATTATCTTTCTGTAATCCCAACATTCTCTTGTTAATGTATCTTAAAAATTTTAGAATGGAAAGAAAAAATTCCATAAATACCCATGAAAAGAAAAGCAATGAATAGCCCAGAGATTAGTAAGGAAACAAAAAGGGGCAAGATAAAAAGAACACTAAAATGCTTATATTTAAATGAAATATGTCATGAATTTCTCAACTTTTTAAAAATTGGGCTGTCCAGAGAAAAGTGTGTGAAGTGTGTGTGTGTGTGTGTGTGTGTATGTGTGTGTGTGTGTGTGTAACAGGGGGAAAGAGAGAGAGAGACAATACAATATGTTTATAAATAGAAGTATATGTGTGTGTATGTTTGTACAGAGAAAAGTAATGCATGAAAATATTTAGTATGTATACACAAACATTAATCATCTAATCATGTGACTATTTATCCAGCAGTTATTGAGCACCTACTATGTATACTGTGTTGATACACCAAAACATAGTTTTATGCCTACAAGAAGATAACAGTAAAGGTATATATAAATATACAAATCATACATATACTAAAAGTCAGACAAGTGAATCTGACTGAATGTTATGTTGGATATGAATGTTTAGTATGCTCTGAAAGTCAAGAGGGATGTCAGATATTGGAGTAACTTGAGGATGTGAGGCTTAAACTGAGACTTTTTTAAGAGTCAGTTAACTAGAAATAAACCTACCTAAGGAAATAAAAGACCTGTACTCAGAAAACTATGACACTGATGAAAGAAATTGAAGACAACAAAAACAGATGAAAAGATATAGCATGTTCATGAATTAGAAGAATTAATATTGCTAAAGTGACCATATTACCCAAGGCAATCTACAGATTCAATGCAGTCTCTATCAAAATACCAAGGACATTTTTTCACAGAAGTAAAACAAATGATTTAAAATCTGTATGGAAACACAAAAGACCCCAAATAGCCAAAACAAATCTTGAGAAAGAAGAACAGAGCTGGAGGAACCATGCTCCCTGACTTTAGACTATACTGCAAAGCTACAGTAAACAAAATAGTATAGTACATGAAAATAGACACATAGATCAATGGAACAGGATACAGAGCCTGGAAATATACCCATGCACTTTTGGTCAATTCATCTATGATAAAGTAGGCAAGAATACACAATGAAGAAAAGACAGTGTCTTCAATAACTGGTGCTGGGAAAACTGGACAGCTACAGGGTCAGTTAATTAGATGAGAAGTAGATGATGTCTATTCCAAGCCATGAAGGGACAACCTGAGGAATGCATGAAGGCTTCAGTAACTATGAAACAGTCCAGAAAATCCACAGGGTTGTATGTCTGGTTGGTGTGAAGCATGTGTGAGTAGGCATGGTAGATGGTTTAAGAGGAGAAATGATGGCAAAGTTCAAGGGATTGAGGACTTTTTGTGGTTAAGTTAAAGATTTGAAGGAGTAAGACAGGAATAAAGACACAGACCTACTAGAGAATGGACTTGAGGATATGGGGAGGGGGAAGGGGAAGCTGTGACAAAGTGAGAGAGTGGCATGGACATATATATACACCACCAAACGTAAAATAGATAGCTAGTTGGAAGCAGCCGCATAGCACAGGGAGATCAGCTAGGTGTTTTGTGACCGCTTAGAGGGGTGGGATAGGGAGGGTGGGAGGGAGGGAGATGCAAGAAGGAAGAGATATGGGAACATATGTATATGTATAACTGATTCCCTTTGTTATAAAGCAGAAAATAACACACCATTGTAAAGCAATTATACTCCAATAAAGATGCTTAAAAAAAAAGATTTGAGCATATTTCTATTGATATGAAGGAGTTTAAGAGTGGATAAATATAATCTTTTATTCTTCAAAAATATTCTGGCACCATGTAGGAACTGAAAAATAACCAGTCAAGAGGCAAATGGCCTGGGGACAGGAAGGGATATTCCTGGGGAAATAAAACAGAATAAATGTTATGAAGGTGTAAACTAAAATGATACAAGTAGGACTATTCAAAAGGGTGACAGAATCAAGGGTGTTGCAGCCGATTAATTTTTTTAATTATACATATATTTCATTATAATTATATAAATGACACATGCATAATTATTTTATCCACATAATTGTCAATAGAGAACATACAAAAATTAAAGTACTGTGATAATGTGGGGAGTGTAGTGGATTGTTTTATTGAAAGCATAATTTTTTCCCTTTCACTTAAAATATAACAAATCTTAAAGCTTGGTTTGATAACACCAAGCTCCTCAAAATAAAGTCTATACATCAGTCTATAACACAATTAGTTTAGTGTTTAAATCACAGAGTAAGAGACTTTAGGGAAAAGTGTATTCAGTGCAAATGGAAAAATTACTTAAAAGTGGGCTCAAATGTAGGAGTATTGAGTCCAGAAGGAAAACTACTACCATTTAGAAATGGTAATCATGCATTTTTTCAGACCACATTGCTTGAAACATTTTTTTTGCTTCTGCTTAGGCACCAGAAATACATGTCTACAGGATGAAGTAGAGGCATAAGCAGAAAACTTGAAAGCACAAATGGAAATTTTTCTTTGTAATAAGTACACAGAAGTGTCTTATTAAAGAAAATATAAAAGGTGACTCTGAAGCTTCTTGAGAAGACTCTATGCACAAAGTTCATAGAGGTCTCCAAGCTAAGACAAATGCTGGCTCTGATACTAAGTATATTCAGTTCTAGACAAAAGTAATGCACTTCTATGCAAAGCAATAATTAAATAATGGTTGAAAATAAGTATAAAAATTTTTGGCTTTATATAGTTTTTTAAAATTTATTTGCTCAAATTGGATGTCATCTTTTAAAAATATAGCTAATATTTATTATTTAATGAATCTCCCCATAGGTTTCCTGGCTGTTCTGTCTATAAGAACAAAATTAAGAAAGTAACATCCTTTTGATAAACACTGTATTCTAATATTATAAAAGAAAAAAATCATGGATTTTTAATCTTACAGACCAAATATATAGTAGTGAAAAATATCACAAGCTTGACAATTATCAGAGATATTCTTGAGCATAAATAGAAGAGTATTTGTTAAAATTTGCTGCCCAATAGAAAATATCAAGGAACACTATATGAATAGTAAGAACACAGATTCACACTTTTAAAATATTCCTAAAAATTAAGCAAGATAAATATATAAAGAGGAAAATGGATATTACTCCTTTCTTTAACAAATATTTGCTGGACACCTACTATGCTCCAAGCATTGTTCTAGGCATTTTAGATATGTTAACGAATCAAACATACAAAGATCCATGCCTTAATGGAATATATACTAGAATATTTAGTTGTACTAGTTTCCTATGGCTTCTGTAACAAATTACCACCATCTTGGAGGCTTAAAAGAACAGAAATTTATTTTCTCACACTTCTAAAGGCCAGGAGACTTAAGTCAGTATCACTGGACTGAAATCAAGGGGTCTGCGAGGCTCATTCCCTCCAGGAGCTCTAGGGGAGAACCTTTCCTTGCTTTCTCCAGCTTCTGGTGCCTATAGTCATTCCTTGGCTTGTGCCTTCATCATTCCAATCTCTGTTTCTGTGGTCATATTGCCTCTCCTCTTGTGTCTGTCAAATCTCCATCTGCTTTTCTCTTAGAAGGACACAGGTTGCACTTAGAGCTCAAAGAGAAAATCCAGGATAATCTCCCTTCTCAAGTTTCTTACTTTAATCACATCTACAAAGACCTTTTCTCAGAAACAGGTAACATTTACAGGTTCCAGGCATTCAGACCTGATATCCTTGGGGGCCATTATTTAGCCTACTACCATTATTCAGCCTGCCACAGCAGTAGAGACAATTTACAGAGTGATAAAGAAATTTACAGATGGTGATAAGTTATATGAGGAAAAGAAAAAGTAGAATATGGTAAGGGGACCAGTGCTTCCAAGAGCTGAACGATGGAGGGAGAAGTTGTTTAAAGTTTTTGGATAAGATTCACTGAGCAAAGGAAAGTGCTAAGGGAGTAAACCATGTGGATCTACATAGAAAAATCTTATAAACTGGAGCCAAGTCTTAAAGGAGGAGACTGCCTGTAGTATTCTTGAAAGAAACAGCCAGAAAGCCACAGTGGCCAGAGAGGAGAAAGTGATGAGGAGAGTAGGGAGAGAGCTCCCTGGTGAAGAAAGTAAGGAAGGTAAAGAAGGACCAGTACCCATAAGGCCTTACATGCCATTGTAAGGACTTCCACTTGTACTTTGAGTAAGATAGGGAGACTTCCAGAGTTTTGACCAGACACATGTACAGACCTATATTTTAAAAGTTCACTTTGGCTGCTACAATAAAAATGGATTCTATGTCTTGGCTATTGTAAATAGTGCTGCAAATGAACATTGCAGTGCAAGAACCTTTTCAAAGTATGGTTTTCTCTGGATATATGACTAGGAGTAGGATTGCTGGTAGTTCTATATTTAGTTTTTTAAGGAACCTCCATACTGTTCTCCATAGTGGTTGTACCAATTTATATCCCCACCAACAGTGTAGGAGGGTTCCCTTTTCTCCACACCCTCTCCAGCATTTATTGTCTGTAGAATTTTTTGATGATGGCCATTCTGACCAGTGTGAGGTGATAACCCACTGTGGTTTTGATTTGTGTCTCTCTGATAATTAGTGATGTTGAGCATCTTTTCATGTGCTTTTTGGCTATCTGCATGTCTTCATTGCAGTACTATTTACAATAGCCAAGACATGGAAGCAACCTAAATGTCCACTGACAGAGGAATGGATAAAGACGATGTGGTACATATATACAGTGGAATATTACTCAGCTATTAAAAATGAATGAAATAATGTCATTTGCAGCAACATGGATAGACCTAGAGATTATCATGCCAAGTGAAGTAAGTCAGACAGAGAAAAACAGATATCATATGATATCACTTGTACGTGGAATCTAATTTTAAAAAAGATAGAAATGAACTTACTTACAAAACAGAAACACACTTACAGATATTGAAAATATACTTGTGGTTACCAAAAAGGAAATGTTGGGGGGAGGGATAAATCAGAAGTTTGGGAATGAACATACACACCCTACTATGCATAAGATAGATAACCAACCAGGACCTAATGTATAGCACAGGGAACTCTACTCAATATTCTGTGATAACCTATATGAGAAAAGAATATAAAAAGAATGAATATATGTATATCTATAACTGAATTGCTTTGCTGTACACCTGAAACATTATAAATCAACTATACTCCAATAAAATTAAAATAAAAAATTAAAATACAAAATAGACTGCAAAGGGCAAGAGGAAACACAGAGGGGCCCCTTTGATGAAAATTTAGTAATGTAGGTGAACTATGATGGTGGCTAAGGCCACTGAGGTGAGAATTCTAGATATGTTCTGAAGTTGGGACTAAGATTATTTCTTGATGATTTAGATATGAAGGATGAAATAGAGGATTCCAGATGACTCCTAGGTTTTCACCCATCACAACTGAGAGGATGGAGTTGCCATTAACTGAAATGGAGAAGGCATGTGGTGAGATAGATTTAGGGGAAGGAGAATAGCAGTTCAATTTTAGAGAGAACAAATATGAGGCATGGATTAGAAATAATGTGGAAATTTCAAGGAAGCAATTGGCTACACGACTCAGGAAAAAGATATAAGCTGGGAATATAAACTGTAAATCATCTAGATTTTAAAGATAGTTGTAAAAGTTATGGAACCAAATGACCTTTCAACATGATAGATAAGCAGAGAGAGATGGAGAAGCCAAGAGATCCGAGGAATTGAGACAAGAGCATCCTAGTACTAAGATGTTGGGGAAAAGTGGAGGTATGAGAAAGGATGCAGAAAGATTGGCCAGGGAAATAGGAAGAAGACAAGAAAGTATGAAGACTTGGAAGTCAAGAGAAGAAAAACATTTGAAGAGGAGGAAATAATAAACTAATAAACGCTTGTATAGTTTCAGTGAGTTGATGGTGGAGAACTGGTTTTGATTTTCCAGGAAGGTATCATAGATTAACTATACAGGAGCAGTTTGAGCAGGATACTGGAGGCAAAAAGCTGACTGCAAGGTGTTTAAGAGACTTCCGTATCATAGTCCAGGAATCAATCCACTAATCCATTCTACAATGATGCCTGAGCAGGAGATAATAACTCAGTTCTGTGGAGTTTATAATTTGCCTCTTTAGGTAGTTCTAAGGCAAAAGAGCCAAGTGGTTCTTTTTGACTTAAAGTTCATATGTTTCTCTCATGATTTTCCAGATGTTTGATTTATTTTCTACCCCACTACCAGCTTGAGGATCATCAGGCTAGATGTTTTGCTCTACAAACACAGCTGTATGAATCTGAACACTGATGAAAACTTCACCCTCATGGAGGCATTGTTTAGCGGCACTTACTTATCCTGGAATAGATAGCCCACCCATAGTGAACAGGACAATGACACCATAATTATATTTATCTCAGGCAGAGCAGAGTCTGACTCCACAGATTAAAAAAAAGATCTTAATTACTTTCTGACATACACAAAAATGTATGGAGACAGGAACAATGGCAGAATGGGTGATCCTACAAAGTATATATTTTTTCCTCCTGGCAGGGCAATGGTTATGTTTCAGTGCTGTAATCTCCTGTCTTAAGATTTAAGATGAAAACCATTTATGAACCATTTAATATCATCTTTTCCATAGAATATTTCAAGCCACTTAAAAAATATAGTAATCCTGTGGAGGGAAAATTATAAAAATAATCTGGACCAGATAAAACATCAAATATAAAGGCAATGCTAGGGGTAATATTTCACTGTGGATCCGCAGGCTCCTAAAATTTTTCTTCAAGATTCCTGAAGCCTAGCAATAAAAGGGCATGACAACGCCTGTTGCTAATTAAGGCAAACCAAAGAGGTGGTAGGATAGGCATCTAATTGTAAACCTTGAGGAGACTAATCAAGGTTCTAATCTTAATGAATAGTTACCACACGTCCAAATGGAACTAGAACTTTTTCCTTAAAAAAATTCTGGAACCTCAAATAAACGTTCATGATCCTGAAGTTCTTCATAGATCACAGACAAAATGATTTTTATTGTTCTTTTTAAACAGCTAGTATGTAATGCTGATGCATATAAAATAATGTATATAACTTATATGTTAGTTATAAAGCATAATAATAAAAAGAGCATCTGTAAACACGCTACTCACCCCATGACTAGAACATTAACCATACCATCAAATCAACCTATGTGATCATACCATGTCCGATACACCCACACCCCACAGAAGGCAGATTTTTTTGCTGTTTCCAGGCAGGTAAGAGCATACGTTGAAATTACTGCTTTGGAAAACAAGTTTGCATTATTTCATAAAGTTAAATCTGAGCATATGTTAGAAGGCCCTTCAATTTCACCCCCAGGTATATACCCAGCTGCAGCTGGAGACATGCAAGACCATTCAGTAAACCAAAACTGGCCTCTTAGTGTTCACTTCTCCAAAATTTCTGTATTTATATATAGAATTATAATAACATATATATAATTTTTATTTACTTAATCAAGAATGGTATTTTATAATGGTCTCAAAAATTATTAACATGTTAATATTTTCAATATAAAAAGTTGTCTTTGATCAGTTTCTACTTTATTAACCACCCTTGGGGGAAAGTCTGTGATGCTGATAAGACGCTGGGAAGAGCTTGACTGGAACAGTGAGAGTAGGTGGAGAGGAAGGACTCCCAGAAAAGATTAGTCCGTCCATGTAAACAAGAGCTGGAATGATGAGAGAGGAGAAGCAGTGCAGGAGAGGTGACAGTTCTTAGGGGATTGAGACAAATGACAAACTCCAGGCTTATTGAGGACTGTTGCTGTGGGCTATGAATTCAATTCCCTTTAATATTTTGAGGAGAAACAGTGAAACCTCAGGTTTTTTCATTTATTTTCTGCTTTGGTTGTTTTGACCACGATTCTTGGACTCTTCTAGATAATGGATCATGTGGGTTCAAGATCCATAAAAGTTACAATATTTTGTTTTACATAACATGGACATATTTCCCATATCAACACAAAGAGCTATAACTCATTATTTTAAATGACTACCTAATATTGAAAAATACTGATGCACTATAGCATTTGCCACCACTCCTAAACTGCAAAACTTAAAATGAATCAATAATATCTATCCAGTGCTTGAGGTCTCCCAGAATCTGTGCTTTCATATTTTATTTTGCTGGTGAGAATTTGAAATACCATTACACTTTTGGAGGGAAAGCTGAGAATCTCTATCTTACAGGACCCTGTCAGTAATAAGTACAGGGAAATATATTACTGCATCTTTTGTATAGTAAAAACTGGTTATGAATAGACATTTTTCTGCTGAATAATTATATATTTGTAAGTATTGTCTTACATTTTTAATTGCTTATTATTGTGGATATATAAGAAACAATGCCATATGTTTCGTTCCACAGGGTCAAGGACAACATCTGTTCCTTTTCTACTATGGAGCACTAAGCTCCACCCATCAGCACAGGAGGTGGATTAATTAATTATATTATTTGAAAATAATGATAATGAAGCACAGAGCAATCCTCCCTTCATCTGATAGTGATTCCATCTCCTTAATTGTACATGGAAAGAATTGATTATGATATTATCAGAAGTGATGCTTAACTACAACTTAAAATGCAAAAATGAAAGATACAAGGGATGTTTCATGTGGACCAAATCTTCCCTCCAATTATCCAACATTTAAAAATCCTTGGGTCTTTGTTAGAAATGTTAGTTATTTTGTTGTATATTAATTTCATAAGGAAAGTGGAATAATTTAGTTATAAAAGTTACCAACATATTTTTTTTCATGAATTTTAAAATGACTGCTCATGTTTTTCTCTTATGTCATTTTTACACATCCTCATGATCTCCTGAAATTGATTTACACTTTTCTCTCCAACTCTAATGAATCCTCAATCCATGTGAGCTCATTGGAGTCTCTCTCTGTGCTCCCATTCTGCCCTCTTTAGGCACCTTTATATATTTTTGTCCAAACAATTTGTGTTCTATATAGATTGTATGGATAGTTTTATCTGATAAAAACTCCCAATCCTACTGAGCTGAAGGAACCAATGACAAAGATGACTTGACTTGTTCCAGTCAAGCTCTGATTCTTTTTTTTTTTTTTTTTTGCAGTATGCAGGCCTCTCACTGCTGTGGCCTTTCCCATTGCGGAGCACAGGCTCAGGACGCGCAGGCTCAGCGGCCATGGCTCACGGGCCCAGCCGCTCGCTCTGCGGCATGTGGGATCTTACCGGACCGGGGCACGAACCCGCGTCCCCTGCATCGGCAGGCGGACTCTCAACCACTGCACCACTAGGGAAGCCCCAAGTTCTGATTCTTTTACCTGCTGGATCAATGGGCTCCCAGTTGATAAATAAGAGTTACTTATAGGTAGATAAAAATATAAGTAGTGCTTTTACATTGAGCAAACATTCTCTGATTAAAGGAGTAAAAGTTTTAATTGCGATGTATATCAACCGAAGAGAGTATAGTTCAACAAGATAGCCAAGGCTGTTTATTTTGCCTATCATCTATTTATTCACTCACCCATTTAACAAATATTGCCATTTACTACCATGTTCTTGACACCGTGTCCATAAGAAGTGAATCGTGTTATAAGGGAAAGAGACATGAACATACGGGAAAAGGAAGGAGAGGGGAAGGGAGGAAAGAGAAAAGAAGAGGAGGGGAAAAAAGAGAAGAGGAGAGGAGAGGAGAGAAGAAAATACCAGGAAATTAGTTGAAATAATAGGTCTATGGACAGGGTACTGTGGAAGCAGAGAGGTGAAAAATAGAATACATTTACACCATGGAACAAAATTGATTGATAAGGGGGATTTCTTCAGGCAGAGAAAAGGGGGAGTAAACATCTCTAAAAGATAATATTGCTGTTCAAATGTGTGATTTCTCCATTTATTTAGTTAAGAAGATATTTGACAGAATGAGCAGTTGGTGACATGGACTCAAGTATGACCTATGATGTACTGAGAAGCAGACAGTGGAAGATAAGAGAGGCTGAGAAAGAAGAAGCCGGTCAAGTCCATCATCTGACACATGTGGAGCCAGCTGGCTGAGCCTCCCTGGAGAAGTGTGTAGCTTCTTCTAATTAAACAGAATCCACTCTAGTGAAATGAGTCCCTCCAGCCAGACAGCTCAGATCACTGGCTTTTACCTTCATTACTTAATTTAAGAAACACATTTCATGCCAACGTCCCACAACACCAGGCAGGAAGAACTGTGTGTAATGGCAGAGGAAAAGTGCAGGTCAAGAAAAGATATTCGAAATTTGTATGAATTGATCTTTCTGTAAAGTATCTTCCCCTCATTGAGAACAGATAATCACATAGGGAAAAATTTAGATGGAGCATGAAATAAGAACTTTTTGTTTCGTTGTTAAAATCTAAGTTTCTTAAAAATGGATATAGAGAGTCAAGGGTTTTAATGTTTTAATATTGTTGAGGGAAGCATAATAGGAGAGAAAAATGAAAGGGAAACAGAGAGAAATCTCACCTAATGCCCTTGAAAGGGAAAAGTATGGGGGTCTGTGTGTACCTTGAACAGCAGGAACCTGTATAACACTCCAGGGTAACACCAAAGAAGTTGGTAAGGTCGCAAAGAAGACAGCAGAATTTTGTTAAATTCCCAGCTTCAGCAAAGATCTCTGCACTCCATACTAGAGAATTTAGCCACTGGATTTCAATAGGATGTACACAATGAGGATGGCATTCATGATCAACAACAACAGAAATTCACAAGGTTACTCTTGGAAGAGGAGGAGGATTAAACCATAATAAATTCATGGATGGAATTTCCCATTAGTTCGTAAAGTGGGAATTTGGTTTCAGCATTTACTTGATACAAAATAAATATTAAAAGTATATTTTTGGCACACTTTAGTTGTTAGGAAGCCTAATTCATAGCTATTAAAATATGTGAGGCAAAATTTCACAGAGCAGTTTGCATTTATCCTTTTGATTGGATTCTCACAGAAGCATCTTGAGTTTGAAACTGCATAACAGCCCCTGTGTCCCTGTCCTTTGAAGTAAAAGGCTTTTGGTTTAGTCTCCCAGGCCTCCCCTGAGTCTCAAAAGCCTGACTCAAGAGTTAATCACTGGAAAATATGAAGATGTAGAAACAAACACTTATGGGCAGGAAAACCGGTAAAAATTTAGTCTATAAACCAGCCAATGAGCAGAGTCGCTGAACTCCCAGTTCCCTAAAAGATATAGATAAAGGTCTGACACACATTCTCAAGTTGTTTTTATAGAGAGCAGACCCCCACTAGATGAAAACTGCTGACTGTGAGCACGTAGACTCCAGACCAGTTGAAACCAGAAGATTGGTGATTCTCAAAACTTAACCTTGATGCCAACCAATCCAAGAATTGTGCATGAGCTCATCAAGCACTCTGCAGCCCCTCCCTCACACTGCCTTTAAAAACCCCTCCCTGAAAGCCATCAGAGAGCTCAGGTCTTCTGAACATGAGCTGCCCATTCTCTTTGCTTAGCACTGTGCAGTAAACTTTACACCACAACCAGATGCAAGTATATTGGCTTTATGCATGCCGGTGAGTGGATACCCAAGTTTGGTTTGGCAACTAGTTCATGGCCCTAGCCAGCCTTTACTGAAATGTAATTTTTTGAAGAACAAGCTGCAAACAGGAGAAAATACAGAAGATAAAAATCCATTTGCAATTACTCCCAGAAAATAAATCAAATTATGTATTTTTCTCATGATGGGAATCACTAGAATTATTTAAATATCCGTAAGTTTAGTGAAAACTAGAGGTAGTCAGGACCCCACGTACTTGAATCCTCAATCGATCCTGCAAGGTTGTGTAGGGAGAATGCAGAGATAATTTTCTAAGAAAATAAATACTTTATTATAATATACAGCTTTGATCCTGTTGACCTGAAATAAATAGACCACCAGATATTTCTCCAGCAAAGAGGGGTTTACTCAGTATCAGCAGAGAATTGCAATTCAGTGTCTGCAACCATCAGGAGCCATGTGTAAGTTCCCCACAAGGAAAAGGGAACCCTTTTCTAGAGGGGAAAGGGAAGTTGGGAGGGCTATAGTAAATGAAGACTCCATGGCTTTTCATTGTCTGAGTCCTTGCAAGGAAAGAAGAATCTCTTCTTCCTGTTGGGTTCTGCTGTCATTGCAGAATGTGAGAGCTTCCCCTTCTGGTCTCCTGACTCTGTTTAACTGAGGTCTCTGGTTCTTAACTTTTTACAATCCCAAACTTCTCTGTGGTCTTCTGGACATGTGTAAATTCTGAAGACCACTTGCTGTTTTAGTACATCCTGCATGGTATTACAGTTGTAGGTTCAGGGTCCTATGCTACCACTACACTCTGCTTTCTTAGATGACTAGTACCATGTCTTGTACATATTTGCTTCCCTAGTACTTAGTATACACATTTAGTATATGACTATAACATTTAATTTAATTGCAATTTTATGAAGCTGAAATCACCCACCTGACTAGCAATAAAGAAATATGGCTTCTCCTAAGAATCTGAAAAGAAATATATATGTGTGTGTATATATACATGTAACTGAATCACTTTGCTGTACTTGTGAGACATGGTAAATCAAATATATTTCAATAAAAAAATAAAAATTAAGTAAAAGAAATACAGCTTTTCCTCACATCTCGATCAATAACTGATCAACGTTGGGAGGAGCACTCAAGTTCTCATATCTAAGTTGACTTGTATAAAGAAGAAGGCTTTGGGGGAATGAGACTTAAGGCCATCTTGAAGTTTCTTCTAAGAAATTTGTTTTATTTTTGTTAACATCTTTTGAGAATTTTAAGACTACTATCATACCTCTTTAAAATTACTTTTCTGCCAAGTTCTCCTAAGCCAGTTTGTTCGATCATTTCTGCTGTGGAGTGCCTTATATCTTAGGAAAAGCATAAGAGTGTTTGAATTAGCTCCACATGGTTGTACCTTAAGCCACAAATCCTCTGGGGTAAAAATGGCTTTAAACTAAGTCAGTCCAGCCTCAGAAAGAATAGAAGGTTAATTAAAGTTGTCTGTTTGTTTTGGCTATTTGATTTCCATTCACATTTAGGGTAGGTAAAAAAGCTGAGTCCTGGTTCTGTCTCAGGTCAAGTCTTTTATCTGTACTTTGGAGTGACTTTCACTGGCCCTGGAGAACAGGGAACACGCTGTCTGTTCTAACAAGATGACATAGGTCTAAAGTGCACCAAAGGGCTAGGAAGTTGTTGCTCACTCGTACAGAGGGGAAAGAAGAAATGAGGTCCCACTGAGGTATATCAGGGAGAAAAATTCAGGGCCCAGAATATATGTCTCTGTGCTTCCTGTGTGATGTTTTCTCTGATGAAGTATCTAACTAGGGAGTACATTTTAGGGGGAAAAAAAGATATAGGCACTCTTTTCTTTAAAATAAAAACTCAGTGAAGAGGAGGAAAATGAAAATAATGTAAACAGGTGGCCAATCCTATTTACCATTATCCTTTCTATTTACCATGATTCCATGAATGTTTTCCCTGTTATCTTATTAAATGAACATTCATAACCAAGCAGTCACAGAGTTTATTCTAATACTTAACATATAAATACCAAGAAATTTAGATTTACATATGATAACCTAAACCATTTATGTTGTGTATTGTTTCTTAGTATATAATTGGAAAAAATGTAGAAGTTTAATAGAAAATGATGAGGATGGGGTTAATAGAAAATAACCTAAACCACTTATGTTTTGTATTGTTTTGTTTTAGCTAGATTCTTTTAATATAATTGGAAAAATAGTTGTAAAATTCCAATTTAAAACTAGTGAGTGTGTGCCTTAAATAAATATCCCCTTACCTTACCTCATTTTTACCTCTACTGCAATTTGAAAATATTGCTTCCTACATGAAAAGAGCAATGTGTATGATTAATCAGAGATAGATATTTTATCACAGTGTTTTCACAGCTTTATAACTGAAGCTACAGTATGGATAAAAGAGAAACTAGCAAATTTGTTATCCTGTATAACATTAATATTATATTTTCTATTTGAAAGTGAAATTTTTATTATTACTGTTCTCTGTGTTCAAAGGAAAGGTGAATGTTCTAATTTATAGATGGTGAATCCATAGATCAAAATTTTATTTTATATTTTAATAACTGCTAGTGAACATGAATATCAAATAAAAGACCTGGTGTGACAGATACTCTTACATTGATTCTACCTATAATGGAATCCAAGAACCTGAGAGTGAAGGTGAATTGCCATAGTTTAGAGTTTTAAATGACTGTATTTCTGATCTTTCAATGATACATAATCTCAAATGGTAATAAATTGTTTCATTTCTATAGAATCCATTTTCCCAAAGTACTTTACCAATAGCACTTTACGGCTATTTTTCCGTACTGTTTTCAAATTAAAATCCATCTTTATGCTGGATTTTAATTTGAAAACAGTACGGCAAAATAGCCAACAAATATAGTAATTATAAGAAAAAAATTACCCAAGCAATATAAAAACATTCCCCAGGAGGTCATACTCTGCTTTGCAGTCAAGATTCTAAAGTTATTATTTTCTCAACTATGAAGTTCACAGATGGAATTCAAGAGAGACTAAAGGACTTTATGATGATTATAAGTTGAGAAGGTGTAGTATGTGTATAATGTAAAATGATGCTATACTTTCACTCTTAAATAAAACAAATATGTATATTATTTCTATGAGTTTTATTTTGTGAATAGAACCAAACTAAATGTAAATAATTTCTAAGTATTAAAAATTTAAATCCCATCACTCTATAGATGCTTCCAAGTACCTGGATATTTAACACTCAAGGAAATGCCTACAGTCAGGTTGCTATAGCAATTCTCTCACACTCCACGAATTCCAATGAGAGCATGAAACAAGGAAATAGAAACAATAATTACAATCAGATAAATTTAACTGGAGGTTTCTATTTCTCAAAAGTTGGCAAAGATTGAGGATTATATTAAATCTGAGACAAAATAATATATACAAGGAGATGTTCTGCAACAACTAAAACAAAGTACTGTTCTTTATTGAATATCTACTGTAAACTGAGCATTGCACTGTGAGCCAAGTAAAATATCTCATTAACTATGACAGCAGTCCTCCAAGGTCAGTGTTCATAACCACCTTTTAGTGGAAAACAGAAACAGGTTTACAGAGATTAAGAAGCCTTCTAAGGCATTCACAGCTAGTAAATGGGAACATTGGGACCTAGTGTAAGTCTGTGTGGACCCCAAACCCATGCTCTTCGACAAAGGAAAACAGGACAACTACCCTTTCCCATACAGGAGAATTGCTTATTACCCCGACAAGAATATGTCTTGTCTCAGTTTATCATATACAGCAGTTTCATAGGGCAATTCTACTACCCCAGGGTTAGGGTCAGGATCTTTAGATGCCCCACCATCCCACTATGAGGTACCCTCACTGGGGGCCCGGCTTAACCCCTCCTGAGAGCCTTCTAGGCAAGAGCTCAGTTAATAGGTGAGATAAGTTCTTTCTCTTTTTTTTCTTATGGCATAAAAGCAAAGAACTGTAGATGCCCTAAGTATTCATATTGGCCACAAATTTAGAAAACTGGTCAAAATAGCTAATAGTGATTAGATAAATGGTCAAAACAGCTAATAGTGATTAGATAAATAGAATATTTTTTCAATTCTAATGACTAGAGAAGTTGGTTAAGATTTTTAGCAGAACCTGAATGGTTTTATTTAAGGCTTTTGGTAAAGACTAGGGTTAGATTAAGTAATGTAATAAAAATAAAACTTAATGGTTGTTCTATCATTGTATGCTGATTTTTCCATTTCTGTCAGGCTTACTTTAATGTTATATACCCTGTATAAATGTTAATTTAAAAGTTGAATAAAAGGAGGTTTATTAAAGAATTTTATACTTGTGTAACACATATAACTGAAGAAAAAGGAGAGCTGATTTTGACTTAGTTGTGCAAACAATTCTAGGTTTTTGAATTAAGAAGTTTAAACAAAGATACCTGTAAAAGTTGACCCAAATTGCAAGTCTAATAAGACTTGAAAATGTGTGTGTGTCCTTATGTGTGGCAACCCTGTAAACATGTCTACTGTCATAAATTAACTTATTGCATTATTTTAGGTTAATTTTACATTAATGTGATTCAATAAAAAGGATTTTGATTTTTAAATCCGGAAAGTTAGCACAAATAGGAAAAAGCAATAAATAAAACATTGTGAAGTAAGTATTGGGCTTTGTTTTTTTTTAATGCATTTATTGCTTTATCAAATTATCCTTATTGTACAAGTTCCTAAACCCTTACTCCTGACTGTATTGGTTGCAAACGTAGCCAGAATAAATAGTAAAAATGATGATCATAGTTAACATTTATTGAATGCTTCCAATGTGTAAGAAATAATTTCAGGTGCTTGAAGTGGATTATCTCATTTAGTGCCCAAAACAACCCTAGGAGGTAGAAAAACTGTAGGTTAGAGATAAGGAAACTGAGTCAGGAAGAGGAAAAGTAACTGGCTTGAGATCACGTAGGTAGTGGATGGAGCTGGGATCTGAGGGGAACCTGACTCCACAGACTTTGCTGTTGAAACTACTCTATTTTTGAACCATGTGTGGAGAGAGAGAGAGACAGAGACAAAGAGAAGGGGAGACAAAGGGAGGGAGGAGGAGGAGGTGGAAGAAGGAGGAAGAGAAGGAGGTCCAGGGAGATGAAGAGGGGAATAGGGTGAGAAACTAGGTTGAACTGTAAGCAGGATGTTTAGCAAAGGCTCCTGAGGAGGTGACATTGACAAGAAGCCTGAAAGAAGTGACAGAGAACATTTGGGAAAAGCCTGCTATGGGAACATTTGAGAAAAGCCTGCTTCAGGTAGAATAGCTGTATAAGTAAGTTTTTCTTACTTCTTCTAGAGCAAAACCTCCACCCCACTATGCCAAAATCCAAACCTTAGGGATCTAATATTTTCCCTAATTTCTAACCAGTTTCCCATTTCCTTGCGTTTAAAAATGAAAAAAATCAGGAATCTCACAGACTTTTTTTTTCTTACATGAACATTTGTTAACTCTTTTATCTCTTAATATGGAATTAGTGGGTTTTATTTTTTTTGGAGGGGAGGAGTGTCCATGTGTTTGGAAGGTAGCTTGTATCATGAATCTCTCTACTTTCACTTCCAGTCTTGGGGCCAATTTCAAAGCCTCCCAATGACCAAGACCCATAAAACTTGATGCCTTCTCAGAAAAGAAGCCCAGTTCTATAAGGTTTACCTCAATATTTCCAGTAAGACGTTCCTCACACACCAGTACAGGGGAAATTTGGCGCTAGTATATTTTAAAACTCTTTTGAGGCATAATTACATACATTTAAATGACCATATCTTAACAGTACTTTTGATAAGTTTTATCAACATATAATTCCGTGTAACACCAATCAAAATATAAAATTTTTTTGTGACCCTGGAATGTTCACTCATGGCCTTTTTGGGAAAATTCCACTCCTTCCACAAAGGCAACCTGTCACCTACCCCCTAGACTGGTTTTGCCTTTCTTGGCTTGTATATAAACAGAATTTTACATATGCGTTCCTTTGTGTCTGGCTTCTTTCATCCCCCATAATTGTTTTTTGAGGTTCTTTTTTATTGCTAAGTCGTATCTCATTGTATCAATACACCACAGTTTATTCATTTTCCTATTGATGGTAGTTGATTTGGATAGTTTCCTTTTTTCTTCATCTTTTTTAGTAAGTAACAATGTAAAATATTTCTAACATAATTTGGATAAATACTTAGGAGCAGAATCGCTAGATCATCAGCTATGTTCAACTTAATAAGAGCCATAGTGTTTTTCCAAAGCGGATTTTTGCACCCGTCAAGAAATGTGTGAGATCCCCTTGCTCTCACATATTCTCCCTTCTGTTGTGAGTCTTTCTCATTTTAACCATTCTAATGAGTGTATGTGATAGTAATTCTTCGTGGTTTTAATTTGCATCTCCCTAATGATGAAAGGTGTTGAGAATCTTTTCAGTGCCTTTTGTCCATCAGTAGATCTTCTTTTTGAAGTGTCTGTTCAGTCTCTCCCCCATTTTCCATTCAGTTATCTCTTAATTATTGACTTGTAATCTACAATAAGTCTTTTGTCAGATATATGTGAAAATATATTTCTCCCTGTCTGTGGCTGTCTTTTCATGTTTTAATAGTGCTTGTTGAAGAAAAACAATTTTTATCTTTGAAGCCCAGCTTATCAAAATTTTGTACATGTAGTGCTTTTTGCCTTATAAGAAATCTTACATCTTTGAGTCTACCTCAAAGAATAGTGTTTCTTCTAGGAATTTTATGGTTTCAGCTTTTACATATAAGTCTGCAATCCAGTTTGAAGTAATTTTTGTATATAATGTGCTATATTGGTGAGCGTGTTTTCTTCTAGGAACTTTAAGGAATGATGTTTAAATTTAGGTCTGCAGTCCAATTCAAATTAATTTGTATATGGTGTGAGATTTAGGTCAATGTTCACATTTAATTTCTCCACTTGAATACTCAATTATTCTAGTATTGTTAATGACATTCAAGAACTTTTGATACCAAAACTGTAAGAAAAGAAAACTAAAAATTGAGCTTGCTTAGCTACTTAAATTTGTGAGAACCACTTTTGAGTTATACCTAGTTATCATGTAATACATTAGCAATTTACATGTTATTAAGTGTGTCATATTAACTTTGTTAAAGGTTTTCTTTTACTATAATTTAAAACTCTCCAGTGTAAATACAATATTTACTGTGTGCTGTTTTTGCAGTCAGATAATCTGCAAATAACATCTGGAATGATAGATTTCTAAGATTTTGCCAAGACTCTATTTGCATACTGAAAACAATTGCTTGGTGTCATTTTCTACAACAATTTGTCATTCGTCATCTGTCACCAAGGATTTCACGACTACAGCTTCATCTCTGAGACAGTCTTCCCTTTTGTCACTTAAAAATTTCTGACCGCTTCTATCTCTTTCTCTTCTCTTTGTTTTTGTTCATCATAACCTACTGTTTCACACTAAAGATGAGACCATTCCACTTCCTTTCTTCAGTTTTTGTGTAGCCGGAAACATAATCAATCAATTAATAAATCTCTATTAATTACTTAATATGTATCAGACACTGACAAATAACTCAAATTTTTATTAGAATATAAAAGATAAAGAGAAAAAGAATTATTGAAGTTTAAGAACCAATGACTAAGAACGTATGGCTCAACTAAACTAAACAGTTATCTGGTTTCCCAGAATGATCAGAAAGCCTAAAGCAAGTATTGACTCTTACACACAGAGAATTTTCATATTTTTCAAAATTTCAAAATAATCAGTCACACTTTCAATCAGTAAATGATAGCACATCATGTCCAGGACTAAAATGAATTTTGAAGACAAATGAGGTTTTCACCAGGCAATGAGTCATCTTTTCTTGAGTGGAGGGCTGTTGAGGCTAAGAGTGCTTAAAGCACATGGATCTCCAAGGAATTAAATAAGAGACAAAGGATGCTCAAAGATGATGCTCTAGAATCAAAACTCATTGAGTCATCTATAATGAAATAGTTGTTAGCCATAATAACCATAATAACAGCTACCATCGCAGTGGAAGCCATATCCACAGCCATACCCACAAACGTAGCAGGAGCCATAGCCAGTCTTCACACACATTTCTGTAGTAATTGAATTAGATGGCATCCGGAGATAAGAAGGCAGCTTAGCTTTAAAAGAAAGTTACTTGAGTTTCAGTATCACAGCCTGCCTTAGGCTTTTTCTACATAATCAGACATCTACCGAGTGCATATCACAATTTGCCATCTTGTTTCCACAAAAGATTATATTTAAGAAAGCTTATTGTTGTTTGATTTTATGTCATAAGAAATCCTCTCATTTTATGGACCTTTTTCAGTTTCCCCAAATCAATCCCATACTTTCAGAAATAACTTGTGTACTCCGTACACATGTCCCCAGTGAGTTACAAATATACATTCCACAAGTGTCATGAAGTACAATAACACACTGCCTGTCTCTTCACTAATCTATAATTATATCTTGTACTAAAGTTGGAGCTATGTTAAATTCCTTGATATATCTCCTAAACCAATAGTTGGCCGCTTGCCTCGTCATTACTCATTTCCTACTCTCAGTTGATTTAAAGCCAATTTATTTTGAAAATAATCAGTGTCAGATTTTCAGTTTTCAACGTGAAGCCCTCACACACATGCTCCCTAATGCCTCCCTCCTTCTTTTTCAAATCAGCATTCCTCAGCTCCAGCATATTTTCAATATTTATCATTCCTTTGTACGGCTTTTACCTCATTTCTCTATGCCCATATTTCAAAAGACCTTAACATCATCTCCAGTTTTCAGATTCTATGATTTATAAATTGTCATTGATGTCTCTCTAGAGTTAAATATGTAAATGCATATCGACCTACCCTGCCTCCTAAGTCAGGTAAATATAATTTCTCCAGAATCCAGAGGGAGAATTTTCTCAAGTGGTCCTTTGCCCTTATCTCCCATGTATGTCATACCAAAATGTAATCCTTGAACCCTAATCTCAGTACTTCCCCACTAACTCTCCACTCCTTCCCCCACCCCAGCAAATAATACAACTTTATAACCAATAGAGGCTGTAGTTTTCCCTTTTATAACTGTTTGTGAGCCTACCATTTCCGTGAATATCTCAACTACTTGATACATAAAGGACAATCAACTCCCCTAAAGATACACGTTGTATTTCTTATAAAAGTCATCAGATGTCAACCCAAGCATCTGTACTAATCAGATTAGTGGCAGAATGGCAGAGACAATCAACAGAGAGCTCTCAAGGCTTTAAAATTGTTTTCTCTTTTGGGAGGAATATGCTTTTATAAACAATTTAAATATGGAACCAGAAAAGGTAAATTCTCACTGAAAAACAATGAGAAAATGGGAGTTTCTCTTTCTTTCTGTTCTCTTTATTCAGCTTCTCTCTGCAACACTTAGCATGTTTAGAGTAGACAAATTTCCTCTTTGACTGCTGAAACAACTGTCTCACAGAAAGTCATTTCTTAAACCTTATCTGGAATAAGCATGTGTTGAGTTTCAGAAGGACCCATTGGTATCTGAGGATTGCCAGATAAAATACAGGGGCACTCAATTTGAATTTCAGATAGCAATGAATAACTTTTTTAATATAGGTATGTCCCATGCAGTATTTGGGGGACACATATTAGAATATCATTCACTGTTACTAGAATTAAATTTAATTAGTTGTGCTGCTTTTCTGTGTGCTAAATCTAGCAACCCATATATGGGTAAATAAAGATGAGACATCATTAGTATAGTTAGGCACATTGTTCATATATGTAAGCCACACTAAAAGTTAGTGCAACACACCCTGAAAGAGGTAGAATCAAACCTCAGTTACTATTATCTACTGCTAGTAATAATAAAGGCCACATTTATATTTTATAAATTTCATAATGAGAGATCAACTAAAAGGAAATAATCTCATTAGTGACTCCTCTGCACCTTCCCATGGTCTTTGTAATGGGACAAGCACTCTCGGGCCACCTCTTAGACTGAAATCACAGGCTCATGACATCTGTTTGTGTTTTGAAGTTACGGGTTGTGAAGCATTTACACAGAATTTATAAACCATTTTACAAAGCATCCTGTTAGGTAGTCATTTTGACATTTCATAAGAGCTACACTTGGATTACTGCTTTATATTCCAGTCCAAACAAAATACTTCAATGTCTAACGGTAGCATGCCCTGCTTTTTAAAATATCTATTTTAGGACAATGGCAAATATGAACATGAAATTACATGTGTTTTTAAAAGATAAGTCATTGGTTATAATACCAGCCTATATCTTGTCAAACACGTGAGAGAATAAGATATTAGCCCCACTAGCTCCATATGACCCTATGATTTTAAAATAAAGGAAAATTAATAAGAACTATTGTTTCAGAAAAGTTGTCAGAAAGAAATATATGTACAAACATACACAGTTTTTAAAAAGCCTAGAAACAAAAGTAATAAAATTACAGTAGTAATTATCTCTGGTTAATGTAATTGTGATTTATTTTAATTTCTTTAAATTTTCTGTAGTTTATAAATGTAAAACAGTGATAAAATATTACCTTTGTAATCAGAAAAGTAAACGATATGAAAAATTTGTTTTCTAAGATTTTCTTCTTTAAATCTAATAAAAGGCATATTAATGCAAGTGATAAACTCTTTTTACATACTCTATCAGCATTTTTCTGCTATTTCTTAACTTTGTGGTCATTTCAGGAAAATAATATCAATTGATAAATACTAGAAAAAATATCTAAGTTAACAATATCCAGCAATTACTGCTAGGTTGCTATATTAGCTTGCCAGGGCTGTCATGACAAAGTACCACACAATTGGCGGCTTAAATAACAGAAATTGATTGTATCACAGTTCTGGAGGCTTGAAGTCAACATAAAGGTGTTGGCAGGGTTGGTTCTTTCCAAGGGCTGTGAGAGAGAATCTGTTCCAGGTCTCTCTCCCAGCTCATGGTAGCTTCTAAGTGTTTCTGGGCTTGTAAATTGTGTTCTTCCTGCATCTTCACATCATCTTCCCTCTGTAAGTGTCTGTGTCTGTGTCTAAATTTTCCCTTTTTATAGGAACACTGTTATATTGGATGAGGGCCCACCCTAGTGACCTACCCTTAACTTATCTACAAAAACCTTATTTCCAAATAAGGTCACATTCACAGGTACCAGAGGTTAGGACTTCAACATCTTTTAAGGGGAACACAATTCAACCCATAACACTTGCATAAGCAGTCATGACTCTAAAAACAGTCGTTTTTCTGTTAAGAGTAAAAGTCATGCCAAAATTTAGTTACTACAGACTAAGGAGGATGTCACATTTACTGTGCTGGGAAGACCATAGTGTTTGTAGTGTGTTAGGAATTGCTATTCTTTCTCCGTCTATTTTCAAATGTCATAGTCCCCAATTCTCAGAATTATCTGAATGGAGCACTTTGGTGAACAGTTTGACATCAGCAGGGATTCCATAAAAACTCAGTTGCAGAAGTAGTATAGCTTCCAAATGATGGGTGATTCCAGTGTTAATGGAAGAAAGAAGTGCTGGACAGTGGTGAATGGATAGCTCTTTTCTGCAAGGTTCTGCTCATTAATCACAACAGCCCACTTAAGACTGGAAAAACACAGGTGTTGAAACCTAATTCTTCGTTTTATTTCATCGTCTAACTACTAAAATTTTCTCTAGTTGGGGTCTCAGTACACTGTTGGTGGGAATGTAAAAGGGTACCACTGCTGTGGAAAACACCATGGACGTTTCTCCAAAAATTAAAAACAGAACTACCATGATCCAGCAATCTCACTACTGGGTATTAACCAAATGAAATGAAATCAGAATCTGGAAGAGATATCTGCATTCTCATATTCGTTGCAGCAATATTCATAACAGCCAAGATTTGGAAACAACCTAAACGTCCATCGATAGGTGAATGGATAAAGAAAACGCGGCGTATGCACACAATGGAGTGTTATTCAGAGCCTTAAAAAAGAAGGAAATATTGCCTTTTTGACAACATGGATGAACCTGGAGAACATTATGTTAATGAAATAAGGCAGTCACCGGACGAATACTGCATAATTCCACTTGTATGAGGTAACTAGAATAGTCAAACTCATAGAAACAGAGTAGAATGGTGGTATGAGGGACTTGGGGGAGGAGAAACAGGGAATTGCAGTTCAACAGCTATAAAGTTTTGGTAATGCAAAATGAGTATGTTCTAGAGATCTGCTGTACAACACTGTACTTATAATTAATGGTACTGTGTTGTGCACTTAAAAACTTTAAAGGGTAGATTTCAGGTTAAATGTTCTTACCACCATAATAAAATAAAATACAATATAATAAAATAAAAATTACTGTATTCCCATCAATTTCTCCCTTTATGTCCATCAGTATTTGTTTTATGTATTTGGGTGCTCCTATATTAGGTGCACATATATCAAGTGTAAAATCCTCTTCTTGTACTGATTCTTTTATCATTATATAGTGCCCTTCTTTATCGTTCTTTATGGCCTTTGTTTTAAAGTCTATTTTGTCTGATATGAGTGTTGTGACCCCCGCTTTCTTGTCATTTCCTTTTGCATGAAATATCTTTTTCCATCCCCTCACTTTCAATCTTTTTGTGTCCTTTGCCCTAAAGTGGGTCTCTTGTAGACAGCATATTATAGGCTCTTGGTTTTTTTATCCAGTCTGCCACTCTATGTATTTTGATTGGAGCATTTAGTCCATTGATCTTTAAGGTAATTATTGATAAATATGTGTATATTGCCATTTTAAACCTTGTTTTCCAGTTGATTCCATGTTGCTTCTTTGTTCCTTTCTCTTTTTGTTTTTCTTTTTTGTGGTTTGATAATTTCCTTTTATTTTGTGCTTGATTTTCTTCTCTTTAGTTCTTGTGAATCCACTGTATGTTTTTGATTTGTGGTTACCCTGTTTTCAAGTATGTTAACCCCTTTCTATATCTGCTTGCTTTAGATTGATAGTCATCTAGGCTCAAACACATTCTAAAAAAAGAATCTACATTTCTAACTCTGCTGCCACATATATTATGATTTTGGCGTCCTCTTTTACATCTTCATGTTTTTCCTTTTGCTGTTCCTTGTGTTTATCATCGCTTCCACAAATACATTTTTGTTATCTGTCTACTGGCTTAGTTAAGTGATTGACTTTCCAGTTGTGATTTACTCTTTCCAATATCTTCTTGCTTCTTTTCTATTTAGAGAAGACCTTTCAATATTTCTTTTAGGATAGGTTTAGTATTGCTGTATTCTTTTAGTTTTTGTTTGTCTGAGAAATTCTTTATCTCTCTTTCTATTCTAAACGATAATCTTGCTTATAGTTGTATTCACAGTACATAATTTTACCAGTAGTAAAAACCTAGCAGGTTGTCATAACAAAATAAAAGAGTGACTACAGGTGTAATTCCTGCAGAGCATAGGTTCCTTTCCTACTGCTCTCATATATCACCATTTCCCAGAGACAGTGGAGCAAGGTCTGGGGTGTCACACAAATTTTCTTCAAAGGCTTGTAGATTTTAAAACTACAGAGCAATAAACTGCTGCTCATTGACAACAGCAGGGAAATTCGCTGGGAGCACTGCATTTATGAAGTAATACATATCTTCTCATTTTTATTAATATGTCTTGGGGCCAATCAGAACTTTGTATCAGCATAAGATATAGTATTAGTGCAATAAATTGATTTAATTTTAGTCAAAAGTAAAGAAACATTTTTAAGTGCCCTTTCAACATAATCACACAGGAATATGTATAATTTCTTAAAGATTTTATACGTTAAAAATCATTCATAGATCCCATTACTGACTTAGTAGAACTGTATAGATTCAGAACTTCAGGTTGGAACTTACTGATTCACCAATTCTCTAAAAGTTTTATTTTTAAAATCAATACACAATAATCATAAATATCACTATTTGAACATATGTTCTGACATTCAAAAGGTTTTCTGAATCCAAACCTAAAGAGACATAATTTAACTCTAAGTTTAATGATAGTCTTTATCCATGCAAGCAGTCCTCCTTTTCTGCACATCCTTAGTACATGCAGAGTAATGCTCTGTCTGTATGATTTTTGTATCACTCAACTGTTCAGCTACCTTTATTGGTTTAGTATCACTCTTCTAGATAAGTGCCCCTTCTACTTGTTCAGCTCTGTCCTTTCTTGCTGTACATACATCATGGCTAATTCTTCAAATTCTTTCTCTGTATTGATTTCTACCTCAAGTTGCCCAAACACCATCCTTTTATGATTTCTAAAGTATTCATTTTTGTTTCTATCCCCTATGGCCATGTTCTTTGTGAGAATTATTCATGCTCCCTTTCCTCACAAAATCAATGATTTCAAACCAATATATGATATGCAATATTTGCCTGTGATTTTTAATTAATTGTATAATTTTTTATCTATGTATAGCATAGATATAAAGGCACCTGGCCTTTCTGGTGTTCCTTAAATTAATGTATGGTTCATATGCAAATAAATAAATCTCTTCTGCTTTTTATAGTGAAACACGATATATATAGAGAGTGACTCCTGCTTATACTTTCAGTTCTAAGACATTGATTCCATATGTGTGGGTAAGTGAGAGGTTCTATTTCTACTTAATTGTGCAATTTACCAAAATAGAAATCACAATTAAAATATTTAAGCACAACTGTTGGCCATTACTATAAATCTATTAAATTTATTAAAGTGAAATAAGAATCAAATTTAGAGAAACACGCGATTACAATTAGATCACATACTTAATGTCTTCTATTGTTATTAATCTCTGTTTAATCTTACCCTGATATTTTTAGACCTTGGTAATGTAGAACATACACCTACTTGGACCTATTAAGGGCTATTACCCTGAGTGCCATAGCAGTATTCTTCTGATTCTTCTCTCTTATTCCTCCCAGAAAATTCAGAGAAAAGGCTGACAATAAGCCAAGAGTTAATGTTTCCTTCATCTTTTGCTTCATGGGAAAAAAAATGAATAAAAATCAGTCATGAAGTGTTTTCACATGCTTTTTAAAAACTTTAATTTTATCCAGATAATAATTTTATTAAATTTACTATGTGCCCTCTGAAGCTAAACTTAATTTTTTTCCTTAAGTTGTATTGTCAGTGAACCAGCTCAAACAAAGAGAAGTAACATTTTTTCCAAAAAAGAGCACAGAAGACTAAAGCAAGTGGTTCCAGGGAGCAAGTGAATATAACAAGCTATGTTTCTGTTCATATGATGCTCAAGTTCATAAGTGAGAGGTATATTGTGTTCATAAAAAGACTTTGTCAATTTCTTTCATTAGTTTGGGTAAAGAGATTGACTTCAAAAGTAAGACCCTTACCCAAATCCAAACATATGAATAAATCTTGGCAGAAAATTAATCTGCATTGGTATATATAATGTGATATATATAGCATACTCTTAAACAGTGATTAAATGGTAAAGAAAACTTTTAGATTAGTTGGTGTATAAACTGTACATGTGAAGTCTTTGCAGTAAGCTTATTGAGAAAATCGAGTTGGGGTCATATAACTCCAGGGAACGTCAACATGAAGTTTGGATTTTTAAAAAATGGGTAAAAATGGAAACACATTTAGGTTAAATGCATGTTCCATGGTATAAGGTAAACATCCATTCATAGTAATTCAGGGTTTTCCCAAAGAGACTTTGGGAGAATCTAAAGTGTTAAAAAAAAGTTCTGAAAACTTTGGATATATATAACTCACAATATCACTTTATTATGTTAGCAGAACTTCCTCACAAAATTCTCCTCAGAAAACTTTTCATTCTCCTCCTACCTCCTTCTTGCAATTGAATCTCTGTAGTAGAAATGTAGTTTGGAGCCTAGTGGGACTTCAAACATAAGAAGGGAACCTTCTAGACTTTTCACTGGAAAAATGATATATGGTTCAAAACTAACTAGAACTATATAAAGAGTGTACTTGGCAAAATGTGGTAGAAATTAATCCAAGGGCTATAGGCACATAATACATACAATACTTCTTTAGTTTACAAGTGAAAAATGATAATATTTAATAAAAATATACCCCCATTAAAATATATATCATAAAAATAGAGTGGTTAGGAAACTTACTTTCTTCCATTTAAAAAATTTCTAAAATTAAAGTAAGCAATCATAAAATTAAAGAATGAAATATTTATATTTGGAAAAAAATTATGAAAATATTCTATTCAAACTGTTATAAATACTCTAAAGGTTCATATCACTTCTTCTCAGGTTCAGATTCCTCAACTCTAATTCCAAAGGTTTTGATTCTATGTGGGAAGCAGGACCTTGAATATTAAAATAATTTTTCACAGGTAAATGCAATTTTAAATTATGTCTTAGTTCAGACTGGTATAACAAAGTGTCACAGACTGGGTGACTTATAAATAACAGAAATTTGCTTCTCACAGTTCTGGAGGCTGGGAGTTTGAGATCATGGTGCCAGCATGGTCAGATTCTAGTAAGGACCCTCTTCCCAGTTGCAGACTGTCAAATTCCCATTGTATCCTCACTGGGATGACAGTGGGTAAGAGAGCCTCTGGGTTCTCTTTTAGAAGGATACTAATCCAGTTCATGAGAGCTCCATCTTAATTAACTCTCACAGGGCCCACCTCCTCAAACCATCATATTGGGGGTTAGGATTTCAACAAATGAATTTAGTGGGACATACACATTCAGTCCATTGCAATTGAATGTAGAGCAAAAGTGACTCAAAATTCTATTTATTTTTTTTGGCCACATGGCATGCAGGACCTTAGTTCCCCAACAAGGGATCAAACCCATGCCCCCTGCAGTGGAAGCACGGATTCTTAACCTCTGGACCGCCAGGGAAGTCCCACAAAGGTGACTAAAAACTCTTGAAGCAAAATCCTAGGTTGTGTGTCACTTACAGTATGGTGAATATATACATTAGGTGCATGCCTCCTAGTGTGGAAGAAAGCATTTTATGTAAGAATTTTTATCAGTTTTATTATTAGCTGCCATTGGTCATCTCCCTTGTCCTCAGAGTGATTAAAGTGGAAGGGAGGGGAATTTGGTAAACATCACTGGCTTCCTTGTCAGTGCCTTTCCTTTCAAATAGTAAAGCCTGATTTGTAATATGATTATGCACTATAAAAATTCAGTGAAAATGAACATAATAATGACTCTGTAGAATTTAATGTCCAATCTGTCCTTTTTGGACTTCATTATCTAGTAAAAATTTATGCTGTGTCCAAAGGTCTCCACAACCTCTGCTCCTCTCTGGACAGCAGTTATTTTATGTGTCCAGTTATATATCTTCACGATATGCTTGGATTCATACATATAGTTAGTTCCGCTCACAGATTTTTCAAAAGCCTTAAAGAATTACCTTCAACACAATCTGTATGGACTTCTTTAATTTTATAATGGAAAGTGCCCATAACCACATGCAAGCAAATGTAGTTTTGGCAGAACTATTTTTTAACCAACACATTTAAGGATGTTCTATCATGACTTAATTTGATTGAATACAGGTATTCACAGTTTTCAAATCATATTCACATTCATTCTTTTTGTCTAGGGAATAGGACAAATATCACGAGCCCATATTACAGAGAAACAAACTGAGATCTGCAGTTGCAGGATTTTACATGACATAACTAGAGACTATTGTAGCCAGGATTTGCTCTCCTCATTCCAGAACTGTTTGGTTGAACCATATGTGATTGATGTTTTAGCAGTCAAGACATGTTCAAGTGCAATCCATTTCATATGGTTCAATTTAATAGTATATGCCCCACCTCAAAAATATAAATGAATGTTTATGCTACAAATAAAATCACCACCATCATCAAGGCTCTCAAGTCTTTCTACTTCTTAACCACAACTTAAAGGCAATCCAAGTTTGAGTCGGTGTTCAATGTATTACAGCCACTGTGATTTAGGACTATGGGATCTCTTTGACCCTTTGTCCTCAAAATCACAAGCCACCAAATCTGGTTTAAATCCATCTCCTGTATTTTATATGTGTGTAAAGTACACTATTACCACAACCACCAACTCATTTTCTATCCAGTCTGTGACAACCAACTCTGAAAGGGAGAAGAACTATAAGTTCTTCAATCTTTCACTTTAATATTTACACCCCTCTCCCTTACTATGGGACACTGGGGTTTCAGGATGATCATTCAGGACAAATTATGAGAACTAAGAGACAAAGGAAGATAACTAACACTTGTTGAGCACATACTGTGTGTCAGGCTTCATCCTAGGCAGTACATATATGTGCTCTTGTTTTACATTCACAGCATTTAAAGCAAGTACTTTTTTTTCTGGATCCACAGAAAATGCTGCTGAGGTATTGAAATCAATTTATCAAGGTTTGTATGTTTAAAACATTGTATCAATGACTTTTATTGAAAACTCAACCGGCAAAAATTATTTATAACACCATGTCCTATGTAAATAATAAGAAAACAAATTAATTGAGCTAATAGAAATGTGTATTAAAAATCAGTAAATTATTTTATTCAAAACTTTTAAATGTGTCATTGCACAAGCACAATCAGAATGATCAAGCAATATTATTATAACATAATTTTGGTACATTTTAGAATCATATGACCTGTCATCTGGCCATGCTATGCCATTACCATAATAACCTGACCCATGCATCATTTTGTAGACACTCCTCAAAATGGATTTGCAATGATACTTAGTGTTGAATTAGGTCTAGAAACAATGTCATGAAGTGCTACAGAAATCAACTGTCTTAATCTGCTCAGGCTGCCATAACAAAATACCATAGACTGGGTGGCTTAAACAACTGAGATCTATTTTCTCATAGTTCTAGAGGCTGGAAGTCCAAAATCAAGGTGACAGTAGGTTCTGTTTCTGATGATGGCTCTCCTTTGGGATGTACATAGGTGGCTGCCTTCTCCCTCTGTCTTCATGGTCTTTCCTCTGTGTTTGTGGGAAGGGTGGAGTGGAGAGAAAGAGAAACCTCATTCTCTGCCTTCCCATTACGAGGACCCCATGGTCATGACCTAATATAATTCTAAGTACCTTCCAAAGGTCCCATCTCCATATGCAATTACATTGTGGGTTAAAATGAATTTCAGCATGTGACTTTGTGGGGGGAGGACACAAAAATTCAGTCTGTCATATCACCTACAAATCTAGCAGTCTGGTGGCACAAAAAGCATTTAACTTGTAAGCAGTGACAGGAATAGCCATTTATAGAAGATGGCAGACACTCCAGCAGCCAGAGGCATCGCCACAGCCATGTCTATAGGTGCAGACTCAACCAAAGCTATATTCTCATGAGAGACCCCACAGATCCCATGAGAGACCCCTTCCTCGCTGCAACACAAAGTGCCAGGAGGTGGTGGGGACAGGAGATGCCAGTCACCTGGACAACTGAGAGTGGGTAGGGGTCACCACACACTCTACCATCTCACTCCTGACACTGCTTCACATAAATGTGGTGAATTTTACTGTGCTATTTTCCCATCCATAGTGGGCTTCATAAAAAGACATTATCTGCTGCTACAAAAGGATTTTGCCTAATGAGTCATCCTAGAAATGATTTTTTTCATAGACTTAATACATATCTTCTATTCATGTTATTCATGGCATGCTTTCTTTTGTTATAAGCTTCCACTTATATATGTTTAAATGTTTGGATAATCAGAATCTTGATATAGCAAGAGTCAGCTTTTTTTTAACCACTTATTTAGAACCTAAACAAAATACCAAATAAGAAAATGTGTTTTAAAAATGCATGCTTTTCTCATTACATGAGGGACATATTTGGAACTAATGGTTCAATATTTCCTTCCCCACAAATTCCATCCTGTATTTAACATTATAATTGTTGACTATAATTTTATTAGTTTATCCAAAAACAACTAAACAGCCTATTCTCAAATCCAGCAAACTGGGCAAGTATGGCCTAAGGAAATAAGCATGTTATATTTGATTGTTTATCAACTTATTCTACAAGAACCCCAAAGAACCCCAAAGAAATTGATTTTGACAGCTTTGTGTAGATTCATAAATAGTATTACTATCAGCTCTTCTGATGGTCAAATAATTTCTTTTCTCCAAACCTCAGTTTCCTCAGCTAAAATATCATGGCCTTGGACTGCATGCTCTGTAAGGGTACCGTTTATTAAGTAAAGAAAAATCTTCCTTGTTTATTGCAGAAAGCATGGCTCCATCCCTTAGACATCCTCTGAGACACAATTCATAAAGTTTCCAGACAACACAGTCTTTATATTTTTTAATTAAATCCAATCCAAACCTTTTGTTCTTCTCATAGAAACTCAGTGGCAATATTATCAAAAAGTTTATTATCACAAGTTGGTATTACTCTTCACATTTACTTCTCCAGCTTAAAATCTGCCAAGTACATTGGTCATAATACTTGTAACTGTTTCTACAGGATTAGTATTTTGCTCAATATGAAATTAAGGAAGAAAATTTAGGAAATATATTACACTTTATTTAAAGCAAAGTTTACTATTACAACTTAGGACAATTGTCACATCCTATATGTCATTTTGATTTACATCTTATTAAAATATTTATCTCACCACCTATAAAATGCACTTGTGTTACTCAGTACATTCTTGTCTGTTTTATAGGGCATAGGTGGGAATTCTTGACATACAACCTGGTCTCATTAAATATTAGCTATGAAATGGAAGAGATTTAGAATGCCCATGTTTTAATCAAGGAGCATTGCAGGCATGGTCGACATTTGACTGTGGAGCTATGCATCACTTAACTGAAGATTGTGACAATGGCAAAAAGCCATCTCATTGTTCTTGCTTATTTCTGATACTCACAGAAAAGTGCAAAACAATCTTTGCAATGTGGGATGTTCCCAAAACAAGTGACTGTGGCAAAAACAACTTTTTACTGATTGCTTTACTGAGGAAGAAAAAAAAAAAAAAATATATATATATATATATATATATATATATATGTAATCTCCAAAGATTTTCTTGCTTAATACATATGAAGTCTTTGAATTAAAAAAAAAACTCTTTTAACTCTTTCTTTTTCCATTTTATAAGAGCTATAGCAAGAAACCAATGAAAGCTAAATTGAGCCTCTGTTCTTCCTTATTCAATCAAAAGCCACAGCTTCTGGTCCAAAGCCAACTTCATCCTTGAGACATGATGGTGAAGATTGGCATGAACAGATGTGATCACGTGACCAGAGTTGTTTTCAATTCTTACAGTGTGGCTATTGTGGCCATAAATAACCCTTCTGTTGACCCCAAGAACAGCCAATGCAAGTTCAATGGTAGCATCAAGGCTGAGAACACAAAACTTATAGTGACTGGAAAACTCAGCTTCATTTTCTAGAATTGGGATACCACCAACATCAAACAGGGTAATGCTGGTGCTGAATATATTGTAGAGTCCATGTATCTTTTTTTTTCACAGTTTTATTGAAGAATAGTTGAAAGAACTACATGTGCTCAATGTGTACAACTTAATGAGTTTGGACATATGCAAACATCCATTGTACCATCACCACAATCAAGGTAATAGACATATGCTATACTTCCCAAAGTTTTCTTGTAATAACAACCTGAGAAAATGCCAAGCCCCACTATTAGAGTGAAGCCAAAAGGTCATTTTCTCTCCCACTTCTGCTGATGCCTCTGTTTTGGGAATGAGACTAAACCAAGAGAAATGACAACTCCCTCAAGATTGTCACCAAAACATTGTACTGCACCAAGTACTTGACTCCTTTAGCCAAGATCATTCTTGAAATTTTGGCATTGTGAGGGAACTAACAAAGCTCTGACGACCACAGTCCATGACATCACTGCTGCCCAGAAGACCAAAGATTGTCCTCTGGCAGTGGCACTCTGGCCATGATACTGTCCAGAGCACAGCCCCTGTATTTCCTGGCATGACCCAGGCTGTGGGGGAAGTTATCCCAGAGCTGCCTCTGAAACTGACTGGTGTGGTCTTCTGTGTCCTCACACCCAACCTGATTATATTAGGTCTGACCTACTGTCTAGAGAATGCTACTGTATAATTTTCCAAGGCCTGTCATAACAAATTGCCACAAACTGGCTGACTGAAGACTATAGAAATGTATTCTCTCACAGTTCAAGAGGCCAAAAGTGCAAAATCATGATGTCAGCAGGATTAGTTGCCTCTTGGGGACTCAGGGGGATAATTGTTCCATGCTTTTCTCTTAGCTGCTGACAGTTGCCAGCAATCTGTGGCATTCCTTGGCTTGTAGATGCATCTTTTCATTCTCTGCCTCTGTCTTCACAGAGACATAAAATGTACAGGCATTCTCCCTGTGTATCTCTTATCTTCCCTCTGTGCATATCTCTGGCCAAATTTCCCTCTTCTTTCCTATAAGGACATCTGTCATTGGATTAACTGGGGTACAGTTTAATCCATATTACCTCATCTTATCTTGATTATACATGTATCGGCAAATACATTTTCAAGTAAAGTCACATTCTGAGGTTCTGGGTGGACATGAATTTGAACAGGATACTATTCAACCTAGTAGAACTACCAAATATGATGCATTAAGAAGGTGATGAAGCAGACATTGAAGAGTTCTCTGAAGATCATATCCTGAGATATAAAAAAGACCAGTTTGCCTCCTATGATATTCAAAGTGAAAAATCACACCTTCAGCTTTGAAGCTGAGGTTGGCATTGATTCAGTGAATACTACATGAAGCTCATTTCCCAGTGGGAGAATTAATATGACCATAGCAACCATGTGTTTGACTTCATGGTCTACATGGCCACCAAGCAGTAAAAGCTCTGTATCACCAACCCAGCAAGGACACAAGAAAAAGGAAATTCTTCAGTTGCAGGGGATTAATTCCCCCCCAACTCTAACACTGAGAATCTCCCATCCTCTACAGGATTCCCATCTCAGGCTCCTAAAGAAAGATAGGAGATTAGGGATCCCTACCTTGTCGGGTGCCATTAATATTATCTTAAAATCTACAGCAGCATATAGGAGAGGGGTGGAAGTGGGAAAGCCAAATTGAGGAATACGCCTTCAATTTAATTAGCATTTGTTGAGAGCTTCCTAAAAAACATAACATCACACTAGGCACTGCTGAAAATAAAAAGATGAATAGGACCCAGAATAGGCCTTCAAAGAACCTCCAACTTAGCGAGGAAGAAAAGTGCATATACAACCAAATCACTGACTGATTGGGTAAATAAATGGAGATAGAAGGTGGGTGACACAGGAGTAGAGAAAAAGGAAAGAGAAATGATGTGAAACAGTCCTCAGAGAACTTCAGTCATGGGTCCACTCAGGGCTTTTATCCTTGCTATGCTTCTACCTGCAACTTTAATGTCATGAGTCTATGTGACTCATCCCCTCACCCTCTTCAGGTCTTGTTCAGATGTCACCATCTAGGGGAGGCCTTCCCTGATCATTCTTATTTATAACTTCTATCTTCCCATATATCTTTCTCCACTTAATTTTTCTTCATATCATTCATCACCATATAGCCAATTGTACTTTACTCATTTATTTTGTTTACTCTCTTTTCTTCTCAATAAAACAGACTCTGTGAGGTCAGGTATGCTTTTCTTTTTTTCCCCCACCACAGGAACAAACCAGAGAAAAGAATCTGATATACTGGGGTCAAATAATAAAGTAATTTAAATATCAAGGTATTGCAAAAGGCATGGAATTCATTTTAAATATAGTGGCGAATAAGAGAAGCTTTTGAGCAAATGAATGACGTAATCAGGTTGATATTCTGAGACACAGTGATCATTACTTCTTTGCCAATTCATTTATTCATATCCTATTTCCTTGAAACCATTATTTGCTAAACACTCTTGAGTAAAAAATCTCTCCTTGAGTATTAGCCTTGATTGCATTGGATTTGTGGCAGTTTATGTAAGCAGCATTCTCCAGCTATGTTTTCAGGAACACTGGGTCTGGGAGGTATTAAAAGGTATTCCAAAAACCCAAGTTTCCAAGATGAAAAATACACTGTCAAATGCTGTAAAATAAAGTCCCTTTAGGGATATTCACAATATGCATTCATTCTTAAAATTTTACTTGAGCACCTCTTGTATGACAGGCAGTATAATAAGAATACCAACTGGAATGTAAGGGAGCATTTTTAAATGCCCTCTGGAGAATCGTATAGAAAGAACCAATCTGACGTCGTTCAACAAACTAACATATCTGTGCAATAAAAATACTTTTAAGTTGAGAAAAAATTTTTTAAGTTTTTTTTGAAAAGTACTGTTTTAGAGTATATGTTAAAATATGAAAGTCTTAAGAGTGTACAGGCTTCCTAAAGAAAATGATGGGTGTTTCTACACAGAAATAAAGAATAAGCCATGTTAAGTCAAACTGGTTATTTTAAAAATAACCATGTGGAGGCAGTTTTGCCTGCATTCAACTGAATATTTTCAAAATAAGATTTTGATAGAAAATTGATTCAGACCTACCAAGTTAATCTCAACTCAACCTCAGTAGAGTATGTATACTTGACCATGAGACTTGAAAATCCCTTTTTCAGATGCTGAATGAGGATTGAGTTTCAGTGAATGAGAAGAAAGCTTCTGAAAATTGGTACTTTATTTGAAACTATTTTTTGCAAATAATTTATATTATATCATATTGTGCATTTATTTGTTTGCATAAGTGTCTTATGTTACAAATTGTAAGATGTGTAAGGTCTTTAAAAGTAAGAAACCTACTATTACTTTTCATTTTTGTTTGATTTTTCTCTGTGCATTCTATACTCTGGAAACCATGTTGCCTTGTGCAGACTCTTCAGAATACTAGAACCACCATACATGTTTCTTTTGTGAAATTATTTTGTTCTACCATTTTATTCACTTAAGTATCTGTTCCTTTTTAGATTTTGGACTTTCATGTGACTATTGCAGTTGCTATTTTCACCACCCCAAAATGCTCAGTTGTTCTGGACAATATTTCCTTACCATGTAAAATTTCATCTTGCTCTTCTGGAAATTCCTTTCTATTTTACTTCCCAATTATCACTGGTAATATGTCATTACTTTCAGTTCTTCATTAGTAAAAATTCACCACATTAAATAAAGTACAAAATTTATTACAACTTAATTCATCTTTCCCACACTCTCCTTTTCTTTTTTGCACCGATACTCTCATGTTAATCATAAACAATGACTTTGTGCCACCCTAAATAAAATTCAGAACCTTTGTATCCCCAACCTTCATTTGTAAAGTGAAGTCCTCTCCATAAAAACACTGCAAACTCCCAGAATGTGTGGTAGTAAAGTTTTATATTCTTCTTCCAGCTCTTTACTACTTCTTACCAAATATACTATTGGTCTTCTAAACTAATTTTCCTTTCTTGAATCAATGCTTTTTCTCTATGCTGGGAACATCATCAAATTTGGAAATTTTCATTTGTTCCCCCCTCTTGACATTGTTTACCTCCTATGTTCTTCATCCTCCATGAAGTTTCTCCAACTTGGGAGAAAAAAAATAATTATTAACCTTCATTCATCCAAAAAAATAGAAAATAAGCCATTTATTATCCCACTAGATACTTTGTAATTCATATGTATTAGATTTAATCTATCCAATTCTATAAAATAGTCACACAAAAATCCAGTATTATTATAATATTTATGAAATTCCTTTAGTTCAAAGTCAGTGTTCATTTAATATGGTCTTTAAAATGCACGTATAATTTATAGTAGATTACATCATGTGTAAGAAATATTTAATAACTATAGATTTATGTAAATAAACACATTTAATTTTGAAAGCGGGTGATTGGGTCAACAGTAAATCATATCTGTGTTGTGTTTTCCCTTCATTCTAAGAGGATCAAATATTTTTTTCTTCTTCCTTCTAATCATTAGCCTTCCATTATTATGGCATTCTGCCTTGTTTTCTCATTTTATTCTTCTGGGTCTTTCTTCATCAGTCTCCTCAACTCTACTTTCTTCTCCTGCCTACTTGACTCTAAGAGACTTTTTTTTTTGCTGCTCCACAAGGCATGTGAGATCTTAGTTCCCTAACCAAGGATTGAACCCATGCCCCTGCAGAGGAAGCACAGAGTCTTAACCACTGGACCACCAGGGAAGTCACTCTAAGAGATTTTTAAAGCTTTCTTTTGCCAATCCCAGTGACCTCTCCCCATTTTTGTGTTTCTCAACCTCTTTTGTGGTCACCACAGCTGATCACCTTCTTCTTCAAACCCTTTTCAATACCCTCCTCATTTTCCCTGTACTACATTACCTCTCACATGTTTCTTCATTGATTCCTCTGCCTCTAACTTAACTCTAAGGCAGTCTTCCAAGATTCAATTCTTTGACTTTACACCCTCTTCCTCTAAATTCTCTCATTACATTACAGTTTGTACTCCAAATGCAATGGCTGGCCTGTTGAAGGCACTCAATTAAAACTCAAAAGAAAAATATGCATGAGTAAATATTTTCTGTCATGTTTACAGCTTTAAATAACAAATTAATATTAGTCACTTTCAAATTGGTAAGTCATGTACTCTCCTCTTCTTGAATCTACAAATCTCAGCTAGGCAATTCCCTTCTTGCATGTGGCAACTCTAAAAAAATGCACAATGTGAAAGTTGTGAGTTAAGTTTTATTTGGGGAAAAATGAGGACTATAGCCTGGGAGACAGCATCTCAGATAGCTCTGAGGAACTGCTCTAAAAAGGTGGGGGGAAGGTCAGTATATATGTGATTTTGCTGAAGGGGGAGTACATGCAATCAAGCACATATTTTTTGCAGAAATTTTTTACTAATCTCATGAAGGTTACTGCTAGTCATGAGTAGAAGACATCACAACAAAGGATTTTAGTGCTTTTCTAGACATGAGGAGATAAAAAAATTGGGCTCATATACAAAAATTGGGCTCATAAAATCATCTCCTGAAAATACCTAACTATCTGAAGACCTGTTCTACCAGTTTTTCCCAGAGCACAGAGTGCCTTATTTCTGCTCTCCACCCTGAACTCCTTTCAGGGGATGTTGAAAGTCAGCAAATGCAGCAGCACATGATTTAATCCTTGTAGGGGTAAATGGAAAGTGCCAATGGAAAGTGCCAATTTGTAGATGACACATGTGTTATCATAACCTCAAATCCATGTATTTCCAGCAAAACTGACTTCTCCTGAAAATATTCCTGCCCGTTAGTAGCACTACCTCTCCTGATGATTACTCAAGCTCAGTATAAAAGTACCACGTCTACTCATTTATTTGTGTCACTAAACCCAATAATTTTCCATTGGGAATGTCACATGTCCATTTCTCTTTACTCTGTTGTTACAACAAGCCTAATTCTGGGCATAATCTCCTCACTCTTGGATCCCTCACTGAACCATTAGCTCCAGGTACTCAGACATCTTGCATTTCTACACTCCAATCTATTCTGCACATTGTTACCAAATTTGTATTTCCTATCACAGATTTCTTATGTTTAACATTCTGGATTTCATGTTCTGCTCATTCTTAATCCTCTGCCTGGCTCACAGATCTTTTTAAATATACTTCCTCACCAACCATTCTGAATCTGTTCAACACTCTATTGCAACAATCATAAAATTATTTATTAAATTCATACATATGAAAGACACCAACCATATTCCCTAGACCACAAATTTAATGCCAATTTTCATCTCTGCCTCTGTCCCCAAGTAGTTCTCCCACCTTGAATTTTGCCTTCTTTTTTAATCTACTGGTCTAGCTCTTCAAGTCCAATTCAAGTTTTCCCTTCTATGGAATCATTCTGTGGTCACCAGAGTCTTCTGAATTCCTGCCAATCTTCTTGTTTGTGTCACACAGCTATTACCTACTATGTAGCTATTACCTACTAAGTTGTGTTCTTGAGGTGTTAGTCTTGATTTTCCAAATAGGTTTGTTCTTTGATGGCAGGAACTGTATTTAATCTGTGTCTCTACAACACCCATCACAGCAGTGATCAAACACATATTAAGTGCTCAATGAATCCCTGTTCATCCTGTGCTAGGCCCAAGTGGAAGAAATATTTTCCACTAACTCTTAATTTGACATCATTTGTTTAAGAGCCACGGTTGCTGAAAATGTGAGCCATGAGCCCAGAGCATCAGCATCACCAGGGAAATTGTTAAAAATAAAAATTCCCAGACTCTACTCGAGATCTACTAAATCAGAAACTCTAGTGGTGGGGCCCAGAAATCTGTTTTTCAAGCCCTCTGAGTGATTATGATTTACACTGTCATTTGAGAACCATGTCTATGGATGAATCATCTGGTCGTCAGGGCAATGTTTCTAGATAAAATAGTGCTGGGCAACACAAATGGTTAATTTACTGAGCTTTTTTTTTTTTTTAGGACATTCTGAGCTGCTTAAAACAAGGCAAGTGGTGATTAGCAATGTCCTTATTGTGATTCACAAAGTTTACATGATAATGGAAACACAGCCTATTTCCACAATCCTTCTTCAAAACCTAAAAGGTTTTGCAGCAAAGGTTAATATTCCATATTTCTTTTAACTTTTGCCTTATTGTCCCCCCAAACTGACTTATCATGCAGTTCTGAAATTGGAAGCTAAAGAACAGAGGTTATTGTTGAAAGCCACATACTTCAGAATATATTGGAAGATTTTAAGACCCAAACATTAGATTTCAGTTACTCCATTCACCACCCTTTATGGATAACCTCATCTTAGAGGATCTGAATACAGGTGAGATCAAGAAAAGAGACTGAAGATGCTGAAGTGAGGACCCCAAAGAGACCATTACAAGTTCAGAATGTTTTAAGGGTAATTGAGGGAACTCAGTGTTGACCTGTAATCTGTTCAAGGGCCACAGTTGTACAAAGGGAAGCCATGAACCCCAGAAACTTAGCAGTTGATTTCATTTCCACCTAGTTGGGTAGTGTGTTAGAATTCTCCAGAGAAACAGAACCTTACAAGATACAGTGTAGGTAGGTGGATAGATGATATGTACACATAGATTATAATAGGAGATACATAGAGTATATAGGATATAGATGATATTAAGCATATATAGGATATATATATATATATATATATATAGGCTATTATAGGAGATAGGAAAGTTTTATTTTGAGCAATTTGGCTCACATGATTTTGAGGACTGTCAAGAGCAAAATCTGCAGGGCAGGCTGGAGACACAGGGAAAAGTCTAAAGGCATTCTGTAGGCAGGATTCTCTCTTTCTCTGGTGGACCTGGCTGTGTTTTTTCTCTTAAGGCCTTCAACTGGTTGAATGAGACACACCCACATTATGGAAGGCAATCTGCTTTACTAATTTAAATGTTAATCTCATCTTTAAAAATGCCTTCACAGAAACATCTAGACTGATGTTTAACTGAACATCTGGGATTCATAGTCCAGCCAAATGGACACATAAAATTAACCATCACAGATGGTGAACAGTCTGAGTCCTTGATGTTTATTATAACATAATTCAGGTTCTCCACACATATTTAATAACAGAGCTACTTTGAGCTTTAATCTCAATCAAATGGAAAGTATATATCTCCAGGTAGCAGTTTAAAAACAAAAAAAAAGATTTGGCTGCTTTGGGAAAGACTTTTCAATGATTTGGTCTGAGGCACAATTTTTCTTAGCAGGTTTTATGGTAATATTGAACATCTTCTCACTCATGGAAGTGCATTTTATTTCCTGGGGAAGCTTTTATAAAATGACAACAGTCCCACCCCAGACCATTAAACTGAAATTTCAGGGACGGGGTCCAGGCACTGACACTTAATGAAAGCTCTTCCAAGTGAAACTGATGAGCATTCAGATTTGAGAATCACTGCTCCAAATAAAGGAAATGTCCTACAAACCCAGTCATCTGATGAATCTGATATTGCAATGGCTGAGAATAACAATCAGTCAGCTGTTTAGATTCATATCAACAAAATATAAGCTTCCTTCATAATTGCTTAATATCTTACCTTAAAGTTTAGTATTAATATTGTAAACATTTTTATATTTGTGTCTATTAGATGATTAGTCCTGGTCTTTCCTTTGAATTTTACACTTTTGATTTAGTTTTACATGCGTATCTCATAGAAAATACATACTTGTGTTTGCAGTTTTCTTTTATCTTCTTTTTTCTTTATTTTGCTTTTATAGTCCGTAGTTTCTTTTAGTTCCAACTCCTCAAATTGTCCTTGTTTTTATTAATATAGTCTGAATATTTTCCTAGTTTTATATATATTTTTCTCTTAGTATTTAATATATTTATTCTAATTTAGACATATTTTAATTATTTATACTAAATGATGTGTTTAAGTGGTTTCAATGCTCACCATTACTGCTTGGAACCAACTTCCCTATCTATAATTTATTTATTTGTATTCGACCTTCAAATGGCTAATGTATATCTTCAAGAATTTTATTCTTTTGTTTTGTCACTGTCAAAGATACACTAATAATCTGCTGATCTGGTCCTGCCCACCAGAAAGACAAGATCCAGCCTCATCCACCAGAACACAGGCACCAGTCCCTTCCACTGGGAAGCCTACAAAACCCACTGAACCAACCTTACCCATGGGGTACACACTAAAAACAACAGGAACTTGAACCTGCAGCCTGCAAAAAGGAGACCCCAAACACAATAAGTTAAGCAAAATTAGAAGAAAGAAAAACATACAGCATATGAAGGAACAAGGTAAAGACGCACCAGACCAAACAAATGGAGAGGAAATAGGCAGTCTACCTGAAAAAGAATTCAGAGTAATGATAGTAAAGATGAAACAAAATCTTGGAAATAGAATGGAGAAAATAAAAGAAACGTCTAACAAGAACCTAGAAGAAATAAAGAGCAAACAAACAATGATGAACAACACAATAAATGAAATTCAAAATTCTCTAGAAGGAATCAGTAGCAGAATAACGGAGGCAGAAAAATGGATAAGTGCTCTGGAAGATAAAAGAACGGAAATAACTACTGCTGAACAGAATAGAGAAAAAAGAATGAAAAGACTTGAGGACAGTCTCAGAGACCTCTGGGACAACATTAAACACACCAACATTCGAATTATAGGGGTCCCAAAAGAAGAAGGGAAAAATAAAGAGACTGAGAAAATATTTGACGAGATTATAGTTGAAAACTTCCCTAATATGGGAAAGGAAATAGTATCAAGTCCAGGAAGTGCAGAGAGTCCCATACAGGATAAATCCAAGGAGAAACATGTCAAGACACATATTAATCAAACTATCAAAAATTAAAGAAAAAGAAAAATATTAAAAGAAACAAGGGAAAAGCAACAAATATCATACAAGAGAATCCCCATAAGGTTAACAGCTGATCTATCAGCAAATATTCCGCAAGCCAGAAAGGGTGGCAGGACATATTTAACGTAATGAAAGGGAAAAACCTACAACCAAGATTGCTCCACCCAGCAAGGATCTCATTCAGATTCGATGGAGAAATTAAAAACTTTACCGACAAACAAAAGTTAAGAGAATTCAGCACCACCAAACAACCTTTACAACAAATGTTAAAGGAACTTCTCTGGGTGGGCAGGAAACACAAGAGGAGGAAAAGACCTACAAAAACAAACCAAAAACAATTAAGAAAATGGTAATAGGAACATACATATCAATAACTACCTTAAAATGTAAATGGATTAAATGATCCAACCAAAAGACATAGACTGGCTGAATGGATACAAAAACAAGACCCGTATATATGCTGTCTACAAGACACCCACTTCAGACCTAGGGACACATATAGACTGAAAGTGAGGGGATGGAAAAAGATATTCCATGCAAATGGAAATCAAAAGAGAGCTGGAGTAGCAATTCTCATATCAGACAAATAGACTTTAAAAAATATATATCACAAGGGACAAAGAATGACACTACATAATGATATAGGGATCAATCCAAGAAGAATATATAACAATTGTAAATATTGATGCACCAAACATAGGTGCACCTCAATATCTAAGGCAAATGCTACAGCCATAAAAGGGGAAATTGACAGTAACACAATAATACTAGGGAACTTTAACACCCTACTTTCACCAATGGACAGATCACCCAAGATGAAAATAAACAAGGAAACACAAACTTTAAATAACACATTAAACAAGATGGACTTAACTGATATTTATAGGATGTTCTATTCAAAAACAACAGGATACACTTTCTTCTCAAGTGCTCATGGAACATTCTCCAGGATAGATCATATTTTGGGTCACAAATCAAGCCTTGCTAAGTTTAAGAAAATTGAAATCATTTCAAGTACCTTTTCTCACCACAACACTATGAGACTAGATATCAATTATAAGAAAAAAACTTTAAAAAATACAAAGAGCTGGAGGATAAACACTACACTACTAAATAACCAACAGATCACTGAAGAAATCAAAACATACTTAGAAACAAAGGATAGTGAAGACATGACAACCCAAAACCTATGAGATGCAGCAAAAGCAATTCTAAGAGGGAAGTTTATAGCAATACAATCCTACCACAAGAAACAAGACACAGCTCAAATAAACAACCTAGACTTGCACCTAAAGCAATTAGAGAAAGAAAAAACAAAACCCCAAAGTTAGCAGAAGGAAAGAAATCATAAAGATCAGATCAGAAATAAATAAAAAAGAAATGAAGGAAACAAGAGTAAAGATCAATAAATTTAAAAGCTGGATCTTTGAGAAGGTAAACAAAATTGATAAACTCATCAAGAAAAAAAGGGAAAAGACTCAAATCAACAGAATTACAAATTAAAAGTAGTAACAACTGACACTGCAGAAATACAAATGATCATGAAAGATTACTACAAGCATCTATATGCCAGTAAAATGGACAACCTGGAAGAAATGGACAAATGCATAGAAAAGCACAACTTTCCAAGACTGAACCAGGAAGAAATAGACAATGTAAACAGACCCATCACAAGCACTGAACTTTAAACTGTAATTAAAAGTCTTCCAACAAACAAAAGCCCAGGACCAGATGGCTCCACAGGCGAATTCTATCAAATATTTAGAGAAGAGCTTACACCTATCCTTCTCAAACTCTTCCAAAATATAGCAGAGGGAGGAACACTCCCAAACTCAAGTCTATGAGGCCACCATCACCCTGATACAAAAACCAGACAAAGATGTCACAAAGAAAACTACAGGCCAATATCACTGATGAACAGAGATGGAAAAATCCTCAACAAAATACTAGCAAACAGAATCCAAGAGCACATTAAAGGATCATACACCATGATCAAGTGGGGTTTATCCCAGGAATGCAAGGATTCTTCAATATACACAAATCAATCAATGTGATAAACCATATTAACAAATTGAAGGAGAAAAACAATATGATCCTCTCAATAGATGCAGACAAAGCTTTCAACAAAAGCTTTTCAAAAATTTCAACACCCATTTAGGATAAAAACCCTCCAGAAAGTAGACATAGAGGGAACTTACCTCAACATAATACAGGCCATATATGACAAACCCACAGCCAACATCGACCTCAATGGTGAAAAACTGGAACCATTTCCACTAAGATCGGGAACAAGGCAAGGTTGCCCACTCTCACCACTATTATTCAACATAGTTTTGGAAGTTTTAGCCACAGCAATCAAAGAAGAAAGAGAAATAAAAGGAATCGAAATCGGAAAAGAAGAAGTAAAGCTGTCACTGTTTGCAGGTGACACGATACTATACATACAGAATCCTAAAGATGCTACCAGAAAACTACTAGAGCTAATCAATGAACTTGGTAAAGTAGCAGGTTACAAAATTAATGCACAGAAATCTCTTGCTCCTATTCACTAATGATGAAAAATCTGAAAGTGAAATTAAGAAAACACTCCCATTTACCATTGCAACAAAAAGAATAAAATATCTAGGAATAAACCTACCTAAGGAGACAAAATACCTGTATGCAGAAAACTATAAGACACTGATGAAATAAATTAAAGATGATACAAAAAGATGGAGAGATATACCATGTTCTTGGATTGGAGGAATCAACATTGTGAAAATGACTATACTACCCAAAGCAATCTACAGATTCAATGCAATCCCTAACATACTACCACTGGCATTTTTCACAGAATTAAAACAAAAAGTTTCACAATTTGTATAGAGACAAAAAAGACCCCAAATAGCCAAAGCAATCTTGAGAAAGAAAAGCGGAGCTGGAGGAGTCAGGCTCCCTGACTTCAGACAATACTACAAAGCTACAGTAATCAAGACAGTATGGTACTGGCACAAAACCAGATATATAGATCAATGGAACAGGATATAAAGCCCAGAGATAAACCCGTACACATATGGTCACCTTATCTTTGATAAAGGAGGCAAGAATGTACAGTGCAGAAAAGACAGCCTCTTCAATAAGTGGTGCTGGGAAAACTGGACAGGTACATGTAAAAGAATGAAATTAGAACACACCCTAACACCATTCACAAAATAAACTCAAAATGGATTAAAGATGTAAATGTACAGCCAGACACCATCAAACTCTTAGAGGAAAACATAGGCAGAACACTCTATGACATAAATCACAGCAAGATCCTTTTTGAGCCAACTTCTAGAGAAATGGAAAAAAAACAAAAATAAACAAGTGAAACCAAATGAAACTTAAAAGCTTTTGCACAGCAAAGGAAACCATTAACAAGATGAAAATACAACCTTCAGAATGGGAGAAAATATTTACTAATGAAGCAACTGACAAAGGATTAATCTCCAAAACATACAAGCAACTCATGCAGCTCAATATCAAAAAAACAAACAACCCAATCCAAAAATGGGCAGAAGACCTAAATAGACATTTCTCCTAAAGAAGATATACAGTTTGCCAACAAACACATGAAAGAATGCTTAACATCATTAATCATTAGAGAAATGCAAGTCAAAACTACAATGAGATATCATCTCACACTGATCAGAATGATCATCATCAAAAAACCTACAAACAATAAATGCTGGAGAGGGTGTGGTAAAAGGAAACCCTCTTGCACTGTTGGTGGGAATGTAAATAAATACAGCCGCTATGGAGAACAGCATGGAGGTTCCTTAAAAAACTAAAAATAGAACTACCATACAACTCAGCAATCCCACTACTGGGCATAAACCCTGAGAAAACCATAACTCAAAAAGAGTCATGTACCACAATGTTCATTGCAGCTCTGTTTACAATAGCCAGTGGAAGCAACCTAAGTGTCCATTGACAGATGAATGCATAAAGAGGATGTTGCGCATATATACAATGGAATATTACTCAGCCATAAAAAGAAACGAAATTGAGTTATTTGTAGTGAGGTGGATGGACCTAGAGTCTGTCATACAGAGTGAAGTAAGTCAGAAAGAGAAAAACAAATACTGTATGTTGACACGTATATATAGAACCTAAGAAGAAAAGAAAAAAAGGTCATGAAGAAGCTAGGGGCAAGACGGGAATAAAGACACAGACCTAGTAGAGAATGGACTTGAGGATATGGGGAGGGGGAAGGGTAAGCTGTGACAAAGTGAGAGAGTGGCATGGACATATATACACTACCAAACATAAAATAGATAGCTAGTGGGAAGCAGCCACATAGCACAGGGAGATCAGCTCGGTGCTTTGTGACCACCCAGAGGGGTGGGATAGGGAGGGTGGGAGGAAGGGAGACACAAGAGGGAAGAGATACGAGAATATATGTATAACTGATTCACTTTGTCATAAAGCAGAAACTAACACACCACTGTAAAGCAATTATACTCCAATAAAGATGTTAAAAAAAAATTACTACCAGATGTGTTTAACGATGTGTTTTCCAGGCAAGTTTATTTTATATTAAAAAGATAAAATGCCAGGGCTTCCCTGGTGGCGCAGTGGTTGAGGGTCCGCTTGCCGATGCGGGGGAGGCGGGTTCGTGCCCTGGTCCGGGAAGATCCCACATGCCGCGGAGCGGCTGGGCCCATGAGCCATGGCCGCTGGGCCTGCGCGTCCGGAGCCTGTGCTCCGCAATGGGAGAGGCCACAGCGGTGAGAGGCCCGCGTACCGAAAAAAAAAAAAAGATAAAATGTTAAAAAAAGTAAGAAGAACCTAGGGGCACGACGGGAATAAAGATGTAGACCTACCAGAGAACGGACTTGAGCATATGGGGAGGGGGAAGGGTAAGCTGGGACAAAGTGAGAGAGTGGCATGGACATATATACACTACCAAATGTAAAATAGACAGCTAGTGGGAAGCAGCCGCATAACACAGGGAGATCAGCTCGGTGCTTTGTGACCACCTAGAGGGGTGGGATAGGGAGGGTGGGAGGGAGGGAGATGCAAGAGGGAAGAGATATGGGTACATATGTATATGTATAACTGATTCACTTTGTTATAAAGCAGAAACTAACACACCATAGTAAAGCAATTATACTCCAATAAAGATGTTAAAAACAATACACAACCTTGTGTTGTGTGTGTTTCTGTTTGAAGACATTTTATTTCATATGTATTTTTTACTCATTAGCATTGAACTCATAGCCAACAGCACTGGAACTCATGGCTGAACAGAGCTTATCTAAAACGTGTATTTTCTCCAGAGGGCACATCACAGTCTTCCCGTGCTTAGGAAGCTAGACAGAACTGCAGCTCTATGCCTGGGGCCCATTTTAAACAGTGAAATTACCAACAAAAGGCACAGACATATAGAAAATCTGGCACTGAATATACTGTGAAAAGTGTGCTTGTTCTAGGGCGAAACGAAGCCAGAGGATTGTCTTGTTCGACCTCAGCAAGGAAAGTGCATATCGGGTGATCAGACCTTCCTCCCTCTGCGCATGTCTGCAAATGATTGCAAAAGTGCTGCATGTATTCATGTTGGATTTACAAATAGATTTCAGCTAGTAGGTACATTTACAAATACAGAATCCACAAATAAGGAAGACCAACTGTATTTTATATTGATTACTTATTGAAATGATAACATTTTGGATGTATTGGGATAAGCAAAATACATGCTAAAAGCAAAAAAAAAAAAAAAGATTTGTAACATTTAATGTCATGGGTACTGACGAATCAGGTGGAAACCAGACATACACAATTGAAATGAACAGTTGAACATTATCCCTGCCAGCCTGTGAGGAGGGCACCGAAATAGGAGACAAAAATATGTCAGTAGCGTATCTGACACAAAAGATACACAAACTTGTTAGGACCAGTAAAACATGTTTATTTGGAAATATAATAAGTCCCTTATATACGAACCTTCAAGTTGTGCACTTTGAAAATGTGAACAGATGCTCGCATGTCTAATCACGTAAGTTAGTTCACGTGTCTGGTGTACATTGTCATGTGCGTGCATCCTCTACAAATCGTTGTTCTTTTATGTACTTTACTGCACAGTCCTGTATAGAGTACAGTAGCACAGTATGCTTATTTCAAGCCCAGGATGTCTGGAAGCAAGCATAAAAGCAGCTGTGATGTAACTGGTACTGTACTGTACTTTTCAAGGTATTGTACTGTAAGATTAAAAATGTTCTCCTTATTTTTGTGTTTGTTTTTTTATGTATTATTTGTGTGAAAAGTATTATAAACCTATTGCAGTATAGTACTGTATAGCCGATTGTGTTAGTTGGATACTTAGGCTAACTTTGTTGGACTTACACACAAATTGGACTTACAAACGTGTTCTCAGAATGGAATTCCTTCATATGTAGGGGACTTATTGTAATCACAATATAGAAACATAGAATAAGAAGGTAGTGGGTTTACACTTGGACTATGGTCAAAATGAAGTCTTTTGCTTTCCAGGAAGATTATGGAGTAACTCAGGCCCCCTCAATTACAAATAGGACTTTCAAGAAGACAATCAAAAAGTTTTCTGCAGGCTCTGAATATTCTAGGAGAAACGATGTGATTGTGAGACATTGAAATGGAAAAAGCCTGGGATAATCATTTAGAGGAAAATGTGCACTGCAATTACATTTTAGCAGCAAGAATAATATCTTCTATAGAAAAATGGTTGGTATCCACAGCAGGCAGAGCAATAGCCACAGCTGTAGCCACAACCATATATATCCACGGCCATATCCACGGCCATATCCACGGCCATATCCAGAACAATATCCACAGCTACCACATGAGTTTCTGTAGTTGTGTTTACACTGTGTTTACAGGAGGGAGTTTGGTAGTTCTGTAGAGGATCAGACAGAGGTTTCTGAAGTCTGAATGTTATCTCTTGCCCTAGGACTTTTAATACTACCAGAAATGAGTGGAACACACAACACAGACTCTGTGGCCTCATTATCACAGCAATTTTCATTTTTAAAAAGCTCATCAAACTAAGGACAACATTTTTTTCATGTAGTTATGTCCAAGATCTGGCCATAGCTAGGCATGAAAATTATAAGAAACCAGATGTAACCTTCACATTGAACAAGCATGTCTTGTGGAATGTAATCAGACCTAATTTAAATTTTCATCCCAGGAGGCATTAACTCTTCTGTGCTTCCAGGTACATATATGTGCGCACTGGGAGATGCTCCAGCATCTCATATCTCAGAATTGATAGGAAAACACCAGGGCTGGAGGTGAGAGGCAAAAAGCAGGGGCATAAGGGGAGAAATTCTCAGGTTATATCTACAAAAATGTGGATGGACCCAGGTAGAATTCCTACTGCAGTTGTGGCTAGTGCAAAAGTCAGGTGAGGCAAAGAAGATCTGATTGGTACAAAACAGGGGTTTGGTATAATATATCAAAATAAAAGCGACCATGATTTTGTCCAATACAACATAACCAACTCCAGTTAAGCATTCTTGGAATATTTCAGTATGATACTTTCTTTGAAACATTTTGCCCAGTTACATCATCAAAATTTTGTCTACACAAATCCTACTGATTCTTCAAAGCACAGCTTAGACTACACCTCATATTAGAAGCATTCCTGGACATTCACAATGTGCTTTAGCTGTAATTCCTCTATTCTTCCACAGCTCCCCAAGTCTAAATGTATTGTGATCCTGAATATGCTGTATTAGCACACTGTTTTAATTACCTGATTCCTTCAGTCAATTGTAATGTAAGACAGATAATTTTATCTTCTGTGACTCTAAAGACCTAAACACTCACTGTTGAATGAGAGACTGTAAGATTTCTTCCCCCTGGAAAAATTGTAATTATTTTGATGTATAGGATGTTATATAAGAAAAATAACAACAATGATAATAACAATTAATAATATTTATATTTCCCTTTATAGCTTTGAGGCACACTCATATTTATTACTTCATTTGATTCTTACAAAAACAATGTAATAAGAAGTTGTGGTATTTATTGTCGTATGCACAGACGAGAAAACAGAGGCCAAGGAGAGTTGTCTTGCCCAAGGACTCTCAGCTGTTTAGTAATAGAGTTGAATTAGTCCAAATCCTACTATAACCATAAAATCTAGGGGAGGATCCATGAACTATTTTTTCCTCCAGTTTTTAAGATGGAAAATATTCACTGCATCTGACTAAAATTACCAGTATTTTGCAACTTCTGCCTTACACTTTTATCCTCTGGATTTCCTTTTTTTGTGATCTTTGCCATTCTAGCCAAAGCATGCTGTAAACCATCAAGCGAACAACTGAGTCCCTCTCAGAACTGCTCCATAAGCCTTAAGTACCACACAGTGGTATTAGAGCTGTTCTGCTCATGCAAAGGCATTCTCTGTCTGTTGAGAGTAGAAATTCCTTAACACTCTGCAAGTTAATTTTATAAATTACAGCATCTGTGTGGAAATGATTATAACTTTTCTAGGCATCTCAAATTTTAATCAATAGGATATAAGCACTCTAGATCAGCAACTTTCATGTCAAAATTAAAACCTCAGATTCTAGGTTTGCTTTCTAATTATGACTGTACCACTTTTGCAATTCTTTCCACTAAAATATAGTCAGCATTGGCTCCATTCCTGCAAACTTCATGACCCTATCCACATTTCACGTGTCACCTGCTATTCCCCAAAATAGCTCTAACATGACCATATTTACTTGCATCATTTCATTACTTGTTTTTCTAGGCAGTGACTGAACCACACAGTTTAACTTTACAAGAATTTTTGAATGCCTACATCATGCAAGCCCTATTCCAGGACATAGAATATTGAATAAAAATATATATATAGTGCTCAAAGGTGAGCTCTAGGCTTTTGAAAGTCTCCAGGGAGAGTGAATACCATTTCCATTTGGACCAGTCTCCATCCTTTCACCGCATGCTACATGAAAGATTAGTCATTTCAATATTTACATTTCCTCACTTATTCACTCTTCAGTTTACTGCAACCACTATTTACTGTTATCACATTACCCCCTCCAAAAAAAAAAAAAAAACACTTTTCACGAAAGATCCTATGTCTTTTGTCAAACCTAATGGAAACTTCTCAAGTAATTATTACAATTTGATGATAAAGTAAAAAAGCAGGACCAAATCACCAGAAAACAAACTATTCCACTAAAGCCCACTAATTTGTTACTAATAATACAATGACAAATATTATATCAATATACCTGGTGTCACAGTATATTTTAGCATTCATAACTATGGAGTATATATATATGATACACGTACAAAACATCTAAAAGAAGTGCGCCTACCTATTTGACATGAGGAAACAAATTATTGATTAAAATTCTGGGATTTTAAAAATATTATCAATAAAAATAATATATAAAATTGTCATTTTTGTAGATTAAGATGGTTAAGTGTCAACAATTTCATTATTCAACAACCTAATAATAAATATAACAAAACATCTACTGAGTTCCCACGGTGGCATAGAATGCATATTTTATTTAGTTCAGTACTCTCAACAATGCTGATCTAGCACTATTCTGTCATTTTACCTTTGAGTATACTGAGGCTCAGAGAAGTTAGATAATGTTCCTACAATCACACAGCTAATAACTGATGGCGTCTATGCTTGAGCATGTAGTGCGACTCCAGAACCTAGGCTCTCCATCACTATCTATACAATCTTCTTATTTTAAGTGTGATCATTTGTATGACCTTGAGGAAATGATATCTTGAAGGAGAGTACAGTTAAAGACAATGTTTCCTGCACCGGAGAATGTGGATATTGACTCAAAATAGGCTAAAGATTTCTGAACATGCAAAAATATTGTAGCCTCTCTTCATTTATTTCCATGGATCTTTCTTTTCTTTCTTTCCTGTTTTTTTTTCTTTTTCAGGCTCATAATTAATACATACCTATTGTAAAAATTTCAAAGAAATAAACTTGTTTCTCAATAACAGGAGGGATACGGCAGTGGTGTGCTGTTGTTTAATGACTTCTGTTGGGAGTATGGGGTCTGATTTGCTAATTTCCGTGGCATATTAGCATGACTGGTTTCAAGTTACCAACTGGCTTACAAAATTGCTGAAAGCCTATACCATCTTCTAGTACTTTAAAATTTAAATTTCATGTTTAAAACATTAATCAATACGGAAGTTCTGTTGTGTATGGTATGAGGCAGGCATCTATTTTTTCTGTGTCTAAACAGATGGCAAATTGATCGATTCCACTTACGAAATACACTATCTCAGATCAAAACTTTGCCTTTACTGGAAACCCCCCCTCCTCCAGAAGTCTTTTGCATTGAGTACTGTGGTCTTACTGGTTCAGAATGATCTACTGCCTATACGTTGATAGCATGGCTAGATTGTCTGATCTTTACTGGTGGCCTAACATGGTTTCTCTTCCTAGCTACAGACCTCTCTGGACCAGCTTGTTGAGACCTTCTAAAACCACATGGAAAAGTAGAAATATATCATGAAATACTTATAGAATTTTACATTTTCCAGGAGCCACATTTTAAAAAGTTTAAAAGGTGAATTAATTTTATAGCATATTTTATTTAACCTAATATATGCAAAATATTATCACAATATATAACCAGTATTTTTAAAATTATTTGATATAGTTTTCATGAATTTTTTACAGTAAGTCTCTGAAATCTGGTGTGTTCTTTATACTTAACAGCTCTTAGCCACATTTCAAGTGCTCAATACCCACATCTCTCTAGTAGCTTCTATATTGGACAGTGCAGCTTGAGAAAATCTGAGGATTCCTCTATGGGTGTAGCCATTGATTATAACTTTTCCAGTAGCAGTTACTACTCTAGAAATAAGCAGGCAGCTTATTTGCTTCTTTTTCTAAATTCCTCTGCCTTGAATTCTATTTTCCCTCTTATTTAACTCATCAATTTCAACTCCTCATTTATGTCTCTGCTCATATACCATTCTCCTTTGGAAGCAATTTATGACCCTTGTGTAGCCTCCTCTTCCCATATTCTGGCTGACTTAGGCTTCCCCCTGGAGTTCTTGTTCAGTAGCCCTATAATACCTGCAAGCATACCTGCTATAATGTGAATCTATGATTTACTATTGATATTTTGTATCCAACTGAGTATTTCAAATTCTTAGAAGGAACGATGTGTTTTACATCTCTATACCAAACACCAAATCCCAGCACATAGCTGGCACATGAACTTAAGGTTTGTTAAATGACTGAAAGAAGAAATAATGGATTTTACAGTTTAAAACCTTTACAATATGCAATAGCTCATCAAAGAACATGATTTTGAGTTTCCTCATAAAGGGGTTATAAAGTTTAAATCATTTCCTAACTACAGAAAAAAACTCATTCATGGCAATGGTCTTTCCTTTCCTCTATAATATGATTAGATATGTGAAACCAAATCTTAATTTTTCCCAACATTCACCAAACCCATACTACATACACACACACACACAAAAATTTTCTCTAATTTTAATCATCCTTATCTCTCTTATCGCCATTTTCTCATTTCACTCAAGCTGATAGTATCAAATTTTCTTGGAGTGATGGTCATAACATTTCAGATTTTGAGGATAGATTGTGAAAATGCTTCTCTGGGTATATAAATTATTTCATACATGCCTAATAATGGATAGAACCTTTTCTGGATACATAAATTATTTTATATATGCCTAATAAATTACATTTTTCCTTATTTTAGACATACTTTTGATGAGGAGGAACATAAGGAAACAAGTTAGATTTTTCAAGGAGCTTTAACTGTTAGAATCCTCTGCCTCTGCTTGTAAGACTAACCTTAGGGTTACCCAGAGCATAGTTATTCCTCAGATCAGACTAACAAATGTTCCGGCTACAAAAACCATCCTGCTCTTGAAAGAACCCCTGTTTCTTCCATCAGTTAGACAAATTATATCCTGGACATAACCTTACACCAGGGCAGACTTTGATGGCAGGACGATCTTCCTTGGTTTGGGCCGTTTTGTGGGGTCTCTTAGCTCCAGGGACCTCAGTGTCAGACTTTGGGCAGTGACCCATGTCATGCAAATAAGACACAACATCTTTATCACTGCTGGTTGAAACTCGATTGCTACCGAGTCTGAAGAGGCTTTTCTGTTGTAGGATCTAAATGTTAGAGTTTAGGAAGATCAGATGAGGAAAGAACACTAAAGTCAGAATCCAACAAAGCAATAGGTTCTCCAATTAAGTAATTTAACTGGACTTTTTAATCTCATTCTTGTATCTGTCCCAATTAAGGCATTAGACAACCTTATTAAGCCACTAGACCTTACTCTTTTCCAGCTGAAAAATGTAGTACTACCTAAGCAAACCCAAAGCTTAATGAACTCCTCTTCACTCTGACAATTGCTACTGTCCTTTCTAGTCTTTTTTTGCAACTGGCATCAGCTCATTGGTCACAACTTTCAAACACCTCCCTGAGCTATATCTCTAATATTTCAGTCCTTACTATATCTCTAATATTTCAGTCCTTATTCTCTTTCCCATTAAGTTGTTTTATTTCCTCCATAGCAACTGTCAGTCTGAATTCATCTTAAATCTTTTTTACTGTTGATTTTTATCCTCAGGTACCAGAATGTAAACACTGTGAGAACAGGAAACTTGTCTATAGTTTTCCTACTGTGTCTTCACTGTATAGAATGAGACTCTTTCAAAACTATCTGTCAATTAAGTGACTTGAATAAATTTCCTCAATCTCAATAAATATGTGCAAATAAATATATTTGCAATTCCATCAAAAGCAGATGATATAGTAGAATAATATTATTCTAACTTACCCTTTCCTAGATCTTTATTCCTCATGTACTTTAATACCTAGCTCTGCTTCTAATTTCTCATTAATTCTGGAAAGTATCTCTTCCATTCCATTATTCCTTTAAGGACTCAGGCCACCTCTTCTCTACCTTGGACTCTGCATTAACATCCTGGATAAAGTGTCATTCCTCCTTCTCTTTCCCCTCCAGCTCCATCCTAGACACAGTGAGATTTGGAAAGCAAAGTTCTGAAATACTGTGAGATTTGTGCTTGGGTATATGAGTGCCTGAGCATGTGGGATACAAGAAATAGGTGGAGAAGACATTATTCCTGGTGCAGGTATAAGAAGGAATGTTTGTATTATATCAAGGAAGAACTCAAGGTTCAGGCAACATGTTAGCCCAATTTTCAACAGAGACCATATTATCTCAAAAAAGACTAATTCACAAGCAAGTACACAGAGATTTGTTAGGAGCAATGGACCATTTTTATTGAGGATAAGTGATTTCTCCAACTGTACAATGTTAGGATCATCAACACAGTCATAATAGAGAATCAGAGATTAAGAGAGTAAAGCCTAACATTTGGAAAAGAGTCAGATGATACTACCATGGAGCTTCAGGCCACAAAGATGCCAATCTAAAAATGGGTAGCTGGAGGTCAAAGTCTCTGTCAGGCATGTAATTTCTTGGATACAGAAATCATGGGTTATAGATCCTTGAATCACCATTATCTTTAGGTGTGTTGTTTCAGAAGCAAACAAGGCTTGGATGGTGATGTTCTAGCAGCAAGAAGAATAACATCTCCTATAGCAAACTGTCCAGTAGCTGCAGTAGCCAGAGCCATATCCACAGCCACATCTGGTTCCATAACCACAGCCATAACGCGAGCCATATCCACAGCCATAGAGAGTCCCATATCCACAGCCACAGCGAGTCCCATATCCACAGCCACAGCGAGTCCCATATCCACAGCCACAGCAGAAACCATATCCACAGCCATATCTGGTTCCATAGCCACAGTCATATCTACAGCCATATCTAGTGCCATATCCATAGCCATAATAGGGGTTAAATCCACAGCCATAGCTGTTTCCACAGCCATAGCCACAGAAGTTGCCATAGTACTTGCAACACATGTTGTTAATGGAAGTGGATTCAGATGGTTTGCAAGAGGATGTTTCTGAAGCATGTGTGTCATCTGCTTCCCATGGACCTTTATATACTGTCAGTAATTGGCAGAGCATACCATTCATTCCCTGACATAGACAACATATATGCAAGCAACCTTTATATGCCAGTCACTGTTGACAATCGATAATAGTTTCTTTAAAATGAGCTCATTATTTTGTATACTCCAGTTTTATTTAAAGAGCATCATTTTAATTTGTTCTGCTGAAGAATTGTCTCAGTAGAATCATGTGCCCAATAAATGGTTTTTTGGTTGGGTTGTTTGTTTTTTGTGCCTTTGAGTTGTATGAGATGTTTGTGTAATTTGGATATTAGCACCTAGTCAGTCACATCATTTGCAAATATTATCTCACATTTCATAGGTTGTCTTTTTATCTTTTCAATTGATTCCTTTGCTGTGCAAAACCTTTTAAGTGTAATTTTGTCTCATTTGTTTATTTTTGCTTTTATTTCTTTTGCGTTAGGATACAGATCCAAAAAAATGATGCTATAATTTACATCAAAGAGTGTACTGCCTATGTTTTCTTCTAAGAGTTTTATATTTTCAGGTCTTACATTTAGGTCTTTAGCCCATTTTGAGTTTGTTTTTGTATTTGGTGTGAGGGAATGTTCTACTCTCATTGTTATATATATATGGCTGTCCAGTTTTCCCAGCACCACTTGTTGAAGAGACTGTCTTTTCTCTTTGTATATTCTTGCCTCTTTTGTCATAGATTAATTGATCATAAATGTGTGGGATTATTTCTGGGCTCTGTATTCTGTTCCACTGTCCTATGTGTCTGTTTTGTAGCAAATACCACACTGTAATATAGTCTGAAGTCCGGTAGGGTTGAACCTCTAGCTTTGTCCTTTATTATGAAGAGTGCTTTGAAAATTTGGGGTCTTTTGTTGTCCTAGTTTTAGAAATATTTTTCTATGAATTTTAGAGTTGTTTAAGGATTATTTGTCCTAGTTCTGTGAATTTTAAAAATATTTGTTCTAGTTCTATGAAAAATGTCATAGGTATTTTGATAGGAATTGCATTAAATCTGTAGATTTCATTGGGAGGTATGGCCATTTTTATAATATAAATTGTTCAAATCTAAGGACACAGGATATATCTCCTTTTCTTTATATCAATTTCAATTTCTTTCATAAAATTTTATAGTTTTCAGAGTATAGATATTTCACCTCCTTGTTTAAGTTTATTCCTAGGTAATTTTTGATGCAGTTTTAAATGGGATTTGTTTTACTTTATCTTCCTAATATTTTATTATTAATATATAAAAACACAACAGATTTCTGTATATTAATCTTGTATCATGCAACCTACTGAATTCATTTATTGGTTCTAATGGTTTTTGGGTGGAGACTGTAGAGTTCTCTATATAAAGTACCATATCATCTGCAAATAGTTATGGTGTTAACTCTTACTTTCCAATCTGCATACATTTCATTTCTTTTTCTTATGACTGCTGTGGCCAGAACTTCCAGTTTAAGTAGAAGTGGCGAGAGTGATCATCCTTGTCTTGTTCCTGAATTTAGCAGGAAGGCTTTCGCATTTTCACCATTGAGTATTATGTTGGCTGCTGGTTTGTTGTAAATGGCCTTTATTATGTTAATGTATTTTCCCTCTACACCCACTTTGACAAGAATTTTTATCATAAATCGATGTTGAATTTTTTCAAATGCTTTTTCTGCATCTATTGAGGTGATCATGTGATTTTTGTCTTTCTTTTTGTTGATGTGGTGCATTACATTGATTGATTTGCACATGCTAATCCATCCTTGTGACCCTGGAATAAATCTAACTTGATCATGACGTATGATCCTTTTTGTATTATTGGACTTGGTTTGCTAATATTTTTTTGAGTATTTTTGCATCTATGTTCATCGAAGATATTGGACTATAATTTTCTTTTTTCTATAATCTCTTTGTCTGGTTTTGGTATCTGGTTTTGGTGGCCTTGTTGAATGAATTTGGGAGTGTTTCCTCATCTTCAATTTTTTGGAACATTTTGAGAAGGATTGGTATAAGTTCTTCTTTTTATGTTTGATAGAATTCCCCTGTGAAGCTCTCTGGTCCTGGACTTTTGTTTGCTGGGAGTATTTCAAATTACAGATTCTACTTCACTTGTAGTTATCAATCTGTTCAAATTTTCTGTTTCTTCTTGATTCAGTCTAGTCATTCTGTATGTTTCTAGAAATTTGTTTCTTCTAGGCTGTCCAATTTGTTGGCATATAACTGTTCATAGTATCGCTTATGATTTTTTGTATGTCTGTGGGATCAGCTGTTATTTCTCCTCTTTCCTTTCTTATCAAAATTAAAGTAACTTTTTATAGTAACAATTATGAAATCCAAGTTGGAAGGGAGTATAAACTCTGGAAGGTGATTCCTTCTACTGGAATCTCACATTTCAACAACAAAAAATGAGTTATGATCCAGTAGTCTATAGAATGCCTTCAACAGGAATTTTCATGAAGCTGCTGATTTCACTTTCTGAGAACATTAATTATTAGCCAAATTTCTTCCAGTTAATGAATATATCTTTTTTATGATATTGGTCACTGGTATAAACTGATCACTCTGCTATGTTTAATCCATAACAATAGGCATAAAGAAAATAGCAATATATCTCCATTCCAATTTTTATTATTTTTCAGTTTCTTTCCTTTTCTGTCATCATTTAAATTCAAAACTATCAATGTTATTTCACAAAGTCTCTGGATTAGACACTTTACTTTTCAATACCACTGCCAACACACATTTTCTGATAACTATACTCCTGGATTACTGAAAAGTCTTCTATCTTTATTGCATTACTTCTAATACCTTTCCATTCAAACCTCTCGATATTGATCCAAAACAAATATACATACATATATATATATATATATATATATATATATATATATATATTCTATACATCACTGAATGATCATCTCTCACAACAGTGCCTGGCACATAATTTGTACTCAATCAATATTTCTCCAATAAGAAAATGGATGAAGTCAAACATTTGTGTGGCACATGTAAATTGTAGGATATTTGTAAATATTATCACCATTTTCTCATTTCTATAAAGCTGAGCGTCTCAAATGTTCTTTAACTAAGGAGTCACAACATTTCAGATTTTGAAGGTATGTTAACAGCTAGTGTGTGAAGATTCTTTTCTGGATACACAAATTATCTCATACATGCTTAATAAATCATATTTTTCCAAAACTTAGTGAACTTCTCTCACCCTTTACACTTACTACTGTACTTTCTGTCTTTCTTTGCAATTGACATCAGCTCATTTGTCACAAGTTCAAAATTCCTCCCTGAACTATCCCTCTAACACTTCAGTCCTTACTCTCTTTCCCATTAAGCTGTTTTATTCTCCCAACTGTCAGTTTGAAATTTTCTTAATTATTTTTTATATTTTTTTTATCTTCACATACTAGAATATAAACACTGTGAGAGCAGGAAACTTGTCTATAATTTTCCTACTGTGTCTTCACTGTATCAAATGAGACTCTTTCAAAACTACTCAAAATTATTTGTCAATTAAGTGAATAAATTGTGAATTAAGTGAATAAATTGTCAATTGTCAATAAATTGTCAAATAAATTGTCAATTAAGTGAATAAATTAAGTGAATAATAAATACTTGAATAAATTTCCTCAATCTCAATAAATATGTGCAAGTAAATATATTTGCAATTTCATCAAAAGCAGATGATACAGTAGAATAATTTTATTCTAACTTATCCTTTCCTAGTTCTCTTTTCTTCATGTACTTTAATACCTAGCTCTGCTTATAATTTCTCATTAATTCTGGAAAGTATTCTTCCATTCCACTATTCCTTTAAGCACTCAGGTCACCTTTTCTCTACCTTAGGCTTTGCATTAACATCCTGCTTAAAGTGTCATTCCTCCTCCTCTTTTCCCCTCCAGCTCCCTCCCAGACAAAGAGTGATTTGCAAAGCACAGTTCTGAAATACTGTGAGATTTGTGCTTGAGTATGTGAGTGCCTGAGCATGTGGGATACGAGAAATAAGTGTAGAGGTATTATTTCTGATGCAAATATAAGAAGAAATGCTTATATTATATCAAGGAAAAACTCGAGATTCAGACAAGATATTAGCCCAATTTTCAACAGAGGCCATAACATCTCAAAAAAGACTAATTCACAAATGAATACACAGAAATTTGTTAGAAACAATGAACAATTTTTATTGATAACAAGGGATTTCCCCAACAATAGGATGTTAGGATCATCAATACAGAGAATCAGAGATTAAAGGAGTAAAGGCTAACAATTGGAAAATAGGCAAATGATACCACCATGGACTTCAGGCCACAAAGATGCCAATCTAAAAATTGGTAGCTGGAGGTCAATACCTCTGTCAGACATGTGATTTCTTGGATATAGAAATTGTGTCCTAAAGATCTTTGAATCAGCATTATCTTTAGATGTCTTTTCAGAAGCAAATGGACCTTGGAAAGTGATGTTCTAGTAGCAAGAAGAATAACATCTCCTATAGCAAACTGGCCGGTAGTTGCAGTAGCCAGGGCCAGAGCCATATCCACAGCCATAGTAGGAGCCATATGCACAGCCATATCCATAGCCATATCCACAGCCATAATAGGGACTAAATCCACAGTCATAGCTGTTTCCACACCTGTAGTCACAGGAATTGCCGTAGTAGTTGCAAAACATGTTGTCAAGGGAAGTGGATTCAGGTGGGTTGCAAGAGGGTGTTTCTGAAGTGTGTGTGTCACTACTTCCCATGGACCTTTATGTACTGTCAGTAATTGGCAGAGCATAACATTCATTCCTTGACACAGGCAACAAATATGTAAGCAACCATTATGTGCCAGTCACTGTTGACAATCAATAATGATTTGCTTAAAATAGCTTGTTGTTTTGGAGACTCCACTTTTATTTAAAGAGCATCATGTTAATATGTTCTGCTGAAGAATTGTCTCAGTAGAATCATGTGCTCCAAAACTGATAATCATTTTCAAAGTCTCCTTTCATTTAATATGTATCTTATAAAACAAGCTTGTTGGGGAATGTAGGAAATTTTTGCACCTTTTTCTCTCTCATCTTTCCAAAACCCCTGCTTCCGGCCATAGGAAAGGTAATACTCCTGTCTCCTTTCTTGACTTCTTGCCAGGCTTCTCCAACCCTCTCAGTGTTCCTTACCTCCTCCATGTCCAACTCTCCTCAATTCCCAAGAAACAGATCAAAATCTGATCATTCAAAGCCAAACCCATCCACTGAAACAATAACTACTTATAAGTGTGGAGACAGTGTGCTGTATGTAAGTGTTTCTTGTTATATTTCCTTCTTCCATGTACCAGGCAAAGTAAGGTCCTTCACAGGTGAGGCAGCCCTCCTTTCTCTCCCATTTTTTGTAGCTACATAAGTATTATCATACCATTGAGGAGACTTTCACAACCTAACCAACTTTATTTGGCTGAAGAATCAGAAACCTCGGACTAGAGTCTAATATTTTTCATATGCAGAACTTATCAGAGTTTTACATTATGAAAGATTAGTGCATTCCCCTAATTCGATAAACCATTCTTTCCTTCTCCTATCACTACTGTTCCTCGTATGTTTCGTTCAGAAGCTAAAGTTTAGGAGATAACACTGATACCTACAGCAAAAGCCCACCCTCATGACATAAAGTAGTACAAAACTCAATTTTGCCCTGTATTTATATGTACATTAATCAGAAGTTCTCAACCTTCTACAAAAATTTTTATTGTGATTTTGTAGTATAATGTGTCCCCTTTCTTCCAAATAATCCTAGCACATTTACCTTTTCAACATGTAAAAGAGGGAAAACAGCATCATTTCTTCTGCTATTAATGTTTTTCTTGCCACCTTAATTCTCAGCTAAAAAAAAATCTGTTTGCCCATCAAAATTCACATCTGTGATAAGTTCCTGCGAGATGTCTTTCCTCACTGCTAACATCTGGATTGGATCATCCTCCTCTTGGCTCCTATGTGCAGATACATGTCATAGCACTTGTCAAGGTTTATTGAAACAATGTCTTGCCTCACTAATTAAAATATGTCACTCTATACCAAACATTCAGTCTTTCCCTGACCAAACATTCAGTCCAAAACAAAAGTGTTGCTTTTTTTGTTTGTTTCAGGGGAGGGAGTTGTTTTGTTTTGATTTGTTTGCTTATCTTACTTTCTAGGTTTTATTTAAATCAACATCTTCAGAATCAGGAAGACTCCAAAATTTACATTATTTTTTACTGTAACAACCATGAAGTCCAAGTTGGAAGGGAATATAAGGCCAAGAAGGTCATTCTTTTTACTGGATACTTGAATTTCAACAACAAAGGAATGAGTGGTGATTCAGTACTTTATTGAATGCCTTCAACAGGGATTTTCACAAAGCTGCCAATTTCAATTTTTGAGAACTCATTATTAGACATTTTTCCTTCAGAGAAATCATTCTACCTATTTTTTCTGGTATTGGTCTCCAGTCTAATGATCACTCTGCTATGTTTCATCCCTAACCATAAACATAAAGAAAATATATTCCCACTCCAATTTTTCTTATTCTTCAGTTTCTTACCTTTTCTGTCCTCCTTAAAATTCAAAACTATAAATTCTACTTCACGAATTCTCTGGAATAGACACTTTACTTTTCAATGCAACTGCCAACACACACTTTTTGGTCACAGTACCCCTGGATTATTGAAAAAGTTTTTTATCTTTATTGCATTATTTTTAATACCTTTCCATTCAGATCTTGGATACTGGTTTATAACAGTAGAAACAATCTCTATTCTGTGCATCCCTGAATAACCAGCTATGAATACAGTGACTGACACATAATTTGAACTTACTATTTCTCCATAAAAAATGAATGGATCTGGGGCTTCCCTGGTGGCACAGCGGTTGAGAGTCCACCTGCCGATGCAGGGGACACGGGTTCGTGCCCCGGTCTGGGAAGATCCCACATGCCTCAGAGCAGCTGGGCCCGTGAGCCATGGCCGCTGAGCCTGCGCGTCCAGAGCCTGTGCTCTGCAACGGGAGAGGCCACAACAGTGAGAGGCCCGCGTACCACAAAAAAAAAATTAAAAAAAAAAAGAATGGATCAAGTCAAACATATGTTCAAACGTTGGTGTGCCACTTATAACTATAAGATATTTGATTATATGCTTAAATTGTCTGAACACCAATTTCTTCTTTCTAAAATGGAGCCTAACTATTTTTACATAACTGTTTTTCATATATTGCATGCCTATTTAGTGCTCTGGGTCAGGAATATTACTCAGTAAATGCTATTCCCTTTATCTCAGTTGCTTTTTTTCCCCTTGGCTATAAATATTTATTTTTGTGATTATCATTTTGATACATGTTATTTAAGAATGTGCTTTTTAGAATCCAAACATAAGTTTTAATTTTAAATAATTTTACTTTTTTTTTTTTTTTTTTTTGCAGCGACATGGATGGACCTAGAGATTGTCATACTGAGTGAAGTAAGTCAGTCAGAGAAAGAAAAATACCATATGATATCCCTTATATGTGGAATCTTAAAAAATGGTACAAATAAACCTATTTACAAAACAGAAATAGAATCACAGATGTTGAAAACAAACTTATGGTTACCAAGGGGGAAAGGGAGGGCAGGAGGGGTAAATAGGGAGATTGGGATTGGCATATACACACTATTATGTATAAAATAGCTAACTAACAAAAACCTACTGTGTAGCACAGGGAACTCTACTCAGTACTCTGTAATGACCTATATGGGAATAGAATCTAAAAAAGAGTGGATATATGCATAACTGATTCAATTTGCTGTGCAGCAGAAACTAACACAACACTGTAAATCAACTATACTCCAATAAAAATTAATTTTAAAAAATCTCATTTTTCTTACCCCATAGTTTTAAACTCTTGTCTACTAATAGATTTCAGATACCCATATTTATTTGTACTGAAATGTTGATTTAGTCTGAATTTAAGGTAATAGCTTTGTAACTCAAAAGAGGTCATTCTATGATACATATATATATATGCCTTAATTAAAATTGTTTTTCTGATAAGGAAGCAAAACCCCCCAGAATATAAATTACCTTCTTAGCAGCCTTTTTGCAACCTGACTGAGCCATTTTGTATAGTGATTATTACCAAAAATACAATGTCAACATTATGTCATGGGGCATGGAATCATGCATATTTTCAAGTTCAGAAATTTATGTTGTATTTTTAAAGCATATATCTTGGGAACACTTTTAGGTACATATCATGTAAAAACTTGATGTGGACTTTTTTGAAATCCACAAGAGTAAAAAGATCAGTCCGTAGAAAAATATTTTATTTTTAAGACTATGTCTATTTTGATAGCTTAGATTAAGCATCATCTTGCAGTAAGACATTTTAGTCAAGATCAAAGATTTATTAAACAGTAAATCTTCATTATCCATGTGAAATATGTTCTAGAGATTCCCATAATTAGGAATGTACATAAATTTCCCCCTTAGAGTATATTTTTTCTAGCTTCAAATCCCCCAAAATCTTCTAATCTAAACTCTCATTAAACAATGAAAACATTCCTTCTAATCAGTCCATCTCTGTTGTATGTTGGAAAGTGTCTGTATACACATTATCTCAATTCATTTTCACAACCTCGTAAAATTAACAGAGTGGGTACTTGACAAACAAGTGTTCAGAGAAAGAAGCCGAGCCTCGCAGTGATCAAGTCACTAGCCTGAAGTCACACAGCAGAGGGGTATGAGAGCCAAGTCTTCATAGTCTTCTGCTGGTGGGCTCCCTGGCATATGCTCCTCTGGTCAGGCCCTCTCCCGCTCGCGGAAGAGGTATGCACTGCGCTCTAGGTACTCTTATGAGAACAGGGAAAGCCTGAGAGTTCCTCTCTAGATGTGCTTAGTGATTACACGTCCCCCAGGAGTGATAATAAATGGACACAAAGATTTATTGTCCCACTCCCCTATCCGTCTGGCCAATTCCTACTCAGGCCTCAACTCAAGGGCCTCCTCTTCTCAGATCTCTTTCCTGATGCTCACAACACTAAATAACCCTCCATATTTTATAACTTTCACAACATATAGCTATAAAAACAATTATTTCATTCTATTTTTAATCTTATGTTACTCCTACACAAGATTATGAATTCACTGAGAACTGAGCCCATTTGGATAGACAGATTAGATAGATGATAGATAGATAGATAGATAGATGATAGAGAGATAGATGGATAAATAGATATAAATGATAGATGATAGACAGATGATAGATATGATATGATAGATATAGATAGATATGATAGATGATAGAGAGATAGATGATAGATAGAATATAAATAATAAACAGATACACAGATAAGTTGTCCACAACATCTGCCATACCACAAACCTTACCTCTCTTTCCTTAGCCTCTACACTGGACAACAACTTCTTCCTACACTGCTGAGGATCCAGAAGATCTGACATGATTTTACTTAAAGACAGAATGACTGAAGCTCACACCAGCCATGATATTTTTCCTATTTTTCTACAATACTTTGCAGTGTGAAAAGCTGACTCTCCCCTCCATCCACTCTCCTTACTCCTGCAATGGAAGACGCAAATCAGAGAAAGAATATCCCCCTTTACTTTTTTGTTTCTAGAGTACTAACATCATTTTCTCTGCTAGTCAGGCTCAATACTTCTGAATCATTCTTGATGAACAGTTCACAGAATGTCAGACCTGGATGTACCCTAGGTCACCACTTACCTTGGAGTTCTCACTGTGGTGATCTTGCCTTCCTTGCCTATGATCAGGCAGCTTCCATCACATGCATTCCAGTGGAATAGTCAGTTCAGCTCTCAGAGCCATAGTTATTGGAAACATATTTTATATTTAGAAGTCATTTTCCCAGTAATTATCACCTATTAGTTCCAATTGTGATTTCTGGGACACAAGAAGCAAATCCAATTCTCCTGCCATATTATAAGCCTTTAAATATGCTTTGATAACTCATGTCACTTCTTTCCTCACAAGTCTAGATATTATATGGTTACATTTCCACTGTTTCTCTTCCTTGGACATCTCTTCTATCTTCCCCCCTCATCATGTCCAGAATTCAGAGATTCACCCTCTCAAGGGGTTCAGAAGTCTATCACTTCTTTCCCTTTATTTGTGTCAATATCCAATTCAGGTCCACATCACAGCTTCCCTGAATTCTCCTAGACTCATATCTCTTTCTGTTTCAATCCATTCTGTAAGACAATACCAGTTTCATTCCCCATAAACACATAAATAATTCTTCTTTCTGTGTATATGCATATACAAGTATGTATTTGTTATTTTAGATGTGAGTAATCGCTAAACAGTAAATTATTGAAGAGAAATGTTTGGAGGAACCAAAGAAGTCACAGGGATGCACAAGAAATTAAAAATTAAAAAACAGGGAAGTTACAAAACCTGTAGTCAGTGATGCATTATAGTAAGATTAATGACACAGACTAGATAGATTCAAAGAAGCATTTCATTGGGAAACCAATTTGCCCCAGTGTGGAGCACTAATGCTCATGGCCAAGGACACAATGTAGAAAGGAAGCATGAGATAGATGTAAGGGTTAAATTTCAGAAAACAAATGGAATTTTATCTTCTTTCTTCCATTGTTATCAAAGCCCATCTATGACAAAAACATTTGAAAGGAATAAAAATATTCAATGACTCCTCCTTGGAACAGAGTTCCACTTGTCACTTCAGTAGCAAAGGATATTCTGGTAGTAATTTGCTAACAGCAAAAGAAATAGCATCTCCTGTAGCAAAATGAATAGTAGCCACGGCAACTACAACCAGATCCATAGCTTGACCCATATGGCCACTACCACAGGGCCTTTATTCATAGACATAGCCAGAGCCATAGCTGTAGCTATATCTCCATAGGAATTTCCATAGCAGTAACAACTCATGATGCTTAGGAGCTAAAAGTGTCAATGGAAGGTATATGTGGGAAGCAAGGGAGTCTGCAAATCAGAGTGTTACCCACAATCTCAGACCTTTACATGCAGTCAGGTGTGGATGGGAAACACTGAGTCAGCCTGCTCAGTGACATAACAATTTGCTTCGAAAGAGCTCATTTTACTAGGTACTTCAAATTTGTTAAGAAGTGTCTTTAATTTGCTCTTTCCCAGATTTTTCTCTAGTTAATAATAAGCCTGGAATAACATTGACTTCTTTTTCATGACCCCAACTCTATTGAAAACATATCTCTCATGTGACTCATGACCTTACAAAGACCAAAGTAAATATTTTGTCCCCTAATTAAATTCAGTGGCTTTGAAATCATGTGTGTGCATGTGTATATATGTTGCATAGTGTGTGTATATGTTTATCCTTATTAGGCAAGACTAGTAATATTATTATCACTATCTATACTTTATATAAAATAATATAATACTACAATACTGAGGGGTTTTTTGGAGATCCAGAGAAATTGGAGGGTATTTTATTTATTGGTCCCTATATTTTTATTTTCATACAATTTTTAAAGGTTAGTTTCCATTTACATTTATTACAAAATATTGGCTGTATTTCCCTTGTTGTACAATACATCCTTGAGCCTATCTTACACCCAATAGTTTGAGATTTAAAAAATTAAGTGACTTGGTCAGAATAGCACAGCTGTTTAATGATAGAAATATAACTTAGTCATTTGATTCCAAATTCCATATGCTTCAAGTTTGACTTCAAGAAGAGGCAGAATTTAATAAATTAGTTATCATTAAAAATATAAAAATGCCAATATTTGCATTTTGTAAATGGTCAACCTCCATGCTTTGCTTTTTTATATTAACAGAGCATTTCTTACTTTTCACTTTGCCCTCCATAGGTCTGTATAAACAAAATGTGAGTGGATAATTTTAACTATGTTTCTGTGAGTTCCAAGTATCCCTTCATGAGCAAAATACCATTATTACTCTCTCTTCCAATCATACTGCTCTAAGCTTTGTCCTTTGAGGTCAGAATTGCCTACTCTTCTTCCTACTGAAAGGAGAGATAGGCAAAGATAGGTTTAAGAGAGGATTAATATGGCTGTTTATAAGTGCTTTAATTCTGGATCTGAACCTGTGTAAAACTTTAATCATGATCCTATAAAATTAAACCATAAAGTAAATGTCATCTTGAAGCTTAGACTTCCATCATTATTGCCTATGCCAATCCCTGCCCCCAAAGAAGTCCCCAATACACGTGCAATCCTTTAAAATTGGATCGGTGCTATGATTCCACCCACATAGCAAATTCTTCCCTGCCTTCTCTCCAAACAAGTTTTGAATAACGATGTTTGCTTACACAAGTTTAATTGGATTCTTCGCTAGACAGTCATGAAGCAAATCAATTCAATTTATCCAACATATGCTGAGTACACACCATTTATGAGGCACAATCAGGGCCAACTGCACGGCTGTGCAACCAGTGCATGTGCACAAGGCCCGGTGCTCAGAAGGCTCCCTGTGCTTGGTGTTAAATGCTCCATCGTCACCATCTCTAAGTTCTTAACACTTTTCATCCTTAAATTTGTGGTTTGTAAATGAAGTCTGCTGGGACAATGGAACATGGGCAGAGGATTTGGGGTGTTACGTCACATGCAGTCCCACCTCTCACCACTTCCCCACCTCCCCAGAATAAGTCCTTAGTTTCCCACTGCCTCAGCCCCATCCAGTAGTCCTATAACTGCTGCTACCTTCTACCCCCTCCGCCTGACAGGAACCTGGGCATGGGAAAGTTGGGATCCGGTACTTGTGAGGGTCTAGATTCACTCAACAGCTATCCTCATGCCCAAAAGCACATGACACTAAGTAGAAAACAAAAAGCATCATAATATGTCAAAAGAGACCACGGAATACAGGCAACATATCTTTTTTCCTGCCTTTTGACACATTTTCAGTTTGCTGCGGACTCTGCAGATTATGTAGCTGGCCCTGGACATGGTGCCAAGGATTGGGAGGATTAAGTAGGAAGAGCAGGTGTTCTCAGACATGCAAAATTCCAACGATATTTTAGGAATTAGTCCTTGACCCTGTAAGCAGTCCGTAAGCTGCCAGTAGGGCACTAGTAAATTGACTCACTAAAAAAATTAAATATTTCCATCTTGGTTAATTTCAAATGACCAACAGGATGTCACTGATGTGGAGCTGGGGAGAGATGCACATTGTTAACCTTCCCAAGCTGGCACAGGCTGGCTTCTGCACACTTCTGCAAGAGAGGCCTCTTGGTGTGGCACTTTAAAAACATGAACCCTGGCTTCAAATTCTGGCAATTCAATGAACTTCTCTGTGTCTCAGTTCCCTCACCTATAAAATGAGGACGTGAAATGATAGTATCTAACTCTTAAAGTTGTTGAGAAAATCTGAGTTAATATCTGTAAATCACTTAGAATAACACCTGGCTTCCAGTAAGTGCTATTTAAGAAGTTCTATTTGTGTTATAAAATGACATGTGTGATCTCGTTACCTCTCCCATACCCCAGAGTGTGAATTCCTTGAGGTCTAGAAATTTAACTTATGCCATTAAATCCACAGCCCCTAGTGAAGTCCAATACATCATATTTCATGAATGTTTGATGAATGAAAGTTTATAATTCAGAATCTAAAATAGAGATTGGTTCATTAAAGGTGAATTTTTGTCTTTCCTCAAAGCATCCATACACACACGCATCCATACACACACACACACACACACACATACATGAACACATACATACACACACACACACACACACACACACACACTCTCTCTCTCTCTCTCACGCAATCACATTTTATCTGCTCCCTACTTTGGATCTCAAATGTATTCAGTGCTAGAAGATATCTCTCCACAATGTGATGAGGTTTCTTAAAACTAACTAATACTATTTGACTTCGCCCTCCATTACAGAAACTTGTACAAAATCATGTTATTTTTTTCTGTTTCTACATCCAGCATCATTATTCTTCTCAAGCCTTTATATTTCAGTGCCACTCTGCCTGCAGAACCCAGAGTATTACAGTAAGAAGAGAGTTGAGAGGACAATTAGTTCTACCTCTCTCCTGATGCAGCATTTCCATCCACAACATGTCCACAAATTGGTGACCTGAGCTAGTTTAAAACTTTTGGAGACAGGGGAGCCAAGCATATTGCCAATCCACTTTTCAGACAGAACTAATTTTTAGAGGAATTTCTAATATCAAGAAGTCTAACCCCTTGAATCTTCCATTTACTCTTAATGATTATGGCCTCTTGAGCTGGGAAAGCAAATAAAATACAGTTATCTAATACTTTTCAAATATCCAGCACCCCAGACAATATTTCATGCCCCTATTTCTATCATTTTAAATACTATGAAAACAGGCTTCTTTTTTTCTAGTAAGGGAAATCTCCCATTTTTCCATTTTCAAATGTGAATATTCAACATATTAATAATTTAACACTAAATTCTTTCCATGTATTTCCCATATCTTGCTTTTTCTATTATTTTTATCTTTATTGATCTAATCATGGTTTGTTTTGTAAGCAGATCACTGTGATTAATTCACAAACCTATTGTATATCTTCTCTGAGTTACAGAATATTATTATCACTGCTATTCTTTTATAAGAGTTAAATTTTGGCAGAATATAGGAAAAAAAAGTGGGATCACTCCAGGAGTTTCCCTTTTTATATATAGTAAAGGAAAGTGGAATACCAAAGATCAAAGAATACCCATCCTAAAAACAGAGCCTCAAGTTCTCAACTATTTGTAGAAATTCTTTATTATTCAGTCATGAATGGTAAACTTTGATAATTTTTACCCATTAAAAAGTAGCCATCTTCCCTCCATTCTTCCTGAAGCCAAGCATATTTCTGCATTTGTTTCTCGCATGTCTTCTCTCTCAATAGTTTTGTAATGTCAATATTTTTAATTAATTTTGTTGATTGTCTTAATAAGGAACAGCTCTCATTAAACCCAGACAATATATAAGTCATGTCATGGTCAGCAGAATTCTAAGACAGCCCCCATGAGTCCCACCCACTGGCATCCATGCTTTTTGCAATCTCCTCACCTTGATTATGGGCAGGACCTGTAACATCCTTCTAACAAGTATTCTATCACAAAAGTGATGGGAATCATTCCCAGGATTGTGTTACCTCATATGGCAAAAGTGAAGGGATTTTCTGATATAATTAAGCTCCATAATCAGTTGACTTTAAATTAATCAAAAGGGAGATTATCCTTGGTGTTCATGATCCTATCAGGCAAGAACTTGAAGTGGCACATTCTCTCCCTTTCTCTCTCTTCTTCTCCTTCTCCTTCTTCTTCTTCTCCTCCTCCTTCTTCTCCTTCTCCTTCTCCTCTCTCTCTTTCTCTTTCTCTCTCCCCTCTCCCTCCATTGCTAGTCTTAAAGAATCAAATGAAACATGAATTCTATAGCATCAAGGAAATGGATTCTGCCCAAAACCTGAGGATACTTGAAGTAATGCATTCTATTTCAGCCTCCAGGTGAGAATCCAGCCTGGCCAACAACTTGATTTTAGCCTTGTGAGACCCCAGGCAGAGGCCCAGTGAAGTTGTTCCCAGACTCCTGACCTACTGGCAGATAATAAATGTATGTTGTTTCAAGCTACTAAGTGTGTGGTAACTTGTTACACAGCCATAGCTAATGAGTCTCTGAGGAACTGCAAAATTGAAGAATACATATATTCTTCACCTTATGTTTTCACATAGAGTGTTTTGGAAGTTCCTCTTTGATGAATGACCGTCAATCTCCCTCCTCCCCTTGACCATGATGCGTCTTAAAATAGTAACTGATACTCATTTTATTCACTCCTTTACTATTCTTTCAGTCCCAAGTTAAGCAAACTGTATTCACTCTCATATCTCTATGAAAATATTCAATATTCTCATGAAATCACCATAATTGAACTATTTGTCAATGTAATTGATGCTTTGGAATAATTCCTTTATTATTTTACAAAGAAGCAGGAAATAAAATGGTCATATCATGGAAATATAAGCTCTTACTTTTAGTGGCCTTATTATACTTTGCCTGAAGTGTTTTATATAATAATATATTATTGAAAATGTAATAAAAGCAATCTGGTATAATATGATACTTCGGAGTTCAGTAACTAAGGGATGAAGAATTTTTATCCTTACATAATATTCCATTTAGAACTATTTCTATATGTTTAATTATGAATAGTTGCAATTCTTCCTTGAAATTTTATTACCATTAAATGAGTTTGATGACTTTTAGATGATTAACTCTTAGAATTTAATAAACCCTACTCTAAAAGCTACATTTAATCCTCACAACACTCTTATGAAATGGGCACTATTATTCCTTATAATTTATTTTTAAAAATACAGTTTAGAAGGAAAGTAAATTATCCAAGACCACAAATCAAGTAAATAACAGAGAGAAGATCCTGTTTTCATGCTAGATCCTGGAATTTCAATCATTGTATGTCATTAAGTTTAGGCTTAGAAATGCTCTTTTAATGAACTGAAATCATTATTTCTTGTAACAGGAGATTTTAATGGTAATCAATGTTTCTTTCAATATTCTTCTGCAATACAAGGGTTCCCATAAATCAGAGTGTCCCAAATATCACACAACGATAAATATATGATTTTCCTAATACTCTTTCATTGCTCTCCATAGCATCTTGTTTTAATGCACATGAATAGCTATTTACTTTAAATAATTCTACCATGAATCTTTCTAAATAAACTTGAAAATCTCTCCTGTGCCCTTCGTGAATGCCACAATTAACAACTACAATGAAAAAATGTGGTGTATTAAATTCCAGACCTCTATGAGAAGAAAGAGTGGAGAGGATTCATCTCCAGGAAATAAATGGTATCTTAATTTCGGAATGCAACTTTGTAGGTTATTTTTATTTTTAGTAGAAAAAAGTAAGACCCCAGAAGCATAACCTAGATGATGGCTACAAAGAAAACTAAATTACTCTGCATATTAAAAGAGAGAGAGAGAGAGAGAGAATTTGGAAGTGGGGAACAGAGACAACATAGTGAATGGTGATTAATGAGGAGAGAACTGGTCAGAGAGAAATGAGACAGATGGCAGAATATTTATAAATCTTTCATTGTAATATAACATGTGTACAGAAAAGTACAAATCTGAAGTGTGCTGCTCAATAAATTTTCATAAAGTTAGCACAACTGGGAAACCACCATCGATATCAAGAAAAAACACATCAGTTTCTCTGAAGCCACCCCTCTCCTCCTCCTAGCTACCATTTCAATTCTCTTCCCAAAGAGGAGAACCAAAATTATAACCAATACCATGAGTTTCAATAATATAAATTAGTATTACCTGTTTTTTATTTCACATAAACAAAATCTTGCCCATCCATTATTTTGTGTCGGACTTCTTTTGTTCATAATTATAACTGTACAATTCTTTCCCCATTTTGCATATGTCAAAGTAATGTGTTCTTTTTCACTTCTTCATAATATATAACTTTATGAAAATACCACATTTCATTATAAATTTTACTGTTGATAAACATTTGAGTTGTTTTATGTTTTGGCTCTTAAACATAATGCTACCAAGAGTATTCTGTGTTACATCCTTTTATAAACATATGTATGCATTTCTTTTGGGAATAGTCTTAGTAGAAGTACTTGATCGTAGGGTATGCATAAGCCCATTTTAAAAGATACTGCCAAGCAATAGTCCAAAATTGTACCAATATATATTCCCTGAGGCAGTAAATGGAAGTTCTATTTATCCATATCTTTAATTACCTTCGATATTATCTGTTTTTACACTTTCACTATTCTGTTGGGTATGTAATAATAACACATTATAGTTTCAATTTCCATCTCCCTAATAGTGAAGATTAAAAAACTTTAAATGTTACTTGGCTATTTGAATATCCTCCTTGGTAAAACCTCCAAGTCTTATGTCTGTTTTTCTACCAGGCTGTCCTTTTTCCTGATAATTTTATAATTCTTTATATATTTTGGATACAAGAGAAATAACATCTTCTCTAGCAAAATGGACCACAGACATAGCCAGAACCACATCCACAGTCATATTTGGATCCAAATCCACAACGATAGCTACAGCCATATCTGGAAACATATCCACAGTTTAGTCCTCTGTAGCTCTTGCATCCACATCCGTAGCAATAGCCATGGCCACATCCACAGCCATAACTGTGGTCCTAACCACAGCAGCCCATGGTTTCAGGACTAGTGGGTTATAGTAAGAATTTTCTAATGTCACTCACACATCTGGGACTCATATACTGTGAGGAATGTGTGGGGCTTACCTCAGTAAGAATCTTTTTTTCATCACAGAAATTTGAATAAAATGAACTCATTATTTTGGTGACTTCAAATTTGTTGTAAACTTTCTATTTAATCTGCTGTTATTGAAAAAGTATGTAAAGACAATCAGCAAACTTGAAGGAAATCAACATCACCCAAGTCCATGCTATTAAAACATATTCAGTAACTTTGGTTTTAACCTACAACAGTCCCTCTCCTTGTTAATCTCTCTTCCATAGTACTTTCAGAAATACTGAAGGTTAAATTCAACATTTCCCTATATGATGCTTCAAATGTGTAAGACATACTCCCACCAGAGTAATGTCTGGGAAAACCTAACTCATCATTTGAGAATCAACACAGACATCACCTTCTCCAGAGGGTCTTCCCTGGTTCCCACAATCTGATTCCCATACCCCTTCTTTTTTTTTTTTTTTAAAGATTTTTTTGATGTGGACCATTTTTTTAATTAATTAATTAATTTATATTTATTTTTGGCTGTGTTGGGTCTTCGTTTCTGTGCAAGGGCTTCCTTCAGTTGCGGCGAGCGGGGGCCACTCTTCATCGCGGTGCGCGGGCCTCTCACTGTTGCGGCCTCTCCAGTTGAGGAGCACAGGCTCCAGACACGCAGGCTCAGTAGTTGTGGCTCACGGGCTTAGTTGCCCCGCGGCATGTGGGATCTTCCCAGACCAGGGCTCGAACTCGTGTCCTCTGCATTGGCAGGCAGATTCTTAACCACTGCGCCACCAGGGAAGCCCCCATACCTCTTCTTGAAGGATGTAGCTCTATACTATATCATGACCCCTACACATTATACTATAGTCTTCTCTTTATCTACCTACCTTATTGAATTTTATTTGCATACCTGAAATACCTTTTGTTTATTGAACCTAGCCCAACATCCTGTTCAAAAGAGGCACTGAGCAAATTGTGGTTTAATAAAGCAAAGAATGAATGAGAAAATGAATGAATTAATGAAAGACAAATAATCACTAGATCTGATAATATTTAAGATGATCCCAATTCTAATATTTAATTTTTATTATTTTTGTTAGAGATAAAAACACAAATTTCAACAATAATAGTTAATAAAACAAATATTAACAATTATATTTGATTATTTGATTTGATTATAAGGTACTCCCACCATGTTAGCCCATGTTATTCTCAAGAGTCCTGTGAGAAATATTTTATAATTTGTTCTTATCATTTTATAAATAAACAGGCCGATGTTAGAAGTTAAGATATTTACAAGACCACTCAGATCTTCAGCAGCAGAACTTAAATCATGTCTTTTGAATATAATATCTATACTTTTTCCTTAATGCCTCAAAACAAGAGAAAGATAAATAAGGTGATTCATTACCAAGGTTTTTTCATAAAGTTTATGTTCACCACATCTTCTAAGTAACAAAAAATTATGATTCTTTCATTTTAGATACCAACTTTTTTAATCTCCTTTTTGACCTCCACCACTGCAGTGAAACCACGATGCTTCTTAAGTAGACCCCCTTACTGAGCTCTTACATTCACTGCAAGGCTCCCTTCAAACTCAAAGTGTTATGTTCACGTGGTAATGCCATGCTATTGTCTGGTTTTAGAGAGAGGGGCCTCAGTATTTTTATGAAAAGGAGTTATGTAACACTAGGAGTTAAGGAGAAAGAACAGTGACTTTTCTAACAGTTTTAATTTTGAATCTTATGTAATAAAGTGTCATAAATCCACAACCTCCATGGGCAAAACGTGCCTTTTATTCAAACCTTCCTCAGCCTGTTTAATTATTGTGGGTGCTATGATTACTCTTTCATAATTATCTTCTGAAATATCAATCCTTCCAAACTCCAGGATTTATTATAAATGTGTTTTTCCACTACCATTACCACAAAGTAGATTTTATTACAATAATCTTTATTTGCATTAATTTTCTTGCTTTTCTGTGGTCATCAGACAACTGGTGAGCATTTATTAAGCACATACAGTCTGAAAGGCCTTAACATATTGAATTTTAAAAATGTTTCCCTGTCTTCCAGGTTTAAACTTCTATTTCAGGAACTCCCCTTTGACCATGCATATCTCCTGCCTATGACCCAATTACACTTCTTTTTCATGTTATCAACCTCCACTTCTTCATGACTACACTTCAACACCATCATCTACTGCAACTGTTCTTGGTAAGGATGTTTATAATGACCCACATTACATTTTCAGTGCCTCTTTTACATGCCCATTTTCTAGCATAGTAACCATGCCTTTTTCTTGAAAACTTGGAATCTTCAGTTTCGTGATAATAGACATTTTTAGTTCCGATCTTACTTCTCTGAAAAATTCTTATTTCTCATTGGCTCCTCTTAATATACCTCCTGTTTGGCTTTTTAATTATTAGGGTTGCCTTAATTCTGTCTTCACCACTTATTTCTCATTCTTTACATGCTTACTGAGTTACCTCTCCTCTTCCCATTTGTTTAACTACCTGTAATTCCAAGTACATAAATCCAGCTTGCTAAAAAAGAAAATTTCTCGTGAATGTTGCTGAAATACAACAAATTCCATAGATCTTTTTCACCATTGTATTTCCTAGGATCTTAAGTGGTGCCCAGAACTTTGTTAGATCCAATAAATATTTCTTATATGGATGAAAGAGTAAATACATCTTATTTATCCTTAAATCTCCTCTTCCTCCATGTTTCTACTCTCAATGATCAGTACAACCCAATCACCCAAGCCACAAACCTGAAAGTCATGTTTCACAATGACATCTCCATCAACCACCAGGCAGTCATCAAGTCTTGATTCTATGTCGTACATATATCTCTGGAATCTGCACGTCCCCTCAGGCCATGCTCTATTCATATATCATCATCATCACCATCATCTTTCCTGCATTATTAATATAAATTTGGTCTAACACAAACCCATTTAACAAACCACTACCATAAGTTTTCTAAGCTACAAGGCTAATTGTGTGTCTTCATTCATTTAATTCAACACTCCCCATCACCATAAGAGTGAAACACACATTTTGAATTACAACATGACATACTATGTATTCCTTAACTTTGCCAAACTACAAAGATATGAATCCTAGCCTGCAGGAGGATCTTAGTAAACATCTGTTGTATTTAGTTGGCAAGAAGAATACCAGTGTTTTCATACTTTCCTGCTTTTTCACATGCTACCTTGCCTGCCTGGAATATCTCCATCAGGGTGCTATCAGGCAAAATCAGCCTTCACCTCTTTTGTGAAGTTTTTAGGACGTCCTTTCATACCAGCCAGTGTCCAGCATAGCACTCCATTAATGGCTTTACAGATGAGTAGACACATGAATTACAAAGAGAGATTACTTTTATCTGCTGTTTCATTATTCATTTTGAACTTTAAACACAAAGTAAAGATGTCTTAATTAAAAACAACTACTTAGTATCCTGAGCATAACTTTGTTACAATTGTCATCTTGTTGGTTTTGTTCCTTTTTTTATAAAGTCTAGGAATACCTTGGGTGAAATGATTTTTTGTTTGTTCATTTATCTTATAGTCTCCCATTGTCTATCATACACAGCAAGTGGTATATATATAGGCTTGATTATTTGCTACATCAAATGGAATAAAATGGGATGGAGTGGAATTGGGTTGGATACAAAAAAATTAATTTTTATAGTAAGGTCTAGGATGGATTACACAAGAGAAAAGCTGAAGTCATAGAGAACATTTATAAAATCATTTTACTAGATAAAAGGCAAAGAATCTCCAACCCAGACAGTTGAAATGACACTCGAAAGAAGAGTAAATTAAAAGAAATACGAGCAGGGCTTCCCTGGTGGCGCAGTGGTTGGGAGTCCGCCTGCCGATGCAGGGGACACGGGTTCGTGCCCTGGTCCAGGAGGATCTCACATGCCGCAGAGCGGCTGGGCCCGTGAGCCATGGCTGCTGAGCCTGCGCTCCGCAACGGGAGAGGCCCGCGTACCGCAAAAAAAAAAAAAAAAAGAAATACGAGCAGAATTCGACAAGAGATTGGCTCTGGTGGTAAGGGAAAACAACTGGATGATGATGTCAAACTTTCAGACCTTTGCAATTTGGCAAAGACGACAACATTTTAATATCTATTATTTTACTTTTCTTTACTTTTAAAGTTAAGATGATTTCAGTTCTCTATGTGTAAGATCTTTGGGATCAAGGAAAGATTCCCACAATGAAAGCTCTGATACTCATCTCCACTGGGTATTTCACACCCTGGAGATACTCATAAAAGAAATGATCTAGTTATTAATTTTACACCTTTGGCTACTCTTGTAACCACCACAATCCCTTATTGTAAACACAGTTTGCAGTTGTTACATCATTTATTTTGTCATCCTAGTATAACAGCAAGTGAGGTAACCATGATGAAGTATAGATGTGGGCCTGCCTAAGTGTTCCTATTAAGAATGACCCTACGAATTTTATACCAGATAATTTCTTTCTGAGGATCTCAGGTTCACCAGCAAACTGTAATTGGCTAAATGTCTGAGGGAATGTAAGTTTCAATGATAATTGGTCATTACTTCTTTAAAGTTACAGAAGAATCCAGGGAAGCCAGTATTGGGTTGCACTCCTAATTGTGCAGAACAGAAACCCAAGGGAGGGCATGCCTTGTGGCCTGAGTTGTGCTGATGCTGATATTAGAAAAGCAAGAAATTCTTCTTTCACAAGTACTGAGACTGTGTTTGCAACCACCAAGCCTCCAAAACTAAAACTGAATGGCAAACCATGTTGTTATATTTTACAGTCAAGACATTTTTTGTGCCAATTGTATAATTTTGCTGTGTTTCACAAGAGAAATCTATAGCAACACGTTGCATGTGATGTTGAAAGAAAAAGAAAATTATCTCAAGGAAGATACAACTGTGCCCCTACAATCCTATGAAATGTTGTGTATGCAGCTGAGAACTGAAATCCACAAAAAGACGCATAATAAACTAGACTTTAAAATAGGCAGCAAGAGGATTCATGATGGCTCTCTCCGTAGTACATGTGACACTTGGTAACTATCCCAATTTGCAATTAGCATAGGTTCTTTCTATGAATTGAATCGTGTCCCCCTAAACTCATATGTTGAAGCCCCAATCCCCTGTGTGATAGTGTTGATATTTGAAGACGGGGCTTTGGGGAAGTAATTAGGTTTTGTTGAGTTTTGTACTCTTACCCTCAGTCAATGAAAAATAAGCAGGTAATAAGCAGTATTTTAGATATCTTACCTCCTCTTTTCATCTTCTTATGCCTAAAATATCTCTACTGTAAAAGAATTGATATAGTTTGGCAGATGAATCCTTTTTAAAACCAGTAAGTAGTCTTATTTCCTTCCCTATAACACTAGCAAGATTTTATCTCCCTACCTAGATTTTAAGTTTTGAACTGTTACTTCAGGTAATAAATTCCTCAACATAGGTGCTTCATTAAATATAAGATAAATTGAAATAAATACAAAATTATGCCTCTCATTGGCACCTTATAAAATCCAGCTCATAGAAACCTCTGGGTTTTTCATCAGTTTAAATACATAGAATTTAAATAAATATAAATATCTAGGAAAATACCTAGAATTTAAATAAACCTAAATATCTAGGAAAATACCTAGACCTTGTCTTCACGTGATCAAATGTCACATCTGAAACCTGAAGAAAAAAATTAGATAATATTCTGGCTATTTTAAATATTTGAATGTTTAGCTCTTACACACTGTATCTATATTTGCTAAAAAATTCTAATTTTCAAATATTTGTCATGGCCCATAAAAAAGAAAAAAGAAAGACTCAGACTATGTGATGGAGTAGCCACACACTCCACTTCTGAGGAACCCCTCAGGCGATTGATTAATGCAATCAACTGAGTACCAGATCATTACATCTGATTAAGCACTCCCTGATTTTATTGGCAATTTAAGAACTCCAGTTTAATACTGAGGAGGAAATCAAAAAATATTAAAACACATATATCATTTTTTTTCAAGAGGGAAAACTTCATTTGGTATTCAGTCCACACTAGATAGGGGGTGATCTATGGAAACAAACATACTGAAACATGGACATGAATAAAATGAATAAACAGAAGGAAAAATATCCACAGAAACACAGGGTTTTAACCGACTGACAATCTTACTGTTGAGTGGGCTGTTCTTTCCAGTGAACTCCTTTGGAACTCATGTTATAATAATGCCGATAATAACTAATGAAATGAAGTCTCTGTTCCTTGCAATCCTAGGAACCAGAGTATTACTTAATACTCTTCTCTTATTTCCTCAATATTTCTTATGAATAAGAAATACAAGCTTCTGTAAGAAATTTCCAGAGACTCAAAAAGCACCTGAATACAGACAAAAGAAAATGGGGGTACACCAAGGACTGTTGGGAGGCATCTCTCAACCTGACGTTGAAGAACTGACTCCTGTAAAATAGAGATTGTCATACTAGCAGTTATCCTATAATAACCTTATATGAAGTGAAAAGAAAATGGGCTAGTTCACCGTGTTATAGGTAATTCAGAGAGAACCATCATGAATCTTCTTGCTACCTGTCTTAAAGTATAGGTTATGATGAGTCTTTTCATGGGTTTCAATGCTCAGGTACACACACAATGCTTCATATGGCCAGTATGGGCACAACTGTATCTTCTTGTATCAGTACTTCATTCTTTTTTATTGCCAAATAATAATATTCCATTGAAATGGATATATAACATTTCTATACACATTCATCTGTTGGCATATATTTGGTTTGTTTCCGCTTTTCGACTAATTTGAATACTGCTATGTAGATTCAAGCAAAAGTTTTTGTATGGACATATGTTTTCATTTCTCTTGGATATATATACCTAGCAATTGAATTGCTGGGTTATGTGGTTTCTTTATGTTTAAAACTTTTGAGAAACTGAAAGAATGTTTTCGAAAGTACCTGCACCATTTTACATTCCCACAAAGTACTGTATGAGGGTTCCCATTTCTTCACATCCTCAAATGTTTATTATTACCTGATTTTTTATTATAGTGACCCTACTGAGTGTGAAGTAATATCCAACTGGGATTTTAATTTACAGTTCTCTGATGACCAATTATGATGAACATCCTGTCATGTTCTTATTGGATATTTGTAGAATCAGATGCTGTTTGCAATCAGATGTTATACACATATTTGAATTAGGTTGTCTTTTATTATTGAGTTGTAAGAGTTCCTTATATATTCTAGATAAATCCTTCATAAGGTATATGATTTGAAATATTTTCTCCCCTTCTGTGAGTTATCTTGATCATGTCAAATGAAGACCAAAATTTTTAATTTGATAATGTGCAATTTACATATTTTTCTTTTGGCACTTGTGCTTCTATTATCATAACTTAGAAAGTTTTACCTGAATGTTCTGAAGTTTACTGCTATATTTTCTTCTAAGAATTTGACAATTTTAGCTCTGATATTTATGTCTAAGTTCTATTAAGAGTACACAGGGAAAAGAAGGGGTCAAACATTACTCTTTTGCATGTAGATATCAGAGGTTCCAGCACAAAATATTTTTTTAACATTTTTATTGGAGTATAATTGCTTTACAATGGTGTGTTAGTTTCTGCTTTATAACAAAGTGAATCAGTTATACATATACATATATCCTCATATCTCCTCCCCGTTTTGTTCCCTCCCACCCTCCCTATCCCACCCGTCTAGCTGGTCACAAAGCACTGAGCTGATCTCCCTGTGCTATGTGGCTGCTTGGTAATAGCTATCTATTTTACATTTGTATTTACATATGTACAAATATACAATACCACTCTCTCAATTTGTCCCAGCTTACCGTTCCCCCTCCCCGTGTCCTCAAGTCCATTCTCTAGTAGGTCTGCATCTTTATTTCCATCTTGCCCCTAGGTTCTTCATGACTTATTTTTTTTTAATTCCATATATATGTGTTAGTACATGGTATTTGTTTTTCTCTTCCTGACTTACTTCACTCCATATTACAGACTCTATGTCCATCCACCTCACTACAAATAACTCAATTTCGTTTCCTTTTATGGCTGAGTAATATTCTATTGTACATATGTGCCACATCTTCTTTATCCATTCATCTGTCCATGGACACTTAGGTTGCTTCCATTGTCCTGGCTATTGTAAATAGAGCTGCAGTGAACATTTTGGTACATGACTCTTTTTGAATTACGTTTTTCTCAGGGTATATGCCCAGTAGTGGGATTGCTGGGTTGTATGGTGGTTCTATCTTTAGTTTTTGAAGGAACCTCCATACTGTTCTCCATAGTGGCTGTATCAATTTACATTCCCACCAACAGTGCAAGAGGGTTCCCTTTTCTCCACACCCTCTCCAGCATTTATTGTTTCTAGATTTTTTGATGATGGCCATTCTGACCAGGGTGAGATGATATCACATTGTAGTTTTGATTTGCATTTCTCAAATGATTAATGATGTTGAGCATTCTTTCATATGTTTGTTGGCAATCTGTATATCTTCTTTGGAGAAATGTCTATAGAGGACTTCTACCCATTTTTGGATTGGGTTTTTTTTTTTTTTTGATATTGAGCTCCATGAGCTGCTTGTAAATTTTTGAGATTAATCCTTTGTCAGTTGCTACATTTGCAAATATTTTCTACCATTCTGAGGGTTGTCTTTTCATCTTGTTTATGGTTTCCTTTGCTGTGCAAAAGCTTTTAAGTTTCATGAAGTCCCATTTGTTTATTTCTGTTTTTAGTTCCATTTCTCTAGGAGCTGGGTCAAAAAAGGATCTTGGGGCTTCCCTGGTGGCCTAGTGGTTGAGAGTCCACCTGCTGATGCAGGGGACATGGGTTCGTGCCTCGGTCTGGGAGGATGCCACATGCCATGTAGCGGCTGGGCCTGCGAGCCATGGCCACTGAGCCTGCACATCCGGAGCCTGTGCTCCGCAGTGGGAGAGGCCACAACACTGAGAGGCCCACGTACCGCAAAAAAAAAAAAGAAAAAATAAAAGGAATTTTGTTGTGATTTATGTCATAGAGTGTTCTGCCTATGTTTTCCTCTAAGAGTTGTATAGTGTCTGGCCTTACATTTAGGTCTTTAATCCATTTTGAGTCTATTTTTGTGAATGGTGTTAGGGTGTGTTCTAATTTCATTCTTTTACATGTAGCTGTCCAGTTTTCCCAGCACCACTTATTGAAGAGGCTGTCTTTTCTCCATTGTATATTCTTGCCACCTTTATCAAAGATAAAGTGACCACATGTGCGTGGGTTTATCTCTGGGCTTTCTATCCAGTTCCATTGATCTATATTTCTGGTTTTGTGCCAGTACCATACTGTCTTGATTACTGTAGTTTTGTAGAATAGTCTGAAGTCTGGGAGTCTGATTCCTCCAGCTCCATTCTTCTTTCTCAAGATTGCTTTGGCTATTTGGGGTCTTTTGTGTTTCCATACAAATTATGAAATTTTTTCTTCTAGTTCTGTGAAAAATGCCCGTGGTAGTTTGATAGGGATTTCACTGAGTCTGTAGATTGTTTTGGATAGTAAAGTCATTTTCACAATGTTGATTCTTCCAATCCAAGAACATGGTATATCTCTCCATCTTTTTGTGTCATCTTTAATTTCTTTCATCAGTGTCTTATAATTTTCTACATACAGGTCTTTTGTCTCCTTAGGTAGGTTTATTCCTAGGTATCGTATTCCTTTTTTTGCAATGGTAAATGGGAGTGTTTTCTTAATTTCACTTTCAGATTTTTCATCAGTAGTGTATAGGAATTCCAGAGATTTCTGTGCATTAATTTTGTATCCTGCTACTTTACCAAATTCATTGATTAGCTCTAGTAGTTTTCTGGTAGCATCTTTAGGATTCTCTATGTAGAGTATCATGTTATCGGCAAACAGTGACAGCTTTACTTCTTCTTTTCTGATTTGGATTTCTTTTTCTTCTCTGATTGCTGTGGCTCAAAGTTCCAAAACTATGTTGAATAATAGTGGTGAGAGTGAGCAACCTTGTCTTGTTCCTGATCTTAGTGGAAATGGTTTCAGTTTTTCACCATTGAGGACCATCTTGGCTGTCTGTTTGTCATATATGGCCTCTATTATGTTGAGGTAAGTCCCCTCTATGCCTACTTTCTGTAGGGTTTTTAACATAAATGGGTGTTGAATTTTGTCAAAAGCTTTCTCTGCATCTATTGAGATGATCATATGGTTTTTCAATTTGTTAATATGGTGTATTACATTGATTGATTTGCATATATTGAAGAATCCTTGCATTCCTGGGGTAAACCCCACTTGATCATGGTGTATGATCCATTTAATGTGCTGTTGGATTTTGTTTGTTAGCATTTTGTTGAGGATTTTTGCATCTATGTTCATCAGTGATGCTGGTCTGTAGTTTTCTTTTTTTGTGACATCTTTGTCTGGTTTTGGTATCAGGGTGATGGTGACCTTGTAGAATGAGTTTGGGAGAGTTCCTCCCTCTACTATATTTTGGGAGAGTTTGAGAAGGATAGGTTTTAGCTCTTCTCTAAATGTTTGTTATAATTCATACGTGAAGCCATCTGGTCCTGGGCTTTTGTTTTTTGTAAGATTTTTAATTTCAGTGCTTGTGATTGGTCTGTTCATATTTTCTATTTCTTCCTGGTTCAGTCTCAGAAGGTTGTGCTTTTCTAAGAATTTCCAGCACAAATTATTGAATGTATTGTTCTTTTGTAACTACAGAAAGGATACACTGACATTCACAAAGTATTCAGCTCATAAGTGTGTCAATGTTTTATAAGGACTCTGTAATCGGTTTTATTGTATTTTATAATTTTAATTCATTTATTTATTCTTTTATATTTAGTTAATGAACATTGGATTTTGTGCAGAGGACTAAAGATAAAATACACATTTTTTAAAAATTAAAATGCAGTGGGTAAATCAATACAAAAATTGTTTTTAATATTTTGAAAACACATTAAACAATGTCCTTGAATTTTATAGTAATTAATCACATTGAAAATAAGCATGGATTTGGAAATCAGAACATCACACTGAAGCTCCAGCCATCCTCATATGATATTAAATAAGTCATTTAAGCTCATTGAGTTGTAGTATCTTTCTTTTTAAAATGAGTGAGAGAGGAATGGATGAAGGAGATGTTGTACATATATACAATGAAATATTAGCCATTAAAAAGAACAAACTAATGTCATTTGCAGCAACATGGATGGACCTAGAGATTATCATACTAAGTAAAGTAAGTCAGACAGAGAAAGACAAATATATCATGTTGCTTGTATGCTGAATCTAAAAAAAATTATACAAATGAACTTATTTACAAAACAAAAACAGACTCACAGACTTAGAAAACAAACTTATGGTTACCAAAGGGGAAAGGTGGTGGGGAGGGATAGATTGGAAGTTTGGGATTGACATACACATACTACTAATATTTAAAATAGATAAAGAGCAAAGACCTATGGTATAGCACAGGAAACTCTGCTCAATATTCTGTAATAACCTAAATGGGGAAAAAAATTGAAAAACAAATCGATACATGTATATGTATAACTGAACCACTGTACTGTACATCTGAAACTAACACAACATTGTTAAACAAATATACTCCAATATAAAATTTAAAAAAAATTAAATAAAAAGGTAAAAATAAATAAAATGAATGAGGGGAAGGGGACAGCAGAGTGAGGGGATTAAAATAGTGAGATGTTAATGCCAATCTTGCCCAATTCATTGAGCTATAATGAGGATAGAGTGAAATATTTTTTGCAAAAGAGGTTTTTTTTCTGGTATTAAAAGTTGAAGGTGGGGCTTCCCTGATGGCGCAGTGGTTGAGAGTCTGCCTGCTAATGCATGGGACACGGGTTCGAGCCCTGATCTTGGAGGATCCCACATGCCGCGGACCGACTGGGCCCGTGAGCCACAACTGCTGAGCCTGCGCGTCTGGAGCCTGTGCTCCGCAACAAGAGAGGCCGCGATAGTGAGAGGCCCATGCACCGCGATGAAGAGTGACCCCCCTTGCCGCAACTAGAGAAAGCCCTCGCACAGAAACGAAGACCCAACACAGCCAAATACATAAATAAATAAACAAAATGTGGGGTTTAAAAAATAAAAGTTGAAGGCAATACAATTTGCATCATTATAGTAAAAAACTCACACATGAATTTATTTCACAAAAATTTACTGAGTCCACATTATGCCAGCCACTGTTCTGGGACTAAGGATATAGAGGTGAACAAGAAATAAGACACAGTCTCAGACGTTACAAAGCTTCCAGCTAGAAGAAGAGCTTTCAGACTACAAATTTAGGCCTTATATTCTTTTATTTTTCAAATTTACGTATATAATAATCACTCCAAAATCTAAAGTGATAATAAGAAAAATAATTACCAAATGGTAAAAATGAAAACAAAACAGCACTAGTGCTTGGCACTATACATACAAACGTCTGGTTATTGAGTGAACTTCTGCTGTAAAATTCCTTACTTGTTGGAATATTAAAGCCTTAAAAAGCTCCTTTTTACATTTTACTTTTAATATGCCAATATCTTCTTTCATGTGCAGAATCTCCCATTTTATTTTTTTCCAAAATCTGGGCTTACTTGCCCCAAAAGTTTCCTATCTAGACTCACTGAAGTATAAGCTATATTTCAAGCATGAACATTGTGCTTGAAATATAGACTTTCTAAATTATAAGGAAGGCCTCTACAGTTTATTTTATAATGCACTCACTAAAATACATACCCACAGTGCAAGTTGAGCAATAAACAGTGTTCAAGGTAAGTCAGGTGATGGAAATTAATAAACATAGTAATGTTTTCATGTGTTAAAGGGGTAAGAAACACTGCAACTTTTATAAACATCATGGTAGAAAGAAAATAATCATTTTTCTACTTTATAACAAACCAAGACAAAGAAGATTTCTCAAATAACATTGTTCTGTAGCACTTGAAACTTAAAAAATGGGTATATAAAACGTATAAGATTGGAAGTAGAGACCAAAAGCAACACAAGCTTTTTCATCTGATCTAATCCTTGATTGCTCCTGTGTCCTCTGTAGCTCTGTAGGTGGACCAGTTCTTCTGGACGATTACAACTGTTAAACATGGCCCAGTTCATGGTTAAAAAGAATCATAAAGTCTTTAACAAAAATAAGCAGAAAAAATAGTGAGATGAATTTAAATGCATTTATTAAGGAACTGTGCTATAACACATAAACTAAATAGAGTGGTTGGAACACCAGAGTTTAACAGTTTAAGAGCAATTGTTTAAATGTTGATTGTAACAAAATATTGGTAACTCTGTCCCAGAGGCTGAAGTGTAAACTGCCATGTCGTGCTGTCGCCCACTGTCCACAAGAGATGAAGATAAATGTAAGGAAAATCAACACGGGCTTCCTGAAATTTGTCACAGGATACTAGTGAGAAGCATAAAAACTCTGAAAGTCAGAAAATAGCCACAAGGGACTTCCCTGGTGGTGCAGTGGTTAAGAATCTGCCTACCAATGCAAGGGACATGGGTTCAAGCCCTGGTCTGGGAAGATCCCACATGCTGCGGAGCAACTAAGCCCGTGCGCCACAACTACTGAGCTTGAGTGCCACAACTACTGAAGCCCACGTGCCTAGAGCCTGTGCTCGGCAAAAAGAGAAGCCACCGCAATGAGAAGCCCGTGCACCACAGCAAAGAGTAGCCCCCACTCGCCACAACTAGAGAAAGCCTGCACGCAGCAATGAAGACCCAACACAGCCAAAAATAAATAAATAAATAAATTTATTTTTTTTAAATAAATAGCCACAAGATGACCAACATCTTTGGGAATATAATGGTCAGTAAAAAGAGTATTCATAGCCAGAGCTGTATCTAGCTCCAGCCATAGCTAAATCCACCGTCACCACCATACTTTGAGCATAAACTACAACCTGGCCCTGGGTAGCTCTTGCATCCATATTATAGCCACTACCAAGGCCACATCCACAGGCTCTGCCAAGAGTTCTTGCCATGACTGGAATGCATGATGTCAAAAGGTGAATTTTCAGTTGGTTGTAAAAGAAGATTGATGTCACTCAGAGCTCCAAGACCTATACATACATCCACTGCCAGGAATGGGTGGACCATGTCTCACACGGACTCTGCCTTCCCACTAAATGCATCCGATTGTGTAGCAGCCTCTCATTATTTTGTGGTGCCCTCAAAAAAAGACTTTGTCACAGCAGTTAAGGAAGTTTTAAGGTCACCTCCTACTAACGTGGGTGTTCCCAAAATAAATCTTCGGTCTAAAATGATAAGTTCTATTACTATGAAATGTACTATTCAGATTTTATTATACATAATCATCAGTGTGACACCTTCTATTAATGTGAAGTTCCCCTGTGAACACAAAACTATGTGAAAGCTACTACAACAAATTATTTTGCTCTTTCATTATCCTGGTATTTTACCTAAGACCATAAACTCAACTTCTTCCTCACTGCAATTTAACACATCAGATTAGGCAGGAGTTACACTCCTATTAATGCATAAAGCCTCAGAGACAGAATTATGTCTGTGTCTACCTGCTGTCTAAACAACATACAGATGGCCAAAAAGCACGTGAAAAGATGCTCAGCATCACTTTTCATTAGAGAAATGCAAATCAAATGGGTTATCATCTCACACTTGTCAGAATGGCCATCATCAAAAAGTCTACAAACAATAAATGCTGGAAAGGGTGTGGAGAAAAGGGAACCCTCAAACACTATCGGTGGGAATATAAGTTGCTACATTCACTATGGAGAACAGTATGGAGATTCCTTTAAAAAAAAACCTAAAAATAAAGCTACCATATGATCCAGCAATCCCACTCCTGGGCATATATCTGGAGAAAACAATAATTCAAAAAGATACATGCACCCCAATGTTCATTGCAGCACTATTTACAATAGCCAAGACATGGAAGCAACCTAAATATCCATCGACAGGAATGGATGAAGAAGAACATATATACAATGGAATTTCACTCACTCATTAAAAAGAATGAAATAATGCCACTTGCAGCAACATGGTTGGACCTAGAGATTATCATACTAAGTATGATACTAAGTCAGACAGAGAAAGACAAATATCATATGATATCACTTTTATGTGGAATCTTTAAAAAAATGATGCAAATGAACTTATTTACAAAACAGAAACAGACTCACAGACTTCAAAAACAAATTTAAGGTTACCAAAGTGGAAAGGTAGCGGAGGGATAAATTAAGAGTTTGGGATTAACATATACACACTACTATATATAAAATAGATAATCAACAAGGACCTACTGTCTAGCACAGGGAACTCTACTCAATATCTGTATAACCTATATAGAAAAATAATCTGAAAAAGAATATGTATATGTAAAAAAAAAGTACAATTGTGATTAGGTCACATGTGCCATCAAATCTATAGAGTTAACTAATAAGTAAAATTATCAACACTTGTATCAAAAATTATGCCTTAAAAACAAATAATTTATTTTTTTCTGTTTGTAATATCTCATCTAACTTGTTAGTTGTTAATCATATTTTGATAATTTATCCATCCTTCATGTAATTGTTTTATGTATTTTTATTATTCAAAATTCATTCCTATGGTAAAGCTGATAAAAAATGTTTAACATTTTCCAGTGTATTCTTCAAATTCCTGCCCTTCATTCTGTTTCTCTTTTTCCACTATGAAACATCACTCATCTTTTGGCGATTGGCACAAACACTGACATATCCAAATGAAGAAATAACATAATCATAAGTATAATGCATTTTAAATGTGTTTTTTAACTAAGCAACCATATAATCACAGTTCAGTCACAAGGAAAAGCTAGTGGGACCACGTACTTAATTCGTTAGTATAATTATTAATATTGCCACCCTTTATTCTCAGGGGTATTCCGGCTTAGATAATAAATTCTACTAGTGTCCTATTATCACTGACTTGAGGGTCTGCCTGTTTAGGTTCAAATCCAAGCTTTGTTATTTACCATTTGTGTAAATTTGGACAAGCGTAATCTCTCCGTCTCTCAAATTGCTTCATCTGTAAGTAGTGTTAAGGGTTAAATGAGTTACTATATGTACAGCATTGAGAATAATGTCTGGAAATAGTAATTATTATTATATTATTGAGTGTTAGCTATGGTTATTATTCCATATAGTAAAACCAAATACACATTCACAGAGAGAGAGAGAGAAGAGTAACACATCTTTATGGCCTATGGCACTTCAGAAGTAAAACAAATATAATATTGAAAAAACAACTAAAACAGTACTATTTGATTATACATAGAATTAAGGACAGAGAATGTTAATAGGTACCTTTGGGACTGTGAAACTTTTAGAAGTTATTAAATAGTTATTAGTTTTGCTATATTTTACCTGAGGCAAAATGTATGTTAATATTACATAGAAATGTTAGCAGTTGGTCTTGAATATTAGTTTTAGTTTAACAATCATGGAATACAAATAGGATGCATTTAGAAAATTCTGGGGATGAAACATATATAAATAAGTGACTGTTAATATGAATAAAGTAGTTTTTAATTTAATGCTTTATATATTTAATTTTGAAAGATAAATATTTTAAAAAATATTTTCCCCAGGATTTTAAAGCCATTGTGGAAAATAAGAAATGAAATAAATTTATTTTCCCTGGGTTTTTCACTTACAAAATGGCTTAATATGCTACCTACTAATGTTTCTGAAAATTGAAAACATTTTTAGGAAGGCATGTGGCGTGTTTTGAATAGCTTTATCTTGTTCTATTAGCATTTACATAGTTTTTCCTTTTCATAAATATGACAGAAATAAGCCATCAATAGAAGATATACTTACATAACTATTTGTAAGAGAAACAGAAGAATAGAAATAATTAATCCATATTTTTTCCCTTTAGAAATGCCAACATGCAGATCAAAGGTGATTAACCTGGATTGGACGCCAAGCCATGGTGATGGAATACATTACACTCAACTCCCCAAGTAAGAATCATGCCTAAGATCTCCACATTATTGAGAGAATCATAGACAAGAATCACTAATTGGACCAGATGCTCTTTTACACTCAGTATTTCTCCAAAGTTCTGAGTTTTCCCCAGCAGATAATTCAATTGCACCAGCAAGTATAGAAAAGTGAAAAGAGCCACAATCAGAAAGTTCAGAAACCCCGAAACTCCTAAGTTGATTTGCAGGTAGAGTGTGAATAAAGAACTCTATGAGGAGAGTTTTATTTCCAGTTGTCATATAAAAGATTAAGTCATACAGAGTGAAGTAAGTCAGAAAGAGAAAAACAAATATCGTATATTAACACATATATGTGGAATCTGAAAAAATTGGTATAGACAATCTTATTTACAAAGCAGAAATAGACACACAGATATAGAGAACATATGTATGGATACCAAGGGGGAAAAGCGGGAGTGGGATGAACTGAGAGATTGGGATTGACATATATACTATTGATACTATGTATAAAATAGATAACAGATGAGAACATACTGTATAGCTCAGGGAACTCTACTCAGTGCTCTGTGGTGAATTAAATGAGAAGGAAATCCAAAAAAGAGGGGATATATATATGTATAGCTGATTCACTTTGATGTACAGTAGAAACTAACACAATATTGTAAAGCAACTATACTCCAATAAAAAGATTTTTTAATAAACTAAAAAAAAAACATTAAGAAAGATCTTCCCTCCCATAACAACCAGAAAAGCTTTAACAAATGAAAATCATACTCCTCCATGGGGTTAACAAAGAGCAGTAGATGCAGGAAGACCTTGTGAACCAAATTCAAGAGAGAAGTGAGCCTCATAGAAGAGCAGGAAGCCACCAGAGTTTTCACTCCTGAAGGCAAATGCCTGCTGTATGGGCAGGCAGACCAGACCTAGGGAGAAAATTTAAAGATAATCTTTGTGTATTTCAAATACAAAAGAGAAGCTAATTTCCTGATTTCACCCCAACTCTATGAAGCAGCATGTGTTCTGATTTCCAGCAGGAGGATGATCTTATATAGTGATTAAAAACTATGAATTCCATTTACAGAAAAGAAAACCAAGGTTTGGAGACATTAAACTATTTTCAGATGGCCAAGCAAATAGTGAATAGAGGGGCAAATTATTACTAAAATTTCCTTATTCAAAATATAGGGCTCTTTCTACAGTAACACAAGACCATATTCTTTCCAATAGTTAATATTGCAATAACATGCTGGATCATATAATCAAAACCTTTGTTCTGGTCTCCCATTACTACCGTCTGATAAGCAGATGCATTACATGAACTAAAGCATCCATTCGATTGTGCAATAAATATTAATTGAAAAGTTTACATGTGTTAAATCATGAAAATGAAAAATAATCCCTATCCTCAAGGATCATACATGTAATAGACATGTAAGTTGGAAAATCCAAGGTAATATGACAAGGAGAACATAGAGATGGGTTCTAGGTTAAGCTAGAGGGTTCTGAGAAGCTTCAAAAGGATAAGTAAGATACCATAAGACAAAGAATCATGGAAAATATTCCAGGGGGAAAGAAAAATTATATGAGGGTAGAAAATAGGGAGAATTGTGATATAGTTAGGCTGAAGCAGGATTTTGACATAGGGCACCTGGAATTCTCTCTTTGAACCTCTTCCCTTTTCTGCCTGCATTTATTTCCTTCATGGTCTAATCCTGTCTCATGGTTTTAAATACTTGTCTATTTTTGGTAGTTTCTGAAAACTACCAAACTTAAAACTCTGACCCAGACCTCTTCCTGGACATCTTTCTCAACTGTTTAATCAACGTCTCCACTTGAATATCTGATGACTATCTCAAACATAAAAAGTCCAAACTATACCTCTTGATCTTGCCCCACAGAACCACTCATCTTGCAGTTTACTTTACCTCAATTTAAGACTGCCCTATCTTTCCTGTCACTCAGCGTAGACTTTGGAATCATCCTTAACACCTCATTTACACTTCAGCATCCAATCATTCAGTAAAATTGGTAAATTCTACCTTTGAACTATATCCTCATTTCCATTGCTATCACCAAAAGCCAATTGCAATAGCCAGTAGCCTTCTGACTGGCCTTCCTGATCCCAGTTTTGCCTGTCCCTACCCCTTAGCAGAATATTATCAACACACCAGCCAGAGACATCCAGTTAAAATATTTCAGGTTTTGCCTCTAGTCTGCTCCAAACCCTGCTGTGGACTCCCATCTTAGAATAAAAGCTAAAACACTTATTGTAGGTTCTCTGACCTCACTTCCTACTACCCACCCACCAACTTCACTCCTCTGTAGCCAAATTCCAACTCTTGCCTCTTCGATACACTAAGCAGAGTCCAGCCTCTGCACTCGCTGTTCACTTGGTCTCAGATGTTTTCCTCACATAAACAGGAGTCATATGTTCTCTTCCTTTAAGATTTTCTTGAATGCCATCTTATCAGGGAAAGCTTCACTGACCATCTTGTTTAAAATTTCAGTAAGACTGAATAAAACTTAACTCACTGCTCTTACTTTGTGCAGCTTTTCTTTTAGTCAACACTAGAAAAGAGGAAATTCAGGTCCCAATCCAGACCCACTGAATTGGAATCTGATTTTTAACAAAACCTCATGTGATTTGGGCCTTGGTTCTGCACCCAATTTCAATAGTGGGGGTGGGTGGCAGTGAATACCCCCCAACACCACCAAGCAATTCTCGGAATGTCAACCAGGTGTCCTACAATTTAACTCAATTTGGACACTATCTACCTAGAGATAGTGTCAGATCCCACATGTTAAGGGGTCAGTCCTGCAAGACACACCCTCCCCACTTCAGATGCCAATCACAAGCTCAGCAACTGACTATAAATTAGAGGTTCCAACAACCGCCTACTTGGGTTCATTTAATTTACTAGAGAAGCTCACAGAACTCAGAGAAACATTTTACTTACTAGAGCACCAGTTTATTACAAAAGAATATAACTCAGGAGCAGCCAGATGGAGGAGATGCACAAGGAAAGGTAGCACATTTCTCTTATGATCATGAATATCTTAATTAGCACTTCAATCTACAAAAACATGAGCAGTTCAGCTTACATCTGGACAGTTTGCCTGTATTTGAAGGGAATATTCAGACAATAACTACAAATCTTAACAACATGCCTTGTCTAGATAACTGATAATCACCACAGGACTGGAACCATCATAGGCTCAGAAATAATGAAAAGTTCAGAGAGTGGACATTAGGCTGCTCAGATTTCCAGAAGCTGAAGCCAAGGCAAATGTTAATGTTATTCTGTACATACCTGGACATTTTCTTTCTTTTTCTGTTACTTTTCCTCTTAAAACAGAATATATACTTATGTGTGCAGGACAACATGTTTCTAATGAAAACATACTGCATCTTTCAGCCAGGATGAATTCTACCCTCTTATATACTGATATGCTCTTTTATTTCCAGGAAATAACCCATATCAATATCTTGACAAATTAAATATGGTAGTATAAAGAGTGTTATGTGTATTGTGCTTTTCTCATGAAGATTAATTAATATCACATGAATGCCATAACCTTTAGAAATATTATCCCTATGCCCCCCCAAAATTAACAAGAATAATTAAAAGACCTTTATATAAAAAATATGATCATGCCTTCTAAATGCACACAGGGAAAAGTAAGGTTCTTCCCTTAATCAATTATATAATCTATAAACATTCAGGACCAAATCAGAAAAAAACAGTCTTAAATGATCAATTATCAGGCTGCTAACCATAGCCCACTTGGTGCTACATTTTAGGAGGAGTACGTATGTGTTATTCATTCATTTCTCTAGGTACTCAACACATAAAACGATTTTAAAAAAAAACAGAAGTCTAATAATTAAGGACTTCAATCTTTTATCATTGATATTAACTGAATATTAGAAATATTCTAGTATAAACAACGAATGTGTTCCATCCTCTGGAGAATTTCCTAGGTAATATTTGAGCCCTGGATCAAAGGAGGTGTGTTACATTATTTCAGGACACAGGAATGCTCCTCTTTTGGGGACCATACAGGTCAAAATACCTTAGTGATTCAACAGTGATCAAATGGAAAGGACCCTCAGAGAATCACAATCCTAAAAAAACAGGCCGAAATCTAGACATAGATCTGATCAGTTTTTCAGAATAGCAGAAACAGCTGCCCAAATGTGAACCTCTGAAAATTCAAAATCATGAGCAAGTGAAACAGAGGGCAAATTCAGGAAAGAAGGAGGCAAAACTGGAAGATAAATTATTCTGGGATCCAGGGTACAGACATAAATCCAGAATCCAAATTGAATACAGAATGAAAAAAATGCATAGCAACAATACAACAAAATAGACACAAAAAATCAGAAAGAGGGGCCAACAATTGCTACTCCAGGAAAAGAATACTTAGAATAATCCGCATAGCAAAGTGGCCCCCAGCTTGAACAACAGTGAACTCTAAGCTCCATCGCTCAAGCATAGCATTCCATTAAGAGGAAAATGGACTTTTAAATAGAGAGTATCTGAGGAACTTCAGGTAAAATTCATTGCAGTCAATCCACTTTGAATTAAAATGTCAGTTCAACACTCGCATTTGGATTCCCACGTACAAGAAAGAACAGGAAAATTAGTTACCAAAAAATAATATAGGAACTGGCAGCTAGGTGTGAAGTGAGCAGGCAGATAAGATGACAGGTCATGGTGATCAAGGTGTAGAAGTCCCCAGTTAAAATGTGGGAGAGTCCAGATGACCATTATCTTCCACAGTAAACTGGGGCTTGGGTATAGGCCTAACCAACAGCAAAGACACATCCACAGTTATATCCAAGTCATTGGAAACTTTGCAGCCATAACCAGAGCCCCAGAGTCCCAGCAATAACTCAGGTCTCAACGACACCATATCTAGAGTCACAAAGTCCAGAAAAACCCGGGGGCAGGGGGATAGCCAGTCAGAAGAGCAATTGTTGTAATAAGTCATATTGAAACTAAGTGTGCCCTCTGATATCCCGGAGCATGTAATCAAAGTTAGACCATCATGGTTTCCATGGTCTGTAAGTCTGTTTATTAATACATCTACCTAGCGGTGGGTGGGATACTGCAAGTAAATCCCCTAACTCATTATTCTAAAAACGTATTTAAAAAATAATAATAGGGCTTCCCTGGTGGCGCAGTGGTTGAGAGTCCACCTGCCGATGCAGGGGACACGGGTTCATGCCCCTGTCTGGGAGGATCCCACATGCGGCGGAGTGGCTGGGCCCATGAGCCATGGCCACTGAGCCTACGTGTCCGGAGCCTGTGCTCCGCAACGGGAGAGGCCGCAACAGTGAGAGGCCCATGTATCGCAAATAATAATAATAATAATAAACCTCATTAACCAGTTTTCTTTTTACATGAGGACAAACTTGCTACACATTTAAAGACACAATATTCTTTGAGGTCAAGTTGCAACTTTGCTGTACCCATCTCAGTCTGTAAACTATACTAGGAAGAGAACATCTTTAATTTTTTGACCCCAGAGGTAAAGCTCTGAAACTAGACTGTTTGATTCTGTTCACATACAGCATACTGAAATTTCCTTGCCCTCTAATAAGGTCTCATATCCCCTCTCAAAACTTTTGACTAGATGAAACTTCCCAGAAACTGGGAGTTTCTGAACAAATTCCCTTGTTTAGAATGCTGCCTTCCCAACACAGGGTTTCTGGACGCTGACACACCCTGCACTCCCACCAGTAAGCTGAATGACCAACAGGATGTGTCCAAATGTAGCAATTGCCCACAATTGTTAGAGATATTGACAGACCCCAGCCAAGATAACTGCCAGAGTTAACCAACACTGTTGACCTGAAGCCATGGCTATTTCTCTCAAAAAGCATCCAGATAATGTAATAGGGAAGAACTATTCTGACTCCATATTGGATCTGTTTCTTTTACTTTAACCTTTGTATTCTATTGCTTTTGCTACAAGTTAAGAATGTTGCCTATAGCCTGAAATTTACAGGATAGCCCATTCTCAAGGCTCTGACCTTTAAAGGTATAACACTTTTCCATTCATATAGAGATAAAAAGTTGCAGAACAGAGAATAATATTTGTCTTGTTGGAGATTTACAGGAACATCATGACCTGACCTATGTGGACAGATGCAAGAACAAAGGATTCTGACACCAAGAAGTCTGCAACAACCATACCTCCTCCCCTTTTAGTATAAAAGAAGTCTGAATTCTAACTCAGTTAAAATGGCTCTTTGGGACACTAGTCCACCATCTTCACAGTCTGCTGGCTTTCTGAATAAAGTGTCTATTCCTTTCCCCTACAACTAGTCTCTGGATTTATTGGCCTGTCATATGGTGAGCAGTATGAACTTGGACTCTGTAACAATAATAAATGGCTTCACTTACTTTTCCGGATGTACAGGTGTTTCAGTGAATACCTCTGCTCAATAGGAATCATATTAAACTTAACAGTTGCTGGTCCCTGAATTGATGAACAGCTCAAGTAGAAATCCCAAGGCCTTGCTCAAAAAGAGTTTTTGAAAATGAAACCTATTCTACACTTTGATTTGTCACAGTTAACAGTAAAGCAACATAAACAAATCTTATCTACTCAATAGGTTTCTAGACTGGACCTTGAAACCTACAGAAATTCCATTCTAGATCAGAATTCTACTTTTCTATTTTTCTTATATTATGGTGAGAAGTACAATGTGCTGATACATTCATAGAGAGTCACCAAATTGCTGGTACAATCAATAAAATACTCTGAATTGCTGTGCAAACACAAAGTAAACAGTTGTGCTATCACAAGTACAAGTTTAGAAAGTAAATAGAAATAACTATACATATATCAATAAATTCAGTAAAAAGGAAAGCCATTTTCCTTTCAAGGCAAAATTAGAGCCAATGGTACTGCTTAACATAATGTTCACTAAAAAAAATGATATAGTAATGGTAGAAACACAGGCACATTTGAGTATGGACTGTTAAAGGAAGGTTAAAGCTATATAAAGGATTGCAGGGATTAGAGAAGCCTTAAAGTCAGGATTAGTAGGATTACAAGAAACAACATTTTGGCAAGTGTCTGAATGTGATTTTCCTCCAAGCTACCACTAACATTTCTTTGCTCTCTTGCCCAATCCTGCCTCTTGTCAACAGTCAGTGAAAAATATTGCTGCTCTCTTCCTATGGAGTAGTGTTTAACTTCTGTGTCATGTTGCCCTGAGTGCTGGCTTCACCATTTTATTGACTGACAAAACAATGTTTAGCTCAACCAACCAGTCAGTTTACAGGAGAGGTCGCTGCCATTTTATTACCTGCTCTTCTCACACTGTACTGTTTTTTGCTTTTTGTTTTTCTCCTTTAGTTGGGTTGTGTTATGGGTCATAAGTAGTGGCAAGAATCTTCTAACAAAGAAATAGAATTTTTTTTAAAAAGATAGAGTATCACATGCACAGTATTTAAAAGAGAACACAAGTATATTAATAAATGTGATATTCTAGAAGAAAAGTCACAGGAATCTGTTCTGCATGACCTAACCTGGTAGTAAAATTTAACTTAAAATGTATTTCCAAGCCAGTACCTATGAAGAGAATCCTAAAAGATTTCACAGAGGGGAGAAAAAAGCATTCATACAAAGGACTAGAGATCAGAATGATATTAGATATCTCAAAAGCAAAATTGTAAGCCAGAAGAAAATGAAGCAATGTTTTTTTAGTAAGATGAAAAAGTATATATTTCTAGCTTAGAAAACCAGTCCATATATAAATTAACTGTCAGTGTAATAAACATACTTTCAGGGCTTCCCTGGTGGCACAGTGGTTGAGAGTCCGCCTGCCGATGCAGGGCACACGGGTTCGTGCCCCGGTCCGGGAAGATCCCACATGCCGCTGAGCGGCTGGGCCCGTGAGCCATGGCCGCTGAGCCTGCGCAAAAAAAAAAAGAAATAGACATTAGAAACTCATTATAATGTTAATTATGGAAGTGTTCTTAAAGTGATATTTAATAATAATAGTAACACTTAAAAAATTATTTAGCATTGACAGCTAATTCAATGTAAGACCATGAATGCACAAAGTTATGGACCCAGGGGGACGTGAATGTTATTTAGGGAACTGTAATTTTGGTCAAGTTTGATCTAATGCAGTGAATCTTCTGCCATTTCTCTTATGTGTCCATTTTTATGTCAAGTTCGGTGGTTCAGGAATAAACCAGAATGTGAAATAAAACTTACTGTAACAAAATTCATCTTTCTTGACCTTTTATATTTAAAAGAATTTAAAATGTATTTCTCATCTTCCTTCATGCAGTCCACTGAGAATACTCAAAAGAATAACCTTTCTGTAGCTTGCTGTGTGAGGCAAATACCACTGTAACATCATTGGGATTTATTTTAATTCACATGTTTGTTCTCTTTTTAACCATTAAACTCATACCACAGATTCAAGAAATTAGCCATATAAACAAAAATCAAACTGAAAACAGAAAATGATGGACATATAAGGGATATAAATTTTAAGATTTCACACTGTGTACAAATTTAAGATTGTACACTGTTTCTTCTAGTTGGCATTGTCAGCACTGAGCCAGAATGAAGACAACAGGAAACTGGAAAGTATTCTTAAAAAGCTGAAAACCTTTTATAGTGACACTTAACACAATGGAGATTAGAGAGGTTAGGGCTAAATTTAATCTCCAGATTTCTTATTCAAGATTATAATATGAATAAGGGAATGAAAGAAGAATCCATGAACATTCACCACCCACTGTCTACTTTTTTCTTAAATCAATATCCCTTTAATAGCTAGAATGCTTAGAATAGCAAAGTATTACCCTCACTGCAAAATGCAGGAGGAAAAGATATCCACAAAGAATGAATCAAGAGAACACAACGAAATTGAAAATCACGTTTATAGGCTATTTATTAGAATTGGGAAATTAATGGAAAAAAACTGAACTAGAATTTAGGGGGAAACATGAAAATCAAACATACTGGGAATTTAAAATCTTAAGGTACAGTAATCTATCAAGAAAAATTAAGAGTTCAAATAAAGTTCAATCCACAAAGTTTATGTTCACTCTACTTTGCACAGTTTAACACATAGAGAATCTGAAGACCATGTTTTATCCTCTGGAAAGCTGTTAGTACAACATTGCTTCAAGTTTGGTTCCTGAGGACACATTGTACAGTTCTTGTGGTTAGAAGTTGATTAATAGAGGTCGAATGTCCAATATCTTCTGTAGTCAAGTGGCTGGGAGGTGCCATATCTACATCCAAAGCCATAGCCCACTGGGGAGTAACTGCTGCCATATCCACAGTCAATACTGCAGCCCAGGGGGTAGCCACAACTGCCCCAGTAGGAAGTTGGGTAGATGTCCTCACTGAAGAAGCCACAGGACATTTTGTTAAGAGTTGAGTGTTGAGTGGCAAAGATAACGTTTCCTGGGAATGACTTGCTCTATCTGTCCAAGTCTTTTATACACCCCCACTAAAGAGTATGGCAAAAAATACCCACCTGTTCTTAGGCATTTTCATTACTCTTTAAAATTGTATGAGGATGACTGACTGCCCAGTGTTCCTTGAATTAGTTTAGCCCCTATAATGGGGAAGCTACTGAAGAGTCATCAACGTTTTTGGTAAAAGCAGGTTCCCAATTTAACCTTCAAAACTCAGGCTTCCAAACAACGAGGAATATTCTTACTGTATAACCTAATATTGCCTGTGAGATTGCAGACATCTTCTGGCCACACAAAAGTGATTATTAATGTTGTCTAAACTGTGTGGCTAAAGATACCAAAGATTGTTCTCCCAAGAATTTTTTGATACATGATTGAAGCCATTATAGATGTTTTCAAAAACTAAGGCAAATCTTCTGTTAATCATATCTCATGAGATCTAGAAACCTTTATTTTCATTGAGAATCTAGTCCACAATTTAATTGCAATTACTTTGTGTTCAGTGATCACTTGATATTTATCAATGATGAGGAAATATATTTTTATGTTTATGAGTAATCAGTTTTTGAGGATGGCCACTATCTTCAACTAACTTTTTAATGAAGTTTCAATGTTTTCACTGTTTTTCCTTTGTCATGAAATAATGAGCCACGTTTAGGCTCTAAGTTTATTAAATAGCCTGGATGCTAACCAAGATCTACCAGACATGAGAAAATAAGTAATTAGAAGAATGCAGCATTCTACAGGGTCAACCATGTGAGATAAATTACAAATGTAGTTTCCCTCATGTTTCTCTCAATAACCTACCCTCAAGAAACATGACTTTGCATGATTAACTACCCGCTTGCACTGAGAATGAGAAGAACACATCAGAAATGTAACATTAGCCTTTCAACAAAACTTAAAGCATTTGTGAAAATACTTTACATCTTACGTATATTTAAATTATTAAACCAACTGGCTTTCACTTAACTGTTCCTTAGGATATGATCAATATTGCCAGAAGAAAGCCCACTGAGATGATTTAAATAAGAAAAAGCTAGATTATTGTATCAAAGTATGAATTTAATAAAACAATAATAATTTTTCCAATGTTTACTTAGTTCTTTAAAATACCTCATTGTTTAGAAAAGTGTAACAGAATATGGCATGGAGCTTGATGTATATTTTGGAAAGTTTAATGAAAAGAATATATTTGAATTTCTATCTAACTCTGGATTGATCAAGTTGAATCTATCAGGGTTCAAATGGTATAAAGGATCCTATTGGAGCTATATTTAATATTAGGTAGAAGAACAAAGTGTTGGCCTTTAAGGTATAAAGGCCAAAATGAACTAATGTATTTCTTTATTATTCCAAAAAGTACATAAAATATCCAAGAAGGTATTTAAGCCTCACATGGACTTGCTTATATTTCTGTTTTTATCACTTATTAGAGTATGATTTGGTTAACATGTAATATAATGAAAGGACCACAATAGTAGCAAATATAAATTCTGGTCTAAATTTATATATTGTTTGCCTGACCTTTGATAATAACACCACATTCTCTGCCTCAGTTGCAAAGTTGTAAAGAAGAGGCACTACTATTCCTAATTTGTGAGGTTTTGTGAAACTCTAATAAGATAATGTAGATAAATATACAGTGAAATCATAAGGTACAGTATAAACGTATGTTAAAATCATTATTTTCTTTTGTCATTCCAAATCTAATTAATCTTACAAACAGTTAACTAAAACTATTCTATATTAATTTGATGAACAAATACACTAAATGTTCTACAGCAGTATTTCACAGATATAACATACATCAGAATCTCCTGGATGACTTGTTAAAACACATACTGCTGACTATTTAGGTCTTGGGGGGGAGGAGATAAAAGGCTTGAGAATTTGCTGTTTTAAAATGTTCCTAGTTGATACTGATGTTGCTGGTCCAGAAACCACACATTGAGGAACATTGTTCTAGAGAGGAGATAAAATTAAAGAGAATATAGTAGGATAGAGAAATGTATGTTCATAGCCATACATAATGTATACTTCAACATAAACAGTCATTCTGTATTATTTAGGATCCAAAGTAAATTGGTTTGACTTCATTACTGAACTTTACATATTAATAATCAAATCAAATTAACCTGGACATCACCAATCCCATTTGAATTAGCCCAGATATTAGAGATAATACCATTTGGTAATCTATAAAAATCAATCTTCATTTTATTGGATTTAAAATGTTATCTTTATTGTACAACATAACTGAAAATATGACCACCATAAACATATTTAAACCAAAAAAGAGATATTCAGACCACAGGTTCTTTGTCAACTCAGATAAATTTTTGAGGCGAAAACAGAAGTGCCCTCAAGATGAAAAACCACTTCAAATGTATTAGAGCAGAACATATTTCAAATAAGAATCACAGCCTAAATGATGAACTTGTGGAAAAGTTCAAAGACTTATCATCTAAACATGATACATCTTGAAGTGAAACTGATCCAGTGTATAGAGAAACTGGATTTGGTCAAGCATCATCTTTGGGCTCAAAGAAAGGTGGAATCAGACAGGAAACAAAAGAGCAAAATGTCCCAGAAGTGCCAAGGTCTCAGATATGCAGATTAATCAATAGGCTCTTGTTGCCCAATATCTTTTATAGCCAAGTTGTTGGTAAATTCTATAGCCATAGTCCAGGCCACAGCCCACAAGTAAGAGGATGTTACCATATCCACAGTCAGTACAGTGGCCCAGGGAATACACGTAATTTCCCCAGTAGCCATTGGGGTTGAAATTGTCAGGGAAGAAATCATAATACATTGTCCAGGAGACAAGGATTTGATCAGTCAGCAAGTTTGATGGCTACAGCACGTAATGGGATCCTTCTTCCTCAGTGATTCATATAGCTGTGATGAAGAAATGTACCTCCTTCATTCTTTAAATCAAGGGAATTAAAATTCTTATTAAACTCTTAGATCTCATTGAAAATAGAAGAGATCCTCATTATTCTTGAAAGAAGTTTGAGCTTGATTAACTTCTCAAGGATTCTTCTTTATGGGTTTTTTCTCTGTAAATGAGAAGTTACTGCCATGTCTTCAAAATCTGGGGTTAAGCCGGACTCCAAATTCAATCCTCCAATTATCAGACTTCCCAACAACAAAAACTGTGCTGGTTGCAACACCAAACCATGTTTTTAGTCCACAGGAATTTACTGAATGTCCTCATGCTTCATAAAGCTCTACACCAGGATCTGAGATATAGATTTCAAAGAGCTTGTAGATCTAGCAAACCTTTCAAACTGGAAGCAAAGACAAAACAAACAAGCCTACAATCAACATATATATATATATATATATATATATATATATATATATGCAGCTAAATCCCATAATTATAAAATGTTGTGTGGACATAGTGGAGCAGAGATTCTAGTAGGAGTTTGTGTAGCTATAAAATTGTAAAGATGAATTAAACTTTAAGATTGATGTTAGGACAAGCGAGTGTGTAGCATAGCACTCAGATAACAAAGGAAAGTTTCTCTTGATATTTTAAATTATGAAAACAAAATTTGAAAACAGACAAGGAAAACTGAGAACTGAGATGTGTTTTAAAAGTTATTCATGACACTTGTTAAAGATGGTAAGGCCAACTTTATTCAAGGGGAGCTACCACAATGTCGTAGTATGGGTTTTGTAATAGTGTAGAGAGATTGGGCTCAACTTCGAATACAAGGAAAAGTGGGAATTTTTAACCAAGGAGCAGGAGGGAATCTGTGGATGGAAAATTACTAAGAAGAAATATCAAGGGTAAGGGGAGAGGGGGTTGGTTTCAGGCTAAACCAACCTAACAGGTTTCTTGCTGAAGGCAGTCCAGAAAGATCAGACTGGGAAGTGGTTGAAGATGAGGAACCAGATCAGGTATTGAAGGTGATCAGACATTGAGGTTGAGGGGTGGGGAGGGGGGTAGAGGGGTTCTGGTTTAACTGAATTAGCAGGTTTCTTGCTAAAATTGGACAATGCAGAGACAAACACGGGAAACCAAAAGTCAGAGCCTAGTTGAGAAGAGGGTTCAGTGGGGCCTGATTAGAGTTTGATCAAGGAGGAAATCTTTGTCAGATGAGCAAGTCTCTTTCCCTTCCCTTTACTTCCTTCTTCACTGGCCTTCCACCTCTGGACTGTGCAATTTTGCATAGATTACTCATCTCTTCCTTTAAGGCAGAACATCAAATCATTTTTGACATTTATGAAGAATGGTACTGAAAAATACTCTATAATTGATATCTCTAAAATTCTAAGAGACACAGTTGAATTAATGACACCGAGAGAGCTGGGGGACATGAAATTGCTGCATGATGTCATTGCTTCATCCTATCAGTAGATCCTAACCAAACGGCATCTGCAGCCCTCCTCAATCTCAGGAAATTGTTTCTGGGCTCATAATCAACACATTCATAAAATCTCGCTTGAGTGTCAAAAAAACAAAAAAAGCAGGCTTCCCTGATGGCGCAGTGGTTGAAAGCCCACCTGCTGATGCAGGGGACAGGGGTTCGTGCCCCAGTCCGGGAGGATCCCGCATGATGTGGAGTGGCTGGGCCCGTGAGCCATGGCCGCTGAGCCTGCGCGTCCGGAGCCTGTGCTCCACAACGGGAGAGGCCACAACAGTGAGAGGCCTGCATACTGCAAAAACAAAAACAAAAACAAAAACAAAAAAACCCAAAAAAAACAAAGCAAATAGCGATGTTTTCAGATTTGAACAAAAAATTTTCTAAGGATCTCATTGCCATGATTAAGGATTCTTTATTTTAATTTGAAAATAACATCTTGTCTTTTCATTCATGTGACATTTATCCAGGACTTAATATGAGCCCAATGCTGTGCTTTATTTTGGGGACACAGTGGTGATCAAGATAGATAATAGCCCTTCATGGAGCACACAGTTCTATATAATGCAATTCGAGTTGACTCTGGTTAGTGGGAGGCAGATAGCAAGGCTTCAGCATCAAACACACCCAGATTACAAATCCAGTTCTGCCACTCTCCAGTTTTGAGACCATGAACACGTCATTGAACTTTCTGAATTCCAGTTTCCTCTTGTGTAAAGTGAGGATAACAGAACCTTGAATAAAACCAAACTCATGGGGTTGTGAAGAAGAGTAGTGTACTACAAGCCCAGGAATATGTAAGATATTAGTTCTTTTGCCTAATTATTTTTATCATTGAAATAACTGAAAAATTATACTAGAATATGCTCAAGATGATGACCTCACTTAAAACCTCAAATAAACCCAGTTCAGAAGGTTTTCAGTGTCATAAGAGAGCAATGGGATGAAAACATGCTTACCAAATATTTAGCTCCAAAGTTATTATGCTATTCTAGGTTGTACACAAGGTTGGGTGGGTAGTTAGGTGGGCAGTTGTTTGGTTGGTTGATTGGTTGGTTGGTTGGTTGGGTTTAAGAAAAATTTATTTACACATTTGCCACCATAAAGCCATGGTTTGAACATATCCACTGGGCAGCAGCTATCACATTTGGGACGGCTCCTTTGGCTGAAGGAGAATTATGGAAAATCAAAAATCAGAGCCATGTAACTGTGAAGCATTTCCAGTTTCAGCTTTGCTTCCTGTATCTGAAGTTTGGGGCAAAAGAGCAAGCAAAACCTTCTTTGGATAAGAAAAAGATTCACTTTGAATAATTTTATCAAATGTCAGTGTCATCTATTGATTCTTCAGTGTTTTATGTTTATGTTCATTTAGTATCTTCAACAGGTGAAGAAGAACTCTTGACTTGTAAGGTACTTGGTAATCTTCCTTAGGTATCCGTTGTAGCTGAAAGCTTTTATTCGAGTCTACAAGGCAAAGCCAGGGTGAATCTTTGAAAATGATGACTTTTTGCAACTATGAGATTTCTCTGTGCTGGGAAGGGGCTTCTCTTGATCTCTTCTTGCTGAGAAACTGCTCATAAATCTAGTTAGAAATTGACCCTGCCTTCAAATGATCTATGGGAATAGAGGTTAATCTTGTGGTCCTCTAAGAAGTAAAAACTTGAGGACAAAGATATAGAAGCAAAAGAGAAGAAAATGCAGACAAAGGAAAAAATATGAGGGAGGAAGGGAAAATCATTTGGTCATTTCTTATTTGCAAGAACAATGTAAATACGGTATTAAATTTCCTACCAGCACGAAGCTCGCTATGACTCTGCCATCTTCACGTTCTCCACTGTAGTAATTTTATGGCCAACAACTTTATTGGTTTGTGTAATCAAATACTCTAGTCACAAAAAGAGTCACACTTGGAGAACATTTCTCCACCAACTTGTGACAGAAGGCAGATATTAGATGCCTTCAAATTAGCCTTAAGAGAAAACTTGGGAAATGTTTAACAGGGTATCACTAATAGATTTACTATCAAAGTTAGTCTTGGAAAACTTTTTGGGGCTCTAAACCACTCCTGTGAACCACATGGGTCGGTACAAAGAAGCATTCATATATTCAGCTTTGGCTAATGAATCACTACTTCTGAGTAATCAAGGAATTGGAAAACCTAACAATTCGAGTAGAGGGTTTAGGTAAAAGGACAGAAATCCGGAATCCAGGTGGTAGATGTTTGTGAGAGACATGAGTACATAATTGATACATAGAACGTGAAAATGTGAAAAACAAATTTCTAAAGAAACTTGCAGCATTTGAAACCCCTCCTTTGTGGAGACAAGTTGGTTATGGAAATAAGTCATTAGGAAAATAGTAAGCAGAGTAGAAATAACACTGCACTCTGGATTCAAGCAAGGGTTATGCAGTATGATCCTAAGTGCAACAGTTAGTCACAGACTCATAATTCAAGAAAGTACTCCAGAATATTCTCTAGCCATGCCTTTCTTCCAGGAAGAATTACTCTGAAACATCCTAAAATATAGGAGAAACCTTAAGAAACAGGAAACATCTCGAATAAACAACCTAAACTTGCACCTAAAGCAATTAGAGAAAGAAGAACAAAAAAACCACAAAGTTAGCAGAAGGAAAGAAATCATAAAGATCAGATCAGATATAAATGAAAAAGAAATGAAGGAAATGATAGCAAAGATCAATAAAACTAAAAGCTGGTCTTTGAGAAGATAAACAAAATTGATAAACCATTAGCCAGACTCATCAAGAAAAATAGGTAGAAGACTCAAATCAATAGAATTAGAAATGAAAAAGGAGAAGTAACAACTGACACTGCAGAAATACAAAAGATCATGAGAGATTAATACACGAAACTCTATGCCAATAAAATGGATAACCTGGAAGAAATGGACAAATTCTTAGAAAAGCACAACCTGCCAAAACTGAATCAGGAAGAAATAAAAATATGAAGACCAATCACAAGCACTGAAGTGGAAACTGTGATTAAAAATCTTCCAACAAACAAAAGCCCAGGACCAGATGGCTTCACAGGTGAATTATATGAAATATTTAGAGAAGAGCTAACACCTATCCTACTCAAACTCTTCCAAATTATAGCAGAGGGATAAACTCTCCCAAACTCATTCTATGAGGCCACCATCACCGTGGTACCAAAACCAGACAAGGATGTCACAAAGAAAGAAAACTACAGGCCAATATCACTGATGAACATAGATGCAAAAGTCCTCAACAAAATACTAGCAAACAGAACCCAACAGCACATTAAAAGGATCATACACCATGATCAAGTAGGGTTTATTCCAGGAATGCAAGGATTCTTCAATATACGCAAATCAATCAACGTGATACACCATATTAACAAATTGAAGGAGAAAAACTGTATGATCATCTCAATAGATGCAGAGAAAGCTTTCAACAAAATTCAACACCCATTTATGATAAAAACCCTGCCAAAAGTAGGCATAGAGGGAACTTTCCTCAACATAATAAAGGCCATAAATGACAAACCAACAGCCAACATTGTCCTCAATGTTGAAAACTGAAACCATTTCCACTAAGATCAAGAACAAGCCAAGGTGGCCCACTCTCACCACTCTTATTCAACATAGTTGTGGAAGTTTTAGCCACAGCAATCAGAGAAGAAAGGGAAACAAAATGTATCCAAATGGGAAAAGAAGAAGTAAAGCTGTCACTGCTTGCAGCTTACATTGATACTATACATAGAGAATCCTAAAGATGCTACCAGAAAACTACTAGAGCTAACCAATGAATTTGATAAAGTACCAAGATACAAAATTAATGCACAGAAATCTCTGGCATTCCTATACACTAATGATGAAAAATCTGAATGTGAAATTAAGAAAAGAGTTCCATTTACCATTGCAACAAAAAGAATAAAATATCTAGGAATAAACCTACCTAAGGAGACAAAAACCTGTATGCAGAAAATTACAAGACACTGATGAAAGAAATTAAAGATGATATGAATAGATGGAGAGATATACCATGCTCTTGGATTGGAAGAATCAACATTGTGAAAATGACTCTACTACCCAAAGGAATCTACAGATTCAATGCAATCCCTATAAAACTACCACTGGCATTTTTCACAGAAGTAGAACAAAAAATTTCACAGTTTGTATGGAAACACGGAAGATCCCGAATAGCCAAAGCAATCTTGAGAACGGAAAACGGAGCTGGAGGAATGAGGCTCCCTGACTTCAGACTATACTACAAAGCTACAGTAATCAAGACAGTAAGGTACTAGCACAAAACCAGATATATAGATCAATGGAACAGGATAGAAAGCCCAGAGATAAACCCACGCACATATGGTCACCTTATCTTTGATAAAGGAGGCAGGAAGGTACAGTGGAGAAAGGACAGCCTCTTCAATAAGTGGTGCTGGGAAAACTGGACAGGTATATGTAAAAGTGTGAAATTAGATAACTCCCTAACACCATACACAAAAATAAGCTCAAAATGGATTAAAGACCTAAATGTAAGGCCAAAAACTATCAAAATCTTAGAGGAAAACATAGGCAGAACACTCTATGACGTAAATCATAGCAAGATCTTTTTTGACCCACCTCCTAGAGAAATCAAATAAAAACAAAAATAAACAAATGGGACCTAATGCAACTTCAAATCTTTTGCACAGCAAAGGAAGCCATAAACAAGACCAAAAGACAATCCTCAGAATGGGAGAAAATATTTACAAATGAAGCAACTGACAAAAGATTAATCTCCATAATTTACAAGCAGCTCATGCAACTCAATAACAAAAAAGCAAACAACTCAATCCAAAAATGGACAGAAGACCTAAATAGACATTTCTCCAAAGAAGATATACAGACTGCCAACAAACACATGAAAGAATGCTCAACATCATTAATCATTAGAGAAATGCAAATCAAAACTACAATGAGATATCATCTCACACCAGTCAGAATGGCCATCATCAAAAAATCTAGAAACAATAAATGCTGAAGAGGGTGTGGAGAAAAGGGAACACTCTTGCACTGCTGGTGGGTATGTGAATTGGTACAGCTACTATGGAGAGCAGTATGGAGGTTCCTTAAAAAACTACAAATAGAACTACCATATGACCCAGCAATCCCACTACTGGGCATATACACTGAGAAAACCATAATTCAAAAAGAGTCATGTACCAAAATGTTCATTGCAGCTCTATTTACAATAGCCAGGAAATGGAAACAGCCTGTCTGTCATCAGATGAATGGATAAAGAAGATGTGGCACATATATACAATGGAATATTACTCAGCCATATAAAGAAATGAAATTGAGCTATTTGTAATGTAGTGGATGGACCTAGAGTCTGTCATGCAGAGTGAAGTAAGTCAGAAAGAGAAAGACAGATACCATATGCTAACACATATATATGGAATTTAAGAAAAAAAAATGTCATGAAGAACCTAGGGGTAAGACAGGAATAAAGACACAGATCTACTAGAGAATGGACTTGAGGATATGGGGAGGGGAAAGGGTAAGCTGTGACAAAGCGGGAGAGTGACATGGACATATATACACTACCAAACGTAAAATAGATAGCTAGTGGGAAGCAGCCGCATAGCACAGGGAGATCAGCTCGGTGCTTTGTGACCACCTAGAGGGGTGGGATAGGGAGGGTGGGAGGGAGGGAGATGCCAGAGGGAAGAGATATGGGGATATATGTATAACTGATTCACTTTGTTATAAAGCAGAAACTAACACACCATTGTAAATCAATTATACTCCAATAAAGATGTAAAAAAACAAAAAAAAGGGGGGGGGAAGGACCCCAGGGCCATCCAGATGTGTCTCTCAAGTAACCATAAAAGTTCTAATATAACAAACTACACCTTAAATAAAGTATGCTTTTAAAATAAAATAAATTTTTTAAAAAGTCGGTAATTACCTGGGGTGAATGCTATGTTAATTCACTTGATTTTGGTAATCATTTCACAATGTATGTACATATCAAACAACCTGTTGTACACCTTAAATATATAAATTTTTTTTTGTCAATTATACCTCAATTAAACTGGGGAAAAAATTTTATTTCTGAATCATACCTCAGATATACCAAGTAGAATTCTTTGGCGTGAGGCCCAAGAATTTACATTTTAAGCCACCTGCCCAGGTGATGCTCCTGCATACCCTAACTTCAGAAACACTGACTTAGATGTTCTCTGTGGTCTCTTCAAGCACAAATTTTTTATAACTCAGTCATCATTCTAGAACAGTCATACAGTTTCTAACCTCAATATGACCCTCTAATTCCTGAAAAAAAAAAAACCCTTTTCTTTTCTTATGCTATTCTAACCTGCATATTTGGTTAAGTTACAGTTCTCAGCATGCATCAACCTGCGGCTGCTAGAAAGTTTCAAACTGGATATTTTACTGGTTATAATGATAGTCTACTGGAAAATAATCTACTAAGTCAATTCTTAAACAAGTTGCCTTTTGAATTTTTTTTAAACAGATATTTGTTGGATGAAATATGGTGCAGAAAATACTGTTTTCTAAAATGATTTCTCCAAATAGCCTTTACATTTATAACTAAGGTGAAAACTATGCAGCATGCCACATGCAGACACTCAATAGAAGAGCAGAGTTAAGCCAAATCCTGCTGTCACCAAGAATATTTGTACTCTACATAAAATGTTTTCAACAAGAGGATTGAGACATTATTGACTTGGCTTATAAAAAGAATACTCTTCTCTCTAAAAGAACACAGAGAAAGGCTGAGATATCTTCAGGTCTATGAAAAGGGGCTCTTTTAAGAGTAAAATTCACTACCTGGTATTGATTCTACAAAGATTAAGAAGCTTTACCTCGTTGTTTCTAAACTGGTGCTTCTAAGCTGTAAAGTAGATACTGTAGGTGGTTTGAGATAAGGGATTTATCCTTCCCCTAAAAGACTCTCAGACTCCTAAAATACATCTCTAGCTATTCTAGATGCCCCAGAATCCTTAAATAGGGGACATAGCATTTTATTCTACAATCCTTAGTCCCTGGGAGAGGGAACATAGTGGGTTTCCTTTGCACTAATATAGAAATAAGTGAAATCGGCCACCAATGTTCCGTTCTCTTGCAGAGGAGCAGAAGTGGTGAGACGGTACAGCAAGCAATGAATGGTGTGCCATTGGCACCAGAATTGGAGGTGGATGTCACAGAGTTAAAGGAAGGTTAAGATAGAAATTTTTTTTAATCATAAGCAAACCCCTCTTGCCTGCTTATCACAAAAGATCAAGGATTATTTGCTTTCTCACTGCTTCTAACACACACATGAGAAAAATAAATCCACTTCCCTCCCCACTCAATGTACCAAAAAATATGCCCACCAAATGTACCCACCAAAAAAGGAATGTACCCACCAAAAAAGAAAACTCCTCTCAGGTGGGAATATTATGATGGTTGAGACAAGTTTATTGAGAATTTGACAGACACTTCCACAACTTGATGATGACAAACATCATGAGCTTGGTGAAAAATTCAAAAGTAATACATGTTTGGGTGTCAAGTTTCTGCAAATGTCCCCACAAACATCATCCAGGAAAGGCAGCTGGAGGCATCAAGTGGCTTCTCATTTTCTTCCCTTGAGACTCTGGTGCTAGGTCTGAAAAGCAGTGACTGGGAGGTTGATGAGCACATGAGGACCTGGAATTATTCCTCTCAGCCTTGGGAGAGAAGGTTCCATGCCTCGGGTATTTCAGAAAATCAATAGACAGCAAATGGCCAGAATCTTCTGTAGTCGAAAGCCCCACACCCATTGTAGCCATAGCCAAAACCATAGCCCACTGGGGAGTGGGTGCTGACGTAGCCACAGCCAACACTATACCCCAGAGGGTAGCTGTAGCTGCCCCAGTAGCATCCTGGGAAGACAGTGCTGGAGAAGTTGTTATAGCACATGGTGTCTGGAGTTGGGGGCCTAGATAGCAGTGGAATGCGTTTCCTCAGTATGATGGATTCCCTTCTCTCCATCCTTCTTTATATACCCTGGCTGTGGGGTGTGGCGAAAAACACAAGGGGTCATTTTCATTGACACCTGTTTGTTTCACAAATAGCTCATTAGTTCGTTTTGCTTGCTTAAGACATCTTTACACTTGCTTAAGAAATTTCTCATGTGATAGAACACAGGGGCAGGATTCCTTCAAATAAATTGTGTCCTTTCATTTAAAATACGCATTGCAGAGACTTCAAAGCACTGGGTCTTGTAGGTCCTAGATACAAGCCTCTGTGAGCAGGCATTACAATACCAAGAAATTTTCTGAGGTTGTTAACTGTCATTCAGTCCTCTTGCTCTTTGAATGTCCATACCACACAGTTGGAATTCAAAAAATATGTGTTGAATAAATTAATAAATGAAATAACAAATACATAATAAGACTGCCTCAAAATGGAGATATTTCTTAGTATTCACCTGATTAAAGAATTTTTTGCAGTATGCAAGATAAATGCCAAAGAGTTCATTGGAAAGATTCCTTTTTTCGCCTTTATCTATAGCTACCCTGTTTACAAAACTGGATAAAATTTTAATTTTAATTATAGTACCTGCCTGAACTATATTTAACATCACATTTCTAAACCACTGCCTGAACTAATAATCTTGTAATTACAAAAAAAAAATGGAGCTTGTGGATTGATCCTAGAAATAAATTGTCAAATATCATCTGTTGGTCTAATATGCTTTTCAAAGTAAATGTTGAAAATAATAACAGGATAAAAACAGAAATATTAATGGGAAATTTTACCTTAAAATGTACACTATTTTTTTCCATTAGATCTAATAAGACCAGATTATCTAACAAATGTAATGATCTTGTAAAGAGCCAGATGACAATATTAAATCAAAGTTATTTCATTTTTAGAATGATCATGCACCCTAGGATTGGGAAAGAAAATCATTCCTCTCTCTAAATGGAAATTTAGTCCTCAAATATGAGTTAAAGGAGGAATAAGATTGATCAAACCCATCTTGGGTCATGCAAGACTTAAAAAATTATTCTCAGATACCTGCATTAATATTCCTCGGAATGGCACTTAAGAGAAAATTTACAGAAAATACAGCAAAAGAGGACATATGGCACAGAAATAAAAAGGCACAGAACTGCAAGGAATCAATTCTTAGAAAGGCACAGAACAGATACATATGACATACTAGCCCCCAAAATTTTACTTTAGATTTCAGACGTAAATTTCCTTCCTGTTACTAGCAGCTAAGACCTAAATTTCTGGAGGCATATAGAGGTCACATGCTGACTCCAAGGACAAGGTGAGACACTTGGAAAAATGCACAACTGTGACAGTGTTTCAACCACTAATTGGTTAATTATAACAGAGGTATTTTTGAAAATACACTGTGCTCTTGCACCATCCTTGTTCATGAACAAAGCTGTATGGCCACCTAGGGTGATTCAGCATTTAAAATTCAAACACTTCATGTGACTTATAGCTAAATAAGACCAGGAAATTACAATTAGCTTCACTCACAAAATATAAAGGCATTCAACAGCAGATCCTTCTCTAAAAATCATAGAATAATTTATGTCTTATTTCTGCCATCATCACATTGCCCTGCTCCATAAAGAAAAAAACTGGTAATATTTGAAAAAAGAAAAATTGAAAAAAAATAACATCATACAATGGAAAGAAAAAAGATTGAGTTAATGTTAAAATTCAGTTATGATGCTCTGTTTAAATAAGTTCCCCCTCTCACTTGCCTACCCAATCAGACAATATGCTAGCTTTGCCCTGCAGGACACAATACCCAATTCTGTATCTGAGTAGTAATGGTGAATAAAAATTAAAATATGTTGTCTTTTTAAAAACTTAAGTCGTATTTACAAAGAACATTCTGAATTTTCTCTAGAAATTCTGCAGAAAATCATAACACAAGAAAATTTTAGGGAAATACATGATTTATCAAGTTATTTAAAAACAAAATAGGTAGCTAGCTTAATTTTACACTGAGTCTATGAAAGCTTTATTATAGTATAGGTTTATCTAGATGCAGGTGTTGTAGAGCCTGAAGTTTATACAATGTTGAGAAGCCTCTTGATGAAAAACAGTAAACATAAAAGTATAAAATTCAGCACAAAAATAAACATTTGTTAAAATGATAAATCACAAATTTAAACACTAATAAAAGTCACAAATATTATAAACTTTTGAAAAAATGTTTTTACTACATAACTGCCTGACACGCTTCTATAATATTTTTTCCATAGACAAGCTTTGGGCTCCACCATTTCGAATTTTTTCCTCCACTACTCATTCTACACTGGATGCCATGGGGCTAATACATACTGAGATGTGACTTCTGGTCCTGCACATTCATGTCACAAATTCTGGGTGAATTGGTAGAGTAGATGGGAGAGAATTCCTGGAAGCCATCACCATACATGGATGGCTAGCCTAATTAGACACAGAAGTAACTGCAAACCACATAAATCTATCTCCCATATCCAAATTCAACTTCTCCTTAGCTAGATCCCAGAAAGGTCCGTGGTCTCTCTAATGCCTTCCAACCTGAGGGGAAGTGTGATTGTAGGGAACCCCAGGTGGAAAGCAACAGTGGGCTAAACCAATTGCTGTTAAAATGTCTTACTTTTGTGAGTTTCTCAAGAAACTAGGGTCATGTGACATGGAGGTTTGAAAAACAGAAAAATATTATATTCTCACATATGAAATGACATGGTATTGAACTAATCATTGTTGGGTATTTATTGGTTTAGATAAAGTTCATGACCCTTTATCTTTTAATAACAATGTTAAGATGTTATTTAATAAATAATCTGATTTCTTCTTTCATATTTCTTTGATTTCAAATAAAATGTGACATGAATAAAGATAGGGAAAATTTGATTTTCTACAACGGAGCAAGAATGTGTTGTGTACAGATCATAGAAATAGAGTCAATTCCAGTGTGCACAATAAAACAGTTCTTGTCTTTTCAGCTTCAGATATAAAGTTTCCAGCTTCAAGATATTATAATTCATTAAAAATGAGAGAGAAATTACAAGGGAATGTTTTAAATGAATTTTAGAATATACATCAGTGTTACTCTATAATATAAAAATTATATTTCATTCTTTTCATTTATTCTTACAAATATTTATTGAGCATCTCCTATATTCCAGGCATGTTGTTAGGTGCTAGAAATCTAAAGACAAATTGGAAATGGTAATTAAATGGAAAAAGATAAATAAATGAAAATGCAATGTTATATGTTCTACCCTGGAAGTCCACACTGCCCTCTTGTAGACTTCAGGGGGTGAAACAGAGAGTGGACAACTCTACGTGATGTAGGGGGTAATGTCCATGGAAAGCTTCATTATGAAAGGGGTATATATTTGAACTGGGTCTTGAAAATGGACATCAGTTAGGAAGATAGTGGATTTAGAGGATATTCCAGAAAGAAGTGTTTGAAGCAAAGTCTTAACAGTGTTATATAGTACAATGCCTTCCAAGAGACATTGATAATTCAATGGGGCCGTAGCCTTGCATGTGACAGAAGAATTAGTGGAAGTTGGAGCTGGAGAGACAGTCAGGGGACATATGAGACTGTGCGTTTTGTGGAGGAAAAGGGAGCCACTCGTACACTAAGCTAGGGTTGGCATAATCAGTTCTGCATTTTAGAGAGATCACTACCTTGACAGGGTGGAGGATGAATTGGAAGTGGGAAACCCTGGAGGTATGAAAACCAGGTTTAAAATTGTATACTTTAGGGATTATTTTGGCTACAAGTAACCAAAAAAAAACAAAACAAAAACAAAAAACAAAATGAGCTGAAAGTTGCTAAATGAAAAGAGTTTATTTTTCACAAATAATGGAAAATGAGAACATAAGCAATTCCAGGTTGCTCCAGGACTTGACAACGTCAGGGTTCAGAGGTGTGATTCTCTATCTACTCATGGCTGCAGAATCACTGCAGCAGGTCAATGCTTCAGATTCATTCACATCAACATCTAAAAATAGAGGAGTAAAAAAAAAGGACTTCTCTCAAAGCTCCTTTTCATTGTGCAATGAGCAGGAATTCATTTCATATTTGTCTTCCAATGGATTTCTTTTATGTCCCATTGTCCAGAATTGAATCATATCCCAGGGTTGAACTACAAGGGAAGCTATAAAAGTGTGTATTGGGCACTTTCTGCCTGTATCATGTGAAGCAGGTTCTGGCAACCTAGAAGAAGGAGGAGGAATAGTCACTGAGATTGATAATCAGTTACACAAAAGCCACTTCACTAACTAGGTGACAGTATTAGCAAGGGGATGAATTTAAGAATTGTTAGGGAGGTAGATTTAACAAGTGGGTTAACAACCATCTATCAGGATCATATCCCTACCAGGAATTCTGATGCAAGACATCTGTGGAAGACACTGTGAGAAGGAATACCAAAGGGCAGTGCTTCTCAATCATTCTCCCATTATGGCATCAAAGTACATTACACATCTTTAGGATACAGTGGGATAATCTGACAAGACTCACTGGGAAGAGACAGCCATCCTGGGAGCTCTGGCACCCCAGGTCCTGTCCAGATCAGCTGGGGGATTAAGAGTAGCAACATTCTAGCACACCTGTAATTCAGTGCTGAGGTCCTCCAATTGGAAGGCTCTGTAAGATATTTGGGACAATTAGAGATTATAAAATAGCCAGTAGAGACAACAACTAATCATTGCTGCAAGAAGAAAATAAAGAAAATTTTCACGCTTCCAGAATGTAAAGTTATCCCAAGGAGGATGCTTGCTTAGACCCTTGATTTAAAATCCTCCTAATGCCTTTGGGTTACTATTATCTGGTAATCAGATACTGAGACCCTCAAAATATGACTTCCTTTCAGGTAATTTACTAAATTGCATACAAAATTTAATTATTGTTGTCTAGGGCCTCATATTCAGAAATTGCATCTGGTTTTTGGTATGAAATTAAGATTTACACCCACGCAGTGAGGTGATACCATCTGAATAATAAGAATCTCGACACCTAGGAGTCACCCTTGACACCCCCTCCCCTGCATTTGCAAATACAATCTGTCACAAAGTGCTGTCACTTCTACCTTCTAACACTCTCTTAGATCCATTAATTTCTATCAATGTCCACTTCACTACTCTATTTCTTATTGTTTCCTAATGCTACAAATTACCACAAACTTGGTGACTAAAAAAGACACAAATTTATTATCACAAGTTCCAAGAGTCAGAAGTCTGAAATTAAAGTGTCGGCATGGCCAGTTCCTTCTGAAAGCTCTGAGGGGAGAACCTGTTTTCTGGCCTTTTTCAGCTTCTGTAGGTGGCCTGCATTCTTTGGCCAGTGACCACTTCCTTTCATCACTCCAATCTCTCACTTCTATCGTCTCGTCTCCTACTACTGACTCTGACCCTCCTGCCCACCTCTTATAAGAACCCTTGTGATTACATTGGGCCCACCTGGATAATCCAAAATACTCTCCCCATATGAAGATCTTTAACTTAATCACTTCTGCCAAGCCCCATTTACCATGTAAGGTAACATTTTCATGGGTTGCAGAAATTCAGAGTGGACAACTTATTCAGCCTACCTACTTCAAGCTTTATGTACCGACACTGCTATGGTGACTGAAAAACTAATCAAGTTCACAGTTTCCCTCCTTACACACTGCTTCCCATTGCCAAAGTGTTTACAAAATGTGGATCTGGTTACAATACAAACACACACACACACAAACAAACATTAAAAATATTTCAGGACTTCCCTGGTGGCTCAGTGGTTAAGAATCCACCTGCCAACACAGGGAACAAGGGTTCAATCCCTGGTCTGGGAAGATCCCATATGCTGTGGAGCAACCAAGCCTGTGAGCCACAACTACTGAGCCCACACACCACAACTACGGAAGACCATGTGCCCTAGAGACTGCATGCTGCAACTACTGAGCCCACGTGCTGTAACTACTGAAGACCCCATGCTCTAGGGCCTGCGTGCCACAGTACTGAGCCCGAGTGCCACAGCTGCTGAAGCTCATGCGCCTGGAGCCCGTGCTCTACAACAAGAAGCCACCACAATGAGAAGCCCACGCACCACCACAAAGAGTAGCCCCTGCTCTCAGCAACTAGAGAAAAGCCTGCGCACAGCAACAAAGACCCAACACAGCCAAAAAATAATAATTTTTAAAAAATTCAATAGCATCCCATTGCTTTTTAGATTTTTTTTTAATCTTTAATCTGACCTAAAAGCCCCCAACTCACTCTGATTAGACATCATTGACTATCTTAGATCTTCAAATATATCATGTGTTTTGCCACTTTCTGTTTGTTCTACATGGAATTATCTTCCCTCCTCTGTCCTCCTCAACTCCCATCAACCTTCAGATACTAGTTCAATCACTTCCCTTGGGAGGCCTTTCTGACGTCCCTGAGTAGCCAAAGTCCACCTACACTATCATAGTGGCCACCATCTCCCTCCTACTTGTAGTTCTTTAACCTTTATTTGTGTGATTGATACCTGCTTCAGCAACATGCTTGTTTCAAGGAGAGCAAAACTGACGTCTTTAATCAGCCCTGATTCCTCAATGCCTAGCTCACTACTGGGCATGATGTAGGTTTTCAATGAATATCAGTTGAATAAATGAGTGAATGAATGAATATTCCAAGTCAAATTTGGCCACTGACTTGCTGTAAGAATTTATGCAAATCACTTGCCTGGGTCCCAAGTCTTTCGACTGAAACAGGAGGTAAGTTGACACCCTGGGACTCAACATCTTAGCCATTGAATGATCCTAACATCAAAATTACTGATAAGCTAAGATTACAATTCAACCCTCTCCCATTGGATTTGGTCAATTAAGCATGCAACTATATAGAGTACTTTTGTTCACTGTGTTACACACTCCTGCTAAGACACACTCACGAGCCCCCAGCTGCCATCATTTTAAAATACAAAATGCAGTGACAGAATTGCAGAAGAGAAATGTTGAAACCTCTACAAGACATTCCACCACAATAGTTTCAAAGTTTAATCTGTGCAAGAATCTCCTTGGATACTTGTTTAATATACATATTTTCTGAGCTCTGTTCCTGTAGATTCTGATAGCCTTGGTCTGTGCTGGGGCCGAGAAATCTGTATTTTAAATAAGCAGCCCAAGTGATTCCAATAACATGCTTTGGAGGAATTCCCTGGCAGTCCAGTGGTTAGGACTCAGTGCTTTCACTGCCATAGGCTGGGTTAGATAATTGGTCAGGGAACCAAAATCCCACAAGCCATGTGGCACAGCCAAAAAATAAATAAATAAAGTGCTTTGGTCACTCCTTGAGAAATTTGTACTGTTCAATGGTTAGCCATCTGAAAAGATGTCCTCTTTAACAAAACACACAACTTAAAATGGGATGAGTGTAAAATGGTGAAGGAGAAAAAGGAGACACCTTAGCCAGGATTAATAAGCAGAGTTGATGTAACTTATTATCATGGACAACTTTGCTCCCCAGGGGGCTTGGCAATGACTAGAGACAATTTCCCTTGTCATGACTGGTGAGATGCTGCTTTGCCAGGGATGCTGCCAAACATTCTGCAATGCACTGAACACTCCCCTCCCTCCAGCAACAAAAAACTATCCAGCCAAAATGTCAACAGAGCCAAAGTCAAAAACCCTGGTCTAAAGTCAAGATCACATGCAGTTAAATATGATTACCATGCAACATACCCCAAAATTGTCACATGACATGGGCCAGAACTTGCTGACCAAGACTTGGGACTAACTTGAGACACAATTTCAATGCCTTGCTATCTCAGCACTTTTAGAGCTAAGCCACATTGTGAGGCTACTTAGTGAATTATCAGAGCAAGCAACTAATTAATGAAGCTTGCTATTTGATGTAGAACCCATGTGGTTTTCTTAAGAAATAATGTGACATCACAACAATGCCTGGATGCATAATAGGCCCACTGACTCTAGTCAGAAGCATTTCACATGTGTTTCAGAATCAATATGAAAAAGAAATTCCAAGGAAAGTACATTTTTTGCTGCAAGCTTTTAGTCACTAGTGGGATCTGAAGGTCCTTTTTAGCATCTACCCTCTACTCCTGCTGATGAAAAGTGGAGGAGCTGAGGTCTACTACTTGTGACACAAAGAGAGAGTTAGAGCCAGAAACTGGAAATGTGTATAAAATTAAAGCACAGAACCAACCAGCAAGCTGAGTTAGTGAAAAGGATCAAGTATGAGAAATTATGGTCTTTTGTGCTACCTTGGTGCTAAGACAGACTTGCTGATGAGTAGAAGCATGACATTTCAACTTGCTTGTTAGCTACCCTTTGGAAGGCCTGAGATGCTGTTCTTCTGATGACCTTGAAAATAGTGTTTCCTATCGCAGCCAAACAAAACATGATGGCAAGTTCAATCTACTAAAAGCATCATTTCTTCAAAGTCTTTGCTGACCAAAAACTAAATATAAAAACAAATAAATTTAAATTTAAAAAATTAGGACCTGTGTCCCAAAGATTTCTTTATCTTAAAATTTAAAGGGCTTCCCAGGTGGCGCAGTGGTTGAGATTCTGCCTGCCGATGCGGGGAACGCAGGTTCGTGCCCCAGTCCAGGAGGATCCCACGTGCCGCGGAGCGGCTGGGCCCGTGAGCCATGGTCGCTGAGCCTGTGCATCCAGAGCCTGTGCTCCACAACGGGAGAGGCCACAACAGTGAGAGGCCCACGTACCGCAAAAAAAAAAAAAAATTAAGACTGTTCATTAGGAAAGTGTTGAAAATTCTGTCATTGCAACCAAGTGCGTAGGACATAGAAGCGTCAAAATGGAAATAATGAGGCATAAAGCAGATTATTAAAAGGGAGGATGATTGGAAAGGGAAGAAAATGGACCAGAACACTGCAATGCAAATATCATTGTCAAAGATAATGTCAGGAGCCTCAGAGGCAAGTCAAGGAATTGAAAAGGAATTGGTGTCTGAGGAATAATGGTATTTTTAGAGACAACCATAATCAACATACTCAGGAGTCATAGAATATTCTAAGTGGTCTCTGCCTGGCAGGCCTTAGAAGCAAGAAATATTTCCATTTATCTAATAGAAAGCTCTCCTGCTATAATTTTAAGTGTTTTTTTTTCTATTCTCAATAGAAATGAAAAAACATGAACTAGTTTTTCTGTAAATAGCAATAAAAAATTGAACAAAAGTATAGGAAAATAATTTTTTATACTTTCCTTTTTTGCTGAAAATGTTAACACCATTTCATCAACACTTTAAACATCAACAATGAGATATGTCTCCTTCTCTACTTATTTTGGGATAAGAATCAACAGGACTTGGGCCAGTACTCAAATTGTATGTGCACACAAATCACCTGAGGATCTTGTCAATGTGCAGAGTATAATTTGGAAGAGGAAGGCCTGAGATTGTGCAATTTGAACAAGCTCCCAGGTGATGCCCATATTTCTTGTCTGCAGACCATATTTTAAGTAACAAGGGAGTAGGCTTTTTCCTCTATGGCTTTAAATAATTATATTAATTCAACAAATAGTTATCAAGTGTCTGAGATACAGCACTGGTGATGGAACATTGAATAAAGCATGGTGCTTGTCCTCAAAAACCTTACAGCATATAGGCTACAGTGAGGGAATCAGACCTGCCAATTAATGATGGTGAGAAAGATAAACAGCAGCCCTGAGAACACAAATGGTAAACCAGAGTGTTCCCTGATTCCCACGCACAGAATCTTCAGAACATCAAATCAGACAAGGTCACTCTGTGACAATGATGGAGAGAGACAAAAACAAGGCCACTCTGTAGCCATACCAGAGAACAGATGAAAACAAGAACACTGTACAAACCACAAAAATGACTAAACCTCACCTTCAGTGCCTACTGCTTTTTTACCAATGACAACTTTAATTTTGTTCCACTTCCTCAGTAAAAGTTGTTAAAATACCCAATCATAGAAATTAGGTCTGATGTTACCTCTGGGAAGTGGACTAATGGTCCCCCAAAGACGTCGCCATCCTAATTCCAGAGCCTGTTAATATGTTATATTACATGGCAAAAGGGCTTTGAGGTTGCTAATCCACAAGCCTAGAGGTAGAGAGATTATTCTGGATTATTGGGGTAGGCCCAATGTAATCAAAAGGATCCTTAAAGTGAAAGAGGAAGGTAGGAGGGTCAGAGTCAGATCAGGGAGAGAGATTTGAAGATGCTATGCTACTCTCTTTGAAGGTGAAGGAAGGAGACACAAACCAACGAAGTGGGGCAGCATCTTGAACCTGGAAAAGGCAAGGAAGTGAAATTGTCCACAATGAATACAGCGCTACCAATACCTTGACTTTTGAGCTTCTTACCTCCAAAATTGTAAGAGTAAATTTGTGTTGTTTTAAACCACTAACTTTGTGGAAAGTTTTTACAGATGGTATCCAATCCAGAAGAGACCACTGCCTCCTTTAATCCTCTCCAAAGTCAACTCCTTCAAGCCCAAATCCTAGAACAAGCCCCTCCTAACCCTCTTATTGAGACATCCTAGAGTTTCTCATGTTGCATGATCTCCATCATCACAGTAAGTAATAAGCCCAACTTTGTTTGACTACGATGTGTTCCAGGTGGTCTTGGTTGGTGGGCAGAGAGTAGTGTGAGCACTGCCATATTAAACAGAGGTGAAGCTTTTCAGTTGGAACAAGGGAGGACCCCTGGGGTAGAGGAAGGCCTTCTGAAAGCTCCATAGGAGTTCACTGGATGAAGAAGAGGTTAGAAGACAGCAAAGAACCATTGCAGGAGAAAGGGAAGCATGTTATAACGAAGTAGGAAATGAGACTAGAGAAATCGGTGTTCTTATGAGCCACTAATTGATCTTTATCCTGAAACTGATCTTTATCCTGAAATCAGTAAGTAACCACAAAATAACCAGAGTTTGTGAAAGAAAGTCATGTTATTAGATTGGCATTTTGAGAGATGATTTCATCTGTGGTATGGAAGATGGTTTGGAGATTGCCTGGCAGACCAGATAGGCAGCAGGTGTATTAATCCAGGCAAGAAACAATAATGGTATGAATGGAGGCAGAAATTAGGAGTGAAGATCTGCCACCATTTTGTAGAGATAGTGAGATGGGAAAACCTAAGGACTTGGTACCAAAGTAAAGAATGAAGCCTAATAATTATTAAGATTATTTGGCAAGCTTATGAAATACTGGAGGGCCTTCATAACCTCATTTAGGGTCAAATCAGTAAGCACATAATGAATGTTTTGCCTCTGTTATCAGTGGTAGGATAATGAGCTTGGAAGGAATCAGAAGACCTCAGCTTGATACCCTGGCTCAAGGCTCAGCTTTCCCAGTTGGTAAATATTTACTCACTTGGGAAAATTACTTAATTTCCATCAAATTACTAATGATACCTATTTCCCAAGACAATTGTCAGAATTAAATAAAATTCTATGGATGTATTCTGTAAACTGTTAATCAATATGTACATTTAGGTACAGTTATTTATGGCATAAGAAGTGCATTAGGGACTTCACTGGCAGTCCAGTGGTTGGGACTTCGCCTTCCAGTGCAGGGGGTGTGGATTCAATCCCCTTGGCTAGCTATAGCTTGACATTTTCTTAACAAACGAGTGATGCAGCCTCAAACAAATTAAACTTTTCAACACTGGTTTCCTCTTCAGTAATATAGTAGATAATGAAATCTGCCTCAAAAAACCTGTTACTGTTTTATTAAAATTATCTATTTTTGTATCTGTTACATAATTACTACAGGAGAAAAAGAGATAAGTTTTTGTTGTACTTAATCCCTTCTTGTCCCTCAAGGTATTTATGTTAGGTTCAAGATGACACGTGGACCAACCATACAGATTTTTTTCCTTCCCCTTCCCTAGAACCCATTAAATTATAGCAAAGGCTGGAAGCCAACAATGACAGAGAGAATTGTAGGGACAACATCAGTTGAGGGGAGATTAACTAAAGGTCTGGATGATGGAAAGGAGATGAAGGGAAAACAGAAAGAAGGAGAAACTATGAGAGGAGGGGACTACAAGCAACAGTAAGCTGATCTTCCCTTCAAATTCCCAGGGAGGACTGGGCCTCAGAACACTAAGAAAAATACCAGGATTGGGGCTGAAACAGAGATAATGTGGTTAAATGAAAATCTCATTGAAGAACAGGGTGGGGTACTAGGGCAACTTGTGTTGTCACTTGAACTTTAGAGCAAAACTTTAGATCTTTACACACTGGCATTTGAGGACCTCATCCAGCCTAAAGGTCAGCCACCCCTCTCTTACCCTAAAGTGAATTCTGCCTGTCAGTGAACTTTTCCCCCATACCCAGAGATCCAGTGCAGCTCGTCAGTGTGTCATTATTAAATCTGAAAGAATGACTGACAATCATAGCAATGACTGTTATAACATATGAGAGGATAGAAATTAGCATATGTAGCAATGATACCATAGCAATAAGTACACTTAACACCTATATCATAGTTTCTAAATACCGGTCTTCACCTAAGGGATCTAGTGCTTCCATGACTGAAGGAGAAAAGTTCAAGATAATCCTGGAATATCTTGTTGAGCCAGAAAGGAAGACATTGATCAAACCACACTGGGAGCCATTTCTGAAGGACAAAGGAGCCAGCATGAAGATGTCCCCACTCTCCAAATCTGGGAAAATTTGAGCATCAAAATTAATAATAATGATATGGATGGTAACACATTGAGTAAAATAAGAATCCTGAAGCCCATATTGATATAGATATTGATACTAATAAATAAGCACACAAAAAATAAGTGGGGAGAAGAGAAATATCTTACATAGAATGCCAAATAATAAATATAGAAGGAATTAGAAAATTGTGAATAGATCCTTAAATAGTGGGTGAAAGCTTGATAAGGAATAGAATAAATATTTACATAGTGTCAAAGTATCGACACAAATTAATTATTAATTACAAAGGGAGAAATAGCAAATGTGCAGTGAAGAAACGTGAAGGACACTACTTTCATCAAGTGATCAAGGTAACCACCAACAAATTTACATGAACCAACATAAAGTGTCTCTTGATACAATGCAATGAAAAGGATACAGCATCACTTCTATGGCATTTCTACCAAAAAATGCTAAACATGAATCTAATCATGAGGAAAGTTGGATAAACCCAAATCAAGCTATATATATATATATATATATATATATATATATATATATATATATATATATATATATATATCTTATAGGCTGTCTCATATTTTGGGTCCTTGGAAGGAAATGAGTGGATAATCATTTATAACACCTTAATTGGCATAAAATAGGAGACTATTAAATTTCCCGTAAATATTGAATAAAGTATATTTAACTCTTAAGGGCCAGAATTGTGTTTTATTTATCTCTCTGTCCCCAAATTTTAGGACAATGCTTAGTGTTGTAGCTACTTGGTGAGTGTCTTTTGAATGAGTATCTCTTGAAGATAATCAGTGTCTCAGGCCAGAGACTGCTGCAGGTTTTTACAGCACCTCAAGTTTTAACACAGTGACCAGAGCCCAATAACTTCATACATAAATGAAGTTTATATTGGACTCTACAATATTTTGCACCCATAAAGCAGAGATTCAACAAATCAATGAATAGTTATTGAGCATCTTCTCTGACACAGACGGGGTGCAATAAATACTTGATACATGAATGCATGAGCTTTCATTCAAACAGAGCAGAGGTTTCTCAGGAAAGAAGATAAGAAGCATTTTCTAAGTGCGGACCACATATCATTTCAAGTGCTTCTGATGGCAACTATCATTCCAAAGAACAAATGCTTCATTTTAAATACAGCTATATATATAATCAGAGGTGAAGAAGGTAGGAAAAATAAAACCCATCAATCAAAAAGGGAAAAACATACTATGTGATTTTAGCTGTCAGCTTCCCTTTACTGACCAAATCTTAGAATGTCTTAAAAACAGAGTGCCATAACTCAGTCCATTTAGTGAACTTTTTCCAACAGTTTATGGGGTTCAAATCTCTCTAGGACTGAGTTCTATAAACAGCAGGAAAAGGGGATAAAACAAAATGGAATTGTGTCACTAATGAAAGGAGGAAAGAAATGTTTTTTAACATTCAACAACTAAGAAATATTCCTGTTTATAATCAGCATAGAGAAACACTAACAACTGCGGTATACAGACTATACAGTTGACTCTTGAACAGAGTGGGTTTGAACTTCAAAGGTTCACTTATATGTGGATATTTTTAATAGTAAATACTATAGTACTACACAATCCACAGTTGGTTGAATCCACAGAGTCAGAGAGAACCTCAGCTACAGAGGGCTGAACATAAACTATACATGGATTAACCCCCGCATTGTTCAAGGGTCATCTGTATTTGGATTAAATTTAGGACTTTTTTAGGGAATTTTTAAAAATTGAAATCTCAACATAAAGGAACAAAATTATTAGGCATCACCCTATCTTGCTGTACAGTCTGAAATCAGAATAAGATTTGATTGAAGTTCACCATTACAGGTTGAAAGTGGTTGATGAGTACAAAAAACAAAACAAACAAACAAAAAATCATCATAAAATAAACAACCAGAACAAAAATATTTGTGCTAAATGAATTTGATTTATTGAGATGAACAGCAAAACCCCTTCCTACTCACAACTAATCGTAATGCATTGATGTTGATGTAGAAATTAATGATACATGGGCAGAGCAACCATAAGAGACAAACTGCCTGCTACACTAGTAAAAATTCAGGTATATTGGAAAAATATATCTTGCTTTAGCTGTAGATGAGTACCAGTTCAGCATTTTATGCCTGGGTGACTTGTTCAGCATCATCAAAGACCAGGATTTCACCAAGAAGTCAGCGAGAAGATGGAAGATGTATCTCTCAAGCATATCTGGAAGCAGGAAGACAGACTTTGTTTTCCAGGTTTTTCTGTGCACAGAGTAATGATCGAAGAGTCCTGTAGTCATCTGCAGCCATGGTCCATCAGTAAGTGCTGTAGCCAAAGCCAGAGCCAGAGCCCCATGGCCGGCAAAAGCTGCCACCATAACCATAGCCTAAGTTGCTAATGTTGCTACCACCAAAGCAGTAGCCCAGGGAGCTGTAGCCATTTCATCCATAACCGTAGTTCATGGGAGAGCCCAGGGGCATGACGCAGTTCAGGAGTGTGGCTCTGAAGGTCCTGTGGAAATCAGTTGCCTAGCAAGGATTACCTGGGAAGTAGCTTCCACAGCAGAAGTAATGAGTCATGGTGGCAGGAGTTGAGAAGGATTTGGATAGATTGCAAAGAGCAAGTTACCCAAGAATGAATGAAGTTCTTGTCCTGCACAGGGCCTTTTATACCTCAAGCTGGTGGGCATGACATGCTTGCCTAGACATCTTATGATAAATTTGCATAGATAATTCTATTATTGTTAATAAAATGCATATAAAGGAACCCACAGACTCACTGCCCACATTTTTGTTGGCTTTTCTATCTGCAAAGGAATGTGTCATATCTTCAAAGCCAGCGGCCATCCTTGACACACAATTGAATTCTTTTCATCGGTGTTCCATGGTTTAACCCATGTTCTGATTGCATCATGTGAGACTCTTTAAATCCTCTGATTATAAACTCCTCCCAATTGATATAGCTAAACTAAAAAAAGCTTTGGCAACCATGTAAACACTTCTACAGCTTCTTGAAATTCTCTCCATATGTCATTCAAAAGCATTGGTATACCAACTGTTTAATGGTTATGGAGGTTTTTTTGGAGTAAAGAACAATATTTGGAACTAGAGATGGTAGTTGCAAAACATTGTGATGTACTAAATACCACTGAATTGTTCACTTTAAAACTGGCTCATTTTATGTTATGTGAATTTCATCTCAATTATTTTTAATTTTTAAAGCATTGCTACAGAAATCCAGAAGAGCAAGTCTTTTTTACAGAGGCTGTAAGAACACTAAATAATAGGATAGCTACGGATAACGTAGTAGTAATTTTCATGTATTTCATTTATGAGCATTATCCTTGTTCACATGTCTTTTTTTTCCATGGAGAACATACAATCTTTGGTTGTAAGTCATCTTGAACATTGCCAAGCTGTCTTGTTGTGGAGTTGCCACACTGGGGTTGAGTGGAATGGTGCCCAATTTAAAGTCATGTTATACCATGCTTGGTTCTTATTGACTCCTAGTAAAACAAGCTTGGTTACCATGATCCATTATGAAATACCAGTTATATTTAAAAGTGCAGCACTTACTTCTGCTCCCATTTTGCAGAAGTATGTCCACTTTTCATGACAAAAGTAAACCAGAAAGAATTTGAGCTCAGCAAAGCTAAGTCTATTCCAATTCAAATGTTTAGGAAAGAATCATTTTTATACAGTCTAGTTTCTCTGAAAATAGATAAAGAAAACTTCCTGGATACCAACTCCTTTGTATATTCCCCCCTTAATGGATAACCATAGAGCCCAAAGGGCAAAATATTCCAGACATTTCTCTGTTAAAATTCCTCCTCCCTGAGGTTCTCTGACACAAGAACTTCCTACAGGTCATATTATTTAAGTTTGGACATGCTTTTTTTTTAATTCTAAAAACTGATTACGTTATGAGAGTTTATAGTTAGAGAGAATCAAAAAGATAAGGTCTATTTTCAAATTCAATTTTTAACAAAAGGAATGAATTAAAATAAGAGGCTGTATCCTCAAGAGTCCAAATTATATAAATTCTACATAAGCTAATCCAGAAAACTCAAAAATATGTGTAGGAGTCAGAGAGGGCAGAGGTGACTGCTCTCATTTAATTGTGACTGTTCAGTGGTTACTTGAAAATTTTTACTGCTGATTCTACCATGCAATGACTTCTGAACCTGTAATTTAGATCTACTGCCACCAGGTGGCAGTGGTATTTATTTCAGTTAGTCTGAACTACAGGACTGGAATTGGAGGGTTATCAAATGTAAACAGGCAGAAGAACGCCCTAAATAACTTGTTTGAAATTCAAATTTCCAGAGCTATCCTCTCCCTCTACCACCATGAGATCCTGGAAATCTGTATTTCTAATGAGTATCTCAGGTGATTCTGATGAATAAATCATCCTGATAAATTCTGGGCCAGTCTTTCATGAGATTTCAAGGACTCTGTCTTTGCTTGGCTGTGTGAAATTGCCCTGAGCTGCTTATTTCTCTTTGACAGGCATGCTCAGTGTCAGTCACAGGTGACCTATTCTCTGGGTGATAGAGATAATTAAAGAAAAAAACCTTAGTTTGTCTTTTCCATTCCCTTATGCTCTGTTTCTTTTCTCAGGTCACACCTGAATAGAAAGGGAAGTAACTACAGTGTGTCCAGGCATATTTTACCAGGAGGTAAAACCCACCTGAGCTGGCCTATGAATCACTTACCCCCAATTAAAAAAAAAAAACTATTTTGCTTGTTTTTTATTTTCCTATATCCTCTTAGACTTTCCCAGAGAAACTCCTTAGCCAAGTATTTGATTCCATATTTTTTATTTTAAATATTAGTAATAATAAATATACATGAAGGGCTCACTCTGTGCTAGGTTCTGTTCTAAACACTTTATGTATAATACTTGTTTATATATCTTACCATATACATTGTGTATATATGTATATTTTTATATATATATATTTATACATATATATATATATTAAGAGGACTTACTATGCACATTTTTGTTTTTTTGGTTGCACCACACAGCATGCAGAGTCTTAGTTCCCCAAAACAGGGATCGAACATGCACCCCCTGCAGTGGAAGTGTGGAGTCTTAACCACTGGACCACCAGGGAAGCCCTGCTATGCACTTCTCTAAGCACTTAACAAATGTTAATTCATTTAATGTTTGCAATGATCTTATACTATGGGTATTACAATTTTTCTAATAAGAAAACTGAGGCCAGAAAGTTTAAGTCACACAGTTAATAATCAGCAGAATCAAACTCCAAATCTAACCCATATAGCTCCAAAGCCATGTTCTTCCCAGTTTTTCTCTACTGCCTTTGATGTTAGTGATACTTTAAAGGGTTTCAGCTTATAAAGTGCCTCAGATCACTTTATGTTCTTGAACAGATCAAGGAAAGGCTAGTTTTTTCTGCCGTGACAAACAACCCAAAGTCTAGATGCTTGGAAGAATCAGAGGTTTATTTCCTGCTCACACTACACATCCCCTCAGGTTGGTGGGTGTCTTAGATGGATGACATTCTCATTCAAAGGCTTAAGCTGACAGTTGTCATCTAAAATATTACTAATAGGGGAAGGGCATGTGGCAAATCATACACTAGCTTCCAAAAACTTCCACCCAATGTTGTGCATCACTGCCACACTCTTCCCACTGCACAGCCCTACCTAACTTCACTGGCCATACCAGCAATGCTGTGTGCCCAGAGGAGGAAGTCCACGATGTTGCCCAGCAGCATTAATGACTCCCATGGAGACTTTATACTCATTACACAGACTACAATAATTTCTAAAACATAGTTTAGCAATGTTTCTAAACACACTTTCCAAAATTTAGATAATTAGATAAAAACAAATAAAAAGGGTTTTTTAAGACTTTACATAATATAATTTAAAATAGTTCTGATATTTTATGTTGTAAAACATATTTTTCTATGCAGTTCATTCACTATCAATCTGTACACGTTTATGGATTACTTGATAGTTTTCATTTTTTTCTTTCTCTTCTTTCCTCCACATCTGCCTAGTCACTATGTAATCTAATTGAGGGAAATGTTGCCATAAAAATTAGTTTTACACGGAATGGGAGAAAATATTTGCAAACTATGCAACTGACAAGGGGTTAATATCCAAAATGTGTAAATAGTTCATACAACTCAATATCAAAAAAGTAAACTACCCAATCAAAAAAATGGGCAGAAGACCTAAATAGACATTGCTCCAGTGAAGACATACAGATAGCCAACAGGCACATGAAAAGATGCTCAACATACCTGAGTATTTAATGGGTATCTTTATCAGACAATAATTAGGCTCTACAGTACAGCCCTTCAGCTCCTACAAGAATCATCTTTGTTTAGGCTCTAACCAGTGTCAAGTAGATATAAAATGATGGTGCTTGCCCATTCCCTCACAAGATATCTCTTACCTCACACCCAAAGGTTTCACCTCTAACATCTAAAAAAGACATTGACAAGCCTATGTGGTACCCATGTATGTATAGTCTGGAAGTGTGGGGAGTTAATGCTCTAAGGGGTGAACCTTTGTACAAGAGAGATGGGAGTCAATGGACTGTCCTGGATAGTTAGGCAATTTCTTGGGAAATGGTCCTATAGAATCAAGCACTTAGTTGTATTTAGCTGTAGTCAACTTAATAAAGCATCTTAATCTGAGGTGTCCACCCTTCCCTGTTTCACTTCCCTGCTCCCTAAGAAAGAAAATATACATCAGCCCTTCACCAGAAACTTTGATTTCTGAAGAAATTAGACCAAAACAACACCTCAAAAAAATTCCTTTAAATATAGCTTTGCTGAGATGCAACTCATATATGATAAATTTCACTCTTTTAAAGTGCACAGTTCAGTGATTTTTATAGCCTCAGAGCTGTACAACCATCACCACTATTCAATTTCAGAACAATTTCATCATCTCCAAAAGAAACTACAGGGACTTCCCTGGTGGCACAGTGATTGAGAGTCCGCCTGTCGATGCAGGGGACACAGCTTCGTGTCCCGGTCCGGGAAGATCCCACATGCTGCGGAGCAGCTGCTCCCGTGAGCCATGGCCGCTGAGCCTGTGCGTCCGGAGCCTGTGCTTCGCAACGGGAGAGGCCACAACAGTGAGAGGCCCGCGTACCGCAAAAAAAAAAAAAAAAAAAGAAAGTACATCATTAAAGTCTCTCCCCATTCACAACCACCAATCTAAGTTCTGTCTCTATGATTTTGCCTCTTTTGGACATTTCACATACATTTAATCCTACTACATGCAGCCTTTTGTGTCTGGCTTCTTTCTCTTAGTATAATGTCTTTAAGGTTCATCCATGTTGTAGCATGAATCAGTATTCATGCTGAATCATAAATCATTCTTTTTTATTGCCAAATAGCATTTCATTTTATGGATACACCATAGTTTTTTTAATCCATTCATCAATAGATGGACTTCTGGGTGTTTCCAATATTTGGCTATTATGATTAATGCTGCCATGAACATTTGTGTAAAAATGATTTTTAATATGTCAAAACTTGAGCTCCTAATTTTCTCCCACATACCTATTCCTCCCCTAGCCTTTCCCATCTTAGTAAATAACACTGCTATATAATTGCCCAAAACAAAAACTTAATTCTTTTTTTCATATAATTCCTTTATCCAATCTGTCACCAGGTCCAATCAGCATTGCCTCCAAAATACATCTCAAATCCACATACGTTTTTCCATTCTCATTGCTGTGATATAGTCAAACCACCACCATCTCTACCTAGGACTACTGTAATAGTATCCTCTCTGGTTTCCCTTTTCCCTCTTTTAGTCTCCCTTCACATCAGCTAAGTTAATATGAACTTTTCAAAATAAAGTGTGCTATACCCTACTTAGAAAGTCTTCAGTGACTTCCTGTTGTTCTTAGAAAAATAAAATTTCAAACTTCTGACATGGCCTGGTTCCTGTCTAACCTTCCAATCTCACTTCATCCTACTCTTCCTCTCTTCCTATGATCCAGCCACAATGGTCACCCCCTCACTGTCTGTCACCCCTGGCACCTTGTCTGTCTTATTTGTGCCTAACTAATACATAGTTGAAATTCAATAAATACCTCTTAACCTTAACTATTTCATAGTTAAGGTTAATAGTTGTTGGAGTGTGTGATGAAAGATGAGTATGATTTGGACAGGTGAAGATAAAAAGATATTCAGGATGAAGGAACACCATGAGCAAGGAAAGAGCAGAGTTGTCTGTGTTGGTTTAGGGATTGGTGAGCTGATCCATTTAGATGGAGGAATGTACATATGGAGGGAAGTTAAGTTGAAATTTCCAGCAAATCAGTGCCATAGTTAGAGAAAGGATGGTCTTACATGCAGGGCAGGTGTGGGAAGAGATAAAGAGCTGCTACCAAAGGATTTAATGAGGAAATGATGTGATTAGAACTGGCTTAGTTTGAATAATGGATTGTAGGAGAGAGCTATGGAGAGACACCTATTAATATTCTATTAGAATTGTCAATTCGAAAAAATAATCAAGCATCTGAGTGAAGCTTGGCAATAAAAATGGTAATAAGAAGACAGATTTGAGTGACATTATGGAGGGAAATTGTATGGGACTTATTTAGCAATGAATAAGATGTCATCTATGAAGGAAAGAAAGGAACCCAAAAAATCACCTCTGGTACCCGGGTAAAAGGTGCTTCTAGTAATGGCAATAGAGACATGAGGAGAAGGATTTTAATTTTAAAGGGGTCACTTGTGCCAAAGAGATTATAAACATTTGGAAATAAAGAAAAACAGCTTAGAAGAAAAAAAGCTAAATACAATGATCAGGCTTTCATCTTTCTTAAAGTAATACTTTAAGCAATGTTGGTAAATAAGATCCACTGGGTAGAAGAAAAAGACTGAGAACAGAACACTGGAGACACTGGGATTTTTAGGGGGATAAGGAACAACAGCAGTCAGAGGTGTCAGTAAATGAGGGTCAGAGTATAGTGGGGAAGTCAGAATTGCACCGATGATTCTTAAAAATGAATAAACATAGACTATCCTTTACAGATGATGATTAAGGAAGGAAAGAAAAATGACGAGAAAAGAGCTCGAAGGCTAGAAGGATCAAGCATTAGTTTCCGCTATGGGTGATATATATGTTATATATGTGTTTCATATATGTAATATGTTTTATATGTGATAGATATGTATACACACACACATATACACACACACACACACACACACACACACACATAAACTCACAAATATCACATACAGTTTGAGTAGCTCCATTGGTGCAATTCTTAATCACTTGCAGTGAAGATTCTCCCCTTTCTTTCACTGAAATTTTCCTCAATGTTAAAGCTAGAGGAAACATTGGTCCAGCTCTCTCTTCATTTTATATATGAGGAAAGTGAGATTCAGGGAAGAAAGTGAAATATCCCATGTCACACTATCAGTGTTGATTTGAGCCTAAAATCAAGGGTTTTTAAAAATTTTTTTATTTCTTTTATTGAAGTATAGTTGATTTACAATGTCATGCCAATCTCTGCTGTACAGCAAAGTGACTCATTTATACACACAAAATCAAGAAGTTTTGAGTCCTTGTCTATTACAGACTTGAATCCAACCAGTTTCTCAGGGGAAAAAAACTGATTCCTTTTTTGCACCTTACCTCCTCTGGTGGGCAAACCTAAGCTGGCTCCCATGACTCCTGCCTCTTGGTATTCACACCCTTGAGAAATACTTCTGAGTGTGCAGGACCTGTGACTTGCTTATAATGAATTGAACATGACTAGAGTGACAGCATGTCACTTCTGTAATTATATTACACAGCATTGTAACATCTGTCTTGCTGAGAGGCTCTCTCCCTTGCTGGTTTTGATAAAACAAGTACCACGTTTCAGAGACCCACATGGCAGGGAACTCCAGCCAGCAGCCAACCAAAGAAACTGAGGCCCTCAGTCCAATAAGCTACAAGAATTGAATTCCACCAACAATGATGTGAACTTGGAAGTGGATCCTTCTCCATTCGAGCCTTGAGATGAAGCTGCAGCCCCAGCAGGCACTCTGGTTGCAGCTTTCAAATGAGACACTAAGACACAGAACCCAGCAAAACTGTGCCCAGAATCCTGACCCACAGAAACTGGGATAATATAAGTGTGCTGTTTTAAACCACTAAGTCTGTGGTGATATTGTTATGCAGCAAGAGAAAACTAGTACAACCCACACACAAATGCACACACACACACTCACACAAGCACAGACACAATTTGTCACTCATCCAAAAGGCTCCAAAATGTATCTCAAATCCTCTCATATTTCTCCATCACCAATGTCACCAGCCACCAAAAGCCATTATCTCTTTGCTCTGTACTCACTGCTTCAAATTTGAGGTGAATTAGTCTTCTGCCCCCTGCATGGCACAAGGAAGAAGGGGTATATACCAGCTGATACAGTTGCTCCTAAATAACTGCCCTCTTCACCATTGCACCAGGCTATCAAAATTGCTCCCACCACCGGGGCTTCCCTGGTGGTGCACTGGTTGAGAATCTGCCTGCCAATGCAGGGGACACGGGTTCGAGCCCTGGTCTGGGAATATCCCACATGCCGCGGAGCAACTGGGCCCGTGAGCCAAAATTACTGAGCCTGCGTGTCTGGAGCCTGTGCTCTGCAACAAGAGACGCCGCGATAGTGAGAGGCCGGCGCACCGCGATGAAGAGTGGACCCCGCTCGCCGCAACTGGAGAAAGCCCTCGCACAGAAACGAAGACCCAAAACAGCAAAAATAAAATAATTAATTAATTAAAAAATAATTGCTTCCACCTGTTTCAACAGTCCTGCATATGACCAATCCTCTCTGCTTTCCATCTTTAAGAGATGCCTTATTTCTGCTCTCATCTGATAGTAATCTTTTTATTTTTCCAGGATTGTTATGATTTGTTCTTTTTGTAAAAAAGAGATTATCCTTTCTATCATTTCTAGGGATATGGAGAAAGAGTAGGAGGTAGGTGCCTGTGTTTAGTCTGTCATTTTGATACAATACCCTTTCCAGAGTAATTTTCGCTATATTATGCTGCTTCCCCCCAAATCCATTTATAGACATTTTTCCTGGAACTAAATTCTGGCAGGGACTTTTTATAATGGCTCTTGTAAGTACTATGCAGCCACTGCAAATTATATTTATGAAGAATATTTGATGGCATTGCCAAATTCTCACACTATAATGTAAGTAATAAGTCGGGATAAAAACTGTATGAATCTTCATCCCCCCGAGGTGAAATTTTAAGCCATACTATTGAATGATATTCACAAGAAAAATAGAAAAGGGGGCTGGAAATGGACCTTGGGAAAGCCCCAAGAGGCAGAGAAGTAGAAAGAGAGAAAGTCACAGATATATATATATATATATATATATATATATATAGAGAGAGAGAGAGAGAGAGAGAGAGAGAGAGAGAGAGAGAGAGAGAGAGAGAGAGAGAGGCACTAAATAAGACTATGGAAGTCCTGGAAGGCTTCCTGGGATAGGACACAAGCTGATTCTTAAAGGTGAGTAGAAGGGAACCAAGACAAGTGAGCAAAGGAATAACAGGATCAAAGGGTCAATGGAGGGAAAGGAAGGGGATCAGAAAAGCATTGTAAATTTTAGACTTTGAGACATATCCTTTCACAGAGCCTGGCACACAAAAGTGTGCATTTTTTAATAATGAGCATTTTTAAAATATATTAATTAACTGGTGCTGACTGATTAATAAAGTAAAAAAATGTTCTGAATGAAATCAATATTGTAGCCTTTTTATGGTGCCAAACAGGCAATGTCAACCTTGAACAGTCTTGGGAGCCATGTCCTAAAACTTGCTGCCCTCTGCAGACTGTCATCATCACCGGCACTCCTCAGAGGAGCCGGGCCTTGGGCGGCCTCCAGTTCCTCCCTCACATGCGTGAGTCATCTCACTTTGAATCACCCCTGCTCATTTTGTTCCAGTATCTTCACAGGGATAATACAGACTGGGGCCAACAGAGAGGGACCAGGAAATATTAACTCCCAAAAAGCAACCCATCGATTCTTACTAAATACCTTTAATCTAACTTAGCTGTGTTTCTGAGTTACTAGTCTACCTTTCAGAGCACCAGATTGACCTAGAACAATTGTCCTAGAACAATTATTCTTACGTGGCCTTTGGCTATTTTCCTCCTGAATTTTTCCATTCTTCAGTTTTATCAGCAAAGAACATAACACGGCTTTAGGTAAGAACAGAGATGGCTGTTGGCACAGTTAGTCCAAGAATATCTGTTTCCTTGGTCTCCCAAGCAGAGAAACAAACCAATTTAAAATAAATCATAAATAAATAATTAAAAAACATTATCAGGGCTCCTAAATGTCATAAAACGGTGGGCCTTAGATCACCTCGTAGTGATTGGTCTCATGATTCTATGCATTATTTTATATATGACTCAGTAGAACACTTCTTTGTCAGTGCACAAAAGTTGTATCAAAACATAAGAAGAATTTTTACTATACCGGACTTAAAATCCTCTATAAAATTGAAGTTTGAAAGTCAGAAAATTTGGAGATAAGTTCAAAACCAGCAGTGAACAAGGAAAGCTCTTATCTACAGTATCATGAAAAATATATTTTTTAAAGATTTTGTCTTATGATTCAAGAAAAACATCATCATTAAATGTATTTATTCAGACAGCCAACAAATATCTATTAAGTATATTTTATGTAGAAAGTATCGGAAAGTCACTGGAAAGTGACTTTCCTAGTCACTGTTGAAAATATAAACATTAAAAGATACAGTTACACATACCCTTTTAAAGATGTATTTTAAGTTTTGTACAACTTGTAGAGGAAATGTTGGTTTATCCTTTAAAAAGCTCTTAATCGTTTATCATTTGATGCCATTTGAGGAACTATAGGAGGAACTATAGTCTATGACTGAAATGGACAATCTGACTGGGACTGTAGTGAAAATAAAAACAACTCTACAATTAAAATCAGAGAGAGATCTCTATGCTGATTGGTTTGATTTTTTAAAAAAGAGGAAATAACTGATTTAGTTATGCTGATAGGGACTGTGGTAAAAACAAGAATCGTGTTAGAATAGATAAATTATGGAACTCATTGAATTTTTGTCAGAAGAATGAAGATAGTGTTAGTAATGGGCCATGATTTCTCACTCGATTGACTAGCCCTATTCTAAGAGAATGGGATCATGTAAAATAATAAATACTATTATAGAGATTAAAAAAGATACAGTCACAGACTTTCAGAAATGTGTTGGGGGAGTGGGAATAAAGGAGATGGGTATAAATTATGCTGATACCTAGGAATACCAAGAGCCATCAGAAAGTGAATTCACTAGTCTGGGTTGAGAGTGGGGTGGATGGGAGTCAGACTGGAGACCTGAGATTCATGAAAATAGTTGGGAGAAGCTGTGGGAAGTATGCCATGATAATAACCATGATAGAAATAAAAATTAAAATAAAATAAACTATCACTTCTAAAAGTAGAGAAGCACAAATAGCAAGTCCAGTCAGGAGCACTGAAGAACTTTATCTTTGAAATAACACAAATAGTTGGATTAATGAACCCACAGAGAAACAAAGGATTCATATTAAGCCTAGAGAACCAAGCTGCCTTCCCAGGTCTAACAGAGGACTGAGACATCTTCTCACCAATAAAACCATACTTATTTTTAACTAGTCCCAGGCAAGTTGCCCGAAGTTTTTTATATATAGGCTATTTTCATCTTTTCTTTTCTGAACACTCTCTTATGGCAGAGATAGAAAATAGAACTATTCCTACACAAAGAGTCTGAGCATTGGATTAATACTTTAAAACCCTTTGAGGCATCTTCTAAAAGCCTATGAAATTCAAACTATTCTCTTAAGCAAGGAAGTGATATATCACTTAATATCACTATTTCATTGGGTATGAAAAAAGAAGTAGAGAGCAGTTTTTTTAAAAAACACTAAAATTATGACTGCTAGTCATGATTAAGACCTGGATTTTGTGACCTCTAAAATTTATACTTTTGCTTGTGGACACAAATATCTTTCACCGCATTTGGACCATCGGTAAAGTTCCCATAGACCCAAGAAGGACTGTTCTGACAGACTGGATATTATTAATATTATAACTAGTACCAATAAGAATAACAGCAAAAATTATTATTTGTTTAATACTTAATATATCTGGCACTCTTCTAAGTATTTTACATGTATTATTTCTTGTAATCTTAACAAAATCCTAATGAGGGATCACCTTCTATTATTATTCCCACATTACAGTTGAGGATACAGAGGAAAAGAGAAGTGAAGTAATTTACCCAGGGTCACATGGCTCTTAAGTGTCAGAGCTGGAAGTTGAACCCAAGGGATATGAGTAAAATGATAAGAGTAAATGATAGAATAAGCAAGAGTCTAATAAAACAATATCTTAGGACAAAATCAAGGTTAAAGCTTGACTCAAGGCACACGAATCTGTATTTTGTATTATGATTTTATTGCACTTTTTAGCAGTAAATAGTGGTTCAGAAAGAAGGAGTAGACTATAAGGGTTGTTGCATTCCCTAAGGTTGGGTTCTAGTGCAAAGAAAGGAGTTAAGAATGGCAAGAGATGCTGAACTACCTCAGAAAAGCCAAATTAAATTGAGTAACAGTGGTATCTAGATAAAACTGAATTGATGGGCATGCACATAGGGAAGAGAATAGCCTTTCATTGTGCAACTTTCATAGCAGTGCTTGTTTTATTTTGTGATTTATTAATGATGTCACCATCAGAAAAGAAAAATGGCACAACTCCCTTAACGGGCAATGTGGCACTATCTAGCAAAATTTGACATGCATTTACTTTTTGACTCAGAGATCTCTTTTTAAGTTTCTATCTCAATGATTCAATGACAAAAATTAGAAATGACATATGCACAAGCTATTTGTTGCATCATTTTTTGTAAAGGTAAACATTTGAAAACAACCCACCAATAGTAGACTGGTTGAATAAACTATGCTACATCCATACAAGTTGGTAGTAAGCAACTCTAAAGTGAATGGGGGAAGATCTCTATGTACCCACAGGGAGTTAATTTAGAATTTCTAAGCAAAAATGGCACTGTGCAGAGTATTTGCATCATGCTACATAGGGGGTAAGAAATAGAGATATACAAGTATTTATCCATATTTGCTTACAATGTTTAAAAGAAAGAGTAGAAAAATGAATCAAAAACTTGTAAAAATAGTTACCAATAGAAGCAAGGAGAGCAGAATGAAGGGCACAGGATACACCTCATTTTATATTTTTGACTTTGAAATCATGCAACTATTTTAATAAATTTTAAAAATTAAACTGAAAGAAAAAAGGAATCTGACAATTGAAAGCAGTGTGAAGCAAATGAATCTAACCACATCTCATGTTGGTGGCATAACAACTCAAAGAATTATTTCAAGTGATTCTAACATACAGAATTTGGGCTATGCCTCCCTGGAGGTAAAACAATTCTAAAATGAAAATAAATATTTTTAAAACCTTAAGTGTGTTCAGTAATCTTATTGTTAGTAATAATATTTGTCTTGTTATTCTGAAACTAATACAAGTATCAGATAAAGTAAATAAAAAACAAAGATTTTCAGCTTAAGACGGGGACGGAAAGGCTTAAAGTCAAAGTAGTTAAGTAAAACTCTTTAAATCTGAATTAGAAATATCAGGAAAAAATTCATTACATAATTTTCTCCTTAAAAAATTATGAATTTCCTGGTTCTGTCTACTAAAATTGTCTACAATGGCAGCTCAGTAGCAATGAGGACAAATAGCATTCAGACTGTGTACTCTTAGCACCATTTTGGATCTAAAGGAAAGAACTCTTTAGGGAAATGACTGATTCTAAGTCTGGCAGGAAATGTACAAAGTAAACTTAGGACATCTATGTGACAGGGGAAGAAGACAGGAGATGAAGGGAAGGGAAGGAAGAGAAGGGGAGGAGAGGGCAGGAGAGGGAATAAAAAAAAGGAACAGCCTAAGTCTAACCAAGCCTCTAGATCAGGGTTTCTCAGCCTTGGTACTATTGACATTTGGGACCCAATCATTCTTTGGTTGGGGGCTGCCATATGCGTTGTACGATGTTTATTTAGCAACATCCAGGCCCCTACCTACTAGACTCCAGTAGCACAACCTTCTCCAAGTTGTGATGACCAAAACTCTCTCCAGAAAGGTCAAAATCATCCCAGTGTAAAACCACAACTTTAGATCTCCAGAAACAAGTTAAATGAAACACAGGGAAGCAATCAGCCAAATCCAGAATGAGTTAATCTCATTCCACTTCTCATCAACAATAGAGCTCTTTTGCCATCTGACTAGTTAGGGATCCAGAATCCCAGCTTGAGGATATGTTTCCTAGGACTATTTCCTGTCCCAAATATATTAGTGTTACTCCAGAAGCAGTAAATGAGATAAAGTTTGAGTACAAGTAGTTCATTTGGGAAGTGCAGATAATATTGATATGGAAGCAGGGAAGGGACACAGAGAAAAGAAGGAAGGCAAAAATTAAAACACTATTAAGGTGTCTGGGAGACAGTGCAAAACTGAAACCTAAGAATTAACTATCAGAAAGCTGAGAAAGCTGGGGTTGTTATGCACCAACTTCCTCACATCGCTGATTGTAGACTATGCCTGCCACGTTAGTTTCTTGACACTTCCAGGCTGCTCCATGCAAGAGTTCTCCACAGTTTCAGGGGAAAGCGCTCAGGCACAGAGATTACAGATACTGGTGGTTGGCAACATGCTGTAGAGAGATATGGAAACGTCTGGTATTTAAAGTAAAAGAGCACTTGAGATTCATTATAAAATACTTAAGCAAAAGAAAAAAGTGAATGAAGCTAGGCTAAACAATATAGGCAAGGATTGATCGTTGTTGAAGCTGTGATGGGAGCAAGAGTGTTTATATGATTTGTCTCTCTAGCCTTGTGTAAGTTGAAATATTTCATAATAAAACTTAATAAAAATAATAGCAGTACCTGTCATCATATTGTATTTATTATTACAAGAACCCATTGACTTCTGAGAGTTCCATCTCTTCTCTTTCATTTGCCTTAAGTATTGAGACTTTGCAAAAATCCATTAGCTTATTGACCTCACCATCAATAAAGTAACAGATGAAAATTACAAAATTCTATGCACAGGATTTGAATCTGATTTAAATAAATACTTTTATTCTGACTCAACTTAAATATGTAACTCCTATTAAAATATTTAGGCTAAGACAAATGTAGATGAAGAAAGTATACTCAAAAAAAAAAAAGAGAGAGAGAGAGAGAGATGCATTTATATTTACAACTTAAGTGAAGAAAGTAAGAAAACATTTCAGAAAGAAACTTAGGATAATTAGACACCAAAAGGAGAACTCTGTAATTCATTCAAAAAATTTAATATCCATAACTTCTCTTTGAAAGATTGAGACAAAATGGCAGTCCTATTACTGTAAGAGAGAACAGTTAAACCCATCTGCCAAAGAACAGGAACCCGTTCTGTGGGATATCTTGTACTGAGTGTGAGAAATTCAAATCAGAAGTTTACTGTTAAATGGAAGACTACATTTTCTTAAAATATATTCACTTCTAACAATGAACCCTTTTTAAGTTTAACAAATTCACTTTACAGTGGCTTTATTTCACAAATATATGAATAAAAGTTAGTCTAATGAACAGCCCCTAGAGTTATCATAGCCCCTGAGCTGCAGAAACCTGCCTTGCACCATAAAATTTTCACTACCCTAGTGAAAAGTTCAACAGGAACTTCTGTAGGCATAATCATGTGATGTGGTATGTTGTAACATTTAAATAAAGGGGAGAGATTTTTCATTTAATTTTCTAATATTCTCAGAAATGCTCTTCTGGATGTCATCTCCTAATAGAAAAACTAATTAAGCAGTTGACAACTTTCATTTTCTTTCAAAGTACTATTGCAAGAAATACTGCAGTCTTACCCTTTTATTTCCTTTCAAGGGACTATGAAACTTCTAAAACATCTTTCCACGTAAATGCTTGAACTTCAGGGAGATATTAACGAATAAACCATCACATCTGTTCAAAGAGGAAGCCAAAATATGTGAACTCTAAATCAGTTTGTAAGAAAGAAAGAAAGAAAATCTTCATTTGGGGGGAAAAAATATCAAATACCATGGTCAGAAATGATTAAAAACCATATGTCTTTCCAGCAGTATCACAATGGCTTCTAATATCTCTGCTTCCAGACTCTTTCTTCTTCCTACCCATTTTGCAATTCTTCAAATGTGTCTTCACAAAGTCCAGCACCATTTTGTTATTTGCAGTTTCAACAGCTATCATTGGCTCCCCAATGCCAAGAAATTCAAACCTCTCATTAGCTCCTAAGCTCCTCCACAATTTGTCCCCATGCATAGCTTCCACTATTCCTCTTCCTTTCTGTGCACCAGGCAACTAGAATTATCACCATTTCCGTATGTGCACTGCTGATTCCTACTATAATTTTTTTTTTTCGGTACGCGGGCCTCTCACTGTTGTGGTCTTTCCCATTGCAGAGCACAGGCTCCGGACGCGCAGGCTCAGCGGCCATGGCTCACGGGCCCAGCCGCTCCGCGACATGTGGGATCCTCCCGGACCGGGGCACGAACCAGTGTCCCCTGCATCGGCAGGCGGACTCTCAACCACTGCACCACCAGGGAAGCCCTTTACTATAAAATTTTAGTTCCTGTTGACTCTGTTGATTGGAATGGCCTTTCTCTGAAATCATCTGCGCCTTTGAGATACCCCCATTTAAATCATGATTCAATTAAATGCCACTTCTTCTAAGAAAATAACTTGATCAACCTATCAGAAGTTATTTTGCCTAGCTCTTTGACCCACTATTAGAACAAATGAACTCCTTTTATGTTTTTACCTAGAAACTTGAAGTACCTAAATTAGACCACGAGGTCCTTAAAAGGAAGGATTGAAGACATATTTCTTAAACCCACCTAGCTGTGGGTTTGCCAAAGTTCCATTGAAGGAGGGTTATACAACAGCCATCAACCCCTTCCAGCTAAACTCTCTAAAAGTATCAATAGATACCTCTGAGTGATTGCTGCTTTGCTGAGGTGGGTGAGACATGTAGGTAAAACTTTGGGAAACTGAGAGAATTATAAATTAACTTGCCTGTAACAACAGAGATAACTGGACATATTGTAGAGGAAAGAGCCCAGAAGGGAAGAAGGAGGTTGGAACAAGCATAGCTGGAGAGAAACACAAAAAGGAAGCAGAGGAGAAGGATGGAAAGTAGGAAGTGAAAAGGCAAAAACGCTGGCAAAAGAAAAGAAATCCAGTGGAAAAATCCAAGGGGAATGGTACTTCGGAGAAGGAGAAAGCAATGAAAAGAGGGATTTCAGGAACTTTAATTGCAAAGGATGTGATATAATCCCTTCCTCTTCATTCTCATCACTACCTTGACATTGAAATTTGTAGTGATATGACTTCTTGCAAGATTGGCATAAGGTCAGCCTTGGGTAAGAGCAGCTGATGCAAGGGAGTCCAGTTCCAGTGTGTTACAGTTAATTCCAGAATCACACCACATCACAGAATCATTTATTGGTTTGGGTATACATATAGGCTCTGCTAAAGCTAGATTTGATGAAGCTTTGATTCACTCATTCTGTACTATTAATTTCATTATCTTTATAAGATTCCCATATAAAACGAAGCCCTTCAGGTATTATTAAAGAAAGACAGTACCTTAGCAGCAGGAACAAATTAACATTCACAGCCAATGTTCCATCTAATATTGAGAATTGTAGAAGCAGAATCCATTTGCAGAATTGGGCCTGGACAAAATTTGGTTTTATTTAGGTGGGCTGTACTTTACATTAGCAAAGAGCATCACTTTTTGACTTGCTGAGGAAAAAAAAAAAGAATAAAGTAAATGCCTCCATCTCTAGTAAGAATCAGAATACAGAACTTAACAGAATCAGAACTTAACAGAAGTTTGTCAGTGAGTTTTTTTATAACTGTACTAATAAATTTATATTTTGTCTGCCAAGAAAACTTCAAGGCACTCTGAGTCCCCTTCTTTTTAATACTTAAAACTATAAAATTACACCTCTCTTTCCTCACAAAATTTCCATTCTCTCAGGGCCAAACAATCCCAAACAGCAGGATGTGGGGATTGGGAAATAGGTGGAAGAATCTGAATAAATCAGTTGTATGAAATTAATTTCTAAGACCATCAATCTTTAATTGGTGAAATTTCAGTCACAGAAGAAGGGAAGAATTTGACTGGGTACTATTCCACCCACAGTAAAGTGGAAGCTCCTTGTGGGAGAGAAATCTGAAATACCCTCTATTCTCTCCCATGCCCCACTTGAGAAGAAACTGAATTAGCCTGGTCAAAAACTTGGCTAATGAAGAATTAGCCTTATCCATGACATTTAAAACAGCATGCCTCCTTCTTTGATGATTAAAAATCTCGAGACTGAAACAGTCTAAGACAATAAATCCAAGATCTCACTGACTGGAGTTGAAAATTAATATGCACCATCATATTTTAGCAAAGGTTTGATCACTTACATAAAGTATATACATTCAACACACTGCTCATTGCTGTCATCTAAGAGTAAATGTTTTGAAGAAAATAGATATGAAGTGATTCCTTGAGCTGCCTGCAATTGGCATGCCCGAGGTACACCACCTGAAACAATTTAAGTAAGTGAAAAGATGTGAATGCCACAGTTGTTTTACCAACTGTGACTATTTATTAGAAAATAAAAACAAAAAAATCTTTACCTCCCTTAAACAGAGCAAATAGAGAAAATAAATAACCAGGCACCTCTGAAAATTTAGAAAAACTTGTGCTTGGGCATTCAATATTTAAGGAGATAATTTCTGGATAAAGACAAGCTGGATGCTTAAGAACTGTTCATGCAGCTAATGTACTGATAGCAACCATTCAAAGCTCACACAAATTGAGCTTGAAACTTAGCCGGCTTGGAAAACGCTGTTGCAAAGCACACATAGCCAAAGCACACTAGCTCATCCAAGAAGCTCCTTGTCCATGACCCGGGACTCAAGGTCATAAGAACACATTGTAGTCCAGGAAGAACTAGGGCCCCATGACCCGCAGCTAACACCATGGATGTCCCACTGAAGACATTACTAATGGATTGACAAATTCAAATCCATGGTCCAAAGAGGTCCCAGTGGCAGAAGGAAAAGTATAGGATCTGGATTGAATGAGCAGGGGTCAAAGTCTTCCTAACTCAGACACTAGCTACTGTTTGCTCATCTCTATTATGAAAATAAAACTGTTATTTTAAAAGGACAGTTTGGCAGTTAAATGAGATGATGAGGATGAAATATGTTTTATAAACAGTAAAGCATAATTTGTTGTTGTCACCTACTCATAATTAATGCAAATACTCCTACAACTAAGAGTGACGTCTATAATCTACTGAATGAAATTCCATTTGCATTATGTATTGAAACCCCAAGGATAAAAATTGAGCCTTGAAATCTTATATTAAAGGTTTAGGAAAATCAGATACGGCATAACCTAAACAGTCACTCTCTGATAAATTGTCATCATATTAACTTAGATATAAATTAGCCAAAGTTAAGGATTCTAAACATTTAAAATTATAAAATACATTGTTTGATTAATGTGGAAAATTTTAATAATACTGTCATTAAATATAATCATTAATATAATTTTTATCATACAATGGCAAAAAATAAATGAAATTTGTATTTATTGAGCTAGGCTTTAATGATAGATTTTATAATTTGAAGAGAGTAAAAATAGAAGGGGTCTTTAAAGGTTTTGTTATTTCATTCTCTCAGGTTTTATTAGTAAAATCACAATGTACAAAATTATGCTATGCTCTTGACAGATAATAGCTGTAACAGTATTGTGAGTTCCTGGAATTACACTTTAAGAGGACAGACAATGACTGAAATATTTCGGAAGGGGTTTAAATATCAAAGGAGGTGGGATGGAAAAAGTTAGCTACGTTACATACAAAGGTCTCTCACAACTCAGGTTTTGTGGTTTTTAACTTTGTTTTACAGCTCAGTGTAAAACAAATACAATACACTCAGCTGAAATAGGGCAACAATTTTACATGATGCTCGTTTACATATTGTACAAGTATAGCTCCACAACTTAAAGATGGAATTGTGCTTTGGCACTAGAAGGAAAAAAATTGACTAAGTAAAAATTGTCCTCTCACAAACTTAAAATATGATAAAATAATAATTATACACACACACACACACACACACACACACACACATACACTGCATGCTAAATGTCCTTTCATGAGATACACTCAGAGGACACTAGCGGGCGTTCCATGCTGCAGAGTGTCACTCAACATCCCCAATACTAATTAAAAATAAATGATTGGGGCTTCCCTGGTGGCGCAGTGGTTGAGAATCTGCCTGCCAATGCAGGGGACACGGGTTCGAGCCCTGGTTTGGGAGGATCCCACATGCCGCGGAGCAACTAGGCCCGTGAGCCACAACTGCTGAGCCTGCACTCTAGAGCCCGCAAGCCACAACTACTGAGCCTGCATGTCTGAAGCCTGCGCTCTGCAACAAGAGGGGCCGCGATAGTGAGGGGCCCGCGCACTGCGATGGAGAGTGGCCCCCACTTGCCACAACTGGAGAGAGCCCTCACACAGAAAGGAAGACCCAACACAGCCAAAAATAAATAAATAAATTAATTAAAAAAAAAAAGATTGATTCTGTAATGAGGGGAGAGCAATTATCCCCAGTCCTCCTGCTTCCTGAAAAATAATAAAACTTTCACTGCTTGGAAGGGACAGGTATAGGAATAACACTTCCAGGCCCATTCATTCTCTTTGATTATCTTATTGATGAGACTGGAAGAAAAGCCTACGCAGGGGAGAATCAATTCTTTCTGAGCTCTAAAACATACATCTTTCTTCTCCTTTGTCACGTGGTCATCCACCTGCCCTGATGCGGCACCTTGTAGTTGTACAGCTCTTACCTGCAAAGACGTCAGAAGCATTATTTGGGGTTAGGTGGAGAGAAATATTAGAGTCCAGATGCAGGCTGCATTTTCTAAATCTATTTATAAGTAACCAAGCTGTTATTTTTGTTTGAATCTCCATCTGTAGGCAATCTATGTTTATTTCTTGAAATTGGCTCTAAATGCTATAGTGAGGGAAAGAGATATGATTAATCATTTGCTTCCTAAACCTGCACAAGTTTTACCCAAATGACAGAAATACAACACATTATATTCAAACCCAGGGTGGCATTGTTGCAGTAAGCATGTTTATTTGGGAACAGAAACATTCACAAAACTCAAGAAAGCAGGAAAGAGGAAATAGACACATGCTAAATTAAAAAGAAAAACAAATCCTTATTCAACATATAGTGAAATTTGTTCTTTATATAAATAAAATTTGAATTTTGAAAAGTTATATGTGGTAGCTGTTGCCTAAATTTAAGGCAAAAAGTTTATTGCAAATTTACTATAAATAGGTGGATGAAACACAGCTGGTCTTAGAAACTGGGCTGAAATATCACCACCAAATGAATTTTTTTTTTACTGCCTATGAAAGAATTCTGCAATAAATGAAAAGAAAATACTGCACTCGAGAAGAGAAAACAAAGCATTTTTCAAATAATTGATTGTAGGAAAGAGAACATTTTAAAGAATGCATATGTTGTGACCTCAACAAAATTAAATTAACTAGGAAATAAAAGGTGAAAATAAGATAAAAATGACAAAATGAGATGAATGGGGAGCTTTATTGAGAAGTAAGTTGTGGTGAAAGTTCCCTAAAAATAATAAAATATTATCCCAAAATCGGAGTAGTAGAATTTATATCTTTATCACATTGAATAAAGAGCAGAATTAACTGTATTAAAAAGTATGTAATATGAAGGATAACCTTAAGAAGTCTTCTCGAAATGCAGAAGTTAGAAAAAATGAAAAAAAAAATAGTAATAGTGGATCCCTATTTCTGCCTGGAGATGAATGGACCACAACAGAATAAAGATGAGATAAAATAAAATACACTGAATTCTGAAGTCCTGGCTTTAATATTTTAAAAATAGAAGTGTTTGCTTATTGTATTAAAAAGTTTAAAGCAGGAATGGTAAACTCAAATACCTATAACAGTTATGCAAAAATGTAAATATCTGAATCATGGTAGATGAATGAGAATCAAGGCTTGGGAGAACTGAAGCAAACGGAAGAAACATGCTGTATCCAAATGCTTTCAAAAATCAAAATTTAAAACAAATGTGCAGGCCAAAAAATATACATATTAGCCACATTGAGCCTACTGTCTGCCTGTTGATAACCCCTGGCCAAAAAACTTAACTTTTCTTATTTTAAATCCTTTTATCTTTCTCTCCTCCATATATATATTTAGTTTATTGTGAATTTACTATAAATAGGTGGATGAAACATAGCTGTTCTTAGAAAATGGGCTGAAATATCACCACAAAATGAAATTATTTTTACTACAATAAATGAAAAGAAAAACTGCACTGAAGAAGAGAAAGAAAAGCATTTTTCAGACACACACATATACACACATACACATCTAAGATATAAACATACACATATAAATACACAACACCTATTCTAAAATGGTGTGAGTTAATGAATTAATTCCAAAAAATACACACGCATATAATAAGGCTCCTAAAATACAGTTTGAAAACAAGAACCATATGACACAGTAGGGTGATGGCAGCATCTTGAAGCCCAGTTAATTGATAACAGTATAACACAGAATTGAGCTCCTGGCAGCCTCTCTTTAAGTGGACTTTAGTTTTGGAATCATAGAGACAAAGCCTGAAAAGATATGTGGAATGCAATCAATGGCACCTTATAATCTATCAGCTGTGATTTGGCCAAAAGGAAGAATACAAAAAATATTCAGGGAGAGTTTGACTCTAAACAAATTAGTCATATCCAATCAAGTCTTGAAACCAAAAGGAAGGGCTGAAGACCTAAACATGAGAAAAAAAAAATTTAATATGTGATAAACACTGAATACAATGTTGGTTTCAAAACTAGCTCCATTTAAAATAAATGGACTTGAAGTTCCTAATGTCACAGACACTGCCGAAAGGGCTCAGTGACCCCAAACCTAAAGGAATAAGTGGTTAACTGACCTCTTACACCCAAATGCCATGAAATTTGTAGTTAAATTTTTGGCAGGAACAGAATAGAAACTTTCAACAACAAAATCCCCAATAATCCGGATATGTAAGTCAACTAAGTTGTTGGTTGAAATGGAAACCATTTATTTTAGGTGTCTTTTGGGGAAATGTCAACCTCAGCATTCTGGTATGAAAACTTAGGTTTGACTAATAACTGGGCACCCAAGGAAAGATGTCATGGCCCCTTTTGACTTTCCCAGGCCTCCAGTAGAAATCCCAGTTATTTCTATTCTTTACCATGACAGTTTTGGGCAGGACCATATCTGCAACCCCATCCCATGCCTATTCAGCCCCACGGCACATACCTTCTGAAATGTCTGAAATGCCATAGAGAACCTGAGCAAGAGGCCATGGTCACAATTAGAAAGTCCTTCTCCCTGGTGGCTAATACCAGGGTGCTAATCATTTCAAAATTTCTAAATGTATCAAATCAATGCTATACACCTTAAACTTGCACAAGGTTATATGTCAATTATAACTCAAGCTGGAGGAAAAAAACAAAGAAAGCAAGCCTTCTTCCAAAGTTCTAATCAGTAGCTGCTCATCACATATCTCAGATTCCTACATGGAAAACACAAAATCTGCTACAGGAAGCTAACTGAATAGAGATATATGATTATCTTTTTGAGTTTGATGAAGTCAGTATATTTATTTAAGGAGTAGAGGAGAAATAAAGAAGGTGATGTGTTCAGAATCTCCTTCTAGAAAAGTGAACTCGTTAATCAACATACGGAGAGCTCAGTGATGAATAAATAAAATCTGGAATTCTGACAACTACAGATGGTATCTGTTGCATTGGAGAAAAGAAGACAGCAGTTTGTCATTAGCTAAGAAATGACTATTGAAGCTTGAAAAACATAAAATGATAGTATAAATCTGTATATATTTGTATTCCATGGAATCCAAAGTGTGGCTTGGTAGACACTGCCCACCCCAATGCAGCTGAATTTTCAATTTTTAGTAACCGTCGCAACCTCAGCCAGAACCAGATCCCCTTGACATAGCACTGCCACCAATCCTTTTTTTCTTTGGAACCATAATTCACTGATCCAAGGCCACTCTCACTGGAACTAAATCTGCCAAACTCAACAATATAGAACAATCAAAAACCTGCCAAGTTGACATGGCCAGGCCCATAAGCATCATCATAAAAAAATCCCAAGATGGAAGATCAAAGAAAGGACTGTATTCTAAAAGCTAGAATGGAAATTCCCAAATAACGAGGTTTGGCTCATTGTGTCAGGAGCTGGAGATGAGGTTTGTTGAGCCAGGAGACTGCCAGAGCTCTTCTCTCAGGCACTAAAAAATGAAACTTTACCTGAGACCACTCTTTCTCAGCATCCACACCTGTTTATTTGGAACATTTATCTGTTTAAAGAGGCAAAAGATAGATAGATGATAGATAGATAGATAGATAGATAGATAGATAGATAGATAGATAGATAAAGTAACAAACATACCCAGGAAGGGTTTATACAAATGCACAACATGATAGAATTCCAACTACTGACTGAGTAAATTGGGAATGTCCCATCAAACAGCCATGTGTAATGACTGAAATGAGACAAGCGGATCCTTTGGGGGCTGGTCATGTTCTGCTTCTTGGTTTGGGTACAGATTAAATGGATGTGTTCACTTTGTGAAAAATTGACTTTGTTGCCATTCTTCTGTATATTTTTTGCTTTTTTGTTATATTTCAATAAAATTGGCATTTAAAAAGTCAATGGATAGTATAAACTTGCAATTCACTCCCCACTGGAGTAATTTTGGTAGATCAAGTAAGTTCATATTCATTAACTTCTGTTAGCACTTATTTAATATGGTTGGCGTATATCTCCCTGCACTTAAATCTACCCTTATCACTAATGGCTTCAAATTGACATGTGACTGAAACATATGGTAAATGGCTCCTGATTGCATATATTTTCAATCTATGAAGATCGAGATACAACAAAGCATTGCACAAAGAATAAACACTGTATCAGTGTGATTTGACAGATTGCCTCTATTGAACCTAACTGTCCCACACTAGCTATGTGGGTTTGAGAAAGTTCTTTAACCAGCTTTGCGATTTTTAAATCTGCACAGTAGGAACAATTATAGTGTTACTTCATAGGGTAGGGTTGTTGTGAGGAGTAAGTCAGTTAATCCATTAAACTCTTAGAGCACTACTGACTCGTGGTAAGTTCTAAATAAATGTATAAATGTTATTATAATAATTATCTTAAAATTTGCCACTAAATTCTGGTCATAAGACAGTGTGTTGGTGAGTTTTACACTTATATGATGCAAGTTATTTTTTCAGCTGTTACGAGTCCAAATAAGTATGACTTCAAAAGGCAGAAGTTTATTCTTCTCTCTTATAATAGTACAAAGGTAGGCAAAGTTGGCAGACAGTTCTACCATCCTAAAAAGATAGATTCCACATGGAGGTTTAAATCAGCTGCTCCTAACTTTTGCCACATCTCAGAAAACAAGAAAGTTGCCAGAGGAAAACATACCCAATGCTTTTAAGAATTAGAGCTAGAGGGTTCATCACTTCTACTTGTATCCCATTGGTCAGTACTTAGTCACATGGCCACACGTAGCTGCAGGGGATGCTGGAAAATATAGGCTTCAGCTGAGTAGCTATATGCCAGCTGAAACTCTATTGATATTGAAAACGTGGAGAATGGATATTGATAACCAACTAGAAGTCTGCCATTATTACCAACATGGTACTGTCTGTTATGCAGTCTTTAAAAGATCCAGGATACTCTATGTACCACATTAATTTATGTCCTTTCTCTTCTGAGAGTCCATTAAAATGTTAGTAAAGGAATAAAACAGCCATTGATTCACAATAATGGATTGCAATAATGGATATTCAATAATGCAGAATAAGTTCTTAGGGGCCATCAAAGGACAAAGTGTTTCAACAAATTTCTGGAAGATGGCATAGCTGATAGAGAAGAGTGGAGCAATGTTAAGTTCATGAGGAGAATAAAGTCAAAGGAGAGGCTGCTCTGCCTTGTAGAATGTTAAGAAGGCTGAACACTTAATTGGAAATATTCTGAAAACATCCAAAGTACCAGACACGTGAATGGAGAAGCTTTCAGATGATGAATAAAGACCCATACCTAGTGTTTCAGTTATATACTGCTGTGTAACAAACCACCTAAAAGTCAGTGGCACTTTATTAGGCTCAGGGTTTTGTGGGTCAAGAATTGAGACCGAGCATAGAGGAAGGATGGCTTGACTGCTACACAATGTCTGGAGCCTCAGCTGGGAAGACTTGAATAGATGCGAATGATCTAAACAGCTGGAGAGTGGGATCATCTGAAGGTTTCTCCAGTCATGTGTCTGGCACTTGCGTTGGGATGACTTAAAGACTGACCTCAGCTCAGGCTATCAATAGATCATCTACATATGACTTCTCCACATGGTCTTGGCTTTTTACAACAAGGCAGCTAGTTTCTGAGAGAAGAAATCCCAAGACAGACTTTCTGGGAAGCACGAATTCCAAGAGCCCCAGGGTGAAAGAACAAGGTCTTTCATAACCAAGCCTCAGAAGTCACTTAGTGTTACTTCCTGCAGGCTTTAATCATTGAGGCAGTCACAAGGCTCTCCAGATTCAAGAGGAGGGGACATGGACCCTATCTCTATATAAGAATGATGTCAAAGAATTGGGGGCCATGTTTTAAAATGGGAACTCTACATACATCACTGTGGAATTTCATAATGCTAAGCCTAAATGTATCCAGAGGAAAAGAATTTTTAATAACTTTGTACTTTGTAAGTACAATGGAAAGAGAACCAGCCTGACAAAAGATATTGTGTCTGAAACACAGGGAGCAACAGACAGAAAAAGAAAACTGTCTATACTGTGATAGAAAAATTATTTTCAACCTAGTATTTGATACCTAGTCTAACTATAATTCAACTATGAAATATAATAAGACATTTTCAGGTGCATCCAATGATTCAGAAAGTTTATCCTCCACACACTCTTGTAGATTGCCTTGAGAATGTGCTCCAACAAAACAAAGGATTTAACCAAAGAGTGGGAGACATGGGGGCAATCAAACTATAGATCCAACCCAGAATAATAGAGAAGTGGAAACCTAGGATGACAGCCAATCAACAGTTTAGTTTGAGTAGAAATATAGAAGACAGAAAATAAGATCTCTGGAAGGAAACAAAAAAAAAACCACGCATCTCCAAAATTTCTAGGAAAAAGTGACACTAAAAACAAGATAATGGCAAGTAGTGCAAGAAAAAAATGATATCATTAGAAAGTACAGGAAAAACATCAAGCTATTTAAGAAAGCCAATATAATCATGGTGTGCTACTTGACTCTACAAAATAACCGTATAGTCTTAATAACATGAAAATGATTATTGATTAGCCAAATAATAGATAACAAAATAGAAAGAACATGTTGATGGGGAGTTACCAGGGATTGGATTTTGTAAGAGAGTTAAATCTTCATCAATTGTATAGCAGCATACTATACTAATTAACGATATAGCAGTAAGTATTTACTAAAGAAACAATCTAAAATAAAGTAAGGTGCCTTCTTTTGGAGAACAAGACTGAGGAGGAGTCAAGAATAGAATTTTCACTTTATGTTAAAAGTCACCCTGTACTATTTAATTTGCATGTTTTAATTACATTAAAATGTTAATTGGGCTTCCCTGGTGGCGCAGTGGTTGAGAGTCCGCCTGCCAATGCAGGGGACATGGGTTCGTGCCCCGGTCCGGGAAGATCCCACATGCCGCGGAGCGGCTGGGCCCGTGAGCCGTGGCCGCTGAGCCTGCGCGTCCAGAGCCTGTGCTCCGCAACGGGAGAGTCCACAGCAGTGAGAGGCCCGCGTAACGCAAAGAAAAAAAAAAGTTAATGATTTTTAGAATGCTGATTATCATATTTTAGTGTTAGTTAAAGATCAAGGGAAGACATAGAAAAGATTACTTATTATATTATTGAAGATTATGAGCCTCAAAACACAAATATATTCTCATGTGTTTAAGAATTTAATATATTACAAATATGAAATCATGAATCATAGTAAAGGAGAATATTAGTCAAATAGCCATGCTGAGATAACTGTTTAACATTCAAGGGGAAAAAAAATGCTTTATCAGAAATCACTTACATGTGGAATTTAAAAGAAAAAAAAAAGAGAAATGAACTTATTTGCAAAACAGAAAGACTCACAGACACAGAAAACAAACCTATGGTTACCAAAGGGGAAAGGGGAGTGGGGGGAGGGATAAATGGAGGAGTCTGGGATTAATATGTACACACTACCATGTATAAAATAGATAACCAACAAGGACTTACTGTATAGTATAGGGAACTATACTCAATATTATGTGAGAACCTATAAGGGAAAAAAACCTGAAAAAGAAATATATATATATATATATATATATATATATATATATACACACACACACACACACACACTGCGCTGTACACCTGAAACTTACATGATATTGTAAATCAACTATACTTCAATTAAAAGAATATTTTTTTAAAACCACACTTTGTACCATAAACCATATCAAATTATGACTCTGTAGTCAAATTAAAAATCTAGAAAGGGGCATGCCTTCCCTTTCCTAAGTAGCAATCACTACAATCAAAAACTAACTGTGCCTGGCAACTTGGATTTCAAAAGAAATAAAAAGGTTAATTTTCTTTTATAAAATTAAATTCATCACATATGAGGCAGAGAGATTTCTTTTTTTCTTGCAGAACACACAATATCACACACCTGCAGGAAAAGGAAATTGACCAGAAAGAGCTGACAACAGAGTTTTGGCCAGTGTGATAGTCCCCTTGGTGAAAACAGCCAGCCCCCAGAAACATGAAGGAGAACTTGCACATCACCCACAATGGCAACTGTTGTGGAAGGCTAGAGATACTGTTTTCGTCTTCAGTTTTTTCTACTCTCTGTACAAACAGGTTCCACAATTGCCTTTATTAAAAACTTCCTCTTATACATTTTAATGTGCTTTTCTAAGTAAAACGTACTTTTTACCATTGCCAGTGTTCTCAGCTCTCCTAAGATTGCATATGATGTATAACCTTAGATGTAATATTAGCCAAACAAATCAGATTGGAATGGCCTAGGAAAGTGCAGTGGGTTGAATAGTAGCCCCCAAATGTATGTCCAAGTCCTGACGCCCAGGACACATAACTGTGGTTTTTGCAAAAGTAATTAAGGATGTTGAGATGAGATCCTCCTGGATTTAGGGTGGGCCCTAAATCCAGTGACAAATATCCTTATCAGAAACCGAAAAGAAGACACAGAAACACAGGAGAAAGCCATGTGAAGACGGAGGTAGAGACCAGAGAGATGCTGCCACAAGCTAAGGAACACCAGGGGTCACCTGAAAGAGACAAGGAAAGATTCTTCCCTAGAGCAGGGAGTGGAAACACTGCTGCTAACACCTTGATTTCAGACTTCTGACCCCACAGCTGTGAGACAAATTCCTGTTGCTGTAAGCCACCCAGTGTAGAGTCATTTGTTACAGCAGCCCTAAGAAACTAATACAGAAGACCTCATGAAGAAATAATAGCTCAATGCCTCTTTGAAGGACAGCACAATTTCAGCAGGAAAAGGAACTTAAAAAAAATGTTTAGGTATAAAAGCCCAAGGCCTTCATAGATAACTTTCTATTTTAAACGAAGTATCTTATTCATACAAGCAAGTGGTCAATACACTGGAAGGTATTTCTGGCCTAGTAAGTCATTGATTGCCATCCTAAGAAATATAGACTTGGCGGAGCGAAAGTAGTACTTTCGATGTATGTTTTGTTTCAAAGTTTACAAAGACCCTTTACATACTTTTTAAAACCCACAGCAAATTTATGAATCAGGCAGCAAGGCCATTATTATATGAATTTTATAGGTGGAAATAGTTTCACCTCTAGATATTAAAGGACCTGCTCAAGGTTGCATAGATCATGAGTGGTTCTCAAAAACATGACTTTGTTCACTCCAAATCCAATGCCCTACCCATTACACCTTGATGATTTTAATAAATGATTAGGAACTAATGAAGTTTGATTATGAGATCACAATAGTGCAGTCAGAATACTAATTTGGATAAGCGGTTATAGTTAGCAAAACCCATTAGCCAGTTATTATAACAGTCAGACATAAGATAATAAGGGCCAAAGTCAAGATGATTTCGGATGCAGGCAGCAGTAGGCAGCAGCTTGCAGCAAGCAGCAGTGAGCGGTAGCTGGAAGCAAGATCTCAGCTGCCTGACTAGGAATCAAACCCAGGTTGCCTGGATGGAAACCAGGATCTTACCCACTAGACCACGGGGCCAGCAGCTGGAGTCCAACTCCCCAGTCCTTTGTCTACTTTGAAAGGAAGAATCTGACAAGGTAACGGAAGGTATAGAAGAAAGTGTTTATTAGAAAAGCAGAGTACATGAAGAAAGACACACTGGCGAACTCAGTGAGAGAATCACGAGAATCGCACCTTTGGGAAGATTAAATTCTTTTTAAGGGGGCAGTTTTCCGGATGTCTGTCTTCTTGGCCAATAGTATTGTTTTGACCCCCATGGCTAATTTACCTCTGGACCCTCCCCTGGGTGCACACGCGTCCCTCAGTCAAGATGGATTTCATCGTAAAGGCCTCTGGGAGGAAGATAGCAGGACTGACTATGGTCTGGCATCCCCTGCCTTTTTGACCCCATGAAGGCTTTTGTGCATGCACAGTGTCTCCCTTGCTCCAAGGATGGGAAATGTATGACCTCTTTAACAGGTTTAGCCCCTCTCTGTCCCTGCCATAAGTGCCCAATGTCCAGTTATCTACATTATTCCTGTTACTGTTTCTTATATCAAGGTGCAGATCTCAAAATATAGACAGGAGTGCGGTCATAAATATGTAGTCCTGGAGCCTGTTTGTCTCTCACCTCAGGAAATGTAAATAGTGAGCTGGTAATGAATGCCTGGCCTGCAGCTCATCTTCTTCTCACCCCAGGAGGTGTAAACAGGAGATCAGTTGTAAATGCCTAGCCTGGAGCCCATCTATCTCCTGCCTCAAAGATGGTGTCGATTCAGATACACAAGGGTACATAAGGGAAATAGTGAGATAGAGCCTACATATTTCACACAGTGTATATCATGACTGCCCAAATTTTGTCATATTTTCTTAAATCCTTTCCCATTTGGGATTTATATAAACATTAATTGCATTCAAGTCTGCTGAAATATATTATGCTTCTTCCTGCTTATCCATTTAGCATAATTTTCTAGGCAATTTGGTATACCTTTTTTCCCCCAAAGGACTAACAACTCCTAACCTCATCTTTGCATCAGGTAGGATTTAGCCTATATGAAATCTAATTAAAAGATTCTAGAATTCAAATTGATTAGATACACACACACACACATGCAACCATGAATTTGTGTCAGTTACCTAAACCTATTGTACTTGTATGAGCTCAGATAAAATACCTTGATGACACGTACCACATACATTGAAAGAGGCTATAAGAAACTGTTATTACTCTGGCGAGTGAGAAAGAGGGTTGGCTAAGACTGAAACTTGAAATCTGAAAAGCTTTCTTTCTTATGCTATTTAACTATTTAAAATACTGAAAATGAATACATCTCGAAACTTCCAAAAATTAGATAGCTAACATAGAAAACCACAATTTAATAAAAATTATCCATGTTCAGTTGGGTCTCTATACCTTAATGCATGGCTTTAGAGCAGGGGTCCCTAACCCCCAGGCCACAGAGCAGTGCCGGTCCTGTTAGCAACCGGGTTGCACAGCAGGAGGGCAAGTGAGCGAAGCTTCATCTGCGGCTCCCACATCTCCCCATCGCTCACATTACGGTCTGGACCATACCCACCCCCTCACCCCCGGTCCGTGGGAAAATTGTCTTCCAGGAAAGCGGTCCCTGGCGCCAAAGAGGTTGGAGACCGTTGCTTTAGAGAGTGTGTTTAATGGGACTCTGGTCCTTCAAGATATCCTAGGGGGAAAAGTGTTTGGGATGCATTCCAAGTTACATTCCATTCTTAAAAGAGTCGTGATGTATATTAGAATATTAAAAGCTCAGATAAAATCTACAGTAAAGAAACCAGCTTTACTTTCATTCATCCAGTATTTTTCAAATTTATTGATTTTTTTGAGGGAGAAGAGTTATTTATTTTTGATAATTCATGGAACTAGAGCTCTGTATAATTCTGTTCTAACATGTTAAGTCAACATGCCCTCAGCAGAATAACTATTTTGAGCTTGCTTCAAGGAAAAACAAAACGTTTTTTCTTTGTGCAAGAGGCAGTCATCATGTGAATTAAATGAAATAATCCAAATAAATGACAAGATGTGCCAACCATGTCAAGTGAACTGGAGTCATTTCTTTTAACAAGAAACATAAAAATATGCACAGAAACTAAGAAAGCAGAAAAGATAAAAGAGAAAATGCTGATTTTTAAAAAATATTTGGGGAAATAATTTTATCTTTAATATTACACAAACTACACTCTGGGCGAATATCATCTGGATTCTTCTCACTGAAGTACAAAGATAAACGACAATATTGCAGAAATCTGAATTCCAAGGTATAGGCAAAGAAGAGTGTGAAGATTCAGGATCTACTTGCAAACTCTTCAACAGCCATTGAATTCAGAAGTGCCATGGCCAGTAGACACAATTGCAGCCATGGTCCCTGACCCCTAACCTCCAGAACCAGAACCATGGACCTCGGAATTTGAGCTTTCGAACTCAAAACCAATGGAAGACACTGTGCCCACATTTTCTTTTGCAGTACACCTCTAAGGCCCACTCCTTATGAATTATGGGTCCCTAAGGACGCCAAGAGCAAAATCCCAGAGAAAGAACTGTGGCTCTCTGTGTCAGGAGAGAAAGATAAGATATGAAGGGAAAAATAAATTCCTGGAGTTTGATGTCCCCTTCTGCTTAAGGACATCTATATCCTTTCCCTCATTAAAAAGTGTGGCTTCACTCCCAGAACCTTCCGTCTCCACATGCATACTAATTGTTTGAAAAATCCTTTCTTCTTAATCTTAATATTTCCTGGCTCATTAAGAAATGTACCTTAACTTGGAGAGAAATTAAACCACTTTAACCAAGTCATATAAAACATATATTTTCAAAGTCACTGAGTAGCAGTAAGCTATTAAATTCATGCACCTTTGACATTTATCAAGGGACTACTCTTTGTTGATATGACTTTATTAGTTTGTTTCTTGGGTGTGTATCATTGCCAAGCCATTGTCAACCTAATACTTTATATTATCCACAGTATCCAAAACCTACCAATGATTTGTTAGAAAAATCATTTCTAACAATTTCTTTCTAGATATAGCAAATGATCAGTAGAAATACACAGAACTTGGTCATGAAAGAGTCACCACATAAATGTCAATGAGTGTAATTAAGCCTCTCCCTCTGCCTACAGAAAAAGCCATACTGAAATAGCACAGCTTACGCCTGAAGATCCAATTGCCACGTGCTCATACCCACCTGATGTTCTACAGATGTCTCAAATGCAGTCGTCTCTAAATAAAAATTATTATCTGTAGTCCGCCTCATTTATCCTTCTGTTATATGCCCTCTCATAGCTAAGACATCACAGACCACCAATCTTCCAGAATAGAAACTTCAAAGTCATCTTTGAGCACCAGTATTTTAGAGCTCACCTCAAGCATCTATCATCACAGGTCTCTGTGGTTATCAGATAAAGAGAACTCTTACAACCCTTGCATGGCTCCTTCTTACTTAAGCTGAAAGGTTAAATGCGTCACATGACATTCGAGATACCCAAGAAAGGGATTCTTTTTTGTTTGTTTGTTTGTTTGTTTTTGCGTTACGCGTGCCTCTCACTGTCGTGGCTTCTCCCGTTGCGGAGCACAGGCTCCGGACGCGCAGGCTCAGGGACCATGGCTCACGGGCCCAGCTGCTCCGCGGCATGTGGGATCTTTCCGGACCGGGTCACGATCCCCTGCATCGGCAGGCGGACTCTCAACCACTGCGCCACCAGGGAAGCCCAAGAAAGGGATTCTTGATTCATGCTTTGTCTTTCGTGCCTAACATTCATTTATAATAATTTTTGGAGTCACATTGGAACTCACTGTTTTCTGAACTCATTATAAGCTTTCATGCCTCCACAACTTGGGCCTTACTGTTTAATCTATGGGAAGCCACCCTCCTTTTTCTCCCTTCACTCTAAACCCACCCAACACCCCTACTCCCTTAACTAACTGGGCCTTGTGAATTCATCTATTCTTTAAGACCCAATTCAAATTATTTTCCTCTGAAAACCCTCCCATATGTCTCCACTCACAGCAAAATTGGTCCTACTAATCCTCTAGATCCACAGCACTTTATCTATGTTTCCCTACTAAGGCACTTATTTGACGTTAGTTGGGTGTTTATATATCTGCTTCCCTGCTATATTAGAATCTTCATAAGAAAGAGAGACTATCCAATTACCAACATATGTTCAATAAATATTAGCTGGGTAAATGAATGATTAACTGAACAGTTTACACTATAAGGTCATTCCAGTGTCCCCAATTTTAAATGTGTAAATGAAACCTCAAGAGTTCCCAGAAACTCCCTTTTCAATACGATGTCTCCTGAGGCCATCTTATGCATCTCCTCTCAGGGGGATATGCAAAGTTAGGGGATAAAATGAGAAAATAAAGCCATCAAATAAGAAATAAAGAAGGAAGGACTAGGAGGAGAATCTAATCAAAATTCTAAAACATCAATCTTTCCTATGATCTTGAAGAGACTAGTCAGAAGCCTTGAAAAATCACTCATTTGATAGGTTCTGCACAGAAATAAGTTCTCTGGGGAAAAAATAAAGAGAATCAAAAAACTACTCTAAAATGCTAAAGGTTTTTGGTTGTTTTACAATGGCTTTACAATGTTTTACAATGGCTTTACAAAGTTAGGGGATAAAATGAGAAAATAAAGCCATCAAATAAGAAATAAAGAAGGAAGGACTAGGAGGAGAATCTAATCAAAATTCTAAAACATCAATCTTTCCTATGATCTTGAAGAGACTAGTCAGAAGCCTTGAAAAATCACTCATTTGATAGGTTCTGCACAGAAATAAGTTCTCTGGGGAAAAAATAAAGAGAATCAAAAAACTACTCTAAAATGCTAAAGGTTTTTGGTTGTTTTACAATGGCTTTACAATGGTCCCGGTCCACCATTCAAATGTCACGTCTCACTTTGAAAGACCCAAACTACCCATCAAAAGATTACACAGCTCAGTCAGCACTATTCACTCATAAATGTAGTTTGCCTTTTCATTGCACCAGAGGTATGAGCAGCCTCAAATAATTTTGTTGAGAGCCACTCGAATAAGACACGGCCTAGATGTGTTAATTTAACAGTACATAGGGAACACTGGAAGTTGGCGGACTTAACTTTAAATTGGAGAAGAATTGGATCAGCCAGCCTGTCTGACCTTTCATATTACAAAATGCAGAAGAGGAAACAATTCAATGATCCATCAAAATTACGCTGTACAGGCTCTTCTGCAAGTCATATGGATATTTCTATTTTTCTTCTTAAAATTCATGTAACCTTCTTGGTCTTCTCATCCTTCTCTCTTTTTTTTAACATCGTTATTGGAGTATCATTGCTTTACAATGGTGTGTTAGTTTCTGCTGTATAACAACATGAATCAGTTATACATATACATATGGTCCCATATCTCTCATCCTTCTCTTATATTAGAGAAAGCATGAAATACATCTTGCAGGCTGCTTTCTCTGAGTCAACTAACACTGCTCTTCATTAGTGTTCTACAAAATACATTTCACAGAACGATAGTCCCACTATATGCTCCAAGATGAAGGGATTTCATGGTTAAAACAGTAAAAGAAGGTAGATAGCTAGATAGTTAGATAGATAGATAGATAGATGATAGATGGATGAACATTTGAATATGTCTCTGTAGCAGAGATTCACAGTACATAGTAGCAATATTAAGAATCTGAGAGGAGTGAGAAAGCAAATCATGTAAAATGAATTGGACCTGAACTTTTCAAACATTTACCCTATGGAACTCCTTCTTTCCATTCCAAAATTAGTATAACATCAAACAAGACTTCTGCAGAATTTTACAGATGAAATACAGAATCCCAGATACATTTGAATTTCAAATAAACAACAAATTTTTGTCAACAAATACTTGTCTCAACTGGGACATACCTATAATTTTAAACAAAGACTTCAGAGACTAAGACTACTAGTAGTGAGAATTAGACACAATAGAGGATGAGGGTAGGGAAGATGTCTTGAGTCGACAAAGAGAACAAGAGATTGGTTGTGAGAGATAGGGCTCGGTCGAATCTTCAACTAGAACAACCTACCACTTTGCAGGTGGTGAGTTGTATGCCAGCTTAGCCTCACTGCCCCATCATGTGTCCTGAGGACCGCTGGAGGGGTGGGGGGGGCATGTCCAACAGGACAGGATGGACATCAGAGGGGTGGTCAGACCTCTGCTGTTAGAGAGCCAGCTAAGTCCTCTAGAGAAAAGAGTAGTTCCCTAAGTGTATCCTGCGTAAGGTTGCCAGATTTAACAAATAAAAATAAAGGACTACCAGTTACATCTGAATTTCAAATAAACTACCAATCATTTTTTGCTGAATGAAAAAGGCTTATGGGGCCCTTGTAAAGAATATGGAATCTGACAGTGATGACATAGCATGTGATACTCCTGGACAGACTACATGCAGAGCAACTCGTCAAGAAATGAGAGTGAATAAGGAGCTGCAGTATCTGAATTGTGCGACCTGCATATCTCTATAAAAAAAAAAACACTCAATTAAACATCATTTAGTGGTTCCATCACTGACTATGTTTATTGGACAAACAAGTCGCTCCTGTCCTATTTCCTTATCTGTCAAATGAGGGAGTCATATAAATTGACCTCTAAAGTCTCTTCCAGAGCTAATATCTTACAAAGATATTGTTACAGGCTTCCCTGGTGGTGCAGTGGTTGAGGGTCCGCCTGCGGATGCAGGGGACATGGGTTCGTGCCCCGGTCCGGGAAGATCCCACATGCTGCGGAGCGGCTGGGCCCATGAGCCATGGCCGCTGAGCCTGCGTGTCCGGAGCCTGTGCTCCGCAACGGGAGAGGCCACAACAGTGAGAGGCCCGCATACCGAAAAAAAAAAAAGATATTGTTACACAATGAAAATAGCAGTCAGAATGGAGAACTCCATCATTCAAGAATATATTATGTGCCTTATGTTTACTAGATGGAAATATAACATTATGTGTCTGTGTTTCATTCACAGAGATGTTGGCTGGTCAATTCCCATTTTACTTCGTTAGAAATATCTAAATAATTCCCAGTCCTTGTAGACATTACCAGAATTATTTACATCTCAACCATCTAGAAGTATTTTCCTTGGGTTTAAAAAATAACAACTCTTAGAAAGTTAGATCCTTCAATGCCGTGAGCAGCGCATGAAGTGTTAGATTAGTGCCCAAGTGAATCCCTTCTCATACATTCTGCTTCCTAAAACAGAGCTCCTTTCGTGGACGGATACAAATAGAAATCTAATTCAGATTCATCCACCAGGTTCAGAGTGCCCACCATGAGTCAGATCTTTATATTATACTCTCATTCCTTTTTCAATATTTTTTATTTTTATACAATTTTAAAAGTTACTTTCCATTTACAGTTATTAAAAAAATATTAGCTATATTCCCCGTGTTGTAAAATACATCCTTGAGCCTATCTTACACCCAATAGTATATACCTCCTGCTTTTCCACCCTTCTCTTGCCCCTCCCTGCCCCCACTGGTAATCACTAGTTTGTTCTCTATATCTGTGAGTCTGCTTCTTTTTTGCTATATTCCCTAGTTTGTTGTATTTTTTAGATTCTTCATGTTAAGTGATATCATACCATATTTGTCTTTCTCTGATTTATTTCATGTATGTGTTCTTCCATCTTACAACCACATTATGAAACATTGCAGACACAGGCTTGCTGTTCACCAAACTCATTTTCTTTTCTCTTCCTCTTTTGCCTGCATCTAGATCATATGAGCCAGTTCTTTGCACTTAAGTGTGACCATATGACTGGGAACTTGACATTGAAAAGTGGGCAGAAGCAATGCATACCACTTCCAAGGCTGGCTCATAAAAACTCCCCACCTGTAATCCCACACTCTTTGCCCCTCTGCAGCCACATTAGAAGCCTTGGTTAGAAAAGTCACAAGATAGAAAGTGCCTATGTTTCCAAATCAGCTGTTGTAGAAGGGCTACCCACTGCTTAGGAACACCCATTCAAGACTGGGGATGAGCAGGAAATAAACTCCTATTGTGTTCTGTTGAAAATATGCAGCAATGAGCATCACCTTAGTTAATACTTGAAGATAGAATTATTATAGCCATTTTACACGTGAGGGAACAGAGGCTCTGAGAGATCAAACCACTTAACTTAACATCAATGTAGTAGAACTGAATTTATCACCAGACTTAACCCCAAGTCCTGTGACTTTTCTGGAAGAGAGCTGCCACTCTTCCAAAATTTCTGATTTCCAGAAGTACATTATATATGCTTTTTAGACCATTTTCAGGCTTTTCTTTAAAAAAAGAAATTTTCCAAACCCTTTCCAGTATGCTGACATAAGGGAAGAGTCAATGAATTAATATCTTGCTAAGGGCTACCAGAAGAACTGAGCTCTGTCCTCATTTTAATCAAATCAATTTGAAAATGAATGTACCTCTTAATCCTGGGATTTATAACTATAGCTCTTGTCCAGGGAGTAAGTTTTAAGGTAAAGTAGCTTCACTTTCTGGTGAGTTTTATTTCCATATTTCATTATCTACTATGGAAAAAAGAAGAATGCAAAGATTATTGAACATTTTATTTTTTAATATGATTACTGGTCTCTCAGCAATCTTTTACCTTTTCATAAATGTATAGTTGCATGAATCTGATTGGTAAAAAAGACATAGCAACATAGACCATGACTATACCTGTTTACCAAGTCTACTTTAATCAAAAGAAGAATTCTAGGAAAATGTAGAAATGAACAAAAAGTGTTGTTCTTGTAATTAACCCAGTTAAGCTCCCCAAATCCATAAAATGTAATGTTTCCATACCTATCTTTATGAAAACCCAGAACAGTTTGGTGACAACTTTTCTGTGAGAAAATCACTACAATCTTTTTTTGAAAAACTATTTCTTCTCTTTAGGATTATTACCCACATTTATTTCTTCCAATAAATTATAAGATGCATGTAATGGTTAATTTTATGTGTCAACTTGGCTGGACCACAGTGCCTAGATATTTGGTCAAGCATTATTCTGGTACCTCTGTGAGGGTGTTTTGGATGAGATTAAGAATTAAATCAGTGGACACTGAGCAAAGCAGATTACTCTCCATAACATGGGTGGGCCTCATCCAATCAGTTGAAGGTTGAATAGAATAAAAGATTGACCTCCCCCAAGCAAGAAGGAATTCTGCCAGCAAACAGCCTTTGGACTTGAACCGTATTATCTGTTCTTCTCTGTGTATCCATCCTGATGACCCACCCTTCAGAGATTGGACTTACCAGCCTCCATAATCCAATAAGCCCATTCCTTAAAATAATCTCTCTCGCTCTCTCCCTTCTCCCCTTCTCTTTCTCTGTCTCTTTATTTCTACACACATACATCCTATTGGTTCTGTTTCTCTGTACTATTATTAATTAGACTTTCAATTATAGAAATAAATAAGAACTTAAAAATTCAAAAATTATAGTCTTCTTATATTTATTAACATTTATTAAATACTCTTCTGGGAATTATGAATGTCACACCAGCAAGTCTTAACAGCATTCATCAGGTAATGAACATGTTTTGATATTTTTGTGTGGAAAAGTGACATTATCAGATTTATGGTTTAGGTTGTGCCTCCTACAAATTCATATGTTGAAGTCCTAAGCCCCAGTATCTCATAATGTGACCTTGCTGGGAAGTAAGGTTTTCTGCAGATAGAGTTAGTTAAGATGAGGTCATTCTTGAGTTGGGTATGTCACTAGTTCAATATGACTGATGTCCTTATAAAAAGAGAAAATTTGGACACGACATGAACACACACACAGGGAGAATATGGCACGTGAAGATGAAGGCAGAGTTCAGGGTGATGCTTCTATAAGCCAAGGAACGCCAAAGATTGTCAGCAGCCACCAGAAGCTCGGGGTGAGGCATGCGACAGTTTTTTTCTCACAGTCCTCAGAAGGAATGGACCTCGCTAATACCGTGATCTCAGACTTCCATCCTCCATAAATTTGAGACAACAAATTTCAGTTGTTTAAGCCACCCAGTTTGTGATCCTTTGTTACAGCAGCCCTAGCAAACTAATACAGATAGATCTGAGAGTGCTGTACAGAAAGGGAAGAATGACACTTAGATCACATGGGAGCTAATCACAATACTCTAGTGAAAGGCAATGAGTTCCCACAGTAAGTAAGACTAGAGGAAATGCTAAGAAAAAGACATAAAGAATTGTTATGGTAGAATGAATTAAATGTGTGAAGTTAGGGGGAAGAAGAGTGAAAAACAATGACAGGATTTCAATCCTAGGTGACTTGGAAGATGGTGGCAGCATTAATCAAGAGGTAAAAATCAATATGACAAGAAGTTTTAGCACAAGAATATTTCATTTTAGTGAAATGGCCTTCTCTACGATTATGCAATTAATGTGTTCCTAAGAACACTTGCATTAACATGCTTAATGGAGGGAAAAGAGAGTTTAGGGGCTTGACTTTCAGGCCCAAAAGGATACAATTTTTTATGTAGGAATTTCAATAATAAATTCCAAAATAAATTTACACAAAGATAAATGATGGTTGTAAGTGTATGGCTATGAAATCTACACATTTCTAAACAAGTCCTACCCTTGACTACCCTTGACTACCCCCAGCTCTGCTCCAGAGTAATCACTTGTCTTTATTACAGGCATTAAGACTATCATTATCACAATTTTTATACTAGATTGTCACTTTGATCATCCATTTTTATAATAAAGCACAGAACAACTTACACAAAGCAATTGTGTTTGCTTATAATAGATTCTCACCTGTGCTGATGGGAGCTTGTTCCCAATCCTAACTGTTTTATAATCTGAAGTGTGCAATACAAACCCTGATTAATAAATCACATCCCTGATTAATAAATTACACTATGGCCAATTTGAGTTTTGAAAATTTCTTTGAATTTGATTATAAGACATCTTTTTGGAAATGCCCATGAGGCAGTTAAATATAGGAAAGTGGAGTATATGAAAGAAGTTGGATCTTAATCAGTGAAGACCTCATTTTCATAAAAGCTACACGATGCCCTCTAGATATGGGGCCATTTATAAATTCCTAAGCACAAGCTGTAGCTTCCTAAAAATAAAAAGAGGCAGAGTGATATTTACCAAGGCTAAGGTCAAATTGCAGAGCCCACTTTTACTGAAGGCAGAGGGCAGCTGTAAGGGCACCAGTCTGGGTCTCCACCCCAATGTGCCAACCATTCATTCTTGCCATTCAGTTGGTTATCAGTACATTCCCTTGAGTCTCACAAGCTTTCTGACTCCCAGATTTTTTTTTTAATGATTAAAACTTTTAAAAAATTTTTATTGGAGGGGAGAGCAGGAAGATGGCGGAAGAGTAAGACGCGGAGATCACCTTCCTCCCCACAGATACACCAGAAATACATCTACACGTGGAACAACTCCTACAGAACACCTACTGAACGCTGGCAGAAGACCTCACACCTCCCAAAAGGCAAGAAACTCCCCACGTACCTGGGTAGGGCAAAAGAAAAAAAAGAATAAACAGAGACAAAAGGATAGGGACGGCACCTGCACCAGTGGGAGGGAGCGGTGAAGGAGGAAAAGTTTCCACACACTAGGAAGCCCCTTCGCGGGCGGAGACTGCGGGAGGCGGAGGGGGGAGCTTCGAAGCCACGGAAGAGTGCACAGCAACGGGTGCGGAGGGCAAAGCGGGGAGATTCCCGCACAAAGGATCGGTGCCGACCGGCACTCACCAGCCCGAGAGGCTTGTCTGCTCCCCCGCCAGGGCGGGCGGGGCTGCGAGCTGAGGCTCTGAGGCTCGGGTTTCGGTTTCGGACGGAGCGCAGGGAGAGGACTGGGGTTGGCGGCTTGAACATAGCCTGAAGGGGTTAGTGCACCACAGCTAGCCGGGAGGGAGTCCGGGGAAAAGTCTGCACCTGCCGAAGAGGCAAGAGACTTTTTCTTCCCTCTTTGTTTCCTGGTGCGTGAGGAGAGGGGTTTAAGAACGCTGCTTAAAGGAACTCCAGAGACGGGCGCGAGCCGCGGCTGAAAGCGCGGAATCCAGAGATGGGCGCGAGCCGCGGCTGAGGGCGCGGACCCCAGAAACGGGCGCGAGCCGCGGCTGAGGGCGCGGACTCCAGAGGCGGGCGGGAGACGTTGGGGCTGCTGCTGCCGCCACCAAGGGGCCTGTGTGCGAGCGCAGGTCGCTCTCCACGCCCCTCTTCCGCGGAGCCTGTGCAGCCTGCCACTGCCGGGTTTCCGGGATCTGGGGACGACTTCCCCGGGAGAGCACACGGCGGGCCTCGGGCTGGTGCAGGGTCACGCCGGCCTTTGCCGCCGCAGGCCCGCCCCGCATTCCGTGCCCCTCCCTCCCCGCCGGCCTCAGTACGCCAGAACCCCCGAATCAGCGGCTCCTTTAACCCCGTCCTGTCTGAGCAAAAAACAGACGCCCTCCAGCGACCTACACGCAGAGGCAGGGCCAAATCCAAAGCTGAGCCCCTGTGAGCTGTGAGAACAAAGAAGAGAAAGGGAAATCTCTCCAGCAGCCTTAGAAGCAGCGGATTAAAGCTCCACAATCAACTTGATGTACCCTGCATCTGTGGAATACATGAATAGACAGCTAATCATCCCAAATTAAGGAGGTGGACTTTGGGAGCAAGATCTATGATTTTTTTCCCTATTCCTCTTTGTGTGAAGATGTATGTGTATGCTTCTGTGTGAGATCTTGTCTGTATAGTCTTGCTTCCACCATTTGTCCTAGGGTTCTATCCGTCCATGGTTTTTTCTTAAAATTTTTTTCTTAATAATCAATTTTAATTTTAAGAACGTTATTATAATTTACCTTCGTCCTTTCTTTCTTTCTTTCTTTCTTTCCTTCCTTCCTTCCCTCCTTTAGACAACGAATCATCCCAAATTGAGGAGGTGGTCTCTGACAGCAAGATTTATGATTTTTCCCCCTTTACCTCTTTTAGTGAGGGTGTATGTGTACGCTTCTGTGTAAGATTTTGTCTGTATAGCTTTGCTTCCAACATTTGTCCTAAGGTTCTATCCGTCCCTTTTTTTTTTTCTAAATAAGAATTTTTTAATTCAATAACTTTATTATACTTTATTTTATTTTTACTGTATCTTCTTTCTTTCTGTTTTTCCTTCTTTCCCTCCTTCCTTCCTTCCTCCCTCCCTTCCTCCCTCCTTTTGTTCCTTCTTGCCTTCTTTACTTCTTTGCTTCTTTCTTTCTTTCTTCCTTCCTTCCTTCCTTCCCTCCTTCCTTCCCTCCTTTCCTTCTTTCTTTCCTCATACTTCTACTAATTCCCTCTACTTTTTCTCCCTTTTATTCTGAGCCGGGTGGATGAAAGGCTATTGGTGCTCCAGCGAGGAGTCAGGGCTCTGCCTCTGAGGTAGGAGAGCCAACTTCAGGACACTGGTCCACAAGAGACCTCCCAGCTCCACATAATATCAAACGGCGAAAATCTCCCAGAGACCCCCATCTTAACACCAGCACCCAGCTTCACTCAATGACCAGCAAGCCACAGTGCTGGACAACCTGTGCCAAACAACTAGCAAAACAGGAACACAACCCCACCCATTAGCAGAGAGGCTGCCTAAAATCATAATAAGGCCACAGAAACCCCAAAACACACCACCAGACGTGAACCTGCCCACTAGAGAGACAAGATCCAGCCTCATCCACCACAACACAGGCACTAGTCCCCTCCACCAGGAAGCCTACACAACCCACTGAACCAACCTTAGCCACTGGAGACAGACATCAAAAACAGGAGGAACTACGAACCTGCAGCCTGCAAAAAGGAGACCCCAAGCACAGTAAGATAAGCAAAATGAGAAAACAGAAAAACACACAGCAGATAAAGGAACAAGATAAAAATGCACCAGACCTAACAAATGAAGAGGAAATAGGCAGTCTACCTGAAAAAGAATTCAGAATAATGATAGTAAGGTTGATCCGAAATCTTGGAGATAGAATGGACAACAGAATGGACAAAATGCAAGAATCAGCTAACAAGGACCTAGAAGAACTAAAGATGAAACAAGCAACGATGACAACACAATAAATGAAATTAAAAATACTCTAGATGGGATCAATAGCAGAATAACTGAGGCAGAAGAACGGATAAGTGACCTGGAAGATAAAATAGTGGAAATAACTACTGCAGAGCAGAATAAAGAAAAAAGAATGAAAAGAACTGAGGACAGTCTCAGAGACCTCTGGGAGAACATTAAACGCACCAACATTCGAATTATAGGGGTTCCAGAAGAAGAAGAGAAAAAGAAAGGGACTGAAAAGATATTTGAAGAGATTATAGTTGAAAACTTCCCTAATATGGGAAAAGAAATAGTTAATCAAGTCCAGGAAGCACAGAGAGTCCCATACAGGACAAATACAAGGAGAAATATGCCAAGACACATATTAATCAAACTGTCAAAAATTAAATACAAAGAAAGCATATTAAAAGCAGCAAGGGAAAAACAACAAATAACACATAAGGGAATCCCCATAAGGTTAACAGCTGATCTGTCAGCAGAAACCCTACAAGCCAGAAGGGAGTGGCAGGACATACTGAAAGTGATGAAGGAGAAAAACCTGCAGCCAAGACTACTCTACCCAGCAAGGATCTCATTCAGATTTGATGGAGAAATTAAAACCTTTACAGACAAGCAAAAGCTGAGAGAGTTCAGCACCACCAAACCAGCTTTACAACAAATGCTAAAGGGTCTTCTCTAGGCAAGAAACACAAGAGAAGGAAAAGACCTATAATAACGAACCCAAAACAATTTAGAAAATGGGAATAGGAACATACATATCGATAATTACCTTAAATGTAAATGGACTAAATGCTCCCACCAAAAGACACAGACTGCCTGAATGGATACAAAAAAGAGACCCTTATATATGCTGTCTACAAGAGACCCACTTCAGACCTAGAGACACACACAGACTGAAAGTAAGGGGATGGAAAAAGATATTCCATGCAAATGGAAACCAAAAGAAAGCTGGAGTAGCAATTCTCATATCAGACAAAATAGACTTTAAAATAAGGACTATTAAAAGAGACAAAGAAGGACAGTACATAATGATCAAGGGATCGATCCAAGAAGAAGATATAACAATTGTAAATATTTATGCACCCAACATAGGAGCACCTCAATACATAAGGCAAATACTAACAGCCATAAAAGGGGAAATTGACAGAAACACATTCATAGTAGGGGACTTAAACACCCCACCTACACCCATGGACAGATCATCCAAAATGAAAATAAATAAGGAAACACAAGCTTTAAATGATACATTAAACAAGATGGACTTAATTGATATTTATAGGACACTCCATCCAAAAACAACAGAATACACATTTTTCTCAAGTGCCCATGGAACATTCTCCAGGATAGATCATATCTTGGGTCACAAATCAAGCCTTGGTAAATTTAAGAAAATTGAAATTGTATCAAGTATCTTTTCTGACCACAACGCCATGAGACTAGATATCAATTTACAGGAAAAGATCTGTAAAAAATACAAACACATGGAGGCTAAACAATACACTACTTAATAATGAAGTGATCACTGAAGAAATCAAAGAGGAAATCAAAAAATACCTAGAAACAAATGACAATGGAGACACAACGACCCAAAACCTGTGGGATGCAGCAAAAGCAGTTCTAAGGGGGAAGTTTATAGCAATACAAGCCCACCTTAAGAAGCAAGAAACATCTAGAATAAACAACCTAACCTTGCACCTCAAGCAATTAGAGAAAGAAGAACAAAAAAACCCCAAAGCTAGCAGAAGGAAAGAAATCATAAAAATCAGATCAGAAATAAATGAAAAAGAAATGAAGGAAATAATAGCAAAGATCAATAAAACTAAAAGATGGTTCTTTGAGAAGATAAAGAAAATAGATAAACCACTAGCCAGACTCATCAAGAAAAAAAGGGAGAAGACTGAAATCAATAGAATTAGAAATGAAAAAGGAGAGATAACAACGGACACTGCAGAAATAAAAGAGATCATGAGAGATTACTACAAGCAACTCTATGCCAATAAAATGGACAATCTGGAAGAAATGGACAAATTCTTAGAAATGCACAACCTGCCAAGACTGAATCAGGAAGAAATAAAAAATATGAACAGACCAATCACAAGCACTGAAATTGAAACTGTGATTAAAAATCTTCCAACAAAGAAAAGCCCAGGACCAGATGGCTTCACAAGCGAATTCTATCAAACATTTAGAGAAGAGCTAACACCTATCCTTCTCAAACTCTTCCAAAATATAGCAGAGGGAGGAACACTCCCAAACTCAAGTCTATGAGGCCACCATCACCTTGATACCAAAACCAGGCAAGGATGTCACAAAGAAAAAAAACTACAGACCAATATCACTGATGAACATAGGTGCAAAAATCCTCAACAAAATACTAGCAAACAGAATCCAACAGCACATTAAAAGGATCATACACCATGATCAAGTGGTGTTTATTCCAGGAATGCAAGGATTCTTCAATATACGTAAATCTATCAATGTGATAAACCATATTAACAAATTGAAGGAGAAAAACCATATGATCATCTCAATAGATGCAGAGAAAGCTTTTGACAAAATTCAACACCCATTTATGATAAAAACCCTGCAGAAAGTAGGCATAGAGGGAACTTTCCTCAACATAATAAAGGCCATATATGACAAGCCCACAGCAAACATCATCCTCAATGGTGAAAAACTGAAAGCATTCCCACTAAGATCAGGAACAAGACAAGGGTGCCCACTCTCACCACTCTTATTCAACATAGTTTTGGAAGTTTTATCCACAGCAATCAGAGAAGAGAAGGAAATAAAAGGAATCCAAATGGGAAAAGAAGAAGTAAAGCTGTCACTGTTTGCAGATGACATGATCCTATACATAGAGAATCCTAAAGATGCTACCAGAAAACTACTAGAGCTAATCAATGAATTTGGTAAAGTGGCAGGATACAAAATTAATGCACAGAAATCTCTGGCATTCCTATATACTAATGATGGAAAATCTGAAAGTGAAATCAAGAAAACACTCCCATTTACCATTGCAACAAAAAGAATAAAATATCTAGGAATAAACCTACCTAAGGAGACAAAAGACCTGTATGCAGAAAATTATAAGACACTGATGAAAGAAATTAAAGATGATACAAATAGATGGAGAGATATACCATGTTCTTGGATTGGAAGAAGCAACATTGTGAAAATGACTCTACTACCCAAAGCAATCTATAGATTCAATGCAATCCCTATCAAACTACCACTGGCATTTTTCACAGAACTAGAACAAAAAATTTCACAATTTGTATGGAAACACAAAAGACCACGAATAGCCAAAGCAATCTTGAGAACAAAAAAAGGAACTGGAGGAATCAGACTCCCTGACTTCAGACTATACTACAAAGCTACAGTTATCAAGACGGTATGGTACTGGCACAAAAACAGAAAGATAGATCAATGGAACAGGATAGAAAGCCCAGAGATAAACCCATGCACATATGGACACCTTATCTTTGATAAAGGTGGCAGGAATGTACAGTGGAGAAAGGACAGCCTCTTCAATAAGTGGTGCTGGGAAAAGTGGACAGGTACATGTAAAAGTATGAGATTAGATCACTCCCTAACACCATACACAAAAATAAGCTCAAAATGGATTAAAGACCTAAATATAAGGCCAGAAACTATCAAACTCTTAGAGGAAAACATAGGCAGAACACTCTATGACATAAATCACAGCATGATCCTTTCTGACCCACCTCCTAGAGTAATGGAAATAAAAACAAAAATAAACAAATGGGACCTAATGAAACTTCAAAGCTTTTGCACAGCAAAGGAAACCACAAACAAGACCAAAAGACAACCCTCAGAATGGGAGAAAATATTTGCAAATGAAGCAACTGACAAAGGATTAATCTCCAAAATTTACAAGCAGTTCATGCAGCTCAATAACAAAAAAATAAACAACCCAATCCAAAAATGGGCAGAAGACCTAAATAGACATTTCTCCAAAGAAGATATACAGACTGCCAACAAACACATGAAAGAATGCTCAACATCATTAATCATTAGAGAAATGCAAATCAAAACTACAATGAGATATCATCTCACACCAGTCAGAATGGCCATCATCAAAAAATCTACAAACAATAAATGCTGGAGAGGGTGTGGAGAAAAGGGAACCCTCTTGCACTGCTGGTGGGAATGTGAATTGGTTCAGCCACTATGGAGAACAGTATGGAGGTTCCTTAAAAAACTACAAATAGAACTACCATATGACCCAGCAATCCCACTACTGGGCATATACCCTGAGAAAACCATAATTCAAAAAGAGTCATGTACCAAAATGTTCATTGCAGCTCTATTTACAATAGCCCGGAGATGGAAACAACCTAAGTGCCCATCATCAGATGAATGGATAAAGAAGATGTGGCACATGTATACAATGGAATATTACTCAGCCTTAAAAAGAAACGAAATTGAGCTATTTGTAATGAGGTGGATAGACCTAGAGTCTGTCATACACAGTGAAGTAAGTCAGAAAGAAAAAGACAAATACCGTATGCTAACACATATATATGGAATTTAAGAAAAAAAATGTCATGAAGAACCTAGGGGTAAGGCAGGAATAAAGACGCAGACCTCCTAGAGAACGGACTTGAGGTTATGGGGAGGGGGAAGGGTGAGCAGTGACGGGGCGAGAGAGAGTCATGGACATATACACACTAACAAACGTAGTAAGATAGATAGCTAGTGGGAAGCAGCCGCATGGCACAGGGATATTGGCTCGGTGCTTTGTGACAGCCTGGAGGGGTGGGATAGGGAGGGTGGGAGGGAGGGAGACGCAAGAGGGAAGAGATATGGGAACATATGTATATGTATAACTGATTCACTTTGTTATAAAGCAGAAACTAACACACCATTGTAAAGCAATTATACCCCAATAAAGATGTTAAAAAAATAAAAAATAAAAAATAAATTTTATTGGAGTATAGTTGATTCACAATGTTGTGTTACTTTCTGCTATACAGCAAAGTGAATCAGTTATACACATACATATATCCCTCTTTTTTAGATTCTTCTCCCATATAGGTCATTACAGAGTATTGAGCAGAGTTCCTGTGCTATACAGTAGGTCCTTATTAGTAGCCTATTTTACACATAGTAGTTTGTATATGTCAATCCCAATCTCCCAATCTATCCCTCCCCCCTTTCCCCCCTGGTAACCATAAGATTGTTTTCTACATCTGTAACTCTATTTCTCTTTTGTAAATAAGTTCATTTGTACCATTTTTAAAGTCAAATTCCAGAGGTTGGTTATATGAATTTTCAGCTTTTACTGTAGTTGTATTCTTTTAAGAAGCATCATATAAGAGAAAAGGGTAGAAAATTTTACCTTTTTAGAGAATTTATGGGATATAGCACTTTGGTAAGCACTTACAAGCATTTGTAGGGAAAAGTCAAATCACATGGAATCCCTAAGTGGAAGATACAGAGGAAAATATAAAAGGTCTAGAGATATTGCTCTACATAAGTAAGCTATGAACTCCATGAGGAGCAGAAGTCACAACCATATAACCAGTACCCAGCAAAGAAGCTGGAACGTTAGAAGTACCCTAACGTTTGTGGAAGGAAGGGAGGGAGGAAGGGAGGAAGGAAAGGAGGGAGTGATTTGGTTTTGAGTTGAATGTGATAATGTCCCAGGGACAATGGCCAAGGAACTTCTTTATGTCTAAAATTTAATTTTGAGTTGTTTTCATCACTAAAGTATAAGTATCATCTATGCATCCAGACTTTCAGTAAAGTCTGTTCGATACACAAATGCCTGTGTAAGTAGATTTTGTAGAAATCAAGGAAAGCAAACAGTGCTATGGTGTCTGAATCATTACAGTCTGAACAGAAACAGGGTATAGACTAGGAAGAAGATCAATAAAATGAACTAATTCTTCTAAAGTAAAAGTTCAGAGCCAGAGAAGATTAGGAAATAAAACAGTAAGTCACCATCCTCCAACCTCTCCACCCTTGGATTCCTCAGCAATGCTAGGAGTAGCCAGGATTCCCACCAAAGAAGAAAAATGGTGAAAGCCAATTTCACTTCAATATCAAATGACAGGATGCCTCAGTGATACCTGGGATGCACACTTATTATCTCAGTTTATTCCTGAAACAGAGGCATACGATGGTATCATTATCTTTGTTTTACAGATGAGTTAAGGTTTAGGGAGCTTAACAAACATGCAGCCAAGGGGCAGAAACCAGGATTTGAACCAAAGTCCCTTGAACTGCTTCCCCACAGCTACAGACTATTACATACAAGACATATTTCTGGGTCCTAGACCAAGAAGAGAAAGAAATCATCATTGCTCTATCTTTTAAAAGACTGTCCTCAAAGACAAACTTTGAAATTTTATAATTTATTATGAAATAAAGCAAAGAATGGAGAGAACTTTCAAAGTTCAAGTACAAATAGAATAACTCTAATAGCAAAATAGATGATTCCCCAAACAGAAATAAAAGCAAGGAAATAGCTTGGCAGGATACCTACAATACCCTTGGATGTTCACACCATCACAATAAATAGCCCAAGCAAAAGTTCACTCATCTCAGTCTATAAAATCTATGTTATTAAATATTGCTACTACATGAATCTTAAAGATGATTAGCTGTCTAAAGAAAAAGAAAAAAAGGCATCTCTGTTCTAGTAATTTTTACTGAAAACTGGAAAGCTAAAGAAAAAAACATGAACAAAAGAATTATTAATAATGTGTAAGCCTCTGAAAAACTTCAGATTTTCCAAATCATATGTGAAGTGACTGAAATAAACAACGTGAGAGTTCAGTAAATGACAGCTTTGAATGGGCCATCTAGGGTTCTCCTAGTGATTTCCATTATAGAGTAAACCAGAGCATTTCTGAAAGCCAGGGTGTTATTTTTAAAAAGAAGAGTCATGAAACCAATGTATAGTAAAAGCTATGACTTGCTTTAATGAGATAGTACAGTGAGTCACACATACTAACATTTCTTTGATTAGAGGGAACATTTCTTCTAAGAGTAGAGTCAGTAATAGGAAGAAATGAAAATTTTCCCTCCAGAAATTGTCCATACGTTTTGCCTCTCTGAAAAACTGTTAGTGAAATAAGAAAAACATTTTGTGCTGACAAAAGAAGTGGATGGTCAGATTCTCCACAAGGCACTAAGCACCTCTGTTATGAGAAAAGGCACCCATTGCTCCTGGCAGGCACACCTCATGTGCCTCCATTTTCTGTAAAAAAAAAAAAAAAAAAAAAAAATTTCTCTACTGTTTGTCCTTGAGCAACTCTGAAAAGGAAATACAGAGATGTGTTTCTGGACATAACAGAGAATGAGGACAAAAGGAAACCAACTGGCGGTCAGTTCTCACTTTCTAAAAAAGGCAGAAGGAGTTAGCATGTTGACCACCAGTCCAGATGGCTTGTTTTATCTGCATGTGGGCTCCAATTGAAAGCAAGCACAAAATAAGGTTCTAAGTATTAAAATAAACCAACATGTGTTTGAAATTTGTTTTTAAGTCTTCCCTGCCCAGATTAACTAAAACACAGAACTTTAGTTTACTCAGAACATGTTTGGGGGTCTACCAATACACAGCAGCAAGTGAGGGAACTAGAAAGCTACAGCCACCTTTTTGATGCCATAAACCTCAGGGCCTAGAAACTGACCTCTTCATCCTTCCTCCTTCTCCCTGACTCCCATCTAATCATGGAGGGATCCTTTGCAAAGTTTTCCACTGAGGTCCTCTGATGAAGTAAGACTCTGAACCTCTAACTGACTCCATTGTCCCCTTCGCTGTACAATTCCCCAAACTACCTGGTTTCTCAGGCAACATTTCTTTGTCCTGCATGGAAATTATTCTGCAAGCCCATAAAAAAATGGGGGAAATATAGAGGACTATTCACTCTACTTGAGTACATGTCCAAAGACTCTCTAACCAAGTAAAATATAAGATAATCCCTTGCTTGTCATTAAACACAGTGACTGAACCCATACTCCATTCTTGGAAAAGAAAATCAGACCTAATCAGCAAAGAATGATTCACAGACAGCAAAAATTCTTGCAGATAAAGAACTCTCCTGAGACGTACATTTGCAATGCCAAGTAATTAAGGTTTATTGAGAAATACAGAGCGAAACAAGTTCCCTTTTTCCGAGGCACAAAAACAAGCCAGAAGACAAAGCAGCTAGGTCAAAACATGTCAAAGCCATTAGAGACTGGGGCATGGGTGGTAAGTTTCTGGAAACATCCAGAGGTATACGTGCCACCAGTGATCAAACCCTTAAAACAAGATTGGTGCTGGCCAGAAAAACGTTAGATTGCCAAAGTCAGCTTACTCAAGCCTGGCAGCCAGCAATCAGACAGTTAGAACAGGGGGTCAGCAATGAAGAGTTATTCAGGGACAGGCAGCTTGTTGGAAGGTCCTGGAAACACAGCTGGCAGGTCATGGAGTCTTGATTCATTCACGGGACCCTGCAAACTCAGCAAAGTCTTCGGCAGCTGGACACGCAGGACTGCTGGTACATCCTGGAGACCCCGCAGGCTGGTTGGCAGATGGTGGAGACTCCTCCCACCGGCTGGCAGACAGTGGAGACACTTTTCACTGGTTGGCACACAGTAGAGATGCCGCCCAGGGGCTGACAGCCACTGGAGACAAAGGTGAGCGGCCGGCTGCAGGGAGTTGAGCAAGGATTGGAGACACAAGTGGTCTTCCAAGAGCAGGTCACCTGGACAGGGCTGGAGACACAAGGAGTTGGCTGGTAGCAGGTTGGCTGGCAAGCAGTGGGCTCGCAGCAGGTCTTCTGACAGTGGTCCAGGAGCCAGGAGCCAGTTTGGAAGGAGCTGGGCAAATAGATGCCACTCAGGCAGTCGACATCCGGGGTAGAAACTGTGGCAACTGGGGCCACTGGCACGGTGTACTGTCCTCCAATCAGCCTGGAAGAGCGTTTCTTTGTGGAGCAGTTGTAGGACATGGTGCCGGACGGAGAGATGTGAGTAACTTGCAGAAACTGGCTCCTGAACTGTAAATGCCACCTCAGGCTCCCGAGCTTTTATATATCCTTGCTGGTGGGTGGGGCTCCCAGCCCAGTCTTCCTGGCTTCCTTGGCTCACACTGGCTTGCCTTAGAACATCTTGTGACTCTCCAGGTTAATTGTCTCTTGAGAAGCCTTCATCTTCATAAAGAAAGTTTAGTAGTTTGGTAACTAAATCATAGGCTTCTGGACTGTACTTAGTCCCAGGAGTAAGAAGGTTGGTTGACAGCTTCAAAGTTATTGGTCATCCCAGCCCACACTTCATCCTTCATTTATTTTGCTTGGATACAATGAGTGTCCATCTGACAGTAACATCAAACATGCCACCATCCCAGCATGACACTCTCTCCCTTCTGACTGGGACTAATTACACACCCACATGGAGTTTGGGTTGTTGTTGATACTTAATGTTTTAGGCATAACTTAATCAGTCACCCTCCCATAGCTAACGGAGCTTCTAATGAACAAGGAACATTCTTGAATATGCTTCAAAATGACAATGACAACACCTGTCAGGAAAAAGGACACAAAGACATATCCAGAGTATAAACTGGCTTGGAAGATCAATTAGGTGATCAGAGCAAGATGCCCCTAGAAAGGTTAGAGGGCAGTGGGACTCACCTTTTATGTCTAAGCAGCAAAGCAAATCGGAAGCTAATTAAGTGGGACTGCATTTGTAGCCAAGTTTCTTTCTAAATAAATTGGATCAGCTTTATTCCTAAAATGTTTAATCTTGTAACAATGGATAAGAGTGGCTCAGAACACTCATCAATATGCCAGTGGAACAGGCTTAGTTAATTTTTTAAATTATTATAACGTTAATTTGAAAGGGTAGGGTGTCTTTCTCCCAAGACGCTCATTATATTCAAAAGATATTTATTTTCACACAAAAACGTAAGATAGGATGCACTTTTATTATGAACAAACCAAAGGCTCTTTAAGGTAACTGTCTCCATCAAGGATAAGGGAAGGAGAAAGTGGGAGAAAGCAGGCCATTTTTTTGTGGTTTTTTTTGTTTTTGTTTTTTTGTCTGTTAATCTAACAAAGTAAGTTTTTTGGATCTAATGCAGTTTGAGAGAATACCATTTTACAGATAATAGTGTGTTAAAAAGAAAAATACACTGAAGATATTTATAGGATTTTAGGGTCTGGGTAGGAATTTTAAAACATTCTATACCTGGTGGACATTTGTATATCTTTCTCAGAAAAATATTTATTCTAGTCCTCTGACCAATTTTTAATAAAATTATCTTTTTCTTTGCTATTGATATGTATCAGTTTCTTATAAATTTTAGATATTAATTCCTTATCAGACATATGGTTTGCAAATATTTTCTCCCAATCCATAGGTTAGCTTTTCATTGTGTTGATATTTTCTTTTTCTGTGTAGATGCTTGTTCATTTGATGTGGTCCCACTTGTTTGTTTTTGCTTTTGTTGCTTGTGCTTTTTTTTTTTTTACATCTTTATTGGAGTACAAATGCTTTACACTGGTGTGTTAGTTTCTGCTTTATAACAAAGGGAATCAGTTATACATATACATATGTTCCCATATCTCTTCCCTCTTGTATCTCCCTCCCTCCCAGCCTCCATATCCCACCCCTCTAGGTGGTCACAAAGCACCGAGCTGATCTCCCTGTGCTATGCGGCTGCTTCCCACTAGCTATCATTTTACGTTTGGTAGTGTATATATGTCCATGCCACTCTCTCACTTTGTCACAGCTTTCCCTTGCCACTCCCCATATCCTCAAGTCCATTCTCTAGTAGGTCTGTGTCTTTATTCCCATCTTACCCCTAGGTTCTTCATGACATTATTTTTTTCTTAGATTCCATATATATGTGTTAGCATACGGTATTTGTCTTTCTCTTTCTGACTTACTTCACTCTGTATGACAGACTCTAGGTCCATCTGCCTCACTACAAATAACTCAATTTCATTTCTTTTTATAGCTGAGTAATATTCCATTGTATATATGTGCCACATCTTCTTTATCCATTCATCCGTTGATGGACTCTTAGGTTGCTTCCATGTCCTGCCTATTGTAAATAGAGCTGCAATGAACATTTTGGTACATGACTCTTTTTGAATTATGGTTTTCTCAGGGTATATGCCCAGTAGTGGGATTGCTGGGTCATATGGTAGTTCTATTTGTAGTTTTTTAAGGAACCTCCAACTCTTCTCCATAGAGCCTGTACCAATTCACATTCCCACCAGCAATGCAAGAGTGTTCCCTTTTCTCCACACCCTCTCCAGCATTTATTGTTTGTAGATTTTTTGATGAAGGCCATTCTGACTGGTGTGAGATGATATCTCATTGTAGTTTTGATTTGCATTTCTCTAATGATTAATGAAGTTGAGCATTCTTTCATGTGTTTCTTGGCAATCTGTATATCTTCTTTGGAGAAATGCCTATTTAGGTCTTCTGCCCATTATTGGATTGGGTTGTTTGTTTTTTTGTTATTGAGCTCCATGAGCTGCTTGTAGATTTTGGAGATTAATCTTTTGTCAGTTGCTTCATTTGCAAATATTTTGTCCCATTCGGAGGTTTGTCTTTTGGTCTTGTTTATGGTTTCCTTTGCTGTGCAAAAGCTTTGAAGTTTCATTAGGTCCCATTTGTTTATTTTTCTTTTTATTTCCATTTCTCTAGGAGGTGGATCAAAAAGGATCATGCTGTGATTTATGTCATAGAGTGTTCTGCCTATGTTTTCCTCTAAGAGTTTGATAGTGTCTGCCCTTACATTTAAATCCATTTTGAGTTTATTTTTATGTATGGTGTTAGGGAGTGTTCTAATCTCATACTTTTACATATACCTGTCCAGTTTTCCCAGAACCACTTATTGAAGAGGCTGTCCTTTCTCCATGGTACATTCCTGCCTCCTTTATCAAAGATAAGGTGACCCGGCTTCCCTGGTGGTGCAGTGCTTGAGAGTCTGCCTGCAGATGCAGGGGACACAGGTTCGTGACCTGGTCCGGGAAGATCCCAAATGCCATGGAGCAGCTGGGCCCGTGAGCCATGGCCGCTGAGCCTGCGCGTCCAGAGCCTGTGCTCCACAATAGGAGAGGCCACAACAGTGAGAGGCAAGCGTACTGCCGAAAAAAAAAAAGATAAGGTGACCATATGGGCTCTCTATCGTGTTCCATTGATCTATCATTCTGTTTTTGTGCCAGTACCATACTGTCTTGATTACTGTAGTTTTGTAGTATAGTCTGAAGTCAGGGAGCCTGATTCTTCCAGCTTAGTTTTTCGTTCTCAAGATTGCTTTGGCTATTCGGGGTCTTTTGTGTTTCCATACAAATTGTGAAATTTTTTGTTCTACTTCTGTGAAAAATGCCAGTGGTAGTTTGATAGGGATTGCATTGAATCTGTAGATTCCTTTGGGTAGTAGAGTCATTTTCACAATGTTGCTTCTTCCAATCCAAGAACATGGTATATCTCTCCATCTTTTTGTAATATCTTTAATTTCTTTCATCAGTGTCTTATAGTTTTCTGCATGAAGGTCTTTTTTCTCCTTAGGTAGGTTTATTCCTAGATATTTTATTCTTTTTGTTGCAATGGTAAATGGAACTCTTTTCTTAATTTCACTTTCAGATTTTTCATCATTAGTGTATAGGAATGCCAGACATTTCTGTGCATTAATTTTGTATCCTGCTACTTTACCAAATTCATTGAGTAGCTCTAGTAGTTTTCTGGTAGCATCCTTATGATTCTCTATGTATAGTATCATGTCATCTGCAAACAGTGACAGCTTTATTTCTTCTGTTCTGATTTGGATTCCTTTAACTTCCTTTTCTTCTCTGATTGCTGCAGCTAAAACTTCCAAATCTATGTTGAATAAGAGTGGTGAGAGTGGGCAACCTTGTCTTGTTCCTGATCTTAGTGAAAATGCTTTCATTTTTTCACCATTGGGGATGATTTTGGCTGTGGGTTTGTCATATATGGCCTTTATTATGTTGAGGAAAGTTCCCTCTATGCCTACTTTCTGCAGGGTTTTTATCATAAATGGGTGTTGAATTTTGTTGAAAGCTTTCTCTGCATCTATTGAGATGATCATACGGTTTTTCTCCTTCAATTTGTCAATATAGTGTTTCACGTTGATTGATTTGCGTATATTGAAGAATCCTTGCATTCCTGGAATAAACGCCACTTGATCATGGTGTATGACCCTTTTAATGTGCTGTTGGATTCTTTTTGCTAGTATTTTGTTGAGGATTTTTGCATCTATGTTCATCAGTGATATTGGCCTGTAGTTTTCTTTCTTTGTGACATCCTTGTCTGGTTTTGGTACCACGGTGATGGTGGCCTCATAGAATGAGTTTGGGAGAGTTTATCCCTCTGCTATAACTTGGAAGAGTTTGAGTAGGATAGGTGTTAGCTCTTCTCTAAATATTTCATATAATTCACCTGTGAAGCCATCTGGTCCTGGGCTTTTGTTTGTTGGAAGATTTTTAATCACAGTTTCAAATTCAGTCCTTGTGATTGGTCTGTTTATATTTTCTATTTCTTCCTGGTTCAGTCTTGGAAGGTTGTGCTTTTCTAAGAATTTGTCCATTTCTTCCAGGTTGTCCATTTTATTGGCATATAGTTGCTTGTAGTAATCTCTCATGAACCTTTGTATTTCTGCAGTGTCAGTTTTTACTTCTCCTTTTTCATTTCTAATTCTATTGATTTCAGTCTTCTCCCTTTTTTCCTTGATGAGTCTGGCTAGTGGTTTATCAATTTTGTTTATCTTCTCAAAGAACCAGCTTTTAGTTTTATTGATCTTTGCTATCGTTCCCTTCATTTCTTTTTCATTTATTTCTGATCTGAATTTTATGATTTCTTTCCTTTGGCTAACTTGCGGGGTTTTTTGTTCTTCTTTCTCTAATTGCTTTAGGTGCAAGGTTAGGTTGTTTATTCGAGATGTTTCTTGTTTCTTAAGGTAGGATTGTATTGCTATAAACTTCCTTCTTAGAACTGCTTTTGCTGCATCCCATAGGTTTTGGGTCATCGTGTCTCCATTGTCATTTGTTTCTAGGTATTTTTTGATTTCCTCCTTGATTTCTTAAGTGATCACTTCGTTATTAAGTAGTGTATTGTTTAGCTTCCATGTGTTTCTATTTTTTACTGATCTTTTCCTGTAATTGATATCTAGTCTTATAGCATTTTGGTTGGAAAAGATACTTGATATAATTTCAATTTTCTTAAATTTACCAAGGCTTGATTTGTGACCCAAGTTATGATCTATCCTGGAGAATATTCCATGAGCACTTGAGAAAAATATGTATTCTGTTGTTTTTTGTTGAAATGTCTTATAAATATCAATTAAGTCAATCTTGTTTAATGTATCATTATAGCTTGTGTTTCCTTATTTATTTTCATTTTGGACAAACTGTCTATTGATGAAAGTGGGGTGTTAAAGTCCCCTACTATGAATGTGTTACTGTCAATTTCCCCTTTTATGGCTGTTAGTATTTACCTTATGTATTGAGGTGCTCCTATGTTGGGTGCATAAATATTTACAATTGTTATATGTTCTTCTTGGATCGATCCCTTGATCATTATGTAGTGTCCTTCTTTGACTCTTGTAATAGTCTTTATTTTAAAGTCTATTTTTTTCTGATATAAGAATTGCTACTCCAGATTTCTTTTGGTTTCCATTTGCATGGAATATCTTTTTCCATATCTTTTTCCATCCCCTCACTTTGAGTCTGTATGTGTCTCTAGGTCTGAAGTGGGTCTCTTGTAGACAGCATATATATGGGTCTTGTTTGTATCCATTCAGGCAGTCTGTGTCTTTTGGTGGGAGCATTTAGTCCATTTACATTTAAGGTAATTATCAATATGTATGTTCCTATTCCCATTTTCTAAATTGATTTGGGTTTGTTATTGTAGGTCTTTTCCTTCTCTTGTGTTTCTTGCCTAGAGAAGTTCCTTTAGCATTTGTTGTAAAGCTGATTTGGTGGTGCTGAACTCTCTCAGCTTTTGCTTGTCTGTAAAGGTTTTAATTTCTCCATCAAATCTAAATGAGATCCTTGCAGGGTAGAGTAATCTTGGTTACAGGTTTTTCTCCTTCATCACTTTAAATATGTCCTGCCAGTCCCTTCTGGCTTGCAGAGTTTCTGCTGAAAGATCAGCTGTTAACCTTATTGGGATTCCCTTGTATGTTATATGTTGTTTTTCCCTTGCTGCTTTTAATATGTTTTCTTTGTATTTAATTTTTAACAGTTTGATTAATATATGTCTTGGCATGTTTCTCCTTGGATTTATCCTGTATGGGACTCTCTGTGCTTCCTGGACTTGTTTAACTATTTCCTTTCCCATATTAGGGAAGTTTTCAACTATAATCTCTTCAAATATTTTCTCAGTCCCTTTCTTTTCCTCCTCTTCTTATGGGACCCCTATAATTCGAATGTTGGTGCATTTAATGTTGTCCCAGAGGTCTCTGAGACTGTCCTCAGTTCTTTTCATTCTTTTTTCTTTATTCTGCTCTGCAGTAGTTATTTCCACTATTTTATCTTCCAGGTCACTTATCCGTTCTTCTGCCTCAGTTATTCTGCTCTTGATCCCTTCTAGAGTATTTTTAATTTCATTTATTGTGTTATTCATCATTGCTTGTTTCCTCTTTAGTTCTTCTAGGTCCTTGTTAAATGTTTCTCGCATTTTCTCTATTCTATTTCCAAGATTTTAGATCATCTTTACTATCATTATTCTGAATTCTTTTTCAGGTAGACTGCCTATTTCCTCTTCATTTGTTACGTCTGTTGGGCTTTTATCTTGCTCCTTCATTTGCTGTGTGTTTTTCTGTCTTCTCATTTTGCTTATCTTACTGTGTTTGGGTTCTCCTTTTTGCAGGCTGCAGGTTTGTAGTTCCCGTTGTTTTTGTTGTCTGTCCCCAGTGGCTAAAGTTGGTTCAGTGGGTTGTGTAGGCTTCCTGGTGGAGGGGGCTACTGCCTGTGTTCTGGTGCATGAGGCTGGATCTTGTCTTTCTGGTGGGCAGGTCCACGTCTGGTGTTGTGTTTTTCAGCGTCTGTGGACTTATTATGATTTTAGGCAGCCTCTCTGCTAATGGGTGGGATTGTGTTCCTGTCTTGCTAGTTGTTTGGGATAGGGTGTCCAGCACTGTAGCTTGCTGTTTGTTGAGTGAAGCTGGGTGTTGGTGTTGAGATGGAGATCTCAGGGAGATTTTCGCCTTTTGATATTACATGGAGCTGGGAGGTCTCATGTGGACCAGTGTCCTGAAGTTGACTCTTTCACCTCAGAGGCACAGCACTGACTCCTGGCTGTAGCACAAAGAGCCTTTCAACCACTAGCTCAGAATAAAATGGAGAAAAAGAAAGAAAGAAGGAAAGAGGATAAAATAAAGATAAAATAAAATAAAGTTGTTAAAAATAAAAAATAATTATTAAGAAAGAAAAAAAATTTTAAGTAAAAAACAAACAAACAAATGGACGGACAGACCCCTAGGACAAATGGTGAAAGCAAAGCTATACAGACAAAATCTCACACAGAAGCATACACATACACACTCACAAAAAGAGGAAAAGAGGAAAAAATAATATATCTTACCCTCAAAGTCCACCTCCTCTATTTGTGATGATTCATTGTCTATTCAGGTATTCCACAGATGCAGGGTACATCAAGTTGATAGTGCAGATTTAATCCGCTGCTCCTGAGGCTGCTGGGAGAGATTTCCCTGGCTCTTCTTTGTTCACACAACTCCCGGGGTTCAGCTTTGCATTTGGCCCCGCCTCTGCGTGTAGGTCGCCAGAGGGCGTCTGTTCTTCGCTCAGACAGGACGGGGTTCAAGGAGCCACTGATTCTGGGGCTCTGGCTCACTCAGGCCGCAGGGAAGGAGGGGCTCGGAGTGCGGGGCGAGCCTGCAGCGGCAGAGGCCAGTGGGACTTTGCACCAGGCACCAGCCTGAGGTGCGCCATGCATTCTCCCAGGGAAGTTGTCCCTGGATCCCCGGACCCTGGTAGTGGCTGGCTGCACAGGCTCCTGAGAGGGGCGGTGTGGATAGTGACCTGTGCTCGCACACAGGCTTCTTGGTAGCAGCAGCAGCATCCTTAGCGTCTCATGCCCGTTTCTGGGGTCCGTGCTTTTAGCTGAGACTTGCACCCATCTCTGGAGCTCCTTTAAGCAGCGCTCTTAATCCCCTCTCCTCACGCATCCAGAAACAATGGTCTCTTGCCTCTTCAGCAGCTCCAGACTTTTCCCCGGACTCCCTCCCGGCTAGCCGTGGTATACTAACCCCCTGCAGGCTGTGTTCATGCCGCCAACCGCAGTCCTCTCCCTGCGCTCCGACCAAAGCCCGTGCCTCAGCTCCCAGCCCCCGCCTGCCCCGGCGGGTGAGCAGACAAGCCTCTCGGGCTGGTGAGTGCTGTTCAGCACCGATCCTCTGTGCGGGAATCTCTCCACTTTGCCCTCCGCACCCCTGTTGCTGTGCTCTCCTCCGTGGCTACGAAGCTTCCCCTCTCCGCTACCCGCAGTCTCCGCCCGCAAAGGGGCTTCTAGTGTGTGGAAACCTTGCCTCCTTCACGGCTCCCTCCCACCGGTGCAGGTCCCGTCCCTATTCTTTTGTTTCTGTTTATTCTTTTTTCTTTTGCCCTACCCAGGTACGTGGGGAGTTTCTTGCCTTTTGGGAGGTCTGAGGTCTTCTGCCAGCGTTCAGTAGGTGTTCTGTAGGAGTTGTTCCACGTGTAGATGTATTTCTGATGTATCTGTGGGGAGGAAGGTGATCTCCGCGTCTTACTCTTCCGCCATCTTCCCCCTGCAATCTGCTTTTGCTAAGATCACACAACTAGGAAGTTTCAGAGACAAAATGAAATTCCAGGACCTCTGGCTCCTTTTTTTTTTTTTTTTCACATCTGAAGCAAGGTCCTGGAGCAACACCCCTCCTTGTACAGTGGATGGCAGGTGGCAGTCTTTGCTGGTGTGGTGAAAGCAGGCCTTTAATCAATATTTGGTGATGAATGGATGTGTGAACAGTGTACTATAACATTTAGTTATTCTTTTTATTCTTGGGGAAACCATAGAAGGATATCATTCTCCTTTATTTCCTTTTGCTAGAATAGAGTCAATCCTCAACACCAAAATGACTGACCCTTTTGATCCGTCTGTACACAACCATTTCAACTCTGGCAAAATAAGCCACTTCAACACAGCCTAAGTGGTTGGTGATATTTCTACATCAAAACAGCTGTAAGATCTGACTCATTTTGTAAACTGGTTTATTTGGGGTAGGAAAGAGGGACAACAATGGATTTATATATATTCGAGGGCTACAGTAGACTGCATTTTACACATGCACAAAGCAAACGGCTTTATGTTAGAACTCATCAGAAGTCCTTTTGCCAAATGCTTCATTCTCTATTCATCTCACTGAAGCCATGTTGGGAGCTTCCCACAGCTCTAATTTGGAGGCTAATAACACACCCCAACAAGACGATGCTGTGCTGTGGGAGGTATTATAATTCCCAGAGATCAGACCATCACTCCCTCAGTGACTCGCAGAGTGTTCTCAGGTATGGAGAGAAATTAACGAGATGACTACTTTCCACAAGGTTGGGACTATGCTCTTCCCACGATGGGGAATGTCCCAGTTGGTGTTTGAAGGTCACAGTCCCTGGCTACAAGGGCTGGCTTGCTTGTTTGAAAATAGATGCGAGGTTTACAGGCTTCTAACAGCCATGGATTCATAGGCTGATGTGGAGAAGTACTTCATCATGTAAATTAATCAAGCAACCAAGTGAAAATGTGAAGTTAGTGGTAAAGTGACACAGGAGAAGTTTTCAGTACACATTGCCACATTTCTGGAATAGAAGAGATTTGTAGAAATCATTACTCTACCTTGATTCTTCTTTTCCACTGCATGAAAATGACAAGTAAAAAAATATTCTAGAAAATATCTTCCATCAGCTTCAGAAGGAAGGAAATGAACATTTTTTGAGCCTCTTCCAGGCATTAAGTTAGAGGCTTCACACACACCATCACAACTGAATGCTTCCAGCAACCCTATGGACTAGGTATCATGTCACACAAAGAAGCTGAAGTTCAGGGAGGTTGAATGGCTAGTCAACGTCACACAACATATTTGGCTAAGATGAGATGCAAATAAAACAGAGCCATGAGGGGCTTCCCTGGTGGCGCAGTGGTTGAGAGTCCGCCTGCCGATGCAGGGGACACGGGTTCGTGCCCCAGTCTGGGAAGATCCCACATGCCGCAGAGCGGCCTGTGAGCCATGGCCGCTGAGCCTGCATGTCCGGAGCCTGTGCTCTGCAACGGGAGAGGCCACAACAGTGAGAGGCCCGTGTGCCGCAAAAATAAAAAAAAATTAAAAAAACAGAGCCATGAGCTGTCAACCTACGCTGGGAATATTTAAACATGGTGAGATGCCTTCATTACAGTTCAAGCAAAAATTTATTTTAAAAAATCAATCAGGGCTTCCCTGGTGGCGCAGTGGCTGAGAGTCTGCCTGCCGATGCAGGGGACACGGGTTCGTGCCCCGGTCCGGGAAGATCCCACATGCGGCGGAGCGGCTGGGCCCGTGAGCCATGGCCGCTGAGCCTGCGCGTCCGGAGCCTGTGCTCCGCAACGGGAGAGGCCACAACAGTGAGAGGCTCACGTACCGCCAAAAAAAAAAAAAATCAATCAATCAATGTTCCATTGATGATACTACAAAGACTTAGTCTTTATTTCTACTCCAGTTTCATCAATTGACAACAAAAATAAATAAAATTTTAAACAGTAAGTTACAAGCACTGCTATCTTTAAACTTCATGTGTTTTTACATTCTATATACTTTTGACAATTTTACTTCATTAGAATAAAATGCAAGGTCACTACAAAAAAACAGGAAGAGACGAAAAGCCTTTAATAGCTAGGAACTATGATTTGAAATTAAAATTATTTAAAATGGCAAAGCATACAACTAATTATTAGAGAACAGCAGAGGAGTGAATTGACTTTTCAGATGTAGGTGGCAAGACCCTTCTGAAAAACAGGATTCACAAACTTTGAAATCACTTTAAGATGATATTTTAGTTTTCTTCCAGTCACAAAGTAAGCAAAACAAATAGATTCTTTAAGTAATTAAATCTAGGGATCTCCTCAACAGATTGCTTTCTATTTAGCACCTGGCAGGCTCTCTGGAAAACAGAAGAGGCTCATGTCTTACAGTATCCTACGAAGTGTTAGGAAAGCTACTTTATACTCTCGTACATTCAATATTTAAATGCAAACATCTAGACTCTTCATCTGCATGGACTGTAAGATGCAAAGGTGAAGAAATATTCACTGACAGCCACATGAAGCTTGAAGAAACTCTACACAAATCTAAGTCTACAATGTTGTTAAATGAAATCAATAAATCATCCTTTCATTGGAATGTGTGGAAAAATTTATGCGGACAGCAGCTATCATGACATAGTTATATGCAATATGAAACTTCAACCCAGCGAAAAGATTTGTGAAGATTATTCTTGTGTCTGCAGGGCGTGAAGTGAGAGTAGGGTGTGATGAGAGCAGATGAGGAGAGATTAAAGAACTACTACCCATTATCTTCATCTGTGATGGGTAATTTTCTCTCATTTGTTTAGAATAATCTAAACCTTATACAATAATTATCACAGACTGGAAATGAGCAATTCTTTCACTCAAAACTGAATCACAGCGATCACTTACAAGGCCAAGTGTTTGAGAGTAAAAAGAGTTAAGCATATGTAGGAGGTTGAAGGTTTGATATGCTGGAAGGATACTTTTCATCACAAAGTTGGGGTAATAATGTTGACAAATGCCAGTTCAAAAAAATCACTTAGTCTCATCAAATGGAGGAATAGTTAACTTGCTGAAAAATTAAAAATCATAAAATGAGATTTTGTCATTCTGCACTTTTTCAGGATGCTCACATTCTCAAATTGAAGCTATTCATTGTCTCTTATGAAATATAAAAAGAGAATTTGAAATTTAAATACAGAACATAAAGACTGCTTTAAAAATTAACTACATCTAGGCTGAATTGCTCTGCCATTTTTCTCCCAACTTCACACAGACCTCTGGGTTGAATCTCCAGAATCCTATTAACCAAGACATTATAAACCCCCAAAGGCTGAGTGATTTGCACCAAAACTGAACTGAAATTCATTTTCCAAACTCTTTTCAAAAACCATCAATCATAAGAAGGTTTGAATCTTTGGGGCTGGAGGGAAATGTAAGGCAGAAAGCAGGTAAGTGAAAGAAGCAAACAAAGACCAGCAAAATAGTCGCTGCTTTTAGAACTTGAAAATAGCAATCACCAGCTACATGACTTGTAGACAAATAAACCCTCAGAGGATAATATCAAGGTTGAAAAATCCTAAATTGAACCACCATTCTCTTTTTCTTGATGCCAGTTTTCAAATTCATGTATTTTTTCATGGATGCCTTTACTGGGAATCAGAATCAGGGTGCTATCAATAAAAATGGGTAGAATCCCAAGTTTTGAGACCACAGCAAACTCTCTTGCAGGACATCCCATGTGTAGCTGGCATGTGCTCCATGTCCAGTCTTTCAAGTAATAAGAGGTGAACCCACTTGTGATCAGACCTGAGTAATGTTTATGCATAGGGCCTGAGAGAGAAGTCTCCAGGTCACACAGATGTATTATCCTTCCCTAATACAGAAATATTCAGGACCTACTTAGTACCCAGCAGGGTAAAGATGCTAGGAGCTACGTAAGAGACAGGAGAAGTATAAGTCTTGTCTTAGCATCACCTAGCTGACCTGTGCTTATGCCCTTTCAGCCCAACCCTTCTTGGTCTGACCTGTGCTTATGCCCTTTCAGCCCAACCCTTCTTGGTCTGACCTGTGCTTATGCCCTTTCAGCCCAACCCTTCTTGGTCTGATCTGCCTATCCAGGGGATTAGGAGTATAGCATTAGGCCAGTACTATCTCAGGTTAGTAATTGGACAATCAGAACTGGATCTTAAAGTCCTCTAGTCTATTTCCCTCATTTGACTGATGAGAAACTAAGTCTCAGAGAGGGAGCATCATTGCCAAGTATATCAGACATGCTTGTACACTAGTTCAAAATTATTTCATCCCATCTCTTACTGCATCCTCTTTGCACAGACTTAAGCCAACATCGTGGTGGTGCACCCAGACACTTCTTCCTTCATTTTAGGGCCACTCACCTACTTCTTGCTTCCAGTCCTAGATCTTCTCTGACACCTCTACAAAGGAAGTCCATGCTAAATGACTGCACTCCCGTATGCACTGCCCAGAAATGGGGTCTTGCTTGAGCAATGGGAAATGCAAACCAATGGGTAAGTGTTCCCACCTTTCACCCTCCAGGTAGACGGTTCTGAAACTATTTCAGAAAGTTCCTCAAAATCATGCATGGGTTGCTTGTGATAGTGGTGATTCGATAACAATTTCTGTGGTGGCCTTCCTCCCTCCTCTATTTCACTCCCCCTTTGCTGCATTCCCCGAAATAAGATTCCTAAACTAACTGTCTCAAGCTCTGCTTTTAGAGAACTCAGATTGAGACACCAGATTCCAAACACTTTCCATTTGAGTTAAGAAAAGTAACTGGTGAAGGAATTCCCTGGCGGTCTGATGGTTAGGACTCCACGCTTTCACTGCCGACCTGCAAACTAAGATTCCACAAGCTGAGTGGTGCAAATAAAAAATAATAATAATAATAACTGGTCCTTCTGATCCTTAGTTCAGAGCCCCTCAAGGTACATCCATGTCTGTGTCCATGCAAGCCTAAGGAATATCTTGTACACAAACTGAGCATCAAACAAGTAACATTTGCATTTTTACAGCAATTTCTGAAATGACCAAATGAGAAACTGCAAAAGTGCTTAAACACAGTTACAATATAAGCAGATTTTTAATTTCTCCCAAGTAATGTCAATCACACTGTGTTGTTTCCTCAAATAGGCTAGTCCCTAAGAGTTGACACCCCAAACACTAAAAGGTTGAAAGATCTCATTGTCAGCTTGATGTCACAGTTGTTTTCCAAAATGAAGGATTTTTTTTTCCAAAATGAGATATACACTAACTATGCAATGGGTGATAATTTTAGTTACTAACTAAACACTTTTTAATCTTAAGAGTTATATATTTATTTTTAAGTGTATTAATAAAGTATGGCGAGGTTATACAAGCCATAAATTCATGGATATCATTACATAGGATGGAGATTAAGTTATTTTTGTTTAAAAGCTTTGACAAAATTCAACACCCATTTATGATAAAAACTCTCCAGAAAGTGGGCATAGAGGGAACCTACCTCAACATAATAAAGGGCATATATGAGAATGGTGAAAAACTGAAAGCATTTCCTCTAAGATCAGGAACTAGACAAGGATGTCAACTCTCAAAATTATTATTCAACATAGCTTTGGAAGTCCTAGCCATGGCTATCAGAGAAGAAAAAGAAATAAAAGAAATACAAATTGGAAAAGAAGAAGTAAAACTGTCACTGTTTGCAGATGACATGATACTATACATAGAGAATCCTAAAAATGTCACCAGAAAACTACTAGAGTTAATCAATGAATTTGGTAAAGTTGCAGGATACAAAATTAATACACAGAAATCTATTGCATTCCTATACACTAACGATGAAAAATCTGAAAGAGAAACTATGGAAACACTCCCATTTACCACTGCAACAAAAAGAATAAAATACCTAGGAATAAACCTACCTAGGGAGACAAAAGACATGTTTGCAGAAAACTGTAAGACACTGATGAAAGAAATTAAAGATGATACCAACAGATGGAGAGATATACCATGTTCTTGGATTGGAGGAATCAATATTGTGAAAATGACTATACTACCCAAAGCAATCTACAGATTCAATGCAGTCCCTATCAAATTACCAATGGCATTTTTTATGGAAGTAGAACAAATCATCTTAAAATTTGTATGGAGACAAAAAAGACCCCGAATAGCCAAAGCAGTATTGAGGGGAAAAAACAGAGCTGGAGGAATCAGACTCCCTGACTTCAGACTATACTACAAACCTACAGTAATCAAGACAATAAGTTACTGGCACAAAAACAGAAACATAGTTCAATGGAACAAGATAGAAAGCCCAGAGATAAACCCACGTACCTATGGTCAACTAATCTATGACAAAGGAGGCAAAGATATACAATGGAGGAAAGACAATCTCTTCAGTAAGTGGTGCTGGGAAAACTGGACAGCTACATGTAAAAGAATGAAATTAGAACAGTCCCTAACACCATACACAAAAATAAACTCAAAATGGATTCTAGACCTAACTGTAACACTGGACACTATAAAACTCTTAGAGGAAAACATAGGAAGAACACTCTTTGACATAAATCACAGCAAGATCTTTTTTGATCCACCTCCTAGAGTAATGGAAATAAAAACAGAAATAATAAAATGGGACCTAATAAAACTTCAAAGCTTTTGCACAGCAAAAGAAACCATAAACAAGACAAAAAGACAACCCTCAGAATGGGAGAAAATATTTGCAAATGAATCAATGGACAAAGGATTAACCTCCAAAATATATAAATAGCTCATGCAGCTCAATATTAAAGAAACAAACAACCCAATCCAAAAATGGGCAGAAGACCTAAATAGACATTTCTCCAAAGAAGACATACAGATGGCCAAGAAGCACATGAAAAGCTGCTCAACATCATAATTATTAGAGAAATGCAAATCAAAACTACAATCAGGTATCACCTCACACCAGTTAGAATGGGCATCATCAGAAAATCTACAAACAATAAATGCTGGAGAGGGTGCGGAGAAAAGGGAACCCTCTTGCACTGTTGGTGGGAATGTAAATTGATACAGCCTCTATGGAGAACAGTATGGAGGTTACTTAAAAAACTAAAAATACGGCTTCCCTGGTGGCACAGTGGTTGAGAGTCCGCCTGCCGATGCAGGGGACAAGGGTTCGTGCCCCGGTCTGGGAAGATCCCACACACCACGGAGCGGCTGGGCCCATGAGCCATGGCCACTGAGCCTGCACGTCCAGAGCCTGTGCTCCACAACGGGAGAGGCCACAACAGTGAGAGGCCTGGGTACCGCCAAAAAAAAAAAAAGAAAAACTAAAAATAGATTTACCATATGATCCAGCAATCCCACTACTGGGCATATACCCAGAGAAAACCATAATTCAAAAGGACACGTGCACCCCAATGTTCATTGCAGCACTATTTACAATAGCCAGGTCATGGAAGCAACCTAAATGCCCATCGACAGACTAATGGATAAAGAAGTTGTGCTACATATATACAATGGAATATTACTCAGCCATAAAAAGGAACGAAATTGAGTCATTTGTTGAGACGTGGATGGATCTAGAGACTGTCATACAGAGTGGTAAGTCAGAAAGAGAAAAACAAATATCATATATTAACGCATGTATGTGGAACCTAGAAAAATGGTACAGATGAGCCGGTTTGCAGGGCAGAAGTTGAGACACAGATGTAGAGAACAGACGTATGGACACCAAGTGGGGAAAACTGCAGTGGGGTGGGGATGGTGGTGTGCTGAATTGGGCGATTGGGATTGACATCTATACACTGATGTGTATAAAACTGATGACTAATGAAAAAAAAAGGTGAATTAATATAAATTAAAAAGTTAGTTGAATAATAATGAACTTAATATGAAAATATGGCAAAAATTGTCAAGATAGAAATCATGGCAATGGTTTAATAAATATTTTAATGGTTTAATAAGATAGTTTAATAGATATCTAAATAATAAACATTTTAAATGGTTTAATAAATATTTTTAAAAGTTTAACTTATTTTAATTCTGAGCATGTTACCACTTAAAAACACCCCACTCACACATACATATATAATCCAAAAGCCCTACTCCTTCTTTTGCTTATCAATTACTGTGTAACAAATTACCCCAAAACTTAGTGGACAAAACAACCATTTATTATGCCCATGGATTCTGTGGCTCAGGAATTTGGACAAAGCACAGCAAGGCTGGTTTGTCTCTGTTGCAGGCTGCATAGAGGGATGCGGGGGGTCGGGAGCTGGGGGGCTGTAGTTATCTGAAGTATCATTTGTTCATGTGTCTGTCAGTCAATGATCGCCATCAGCTGGGATACCTATTCATGGCCTCCTCGTGTGGCCAGGAGTTCTCCAACAAAGAGACTGGCTCCAAGAGTGAGAATCCTCAAAGCAAGAGCTAGGCAGAAGCTTTATCATTTTTACTGACCTAGGCTCCAAAGTCATGTAACATCACTTTGGCCACATTCTGTCTCAGAGCATCACAAAGGCCCACGTCTGAGGGAATGTGAAGCAGACGTCACTTCTTGGTGGGGGAGTGGCAAAATTCTAGATGAGAGTGTGGGACTGAAAATATCATTTTGGCCATGAAACTAAAATTACCTTATTCCCTGAATTGCCAGGATGCCGGAACTGACCGGAAATCCCTGACATGGACTTAGGGTACCCTCAGAGAAAAATCTGAATTTCACATTCTATATTATTAGGTATGTTCAAAGTAGACAGACAGTTCATTATCTCCTGTGAGTTCCCTGTGAAGGTGACTCGAATTGATACCAATGCGATGACCTCAACAGCTCCCTCTAACTCTCCAATTTGACAAGTTTTTGACTCAGAGTACCAGCCACTTACCTGCAGGCCTATGCGCAGAGACAATGCATCTGGCTAAAGACAATTCTCCGTACGTTCAAGTAGCTTCAGCCATTCAATAGTAATCTTTTCCTCTGGTTTTATTTCTCATTAAACACTATGAAACTCCAGACTCTACGGACAATCAGTGTGTTCTATAACAGATGAAGTAGTAAGACATATGGGAGCCTCAGGTATCACTGGAAACCATGAGAACTCTACCAGTCTCAACCCACCCTTTGAAGACTATGCAGTCTTATATTTCAGATGGAATTGTTCTGTGATTTGTTGTGGTTTGGAAATCATGAAGGTGCAATTAAAATTCGAAGAATATCCAATACGAGTAGTAGGGCTGAGAAGAGTGAATTGTTCCCAACTGCTAGACTGCCTTCCACTTTCTGCTTCAGCTTTAGAGTCTAAGAGTAGGCTTCCTCGGGATGTCTCTTTCCTTAGGGTGAGGGTGAAACGGAACACAAACATTGTTTGTGTTTTAAGACGATGTGTCTCTCCCTGCATGCAACCTAGCCACAGGTCAGGAAGGTCACAGTTCAAGGTAAAGGGCCAGTCTTCTTACAGGAATCCTAGAACAATACTCTGTCCTTGCTTTTCTGACCATGGTTATCTTTGATATTGAACTATGAGGTGACCCAAAAGACAGAAATTGCTTTTGCTAAGTAACAAAAGAACTAAAGGTTGACCAAATGATCCTACAGGAATAAAATCAACTGGGCCGGATACCCAATTTCATCTTTCATTTCCTCCCTTAGCTTTAGTATCTTTTTCCCCTTTTGATACCAATACAGCCACCAACTTCTCTTTATTGGCCCAGAAATCTACTGTAAGCTCCACAGTAAAAAATGACTTTTGGTTCTGAAGCTTTCAGATTTAGATATTATTCTAGGAGAGGTACAAAAATAGCCAAGGTGTTGCAAAAAAAAAAAAAGAAGGGCTTCCCTGGTGGTGCAGTGGTTGAGAGTCTGCCTGCCAATGCAGGGGACATGGGTTCATGCCCCGGTCCGGGAAGATCCCACATGCCGTGGAGCAGCTGGGCCTGTGAGCCATGGCTGCTAAGCCTGCGCGTCCGGAGCCTGTGCTCCGCAATGGAAGAGGTCACAGCAGTGAGAGGCCCTCTTACCGAAAAAAAAAAAGGAAATGGACATAAAATAATAAAACTAAAAAATAACTAGGAAGAGCTAAAAGGAATGATTAATATGCAATGATGCAATTTGAGAGATGAAATTATGTTATATGTAATTTAAGTATAACAGTAGTCCCAGTTTAGTGCCATCCAGATTCTGGGGCTATAAATCAGAAGATGGGCATAGTAATAGAAATCAATAAGAATCCATCTAAAATGAAAGAGATAAAATGAATGAAATGTGTGCACGGCTTCAGAAATAATCAACTTTTGAAAAGATGCCTTCTAAATGGATTTTTTTCAGACTAAATTGTCTTCTACATCTCAATACCCAGGCAAATAATTATCATTAGAGAACCTGCAGTCCAACTAATGGAAACATGTCAAGGGTAATATAATCTTTGCAGAAGAGTAGAGGCCTACAGGGCATCCGATCAGCCAAGCAGATGTTCTCATTGTCCACTGGGCAAATGCATCTTTTTCAGACATAATGAACATGTCATTCAGATCATCCAACCCTCGAACTAGACTCTTCAAGTAGAATTCTGATATTAATTTGGTTTCCCAATTGGCCTCGCCTACTAGAAATACAACGCACTAAATATCCAGCACAAATAAACTAATCTGATTTCAAAGTGAATTAAATTTTCACTTTCATTTATACATCAGTCTCTTTCAAGTTTGGCTAACTTGACTCAGTCCTCCAGAGCCTGCTAACCCCAGGTAAACTAATAAAACCAAAAGGCTCAGCAGGCAAAGCTGAGACCCTTGTCCTCTGGCAACTCCAATCAAAGTGCAGCCTCCAGGCCCAACCTGGATAGCTGTTCTGCCCCCCTCAATGACTAAATCATTTCACCAGCAGCAAATAGACGTACACATTTCAATTACAGGCCATTTCTAACATTATCTAATGAAGTCCTGCCTCCTCAGTTACTTTTAGCAAATAGAATTCTCTCTTAAATGGAATGCTTTAAGTGTAGCAGAGGTTGGACTAACTAAATGACCTCTAGGCAAAGTGGCTTCCAGTTTTCTAATTGTTCACTGTTACATACCTAAATATTACACTAAATCAATTGAAATTATTTTTTGGTTCTCCCATTGTATTTTCTACTGTTGCATATTTTAAATATCTTCCTCTTTAGTTATTGACATCACCTATTAGGGGCCACCAAAAATTACCCTAGTAGTTGTCCCACAGCCTCCCATTTATATACACACATAAACGTTAAATTCAAAAACCAATAGACCCAAAAAGTTTTATGCCACGGTGAGCTGCCAGGAAAAAAATATAGTGCAATTTCAGATTCATTTAAGCTAAGACATACTTTAAATAATTCATTAGAACAATGATTGCTCATTGCAAAACAGTTCTTCAAATGGATTCCATTTATCTTGCTCATTTATTAATTCCTCACCCTTCTTAAGGCATCACATTCAAGGTGCATGTCAAAAGTTCTACCAGTCTTTCCCACTGACTCATTGCCTGAACAGAGGCTACTCATTGAAACTCCCTGCTCCTGTTTCATAAGCATCTGTAAAACAGTGTTAATGGGATCTGCCTCCCCAGGGAACTGCAAGAACGAAGTTATAGTTTGCAAAATGCTTTGTGATTCATACACAAAAGGCTCTACAATAAAGCAAACTGTCATTGAGTGTTACAGTTTTCACCCCAATTATCTTAAAGTAAGGAGAGATGACTATCCTAAGCTTCCAAAAGTAGGAGTTCCAGAGAATTTTCAAAACTGAGGTGGACAATTGCTGACTCAAGTGTTTTTTTCCAGGAATTGGAAATGTCATTCACAGATAAGTGCAAGGAGAAGCAAAAAAGAGAGACGTAAAGGAAATTCTTGGCTCTGGGATTTAGTAATAAGGGAGTTTGCCACTTTCAAATTACCCGCCGGAATCTGGCTTAAGAGAATTATAGATAAAAAATCTTCCTAGTTTTCAGCCACCTACCCAAATTTGATATTGAGTTTATACTTCCTAAAGTTGGAGCAATGATTTTCATGTCTTAGGGGCAAATAAATTAAGAGTTAATCCTATTAGGTTTGTTCTTATACCAGAGAATACTAAAACTGAAAAACTAAATTCCAAATTGTACAAAGTGATGGTGAGGTATCTATGTTGTATTTTAAATTTCCTGCAAACATCTTAGGAGGAGACTCTGAGGAAAGACATTATTCATAGCTTGTAAGGTCACAATGTTTGACCAACTAATAATTCCATTTAGCTGCATTGTACTTATTTTCACCTTTAAATTATAACTACACTGGGAAGGAGTAAATTTTTTCCTATTATCATTTGGTGGATTTCCATATTAAAAAACCTCCCTGGCACTCTTGGCCTGAAAATATCATAATAATAATTCAAATGATTAACATTCACCCTCTTCCAATTAAGAGAGTGCCGTAACTGCACTGATCCAGTGGTGAATGTCAATGTCTTAGTTATAACTGACATACTGGGAATAGAAGTTAGCAACAAGTAAAGAGTGACAAAAAAACTTTTTTTAACAACCACTGAAATGATTTAAAAAAAAAACTTTCAAATCAAGGAAGGGTAGCCAGTAGACTCAAGAAGACCAAGGAGCTTCTCCTGGAAAAATGCTAAAAATTCCAGTTTATCGAGAGTCTTGCCGGATTTCCATTATAGAAAACCCAATTATCCAGGTAATTTGCACAATTTAGATTCAGCAAGCAAAAAACATGTATTATCTCAGTTTTCTGTGAAGATTACATAGAAAAACTAGGGTGAACTAGCTGTGTGACATTGAGCATTAACCTCCTGAAGTCTCTTTCCTTGCCTGTAAGTGGAAATGATAATAGGACATACCATATAGTCTGGTGAGGCAACATTTTGATGCTCACTAAATAATTGTTCTCTATTCCCCTTTCTCTGTTATTTAAGTCAAGGCTTTGTAGGGGTCTGGTTTTTCCCAAATAAAAATTTCAATTTACTTAAAATAATAGTAAATTCTGAATCACACATAACTTTTTACCTATATGTATATAGCATGCAATTAATGAAATATAGAGTCCAAATGACTTGGTATATGTAACAGTTACAGTTCCACATTTTAGATCAGGAATAAGATTCAAGATTCTAACACAAATCCTCAAATTCCATGCTGGCTATAATTAAAGTGCATTATATCTATTGATAATCTTCATAGCTATGGCCAAGAACAGCTCACTGGGTCATCACTAGTCACCACGGTGACGGGGGTAAAGATAGTCCTTCTAAACTTTAGAACCTAAAGTTCTGAAGGAGGATTCCTTAAGTGGTAAAAAACTAATCCTTGGGGATTTTCAAACTTGTCCACAGTCATTCTAATGACACTGGAGGATAAACAAATGTCCCTAGGAAATATTGGTAGAGACCATTAGGGAATAATCCAAAGCAGCCTACAGCCAACACAAACTTTTTGCTAAAGACCCATGTTTGTTCTTACTAGAGTGGCAGAACCGTTATTATCCTAACAGCCAGCAGCCAGTTCTTCATAAAGAACTGTCCTGTTTGGGGAACTGCTTTGATAGGCTCTTGGGGATAGAAGTTGAGACTTTCAGAGCACACTTGTCAGCAGAAGCCAAGGCAACAGACTGCTAAACTTCTCTGCCACCTACACTAGAGGAATTGCTGGAGAGGGGAAGAGAAAAAGGAGAGGAAAACCACGGAGAACCCGGGTGGGAGAGAAAGAAATGTGCCAATCCAGTATGGCAAGGCTGAGGCATCTCACTGAACAAGACCACAAAAATTCCTCCAAAGATGAGGACGTGAAGGAAATTTCAGGGAGTATCTGCTTTCTAATTTGAAATTGTCCAAACTCTTGCTTTATAAAGACCTCTACTCACTTCCTCCCCCTGATATCCATCAATGCTTCTTACCGTGTGTGGTGGGAGGGTGGAGGGGTGTGTGTGTGTGTGTGTGTGTGTGTGTGTGTGTGTGTGTGTGTGTTGGAAAGGGCCTGACTTTTACATTTGGTCTACTCAAGGCTGACAAAATTAGCACGCATTGAATAATTCCCCAAACAATTCCTGGGGACCCAGAGTCAGCGGTGGCATGAGAATATAAGCTCTAGGAATACATCAAGATCTTCTAAATATCTTTGGACTTCCACAAGGTCAAAATGAAGTGATCATAGCTTGATAGTAAGCCGTTGTTTGAATTTCTGATGCTTTGATTACTGAAGAAGCTAAGTTTGTTTGTTTGTGTTTATTGGTAATGTTCATTAACTTTTTGGTGAATTGTCTGCTTTCATCTCTGCCCAATTTTATATCAAGACATTCATTTTTTTATTTATATCAGCCCTTTATGTATTAAGCATACAAGCACTTAGAGCTTTGCAATTTTTTTCCCTCTTTGGCTCTTGTATTTCATTAGGATCATTGCATTGCTGATAAACATTTATGAACTATTTTTTATAGTTTCTTCCTTTGTAATTATGTTTAAACAGACCTTTCACACTCCAAAAGGTTCATCCATATTTTCTACTAGTTTTGTAATAAATTTATTTTAAACATGTAATTCTATAATTTTTCTGGAATATAACTTCCTATAAATTTATTTAGAGTGTTGAGATTATATTTATAAATGAGATTAGTTTTTTGGCTTTCTATTTTGTACTTTCATAATCAAATTTTTTTGTACTTTCATAATCAAATTTTGGTACAACTAGTTGGCAAAATAGTGTCAGCTCTTTGTATGCCATAACACAATTCATAGATCACAACACGGATCTGTTTTCTTACATGTCCTTAACAAAGTGAGAGAATTTATTAGCTTAGTATTCTGAGCCCAAAGCAGTTTCAGAAAGTAACTTTTGACAAACATTTTCAATATTTAGCTCAATTATTTGTTCATATGCTCAATTTTTTTCTTCTTGAATAACTTTTTATAATTTATATTCTCTCCTATTCATTTTTTTGATATTTTAAAATTATTTAAGATAGAGTTATAAATAATATTTGCTTATAATTTTTATTTTCTCAATATCTGCCATTCCCTTTTTTACCTAGGCATCAATTATTTTATTTTTGTGTTTTCTAACTTCATTAATTTTTGCTATCTACATAATTTCTCCATTCTCCTTTAAAGTTATATTTTGTTATTCTTTACCTAATTTTTACCTATATACTATCTTTTATTTTTATCCTTTGTTATAGAAAAAATAGCTCAATATATATGGAATAAATCATCTAGTTTATTATATAATTCAGATCATTTTTTAACATTTATTTATCTCCTACTTCATCTGTGAAATACTGAGAAAAGCATATTAAAGTCTTCCATTTCTACTGTACTTATAAATTGTTTTTGAATTTCTAACAATTTGTGGTTTTATATAATTTGGGGTTTTTTCAGTTTGGAGCATAAGATTTATTACACTTTTTAAAAATATTATGGACCTTCTTTGTCCTATTTAACAATTTCACAGTGTCAAAAGTTCAGAAATAACAAGTAAAACCAGTGCATCACCAAAGTAGTAATTAATAAAATTTTATTGTGCACACACCAAATAGTTTGCAAACCAGGAGCACTCAAACCAAAACATAAAGTGAGGCTCAGGTGTATATTGTTATTAAGCACCTTATATAGTAAGCTTATATTCTTCACAGTGATTGGTTATAATATTAGAATTTTCTTAAATGATAAGAATTTGGTTAATGGTTACCTCATGTCAACCTTGGAAAACAGTTCAAGTGTCACTTATGATTTCCAGAAGCATAAGCAAGAAATGACCCAGGTCAAGTCAGTCTTGCAAAGTAAGCTAAATTAGGCTTTATTTGTATGACCAAACTGGTTTTGTCTGCACAGGGAATTTTCAAGGCTGACCTCCACTTGTTTTTGATTTTAACAATGGTAAATCCTAATTGTTTAATATTATAACTGTAACTCCAGTTGTTTTGTTTTTTGATTATGGAAATTTTCCTACCCTTTTACTCTTAACCTTTCGTAATTGTTTCATTTTATGAGTATCCATGATAAGAGGCTCTCCCTCAAACATTGTTCTGACCCAGTCTAGTATTTACCTTTTAGTAAAAGATAATATATTCTCAGTTATTCCATATATTTGGATTTACTTTTATCATCCCATTTTAGAGCTCCTGTTTTACACTTCCTTGCTGTTTTCTTTTTACTATTATTTTGAGGAGTAAATTATAATTTAATTTATTTTTTCAACCATACATCTTGTTTTCAATTCTGTATGTCATCCCCTTTTAAAATATTTAGACATACCTCTCATAAAAGCCAAGAACTGTAAATAACCCAAAAGTTCACCAACAGTGGAAGACATTAGTTAATTTCATGAATAGACAATGAAATCCTATAAAGTAATAAAAGCAAACACACTAAGCTGTATCAACAACATGGATGACACAAATTGTTGAACCAAAAAAGCAAAACATAAAATAATTCATATATTCTATTTATGTAAAATTTAAAAGCAGGTAAAAGCAAACCGTATTGTTATCCTAAGGCAACAGAAGTTGGGATGAGGGGAAGTTAGTGGGGAGGAATGAAATTATGATCAGAGATGAACAAAGAAAGTTTCTGGGGACCTGGGATAGGGCCCTCTCTTCACTTGAGTGGTAGTAACACTGGTGTTCACATTGTAATTACAGGCCAAACCCTACACAACTGTTGTGTGCAGGATTCTGTATAGAATGTTATATCTCACAATGAAAAAAATAATCTCACACATAACTGTAATTTTTTTATAAAATTATGTCAGAAAATACATATCCATTTATCCTCTTCCATGTAACTTAAAAACACTTCTATTTTTACCTGTACCCCACCCTCATTTCCTACTTTCTATTTTTGTTAGTATGACCTTGTTTTTATATTTTTAAATTTTTATCACCTTTCAATAACTATTTATGACCTATTTAATTAATTTTATACTATATATAATATTATAATAATATAATAATTATATATATATTATAATAATATAATAATTATTATATATATATAATCATTTAAGTTCCATTCTATCAGATTTTTTTCAATATTTACCATTAGTCATTTTCTATAAAAATAGTCCCATTCTAAATCTGGGTTTTCCTTCCTTTTTTATGTTTTTAAAAACCTCTAATGGCTTAAAATGAGTACATTATTTGTGGTATACTTTTTCAGCCAATTTATATCTGAAAATGTACTTCAACTGCATTTTCTTGTAAATGAAAACTCAATACGTTAAAAAAAATTCTAAGGACAGATATCTTTTTCCTCAAATTCTGAAAGTCTTGACCCATTTCTTCTTTTTCTTTCTTTTTTTTTATTTTTATATTTTATAGATCTTTACTAGAGTATAATTGCTTCACAATACTGTGTTAGTTTCTGTTGTACAACAAAGTGAATCAGCCTTATGAATACATATATCCCCATATCCCCTCCCTCTTGAGCCTCCCTCCCACCCTATCCCACCCCTCTAGGTCGTCACAAAGCACAAGGCTGATCTCCCTGTGCTACGCTGCTGCTTCCCACTAGCTAGCTTACATTTGGTAGTGTATATGTCACTGCTACTCTCACTTCGCCCCAGCTTCCCCTTCTCCCTCACCGTGTCCTCAAGTCCATTCTCTATGTCTACATATTTATTCCTGCCCTGCTACTAGGTTCATCAGTACCTTTTTTTTTTTCAGATTCCATATATATGCATTAGCATATGGTATTTGTTTTTCTCTTTCTGACTTACTTCACTCTGTATGACAGAATCTAGGTCCAACTACCTCATCACAAATAACTCAATTTCGTTTCTTTTTATGGCTGAGTAATATTCCATTGTATATATGTGCCACATCTTTATCCATTCATCTGTCAATGGAAATTTAGGCAAACAATCCAATTAAAAAATGGGCAGAAAACCTAAATAGACATTTCACCAAAGACATACAGATGACCAAGAGGCATGTGAAAATATACTCAACATCATTAATTATTAGAGAAATGTACATCAAAACTACAATGAGGTATCACTTCACACCGGTCAGAATGGCCATTATCAAAGAATCTAGAAACAATAAACACTGGAAAGGGTGTGGTGAAAAGGGAACCCTCCCACACTATTGGTGGGAATGCAAATTGATACAACCACTACGGAGACCCATTTCTTCTTGAACTCAATGTTTCAGAAGAAGACTCTGAGAATGAGATCATTCAAAACACCACAGTCCTTTTGTTACATCTCCAGAGTACATGGACCATATCTTCTTTCTCATCAACTTCACCCCTTTATCCTCTTCATCTGAATTCTCAAAAAGTTTCTCAAATTTGTCTTCCACATTATGATTCCTTGCATCATAGAAAAAGCTTTTCCATTTTAATCCTTGTAATGCAAATTTTAGTCCTTCTCATGCAGATTTTAAATGGGTTATTACATTTTAGTTCCCTTTCTTCTTTTTCTACCTCATCCAACTCATGTTGAATTTCTATGCTCTCTGTCTCCTGACTCCCTTTTTAACCTCTGTCTCTTATTTTATTATCTCGTGTTCTGCTTCATATTTTCTAGAGTTTTATTGAAAGCACAAAGGGCCTATTCTAAATTTGTTCTCTTTCCTATGGAAATTACTTGTTTTAGAAATAAAACTTCAGGGCTTCCCTGGTGGTGCAGTGGTTAAGAATCCGCCTGCCAATTCAGGGGACACAGGTTCGAGCCCTGGTCCAGGAAGAGCCTACATGCTGCAGACAACTAAGCCCGTGTGCCACAACTACTGAGCCTGTGCTCTAGAGCCCATGAGCCACAACTACTGAAGCCCACATGCCTAAAGCCCATGCTCTGCAACAAGAGAAGCCACCGCAATGAGAAGCCCGCGCACCGAAACAAAGAGTAGCTCGCACTCGCCGCAACTAGAGAAAATCCCGCGCGCAGCAACAAAGACCCAACGCAGCCAAAAATAAATAAATAAATAAATTTTTAAAAAGAAATAAAACTTCTTTGCCATCCTTTTCATTTCAGGACTTAGGACATTTGATTTGGTACCACACTGAGATGTCCTGATGTGGTACATCCATATTTAATGAGGATGGCTTATGCTCTTTGGATCCCCCTCACTGAATTTTACATTTCTCTTAAAATGTTCTTTGTAGACTTTAAACAGCAAGGTTACTTTCTATAACTTACATGTGTAGCTGGCTGTTCCAGAAGCTGAGGCAATAAAGGAGGAACTCTTTCTGGTGGTCCACTCTACTAAAGATCAGCTTTGGGTCTTTTATTCTCTTTGGTTCATCCATAATACCAAGTTCATAGAAGATCTGCTTCCCCAGGTTGCTGCTTACCACATCGAATAGAAAACTCAATGTGTCTGGAAGAAATCTCACCTGACGTGCAGTTTTCTTCTTTATGTGAATCTTGCATGAACTCTAAAGTCTCCTAATACAGTGCTTTCATCTGCTATGGATCCACATCCCTGAACGGGCATCAAGTGGATGTCCTGGACTTTCTCCAAAATTCACCATAAGCTGCAGGGCTCACCCTCCAGACAAGCCACCAGAGGAGCACTTCTGAAAGTATCAGTCAGCCCTGTATCCTCCTTGCCTTGCTTCATTTTGGAAAAATCTGCATTAAATATAAAAGAAATTATCCAATGTTCCCAACTTTTTAGTGGCCCCTTTCCATAATTTGCAATGGTGATGTCTGCTTCCTGATATTTTTTCATTGTTTTTCAGTTATTGCTAAGGCAATTTGAGATAAAAGTGGTGTGTTATACAAATTAGCACAGCCATTATTATCTGAAGGTCACGATATAAATATTTTTAAATTAACGAATGAGCTAGAAATTCCAAAATTTTCCAAGTAGGTCAGCCTTGAGGAAAGAAAAGCAGTGAGAGAGAGATAAAGAGAACACCTTTAGGAATCTCAGTCTCGGTGAGTCTCCCATCTCACATTCGTCATGTGGGTGAACTATCTCATTCAGTCTGCTTTTAGCTCAATTTTCAGGTGAGTCACCTCAAAACTTAAAGCTGCAAAATGGCCCCGTTGCAGCAGGGAGCAATGACGCTTCCCAGAATCTTGTGAAATAACATGATTTATGAGCAGAATCAACCAAACACTATTTCTCAGGGTTATTTTTTGCTTTTCCTTTCTCCCTGATAACGTTAACTCAGATGAGTACATGGAGCTTTACAGTGCTAATCTAGAAAAATGAGAAAGGTAATATTATTATTAAATAAGAATCTACTTACAGAAATACATTTGCACTGGGTTCCATATTACACTGTAAAAACATCAGGATGGAATTATACATCATTCTTAAAGTCAGAAATCTCAAAATGTATGTAATCTGAGGCTCCCCATAATTCACTGAACAAGATGAAATAATTATTTAGCAACTAGAAAGACATGATCTACACATTTCAAATGCTTCCTAGGGTGAGAAATATTCCCTGGTGGTTTTCTCTTCCCATTAAGTGAGGATGTATCTGACAAGTTGATGAAGAATAGAGCATGGGGAACACAAAGAAAGAACAACCACTCTCAATTTCTACCTGCCCCTGGGCTGATGAGGGAACCTGTATCAGAGTAGAGGGACCTGCTGCCACCCAGCTATAGCTTTGGTGATGATTCCTTCATCACCTGACTTTACACTCGCTGTCCCCCAAACTCAGGACTCAGCTGCAATTGAGAAGGGGCAAAACAAACTTCTCTGCCTTGTATTCCTGTACTTTCAAGTGATCAAGTTTCAAATGTGTTGAAGGTTCCTACTCACCAGCTCTGACCATCAAATAAGCAAAATGAATGAGTTTTGGAAGTGCTTCATTGCCAATTTAGCCAAAAATATAGACATTAACAATATTACCTTCAGTTATCTACAATAATGGTATGTAACAAACCACTCAAACCCAGTAATAATAAGCACTTATTTTGCTTAGGAGTTTTTGTTGTTGGTTCAGGTTGGGTTCAGCTGAGAAGTTTTGGCTTCAGCTGGGTGTACTCTCTCAAGTTTGGGAGTAGATGATTGTTGGCTGATCTAGGGTGGCCTCAGCTGGGATGTCTGGAACAACTCCACTCTGCTCTATACATCTCATCTTACAGCAGGCCAGCCAGGCACCTTCTCAGGGTGATCACAGAGGAGCAAGAGAACAAGCAAAAACATGCAAGCACTTAACCTCTGCTTGGGGGGGGGGTCACATTTGTTAACATGCTATCGTCCAAGGCAAATCACATGCTGAGCCCAGAGCATAAGGATGGAATAGAACAAACACCCAACCCAGAGCAAAGCAAAGGGAGTGGGTACAGGGAGGGATGTGGAATGGAGAACAACCATTAATGCATTCACTCTACTGGACTCCTTTAATGCCAGTTTGTCTACTGTTTGAATCAAGGGAATCCTGAGTAGGCTGGTTATTTATAACATGCCTAATCCTTCATTTAGGGCCCCCAAATCTAGAACTACTCATTCAAATAAGAGTATCTAGGCAACTAACCTCAAAACAGTTGAAATTGAGTCTCTGAATAATTATGATTATAAACAGATGAAATTTAACTACTAATATGTAAACAAAATTGGCTCATATCTCAGTAATACATGAAACTATGGTAAGTCCATCTTTGTTCTAATGTGCAATGCAATGCAATATTTTTCATAACACAAGACGATACAAGATTATTCTCTAACAAAACAGTACATTCTAGAGAATGGTTAAAAACATGATTGTGCCTTAAGGCAGACATATACAAGCTAGATGTAAGTAAAGAAATGAGATTCCCTAAAATTACAATCCTTAGAAGTGCAGTACAAAAATCATCAGTGTTCTAAATAAGAGTGTGCAAAAATAAATTGGAAATCAAAGATATATTTCCTCAAATTAGTCATTAGAAATGTATCACCCATTCATTTAAGATAAGTGTATCAAGAATTCTCATTATTATATCTGCATTGAGTGATTTTGAAGGAAATTCTAACCCTACCTTCAAGATGCTTGACGTTTGAAGCAGAACACTTAGCTCTAGGTGCTTTGTTGTTGCATAGATTTGTTTGAGATCAAACTTTGGAAAGTTGAGTATGAATTAAATATTAAGTGAATTTTTGAGTTATAGTTTAGAGTGAATTTCCCACTTCCATTTGCTGAAATGGGAACCCCAAATTGCTTGAGATGGCTTCAGTGTTTTTTAAGTAGAAAATAATGGAATAAAACAAATTCTTAACATTAATGTTCTTGCAGTAAATTCAGTAGTAACTTTTCTTGATCATTGGCATAATTCTTAATCTAATCATCTGATTTGGATGTTTGGTCAGATGAAATTCTGGCTGGTAGGACCCCAACTCACAGAGATAGTTGAAATGAAAATTGATTAGATTTGTATATCTCTTAATATTTCTCTCCTCTATGATCCAAAAAGTAAAGTCATGATAATGATAGTCACTTCCAAGCAAAAGGACTTTGAATAAAACAATTCTTCTATCAGGGCAGCAGAATAATATCCCATTCCTGGCCTTAGTCTTTTCTGGCTAGTTATCTGTGAAGTTTCTCTTCTTTTTCTTAATCCACTTTTTTTTTTTTTATCTCTGAGCCAGAATAGAACTCTTTCTGTAAGAAACTGCTGCACTACCAATTTTAACTCTCATTTTATTTTATTTTTTGAGACTTAAATATGGAAGCAGATCACATAATATGGTGTGATAAGAGTCCTAACAGCAGTAGGCACTCTTTCATCCAATTTCTCTTGTTATCAGCACATGGGTTGTTTTAGACATTCGGTTCAGCTGAGGTGCTTTCAGGGGCCATAGGGGCAAAGTCTCCTCATCCACAGAGAATCTTATGCAACACTAGGAGCATAAAGTCTTTTCAGCAATCCTCAAAGGGAAAATGGAAAAATTCAACCAAGTATCTTTCTTTTGTACAGCTGAGACATCCCCTGCCTTCCCTCGATTTCCAGTCCCAGCAGTCACATGGAATGAACAAAACTACAAAAGTAGCGTTTTATAAGAGAAGGTCTATTTCTTCCAAAACCTAATATTAGTGCAATTTGAAGAGGCATTCAAATAAAGATAAGGAACCAACACCATTAGAATTTTATGGAAAAGTATCAGGAAATAAAAAGGCAGATTTACATCTTCTGATTCCTGAAAAAAAAAGATTCAACTAATAGCTAAAATGTACCAGAATAATGAAAATAGAAAATTTTATTTTCTGACCTTTGCTTCCACTGCCAAACACCAGTGAAAGTGATTTGTTAACTGTTGTTTCTACATCTTGCCAAGGCTTCTCTATATTAACCTGTCTCAGTAACGCTGCTGAAATTGCTCTCTTGAAGATCACCATGACTGCTTTACATTTTTTCCTTATTTTATTATAAAGTATAGCACACAAACAGAAAAATGCATGAGACAGAAACAAGCATCAATAACTTATCACAAAGAAAACACTTCGGTACCACTTTCCAGAGCCGGAAATTGAACATTGCCAACATCCAAGAAGCATTCCCTCCTGCTTCTTCTCAATCACGAAGTCTCCCCTCTCCTCAAAGATGCTCTTTATCCTTATGCCTAACACTAGAGTTTAGTTTTCCCTGTTTTTCAGGTTTTTATCAATGGAATCATGTTTCTGCCTTATTACGGAATTGTGTCTGACTTACAACATTCAACATTCTGGTGATGAGATTCACCCATGCCATTGCATGCAACAGCAGTTCATTTATTTTTGTTGTACAGGTGTTTGCTTTGTATGACTGACTATTCCACCATTTTATTTACCCATATTACTATTGATGTATGTTTATATTGTTTCCAATTTCAACTATAACAAATATTGTTGTTGTGAGCATTCTTATTTTTTTCTTTTCCATTATAGTTTATTATAAGATACTGAATGTAGTTTCCTGTGCTATACAGTGGACCTTGTTGTTTACCTATTTTATATATAATAATGTGTATATGTTAATCCCAAACTCTAATTTATCCCTCCCCACCCCTTTCACCTTTGGTAACCATAAGTTTGTTTTCTATGTCTGTGAGCCTGTTTCTGTTTTGTAAATAAGTTGCTATAAACATTCTTATAGTCTCTTAATGCACACATGCACACACGTCTGTTGGATAGCTAGGAGTAAAATTTCAAGAGCATGGTGTATACATATATTAACACTAATAGATAATCAGCAATTATACTAATGTCTACTTTCACCAGCAGTAGACGAAAGTTCTTTTTTGTTCCAGGGCCTCTCCAATATTTGGTGTTGTCAGTCATTGTAGCTTTAGCCACTTTGGTGCATACATTATACCTCACTGTATGCTTAATTGGCAATTTCCTAATAAATAATAAAGAAAAGCACTTTTTTGTATATTTTTATTGGCCATTGGATATCTTCTTTCGTAGAATGCCTGTTCAAAACTCTTGATTTTTTTCTATTAAGTCGTGTTTTCTTTATTGATTTCTGATGGTTCTTTATATAATTTAATACAAGCTTTTTGTTTACTTAAGCAAATATCTTCTGTCACTCTTTTTTCTTGTTGTTTTTTTTCTTAATTTTTAAAAAAATTTTATTTGTTTATTTATTTTTGGCTGCATTGGGTATTCATTGCTGCACATGGGCTTTCTCTACTTGCAGCAAGCGGAGGCTACTCTTCATTGCAGTGCACAGGCTTCTCATTGTGGTGACGTCTCTTGTTGCAGAGCACAGACTCTAGGCATGCGGTCTTCAGTATTTGTGGCATGTGGCCTCAGTAGTTGTGACTCACAGGCTCTAGAACACAGGCTCAGTAGTTGTGGCACACAGGCTTAGTTGCTCTGCAGCATGTGGGATCTTCCTGGACCAGGGCTCGAACCCATGTCCACTGCATTGGCAGGTGGATTCTTAACACTGCACCACCAGGGAAGTCTGCCACTCTTGTGTTTTTAGTTTCTCCATGAAATATCTTAATTTTGATATCGCTATAGTCTTGCCTTTCCTAGAGTTTCAAGTAAATGAAATAATAGATTGTGTAGTCAGTTGTGTTGACTTCTTTCACTTAACGTAATATTTTTGAGATCTATTCATGTTCTATGCATTAATATTTTACTACTTTTTATTTCTAAATAATATTCCATAGTACAGAAATACCACAATTTGTTTATTGTTTGTTTATGCATTCACCACTTGATGGCCCTTTGGGTTGTTTCCACTTTTAAGTGTCTATGAACAGTACTGCTCTGTACATTCTTGACATAAAATGTGCACAAATGTTCTCCCTTTCTCTTGGTTAAATAACTAGTAGTGGGATTTCTGGGTCATATGTTAAGTGAGTATTTCACTTTATAAGATATTGTCATATTGTTTTCCAAAGTAGTTGTGACAGTTTTGCATTCCCACTAACAACATTATCCCACATTCTCCCCAATCCTTGGTATTGTCAGTTGTTTTAACTTCAGTCATTCTAATAATGTGTGATAATATCTCATTTGATGTTTCATTTTGTCTTTCCCTGATAACCAAGGATGTTATGCCTTTTTTTCATGTACTTATTGGCTCTTTTCATTTGTGAAGTATCTGTTCAAATCTTTGTACACTTTTAAATTAGACTGCTTTCTAAGTATTGGATTGTAAGATACACACTCTTTGTCAGATACATGTTTTGGAAATATTTATGCTGTTGACTTTCAAATTTCTTTTGATATAATATGTGTATTTAAGGATCTATATTAACCTTTAGACACAGCTTTAGCTGAATCCCACAATATTTTATAAGTAGTATTTTTACTTCATTCACCTCAAAATATCTATTATTTTCCATTATGAAATCTTCTTTGACCCATAGGTCAATTGGAGTGTATTCATTCCCAAAAGTTAAGATTTTCCAGTTAACTTTTTGTTATAGATTCATAGTTTAATTTTTTTGTATTCAGTGAAATTTTCCACATAATTTTAATCTTTTGAAATTTGTTGAAATTTGCTTTATGGCCTTGCATATGATCAATTTATGTAAATGTTTCATGTGTGCTTAAAAATAATGTATATTTTGTAGTTGTTGGCTATAGTTTCTATATCTCTAATTAGATAGTATTTATGTTTTTCATGATCTTATATTTCTTTACTGGTTTTCTTGTCTGCTTGCTCAAATTTTTTTTTTTGAGAGAGAGACATTTTACAATTTTCTGTTAAGATTTGGAATTTTTCCAGGTTGGGGAATTGAATATTTATTGTTTTGAACACCCCATCTTTATTCTTTATCTTGTTTTTGCTCACAAATGCATATTGCCTGGTATGTAATCGAGTATGTATGCAAGATTTCTTTTTGTTAGAGTTTGCATGATATGCCCTCTCTCATCTTTTTTCACTTTTAATCTTATACTTTTGATGCATCTCTTTTTTTTTTTTTTTTTTTTTTGCGGTATGTGGGCCTCTCACTGTTGTGGCCTCTCCCATTTGCGGAGCACAGGCTCCAGATGCGCAGGCTCAGTGGCCATGGCTCACGGGCCCAGTCGCTCTGCAGCATGTGGGATCTTCCCGGACTAGGGCATGAACCCGTGTCCCCTGAATCGGCAGGCAGACTCTCAACCACTGCATCTCTTATAAGCTACATATAATTAACTTTTTTAACACATTTGACAAACTTTGTGTTCTAACTGGAGAAGTAGTTCATTTACAGTTCCTATAATAAGTGACATATTTGGGTTTATATCTACTATCGTACTCAGCCCCTTCTATTTGTCTCATTAATTCTTCATTTTTTTTCTTCGTTTTTTGGATAAAGTATTTTTATATTCCATTATTTTTCTCACTATTATCTTCATAGTAATATCTGCCTTACAATTCTTTTGGCAGCTTCCTTAAAGGTGACAGTACTCATCCCCCAGCTCTCAAGGTCTAATGTACTTGGCACTTTTTCTCTTTTCCAGGTCAGGGCAGAGAACTTGGAAGATTTTAACTTCACTCATTCCCTTCCCACTTGTATGATATGGTCCTATTTTCTCATGAGGCTCTACTATTATTTTTAACATAGTCATTATTCATTTAAACCTGTTCATCTGTTCCTCATTTCCATTGTACTTTATTTCTTCCTGTAGCTCAACTTTTGAGCTTGAATAACATTCCTTCTCTCTTTGGTGTAGATTACAAGTGATAAATTCTCCTAGCTTTTACTTATCTGAAAATGCTGTTTATCTATTTTTGGAAGGTATTTTCACTGAGTATAGAATTCTCCGCAGCAGTTATTTACTATGAACGCTTTAAAGATAACATTTCATTACCTTCTAGCTTTCATTGTTTCTCTTCTAAAGTCAGCTTGTCACTCTAATAGTTGTTCCCTTGAAAGTAGTTTGCCTTTTTCTCCTCTGGATGCTTTTATTATTTTTTCTTTGTTTTTGGTTTTCAGATGTTATATTATGACAAAACTACATTGGTTTGTTTGTTATTCTCCTGCTTGGGGTCCATGAAGATGATTGACTTTGTGACAATATGTTTTGCTAACTTTAGAAAGTTCTCAGATTCGCTCCCTATCACACACTGCTTCTGGCCCATTATCTCTCTTCAGTGCCCCAGGGGCTCCAAATCATTTTTTTCACAGTATTGTTTACACTCTGTATTTCCTAATTTTAACTTTCCGTACTACACTTTGTGTTTTGCAGTGGTAAATTTTTTATGTGATTCATTTCCATATGGAATTGCTTTTAATTCAATTTTAGGAATTGAGAAAATTCAGAGTGTGACTTCAGTCCCTTCAAGGACTGGCTGAGTTCCAATTCACCCCAACTCGCCAGGCTTAATCATTTGGGTTCTCAACCCCAAATAAGAAAAGTTACCCTGTCCCACCAGAAACTCCTGGAATTTAATCATCTTGTCCCTAGCTACAGATTTTGTTAAATTCCTGCCCAGTATCTCAACTTCTCAATGATCTCTTCCAGATTTAGCAGATGCCAAAAAAACAGCCGTAAATGCCAGGTTCACCTTTCTGAGTGAGTCAACCCAGGTGTTTCTCTAATGATTTTAAACAGATAAACCACTTTTTTAACATTTTGTTCATAGTTTCTATTTGTTCTTAGTGGGAGGCTTAATCCAACCTACCCTGTTCATCATTACTGGAGAACAATAACTTATTTGTCTTATAATTCAATATCCCTTCTTGAATCATCACTCTGCTCTAACCCTCTGAAGCATTCAAATCTATTGCTTAATTTCTTATGATTTTCTTTTCACCTTCCTCAAACTATGCATTTCTAACTTATCTATATAACCCTTATATTTCTACACATACTCTGTACTCTTTCCTCATTTATCTTCCAGGACTTTGTTTTCCCTTTATACATATTCTTTTCTATATGTGTCTGTCAGGACAAATACCCCTTCAGTAAGTTTATCTATTCCTACAGCTGCAGCTAGCTGGATGATTTCACATTATCCTCTCCAATCCTAAAATATCATTTATGCTTCTGTCTCATATTTTTAACTTCATAGAGGACATCTCCATTTAGATGTCCAGTCTTCATGTTTCGTTAAACATGTCTGTCTCCTCCCTCCCAGCTAACTATTTTGAAAGGGTCTGGGATACCAGAAAGAAGGAAAAAAAGAGTAGAAAGAAATATACATGCCAAAAGAGCCACATTCAACTATATGTAGATTTCATGAATTCAGAAAATAAATGTTAGAGAAGTAAAAATGATTCAAAGTTTTCTTGCCTGGAAGATATATAAAAGTACCTCCATTTGATATTAATTAGTTAACTGGGAAAAAGCTGTTTTGCGGAGATAGGTGCTATGCTGGTTTTTCTTCACTCATCTCCCACTCCCATCCCACACCTTCACCACCACCTCCATTAGAAATATATTCTGAATAATGTTTTCATAGTATTCTTCCTAAAACACAATATTTCTCACATCACTCCAAATATTAGAAATCAAGAGTGTCATCTGTTATCTTCTGTCCCAACTCCAAACAACTCTGCCTAATTTTCAAAGCTGTTTATAGTGTTTTTATTCTACCTAGCCATTGTTTCTCATAATGCAATCTCTGCTCCAATCAATAATCTTCTGCAAAATATTTAATTTTCCTTCCTACTTTCCAATTGTTCTTTATGCTGATCTCAAGCCTGAAAGGTTTTCTCTGCTTCCTTAGACTCTTATTAGTCTTAATAGTTCTTCAAGGTTCAATTCAAGCCCCACCTCTGCCACAAAGCCCTCTGAAACTATATCAGCTCTTGCTGCTCCCAGCATTCTCTCAAAAACCTATTCCATGGGGATAACATCAGCAAAATGAAGGCATAAGAATTTCTAGTTCTTGTCCACCCCAAACACATCAAATTGAACAACTATTCCCATGTCAGAAAATACCTTCACAAGAGCCAAGGATTCCAGGTGAGGGATTATAGCACCGAGTGAAGCACAGAAATAAGAAAGGACACATTGAGAAGGGTAGGAGAGATAGATTCACATGACCCCCATTACACCTCCCCCAAGACCGGACAGCCCCACATGAACAGAGAAAAGGAGAGTGAAGTGAACGTCAGCCTTCACCTCAAACCCCAGAGCCTGCTGACCCCATCATCAGGCTAACTCCTGCAGCCCTGGGTGACTCCTTGCAGGCTCCCCCAAACCCAGACCAATCCCTGATATACCCCAGTGCCAGCTGGCTCCCATGGCCCCAAGCAGCTCCTGGGGCACCAGGCTCCCAATCAGGCCCTGCAAACCTGCACTTCATGTGGGCACCCACAAACCCAGGCTTCTGTCTGGGCCAAGGACCAGGCCAGCTACTGTGGAGTGAGGCTTTTGACTCACTCCAGCACCAGACCCTCCCTGTGGCCCCAACCTCTATGCCCACTCCCATGGCCCCAGGCTTCAGGCTGGTCCCGGTTGCCCCAATGTCTAGGATGGCTCCCTCAAAACCAGGTTTCCAGTCAGAAATGGACTGGCGCCCTACCCAGACTCTAGGTCCACCCCAGGTGTCAACTGATCTTTGACAAAAGAGCAAAGACAGTATAATAGAGCAAAAATAGTCTCTTCAACAAACAGTGCTGGAACAACTGGATATCCATGTGCAAAAAAAACCCTAAACATAAACCTCATACCCGACACCCTTCACAAAAATTATCTCAAAATGGATCACTGATCTAAATATAAACACAAAACTATAAGACTCCTAGAAGATAACATAGGAGAAAATCTTGATGACTTTGGCTATGACAATGACTTTTTAGATGTAACATCATAGGCACAATTCATGAAAGGAATAAAATTGATAAGCTGGACTCCATTAAAATTAAAAACTTCTGTTCTCTGAAAGACAACGTCAAGAGAATAAGAAAAGTGGGAGAGTCCCAAAAGATTCCAAAGACTGGGAGAAAATATTTGCAAAAGATACATCTGATAAAACACAGTTATGCTAAATATACAAAAAACTTTTAAAACTCAGTGAAAAGAAAATGAACTACCCAATTAAAAACATGGGGAAAAGACCTGAAGAGACACCTCACCAAAGAAGATACACAGATGGCAAATAAGTGTATGAAAGGATGTTCAATACCATGTCATTATAGAATTGTGAATTAAAACAACAGTGTGATACCACTAAACACCTAGTAGAAGGCCCAAAATCAAAGATAGTGACAACACCAAGTGTTGACAAGGATGTAGAGCAACAGGAACCCTAATTTATTGCTGGTTGGTGGAAATGCAAAATCATACAGCCACTTTGACAGTTTGGTGGTTTCTTACAAAACGAAACATACTCTTATTAAATGATCCAGCAATTGTGCTTCTTGGCATTTACTCAAATGAACTAAAAACTTAAGTCCACACAAAAACCTGCACACAGATTTTTATAGTAACTTTGTTCAAAATTTCCAAAATGTAGATGCAACCAAGATGTCTTCCTTTTTTTTCTTTTTGCAGTACACAGGCCTCTCACTGTTGTAGCCTCTCCTATCATGGAGCACAGGCTCCAGGCATGCAGGCTCAGCAGCCATGGCTCACAGGCCCAGCCGCTCCGTGGCATGTGGGATCTTCCCAGACCGGGGCACGAACCTGTGTCCCCTGCATCGGCAGGCAGACTCTCAACCACTGCGCCACCAGGAAAGCCCCCAAGATGTCTTTCAATGGGTGAATGGATAAATAAAGTGTGGTACATCCAGGCAATAGAATAATATTCAGTGCTAAAAAAGAAATGAACTAACAAGTCATGAAAATACATGGATGAAACTTAAATTCATATTACTAAATGAAAGAAGTTAAATTGTAAAGGCTACATACTGTATGATTCCAAGTATATGACATTCTAGAAAAAGCAAATAAAAGAATAAAATATCAGTGGTTACCAGAGGCTGGCAGAAGGAGGGATGAATAGGCAGAGCACTGGGGATTTTTAGGACAGCGAAACTATTCTGTATGTGATACTACAACTGTGGATAAATGTCACTGTACATTTGTCAAAACCTATAGAATGTACAACACCAATAGTGAACCCTAATGTAAACTATGGACTTTGGGTGATAGTAATGTGTTTAAGTTCATTAATTGTAACAAATGTACCACTGTGGCATGGGATGTTGATAGCTGGGGAGGCTGTATGTGTGTGGAGGATGAGGAGAGGGAATGTATGGGAACTCTGCACTTTCTACTCAATTTTTCTGTGAACCTAAAACTGTTCTAAAAAAAATAAAGCCTATTAATAATTTTAAAAAATAAAAAAAATAGTCAATAGAGTCAGATCCAAGGGTGACCCAGATGATGGAGTAACTTTTAAAACGTTATATTAAATAATTATGTTAAATTTAAATAGATTAAATAATTTAAAGGAACAATGGAGACTTTAAGCAAAAAGAAAAAAAAAAGGACCAGACAGAACTTCATTAGATGGGCTTAATAGAAAACTGGACAAAGCATAAGAAAGGGTCAGTGAACTTAACAACAAATCAATAGAAATTTTCCAAACTGAAACACAAGAGGAAATAGAATGAAAACAAAACAGAATAAAAAGCCCATAAAAACAAAAAAATCATAGATCTGAGACAAAAATATTGAATGAACTAACATTCACGTAATTGGTCTTACAGAAGAAAAGAGAGAAAATGAGATGCAAGAAAATTTTGAAGACCTAATAGCCAAGGATGTTCCAAAACTGATGAAAGTCACCAACATGCAGATCCAAGAATGTGACAAACAACAAAGTGAATTTTAAAAACAAACAAACAAAGGCACATTATAGTCAAACTGCTGAATACCAAAAACAAAGATGAAATCTTAAAAGCAGCCAGAAGACAAAAGCCTCATTCTATTCCAGGAAATCATAGTAAGAATGATCACTCATTTCTCACCAAAAACAATAGAAAACAGAAAACAATGGAATAATCTTAAAGTATTGAAATAACTCTATAAACAGCAAGGGTCTGTTGCAAAAATGAAGGTGAAATAAAGATACTTTCAGTCCAACAAAATCTCCAAAAATTCATGGATATAAAAAGTAACAAAGGAAGTTCTTCACGCTAAAGGAAAAAATGAAGACTATGGGAAAAAATCAGCAACAGTACAGAAGACATGATACCTTGCTGTTTCCTCTGACCCTGATTCCTCATCATGACATAGTCTAAGGATGGCATGGAGAGCAGGAAGGGGTGCTTTCTCTGAAAGAGTAACAACTGCAGGTGAAGGTAGAAAATGGAAGCAAAGGCAAACCATCTGCTTAGAATCTGTTTGCCTTTAAAGAATGGCAGCAGCAGAAAAGCTACAGGAGCTGATGGAAAAATCACAGAACAGAAATTCCATGTGAACCCTCAGTTTCCATCAGTGTGGCAAGCTTAACCAGTAATTGGATTAATGTGAAAGCAGAGGGTCACCTATCCTGCAAAGGAATTACTTGCTGCCCAATATGGGGGAAACTGGAACCCAGCTGAATGTTTTCAACAATACAGGAGAGAAATTGTAACATTTTTGTAATCTTTGAGGAAAAATTATTGCTATATTCAGAAGAGGTCATTCTTTCCCTGGAAAACAAAGAGACTATATTGAAAAACTATTAGAAATATAATACTTTGGTAAAATGATTGTTTACAAGTAAAAATATAAAAATCAAGTGTTTTCTCATAAACCAAAAATAAGCATTTAGAAAACACCCATAAAAGCATATTAATACATTTAATGTGAAATATAAGTAGCCTACATAACTTATAAAGGTCTGCCTAGAGCCATGCACTTTATACCTCATCATAAAAAGTCAGTAATAATATTAATTTCCTGCCAATTTATCTGTAACTGTAACACAATCCTAATCAAATTTCAACTTAAATCGAAATAAGAAGAGTGGTGAAAACAGTGTGAACTAAAAATGCCACCTGCCGTATCAGTAAACAAAGGATGTTGCAGCCATCAAACCATCACACTGCTGCCTCCCCTGTGGTGAGCTCTGAGGGAACTCAGGATGGAAGTAGGATTTGCCTGCATCTAACAGTTAGCCACTGCAGCCTTCCCAGTAGTGCAGCCTTCCCAGTAGTGCACCCTGAAGAGACTCAGGATGAGAAAACAGAGGATGCTGGCTCAAAATAGCGGAGGTGCATATCAAATAAATAACTTCAATGAGCCCAGACTTCGCATCTTTCCATACATGGAAAAGCACTAAATTCCTTTACTTGAGATATCTGGTTTTCTTTAATTAACAGTAATCTTCTGATGTTCCGACTACCTGGTCTTTTGCTGCAAAACCTCCTATGTATCCTGGCTTCTCACCTTACCCCTTCACAGCAGGCTCTCAGAGTTATCTGAGATGATATCCCAGGGTTAAGTCCTCAGTTTTGTCCACCGAATAAAACATAACTCTCAAGTTTTAGGTTGTGCATTTGTTTTTAGTCGACAACAGTCTGGCATAAAAATATAGTGTCAGAACAATAAAACATATTGGAGTCCAGTAACAGATACCAGGTACATAATAATTTAGGAAATGATCAAAGGGACAGTTCAAATAGGATAAAAAGGATGGACTACTCAAAAACATGGTTTTGGCTTAACTGACAAGCAATTTAGAACAAGAAGGTTATTTTCTTATCTCACATTTTTTGACTATCTAAAGTAAATCCAGATAGTTTAAAATTTTTAATGCTTATTTTAAAAAGAAAGCTAATTGCATTTATAGTAGGAAACAACATTCAATCCTAACATTCATTCCAGTTTGGAACAACTGAGTGTAAGATGTGTATTTACCCTTTTTCATTTCCTCTATAGCACCTAATACAGTGTTGAGATCTACACATTAAATTTTCAGTAAATTCAGCATTGACTGATTCATCATAAATACTATGTTTCTTCCTAGAAGATAAGAAAATTTGCTTGTGAGATTTTCATTTAAAAGAATTATGCTATTCATCAAAATTTTCACCCTGCCATCTGTTCTCAACATTATTCCAAACTAGGTTTAGCATAGCAAAGCATATGAATTTTACTTTAGAAAGCATAAGAAGTGTATAAAAGTTTGTTTACTAAACTATATTCCATAGAAATGCTTATTTTGAAGGCCGTACGGGCTGTTAGAATTCATCATAACTTAAACTACTTCTATAAAGGTGAGGATCAGTAAGGTTTAGAGTATCACTTACATTGCACAGCATGTGTTTTACTTACTCTCAAAATGAATTTCTCTCTTAAAAAGAAAAAAGCCAAAATAAGTAAATTATGAGATCACAATTTAGCAGTATGTGTCTCAGAAGTCTTGACTCCCTGGCTTGCCCTCTCAGTGGTTTTAGGCTTACTATCCAGAAGACTAGAAAATAGGTTATTAAATTTAGATTTTAGATTCTAAAATATTGCTATAACTGGAGTCTTTCACCTTCTAGATTCTAGGTATCATTATTCTGCCTCATTTGAAGTGGAGTAAACAGCATGCCCAGAAATGTTCAAGGATATCTGGAAGGACTACGTTCCCTTATACATGGACTACTTTCCCTTATACATGTCAAAAACTAGAGAGTCATTTGAATTAACATTATTTTCTTATAAAATGTAACTATATCATGGGAAGGACAGTCATATTAGTTAGTCACATAACAACCTAATAACTGAAATCTGCAATGGAAGGAGTAAAATTTTACATTGGAGAATGGCCGAGAATAAAAGAAAAGAGGACCATTTTGGAGCATTGAACACCATCAGAAAAGGCTGGTCTGGAATGGGGAGGGAAGGACAAGAAGTGGTATTCCAACGAGAAACTACCAAGAGGAGGGTGCTGTGGATCCATAGTTCAGGAATGAGGACAGAAAAGTTGCTGGGGAACAGGAGATAGTTAAGCTGAATCCAGCCTCTGTACCCTGACACCAAATTATTCTCAGAGACAGAGTGTTGGGTGAAGTAGAAAAGAATAGCTTTATTGCCTTGCCAGGCAAAGGAGACCACAGCAGGCTAATGCCCTCAAAACTGTGTGTACCCCCTTGGAGAGTGTAGTGAGAAGTTTTATAGCAATGAGTCAAAGAGGGCACGATCAGTTCACAGGCATTCTTCTGACTGGTTGATGGTGGAGTAGGAATCAGCATCATCAACCTTCTGGTTCCAACCAGTCTGGGGTCTACGAGCTTGTGGACACCATACCCTTAACTTCTCCCACCTGGTGGGGATTTCAGTATCTGCAAAACAGTTTCAAAGATGTTGTTATGTATATCTCTTGATGGGGAACCAGGACACTGCCCCAAGGCTACACTATGGTTTCTTTTGACTCTTCCTCCCTTGTCTCTGGATCCCCTCCCTTCCCTAATTAGCAACAGTTTGAACCTGCCCATTGGAACTCAGGGGAGGTCATGGAGGCTGAATGAAGCCTACTTCCTGTAACAAAGAAATGGGAGACACAGAAAGTCTTTTGTGCCCAGGAACCCCACAGTGTTCTGCTCAGTATCAGTGGTAGAAGAAAAATATCTGAAAAGATTGCAGAGGGAAAACTATGCCTGTCTAAAGTCCGTTCCAAGCCTGACTGTTTTGTTGCAGCAAAGTTTGTTTGAGGAATTGAAATAAGCTTCAGAGATGGATTCTAAGAATTTAAACCAATTGTTCTCAAAAGGTGAGCCAAGGCCAGCAATGTTAGCATAACCAGAAAGTGGTTAGAAATACAAATTATTAGCTGGCTCCCACCCAGTCTTACTGAATCATAGACTCTAGGAGTGGATTCCAACAGATTGTTTGAACAAGCCCTTCAGATGATTCTGATGCACCCTCAAACCTCAAACAATGGTTTAAACCAATCATGGAAATCCAGTCTCTGTGGAATGTGAAATAGCCCAAAGAAGCAGCACACAGCATTCTCTTAGCAATAATTTTGGGGTCAGACTCGGGTCCCTGGTCCAATCTGATCTCAACCAACTGAAGAGATTTTTCTCTGTGTGTGCCCTGAGGAAGTGAACGATGTAGCATTTAGCCCAATTGCCTCAGCAAGAGAGGAAGCAAAGCTTAGAAGGATGCCAATTCTTTAAATGGCAGCAAGGACAGACAGAGAGCCCTGTGTTTGTGACACTGTTGAACACAGGATCCTCTAACCTAAATCCTGCCCTGCCTGTGGACTGCTCATAACCCAGTAAACTTCCTGATTGTTTAAGTTTATAGAAGTCAGATTTCCTTGAATGTTCCCTAACTGCTAGTTTGCAAACATCACTACTTCTGCCACAGACTCTGGTGTTGGAAACTATGATCAGCCCACCCAAGATGGCTGCTTTCTTGCTCTCTGTGCATCCCCTGCTCGACCAGTCCCTGCCTTACCTACACCCTATTCACCTGACTGACCTTCCCTCTAAATCATAGAGCCTAATCAGTAAATGCCTATGTACTTGCCCTTGGCTCCAGCTAGGGAATGTTCTAATCTTTAGATCAGAACTACCTCCACTCTGACAGTTTATCAAAGAGACACACTCCTCTGCTGGTTTCCCTGGCAACTGATCAGCCAACCTGACATCACTTCCCCCTATAACTGGTAATCTCCCTCTTCCTCTGGGACCAAAGACTATTTCCATGACATTGCTTCAGACATGTAAGCTCTTCCTATCAATTAAACCACTGATGTGTCACTGACTCCAGGTTCTTTCTTCGGTCTTGAGGTTGGGCGAGTACAGGGCTTGCAGGCCTGAGGAGTGCAGCCCAACAGCAACCTTTGACCGGATGCTCAGACATTCAGGTGAAAAGTCAATTACATTATGGTAAAAAAATGGAATTCCAAGTAAAATAACAGATGTGAAAATTAAAGAGACATACCCAACTACCTAACAACCTATATATAGGTGTGGTTGAAAACTGAAACTCACTTCTGAAAGGAAGAATAAAAAGCATCCATGCAAAAGGATGGCAGACTGGATGTATGTCCTGGATATATGTCCTATTTCTGGCCCTAAGTGTTCTCCTTCTTGACAACACAGATGCTGCACAGAATCACTAAATAAAATTTGAATGTTCTCAAAGGTCATATAATGATGAACAAGATGGCACAAGAATTACTCATTACACAAATGCTATCAATAAACCAGAGGTAGCATTGGAAAAGACATGTATTTCCTTGAATTTCAGAAATATCTGCACTCTCCCCAGGCCTAAAGCAAAGGGGAGAAACGAATAAGACTATTATATAAAAACAAACACTAGATTCATTGTATATGTCTTGAAGTTAAAGTAAGCACCAAAGGAAACATACCATGTTTTTATCAGCATTAACAAAACAGTTTTTTTTTTAAAGTGTGAGAAGAAGAGGACTTTCATGTTATTTGTACATAGAGAGCCAAATATTTACCTGCCTGGTTCTTAGTCTTTGAGTCTTCTCACCTGGTAGTGGATACATAATGCCCTGAAATTTGCTTTTGGTGTTACTAGCGAATATTTGTTTTATAGAATTGTAAACACTGCTGCTGTTTTTGACATTTAAAAAGCAGGTGGTCTGATTTGAAATGCTCCAGCTTTCTAAAACCTGGCAGCTTGGGTCCCATTCCTGAATAAAGGGGAGAGAGAGCAGGTTAAGTTTTCTGACCTCTGAAGTTTTCCAAAGGGTAAACTTATGTAATCCCCAGTTGTTGATTGGGGGTGGGAGGGGAGAAAGGGAACAGAGAAGTTCTCTGGAGAATTAGGAAGGCAGCACTACAGTGATGGCTGCCCACAGGGTATCAGTGCTGGCCAAAACAAGGGCAAGAATTATAACTGTCCCTGCCAGTTATGTTGTTGCAGCAAGCTGCCAGAATTTCATTGAGAAATAACACTTCAACCATCTTAGAAATAAGCACTTAAATCTGCCAACCAACTTCCTTCCTTCAGGAGAATCCAGGTTATAAAAACAAAGCAATGCCTTTGACTCATACTATGGGCCTCTTTTCTAATGCTTTTGCTACTCAGAACGAGAATTTTTAAGTACAGCAAATGGCGCTTCCTTACTGAAGCACAAAATGACAAAATTTAACTTAAAATCTTGAGGTGCCAACCCTAAGGACATTACTGTATTTGACAAGACTGGGTATTTTTAGAGAGCTGATGACTATTCTCTCCAGGACCAGTGCATATGTCATTGTCCCTGGCAATTTAATAGCTAATATTTGTTAGCTTACTATGTGTCAGACACTGCTTTGATTCATTTAAGCCTCAAAAGTACCAAATGGGGTGTGGCTGCTATGACTGTTATCCTTCAACTGATAAGAAATCAAAGGTACACCGATATTAGATAAGTTGCTCAAAGCTACCTCTCTAATGAGTGGCAGAACTGGATTTGGATTTGATCAGTCCAGTTCTCTGCTCCACACTCCTAAACTGCTATAAAATACTGTTTTCCTGGGGACAAATAATTCAGTCTTGCTCAAAGCTGGTCACAAACACACTCAGCTGTCACAAAATAGTGCAGAATTTTCCTTACTCTTCCCAACTGGTTGTCTTTAAATTTATCAGAGCCAAAGTCACCTTGGATGGGCACCAGGAAGCCCTTGTCCCCTGGTCAAATTGTCCTCTTTTTCCACTCCACTGCGCTCCTGGTACCATCCTCCCACAGTCCTTCATGGCTGAAGCTCAGGATGCTGCTTGAGAGTCATTCCAAGTCCAGGGGTTCTTACTTGAGTCCCCACACTGGGAGCGTGGAGAGAAATCCTACCTTCCTCACACTGTAGCATCTACAAGACAAGTAAACCTAATTTACTTCTAACTGCCACTCGTGGCATGATTTTGCTGTGTTATCATGTGAAGGCACACTTCCCACCAGATACTGGTGAAGAGAAAAGAAATGGCGGTGATGAAATAAAGAAACTGTGATAGTCAGCGTTCTCCAGAGAAACAAAACCAGTAGGGCATATATAGATATGTAGAAAGAAATTTATTAGGAGGGATTAGCTCATGCAACCACGGAGGCTGAGAATCCCACAATTTGTAGTTTTGCTTTATTCAGACCCTCAATGCATTGGATGACACCCACCCACCTTCTCTCAGTCTGCAGATTCAAATGCTAATCTCTTCCAGAGAGTCCCTCACAAACACACTCAGAAATAATGTTTTACCAGCTGCCTGGGCACCCTTCAGCCCAGTCAAGTCAACATATAAATTTAACCAACATGCAAAACATACAAAACAGTTCATATAATTTCAGCAGGTTTATAGATTCCTTGTCTACAGCAGGGTATGAACCCCTGGCTCTAGCACAATGCTGAGTTTCTAGTTTCAGTCCTCTAAGGCAATACTCTAGGGCAATTCTTTCATTTTTTAATGAAAAAACACATTCACTTGTTCTTGAGAAGAAATCACCTGTTTAGTGACAGCTGGAGGGAGAAGCTGAACATCAGCTTGCTCAACTGTATTTCAGAAGTGCCTCCCGTGTGGATCTGGGACCTGTCAAGGAGACATTGAGCATGTCCTTTTGTATGGGCCTCAGCATTTAAGGAAGCTAAATAGATCCCTTAAGAAACCACCTGGCCGTCTGCGTGGTCTGACTCAGCCTAGTGTGGGAGACAGAACTTGGCCTAAGTATCTAAACATAGTTGCTAGCTCCTCTTTTCCCAGTATGTTGCTCTGATATCTTGCTTAGTCAGTTCCCTTCTGTAGGTCTCAATTTTCTCATCAGCAGAATAAGGGGTTCTGCTCAATTATCCCAAAATTCCTAAACACTCTATGATCATTTACTTTTGGATCTGATGTTGAGAACTGATGAGATGAACTTGAAAGACTCCTTGGGGTTGGTGCTAAGACTGGATAATCCTTAGACTAGACCTCACCCTGCAGGAGAAGCAAACTTCAGCCAACAGGAAACTCAACAAAAACATTACCAGCTTTTGTTTGCACTCCCTTAAATGCACCAGACAGGATGACAAAAGTGCTGTTAGCACAAAGCATGTAGAAAGGGTGAGGAACTATCCCCACCTGTCCCCAAACCCTCACTCAACCTGACCACAGCCAATAAGCAGGCAAGGTTTTGCTTGGCCTTCAGTTCCAAGAAGAACCAGGAATCAAGCAGACATCAGGCCTGACACAACACTGAGGGGCTCAGCTTCCATGGACACGATGTCCCTGCAACCCTCCTAGACTCAGTCAGATCCATGCAACATTGCCTTCCTCATTTGCAAAAATATACAAGAGGTAGGGGATGTGCTTAGAGGGAAATGGACTAGTTCCCATTGCATAGTGCCAGGGCCTGAACCAGGATGAGACAAGCAGGTGCCTAAGGCCTGAAACTTAAGGAAGCAAGTTTGTGCTAGTGCTCACCTTGCACTGCCAAGATCCAAAAGTGAGAGCCTTCATGAAAAGATGCTCACAGCCTTCATGAAAAGATGCTCAATATTACTAATCATCAGGGAAATACAAATCAAAACCACCTCACACCTGTCAGAATGGCTATCATCAAAAAGTCTACAAATAACAAATGTTGGCAAGAATGTGGAGAAAAGGGAACCTATTGGTAGGAATGAAAATTGGCGCAGCCACTGTGGAAACAGCATGGAGGTTTCTCAAAAAACTAAAAATAGAATTACCATATGACCCAGCAATTCCATTCCTGGGTATATATCTGAAATAAACAAAATCACAAATTTGAAAAGATACATGCACCCCAATGTTCATAGCAGCACTATTTACAATTGCCAAGATATGGAAGCAACCTAAGTGTCCACCAACAGATGAATGGATAAAGAAGATATGGTATATACATACAATGGAATCCTACTCAGTCATAAAAAAGAATGAAATGTTGCCATTTGCAACAACATGGATGGACTTGGAGGGCATTATGCTAAGTCAAGTAAGTCAGACAGAGAAAGACAAATACTGTGAGATCACTTATATGTGGAATCTAAAAACTACAACAAACTAGTGAATGTAACAAAAAAGAAGCAGACTCACAGATATAGAGAACAAACTAGTGGTTACTAGCGGGAGTTGGGGGTAGGAAACATAGGGGTGGGACAGTGTGAGTTACAAACTATTGGGTGTAATATAGGCTCAAGGGTGTATTGTACAACATGGGGAATATAGCCAATATTTTGTAATAACTGTAAATGGAAAGTAAACTTTAAAAATTATATAAAAATTAAAACAAAAATTTTAAGTGAGTGCCTTCTTAAATTCTATGCCCAGGGACCCTAGCTCTCTGGCTCATACACAGGTAGAGTCAGCACTTAAACAACCTTGCCTCCTTAAGTTTCATGCCCTAGTGACCTGCTTGTCTCATGCTTGTCCAGACTCGGTGCTTGTGAAGTGAACTAGTCATTTACTTCTAAGGACAGGACACCACCAATTGTTTATTTTTGAGGATAAAGAAGGCAGCATTGAGTACACCTAGCTGAGTTGAGGAGGGTGGCAGGGACACCATGTACCTGGAAGCTGAGCCCCTTGATGTTGTGCCAAGACCTGGCATCTGATTCCATGATCTGCTTGGTCCTGAAGACCAAACACAACTCACCTGGCCCTGTATTTTGTACTTATTCAATAGGGATTTGTGGACTTAAATTTCCTTACTCCTCTTCACCTTTTTATTCCTCCTGATGATCATTTTAATCTGCTGCTCAAGCAAATTTAAAAAACAAATGGGGTCCAACACAGATTCATTTTTCCAAACCCTAAAATAGTGATTCTTTCATTTTATTGTGCATAAAAATCACTTGCGGAACATCTTAAAAATGCTTATTCTACTTACGTTAGTTTGCTAGGGCTCCCATAACAAAGTATCACAGACTGGGTGGCTTGAGCAATAGAAATGTACTTTTTCACAGTTTTGAAGCCTGAAAGTCCAAGATCACAGTGTCACTGGATTGGGTCCAAATTCCTTCCTCTTATAAGGATACCAGTCAGATTGGATTAGATACAACCTTAAGGCTTCATTTTAATTTAGTGACTTGTTGAAAGACCCTATGTCCAAATATGGTCAGATTATTCTAAGGTCATGGGGGTCAGAGCTTCAACATATAAATTTGGAGAGGACACAATTCAGTCCATGACACCACCCCACTCTACCCCTCTACACTTTGATCCAGTAAATCTGAGATGGGGCCAAAATTTTTTGTGTGTGATTTTGTTTTGTTTTGTTATTTTGTTTTATTGTTTTGTTTAAAACAAGCACCCCTGTGATTCTGATTTCACAAAATAGAGTTTGAAGGAGATACTGCTTTAGGCCCATTTCTCCTGAATTCCCTTGGACAACTCTCCCCACTTCCATTTCTACTTCTTCTCATGAGTTTCCCATGCTCAGTTTCTCCACCAATCTATAAGATTGGGGCTTTTTGTTCCCTTCCCTGTATTTTCCATCTATAACTAATGTCTTTAGCCACTCTTTCAAAGTACACAGGAGCTAATGAAACAAAATTTCATCAAAAGGAAAAACACAATTTGGCTTTGAGTCTGCATCTCAGTGGCTGAGAAGAAGAATCAGAGTGAGAAAAACTTCAACAAGAAATAAGAAGCCAAGTTCCCAATCTACCTTCATAACCAGCCTCCTCTGCCCTCATATAGGAGATGCTATGGATCCTATAGAGAAAAGTTGCCAGCAAGGTTCCTGAGAGAACAGAAATCTCCACGGGACTAAGTACAGTCCCTGCCTCGGAAGCTCACAGACAATGCCAGTGCCCACCCCTCAGGGGTCCCACATGCCAAGGAGCTCATAGTACTTGGCTCTGGGCTAATGGGACACTGCCAGCAATGAAACACACACCAGTTCCAGCCAGATGTACCTGTGTCTCCTTCAGATTCAATGCACACTGACTACTAGGAATTTCAAGAGAACACTTTCCAGGAGATTCCACATATCCTGTGCTTCCAGTTTGACTGCAAACTGCCAGAGCAGCGTTTTCTCCAGCTGGCAGTAACCCAAACTAGTGAGCAAAACACCCAACCCAAAAACACATTTCCCCCTTGAAATGTTTGGACAGAAGCCTATGAAATAATCAGAATCTTAAAGGAACAGTTCAGTTTGTCTTTTAATACAATGATAGAGTCTAGAGGCCTTATATTTCCTTCCCTCCCAATCATCCTTACCTCCTCAGACCATAGTGTTCTGCCTACAACACAGTTTACTCAAATAAAAGCATTTTCTATGGAATTCCAAAAATATAAAAGCAAGAAGCACTTATGATTTCAGACTTAGTCTGTTTTGATCAGATTAAAAGAAAAATGTTTACAGTGTTTTGATAAGGAAAATCAGAAGCAAAGCCAAAAACAAGTCAAAGACTCTTTCTGATTTAAAAACATGAGATATGGGGGACCTTCAAGATGGTGGAGGAGTAAGACATGGAGATCATCTTCCTGCCCACAAATACATCAGAAATACATCTACATGTGGAACAACTCCTACAGAACACCTACTGAACGCTGGCAGAAGACCTCAGACCTCCCAAAAAGCAAGAAACTCCCCACGTACCTGGGTAGGGCAAAAGAAAAAACAGAGACAAAAGAATAGGGATGGGACCTGCATCTCTGGGAGGGAGCTGTGAAGGAGGAAAAGTTTCCACACACTAGGGAGCCCCTTCACTGGTGAAGACGATAGGGTGGGCAGGGGGGAAGCTTCAGAGCCACAGAGGAGAACACAGCAACAGGGATGCAGAGGGCAAAGCAGAGAGATTCCTGCACAGAGGCTCAGTGCCGACCAGCACTCACCAGCTTGAGAGGCTTGTCTGCTCACCCTCCAGGGTGGGTAGGAGCTGGGAGCTGAGGCTCAGGCTTCAGAGGTCAGATCCCAGGGAAAGGACTGGGGTTGGCTGCGTGAGCACAGCCTGAAGGGGCTACTGCACCACAGCTAACCAGAAGGGGATTTCGGGAAAAAGACTGGAACTGCCTAAGAGGCAAGAGACCATTGTTTTGGGGTGCAAGAGGAGAGGGGATTCAGAGCACTCTGGAAATGAGCTCCAGAGACAGGTACGAGCTGCAGCTATCAGCGTGGACAACAGAGATGGGCATGAAATGCTAAGACTGATGCTGAAGCCACCAAGAAGCCTGTGTGCAAGCACAGGTCACTATCCACATCTCCCTCCTGGGAGCCTGTGCAGCCCACCGCTAACAGGGTCCCGTGATCCAGGGACAATCTCCCCAGGAGAACACACAGCACACCTCAGGCTGGTGCGATGTCACAATGACCTCTGTGGCTGCAGGCTTGCCCCGCATTCCATACCCCTCCCTCCCGCAGGCTTGAGTGACCCAGAGCCCCCTAATCAGCTGCTACTTTAACCCCCTCCTCTCTGGGTAGTGAAGAGATGCCAGAGGGTGAGCTACATGCAGAGGTGGGGCCAAATCCAAAGCTGAACCCCAGGAGTTGCACAAACAAAGAAGAGAAAGGGAAATTTCTCCCAGCAGCCGCAGGAGCAGCAGATTAAATCTCCACAATCAACTCGATGTGCCCTGTATCTGTGGAATACCTGAATAGACAACAAATCATCCCAAAATTGAAGCGGTGGGCTCCCCAAACTTTTTGTACGAGGCCACCATCACTGTGATACCAAAACCAGACAAAGATGTCACAAAAAAAGAAAACTACAGACCAATATCACTGATGAACATAGATGCAAAAATGCTCAACAAAATATTAGCAAACAGAATCCAACAGCACTTTAAAAGATCATACACCACGATCAAGTGGGGTTTGTCCCAGTAATGCAAGGATTATTCACTACATGCAAATCAATCAATGTGATACACCATATTAACAAACTGAATGAGAAAAACAATTTGATCATCTCAATAGATGCAGAAAAGGCTTTCAACAAAATTCAACACCCATTTAGCATAAAAACTCTCCAGAAAGTAGGCATAGAGGGAACTTACCTCAACATAATAAAGGTCATATATGACAACCCACAGCCAATATCATTCTCAATGGTGAAAAGCTGAAACCATTTCCACTAGGATCAGGAACAATACAAGGTGGCCCACTCTCACCACTATTGTTCAACATAGTTTTGGAAGGTTTAGCCACAGCAATCAGAGAAGAAAAAGAAATAAAAGGAATCCAAGGGCTTCCCTGGTGGCGCAGTGGTTGAGAGTCCGCCTGCCGATGCAGGGGACACGGGTTCGTGCCCCGGTCTGGGAAGATCCCACATGCCGCGGAGCAGCTGGGCCCGTGAGCCATGGCTGCTGAGCCTGCACGTCCGGAGCCTGTGCTCCGCAATGGGAGAGACCACAACAGTGAGAGGCCCGCGTACCGCAAAAAAAAAAAAAAAAAGGAATCCAACTTGGAAAAGAAGAAACAAAACTGTTGCTGTTTGCAGATGACATGATACTATACATAGAGAATCCTAAAGAGGCTACCAGAAAACTACTAGAGCTAATCAATGAATGTGGTAATGTAGCAGGATACAAAATTAATGCATAGAAATCTCTTGCATTCCTATACACTAATGATGAAAAATCTGAAGGAGAAAATAAGGAAACACTCCCATTTACCTTTGCAACAAAAAGAATAAAATACCTAGGAATAAACCTACCTATGGAGACAAAAGACCTGTATGCAGAAAACTATAAGACACTGATGAAAGAAATTAAAGAGATGGACAGATATACCATGTTCTTGGATTGGAAGAAGCAATATTGTGAAAATGACTATACTACCCAAAGCAATCTACAGATTCAATGCAATCCCAGCCAACTACCAATGGTATTTTTCACAGAACTAGAACAAAATTTTCACAATTTGTATGGAAACTCAAAAGACCCCGAATAGCCAAAGCAATCTTGAGAACAAACAATGGAGCTGGAGGAATCAGGCTCCTCAGCTTCAGACTATACTACAAAACTACAGTAATCAAGCAGTATGGTACTTGCACAAAAACAGAAATATAGATCAATAAAATAGGATAGAAAGCCCAGAGATAAACCCATGCACATATGGTCACCTTATCTTTGACAAAGGAGACAAGAATATACAATGGAGAGAAGACGGCCTCTTCAATAAGTGGTGCTGGGAAAACTGGACAGATACATGTAAAAGTATGAGATTAGAACATTCCCTAACACCATACACAAAAATAAACTCAAAATGGATTAAACCTAAATGTAAGGCCAGACACCATCAAACTCTTAGAGGAAAACATAGGCAGAACACTCTATGACATACATCAGAGCAAGATCTTTTTGACCAACCTCCTAGAGAAATGGAAATAAAAACAAAAATAAACAAACTTAAAAGCTTTTGCACAGCAAAGGAAACAATAAATAAGACAAAAAGACAACCCTCAAAATGGCACAAAATATTTACAAACAAAGCAACAGACAAAGGATTAATCTCCAAAATATACAAGCAGCTCATGCAACTCAATATCAAAGACACAACCCAATCCAAAAACGGGCAGAAGACCTAAATAGACATTTCTCCAAAGAAGACATACAGATTGCCAACAAACACATGAAAGGATGCTCAACATCACTAATCATTAGAGAAATACAAATCAAAACTACAATGAGGTATCACCTCACACCAGTCAGAATGGCCATCATTAAAAAATCTACAAACAATAAATGCTGGAGAGGGTGTGGAGAAAAGGAACACTCTTGCACTGTCGGTGGGAATGTAAATTGATACAGCCTCTATGGAGAACAGTATGGAAGTTCCTTAAAAAACTAAAAATTGAACTACAATATGATCCAGCAATCCCACTACTGGGCATATACCCTGAGAAAACTATAACTCAAAAAGAGTCGTGTACCACAATGTTCATTGCAGCTCTATTTACAATAGCCAGGACATGGAAGCAACCTAAGTGTCCATCGACAGATGAATGGATGAAGAAGATGTGGCACATATATACCATGAAATATTACTCAGCCATAAAAAGAAATGAAATTGAGTTATTTGTAGTAAGGTGGATGGACCTAGAGATTGTCATACGGAGTGAAGTAAGTCAGAAAGAGAAAAACAAATACGGTATGCTAACACATATATATATGGAATCAAAAAGAAAATGGTTCTGAAGAACCTAGGGGCAGGACAGGAATAAAGACACAGACGCAGAGAATGGACTTGAGGACACAGGGAGGTGGAAGGTTAAGCTGGCACAAAGTGAGAACGTAGAATGGACATATACACACTACCAAATGTAAAATAGCTAGCTAGTGGGAAGCAGATGCATAGCACAGGGAGATCACCTTGGTGCTTTGTGTCCACCTAGAGGGGTGGGATAGGGAGGGTGGGAGGGAGATTCAAGAGGGAGGAGATATGGGGATATATGTATAGGTATAGCTGATTCACTTTGTTATACAGCAGAAACAAACACACCATTGTAAAACAATTATACTCCAATAAAGATGTTTTAAAAAATGAGATATTAAGATGTGGTGCATGATAAAACTTAGCATGTTTATCAAGAAGTTTTCTCAAAGAGGTTTTCTTTTCCCAATTCAATCAATGTCTGTTCAAGATAAGGAGAGAAACAGCATTTCAAGGATGTTCTCAAAGCTATATGAAAAATATCCAAAGACTCCAACTTATGGGAAGCCATTGACAGGGCCAACTCAATAGGAGACAGAACCTACTTCAAGGATATCAATAGTTTATAAATCCAAGACAATAGCAGGAGTAACCAGGGTTACTCTTTTGGCCGTAGGGGTTCAGAACTGACCTCCCCAAGATGTGTCACTTTGGCATGTGGATTATTTCAAGCTAAAGGCAAGGGAGACCCTGTGGTCTCAGGAGAAACTACTGCCTTCCCCTAAACCAGAAGAATTTAAATTGGGGATTTTCCCCAGCAAGAGTATTATTACCAGAGACAAGTTTTATCTAAGTGGTCCCATCTGTATGATGTGGTAAATATGTAATTACCAAACATCTGTTCTTCTTTTATAGTCCTGTGAATGAACCCCCTGTCCTTGGGCTCCCCGGGCCCCATTCCGTTCCTTAGCTCAGGATGGCATATATACCTCGTTTAACCTTTCTGTCTATGAACCTTTCATATATGTGGGATCTATGAACCTCTCATGTATGTGGGATTCTAGTATATATAAAATGAAATTTGATTTGCTCCCAGTCATCTGTCTCATGTCAGTTCAATTCTTAGACCAGCCAGAAGAGCCTAGAAGGGTAAAGTTTTCTTCCTCCCCAACACTGCCAAGGAAAACGTATCCAGTGTGTGATAATTTGCCAGTCTCAAAATGGTCTCATCAGTCATCTCAAATTACACCTGTACCCAGGGAACTAGTCTGAAAAATATTTATGGGCTTTTCTCCTTTCCCTTCCCCACTTCCTACCTTTGAAGGCTGTGTGGGGACGTGATGACCAGCACAGCAGTAGCTGTCTTGTAACCATCACAGGATATGTTCGAAATGAAAAGCTACCAGGTTAAGCCTGGTGGATTCAAAGCTAGAAAGAAGCTGAGTCCCTGATGTGTTGCTAAGCAGATAAAACAACCCTGAGAACCACTTGTCTCCAGAGTTCTTGTTAATTAGACAATGAATGTCTTGTGATTTAAGCCAGTAGTTCTGAAAGTCAGGCATCTAGATCAGCATCGGCATCACCTGGGAACTTATTAGAAATGCAAATCCTTGGGCACGACCCCAGACCTACGGAATGAGAGGCTCCTAGGATAAAGCCCAGCAATCTGTGTTTAACAAGTCCAGGTGACTCTGCTGCAAGGAAAGTTGGAAACCACTAGTTTAAGTCATTGTTAGTATGTTTTCTGTTATTTGCAGCCAAAAGCATTCCTGATTAATACAAGCAATTGTATCAAATCTCAGTGTGTTACCTCTCTGTGACTCATTTGCCAAATTTTTCTTCTGTAATATTTACAGAATTACTATTTACAGAATTTTTATTCCAACAATGCTTATCACACTGTTGCAGGGTCACAATTTACTCACACTGAATGTAAAACTTCAGAGAAAATGAATTAACTATTTCTTTACTAATAGTTCTATATCCCTAACTGCTACATGGTGTTTATGTGCACAAATCAGAACAGCCAATCTGCATTTTTATCTCTCCTGGTTGAAATGTTCTCTTTTCAGTTTATTCCATTCAGGGTCAAATCCCTAACAAAGCTTTGGTTTAAATAGCATCATCTGGATTGCTCAGCCTCTTTAGCTGTGGTGCCTAGTTTCTCGGCATTCCTCTCCTGAAGGTGGGTGGCTCATGTGATGTTCTGACAATGGGCTGAAGGAGTCTTTTGGCTCCTATGGTCTCTGGGACAATGTCCCTTGTCCACTGGTTATGCTCCTCTTCCTGGCATCTGTGGCTGGATTTGGTGGCTGGTGAGACCCAAGGTCTTATTCCTCTTGCTGTGTCCAGTGCCTTGTGGTACTGACTTCCTGAGATCCTGGAGTGTCTGCCGTGCCCTCCATATAGTGTCTGGCCTTGCTCATAGTGTGACATCGCTCAACCCCACCTGGCTGACATACAAGAGATTCTGTGTCTTGTTCATGTCATGAATGCTTCAAGAAAATGAAATTCTTTCTGCATCTTGTTCTGAGCTATAAAATTCACTTTGCTGGTCTATTCCAGGGCTGGCGAAGGAGAAAACTCTGAAATAATCTCATTCTAGAGTTTTTAGAGTTCTTCGCTTATCTAACTGGCCAAAGACCCTACATCAGTGGTTCCAAACCCAGTGTGATTTTGTTTCCTAGGGGACATTTGGCAATGTTCAGAAACACTTTTTTTCTTTGGCCACACTGCACAGCGTGTGAGATCTTAGTTCCCTGACCAGGGATCGAACCCATGCCCCCTGCATTGGGAGAGTGGAATTTTAACCACTGGACCGCCAGGGAAGTCCCTGGAAACATTTTTGGCATCACAACTTGGGGAGTGGTAATCGTTGCTACTGATATCTACAGGGTAGAGGCTGGGGACGCTACTAAACATTCCATAATATTGTGGCAGGCAGCACCCAAGGTTCCCACCTGCCCTGCATAATCCCTTCCCCTTGAGTATGGAGACAATCTGTGAATATGATGGGCTATTGATCCTGCAATTATACTACTTTATGTAGCAAAAGGAATTTTGCAGCTGTGACTAAGACCCCTAATCACTTGACTTTTAATTAAGCAAAAGGGAGAATATCCTGTGTGGGACTCACCTAATTAGGTGAGCCTTAAAAGAGACAAGGAGCCCCAGCAGGCATGCTTCCATTGGCCTTGAAGAAGCAAACAGCCCTGTTAAGAACTGCCTATGGGAGGGGCCTCTAGGAGCCGAGAGCAACTCCCATTCAGGGCCAGGAAGAAAACGGAGAGGTCTGTCCTACAACAATAAGGAAGAGGACCCCAAGCCTCAGATGAGCAGCAAGCAAAAGCAACACCTTGATTTCAGCCTGTGAGACCCTGAGCAGAGAACCGAGCTACGCTTCATGCAATCTCCTGACCCATGGAAACTGAGGTAATAAATGCATGTGGTTTTAAGCCACTAGGTTTATGCTAACTTGTTATGCAGCAATAGAAAACTAACACAAATACACAGGACAGCCTCCACAAAACAAAGAATATATCCAGTCCAAAATGTCACTGGTGCCACTACTGAGAAACCATGCCCTACAGGGAAAATATGTTCTCCATGCCTCTTCCCCCCCCAACAAATAGAAGGAGAAAACATGCAGGCATTTCACTTTCTCAGGTTGTACCCCACATTTTATTTTATTCCAAGCCAGCAAGCCATATAACGATGCACATGGAGTGTGGGGATGGGAGCAGGTATCCAGGGGGCTCTGGAAAAGACTGGAATCTCCTGGAGGGGTGATATTCAAGGAGATGAGGCAGCTGTGGGATCTGGAAGAGGTCAGAGAGGTCATACAGGAGTTAGTATTAAGCTTTGCTGTGCGAGGTACAGTGAAGCACATCTACGTAACCCCTGTGATGTTTTCAGAAAATTCTTTCCTCCTTGCTAACACTGTGTGAAGTTAGATTTGCTTTCGGGTGTGTAACAAAGTACTGAAAATGCCAGTCCTTCTTTGTCATGAGAATGAGGGTGAGAACAGAGACCTTCCCTGACCACATCTCATAGAAGTCTCCAAAAACCTGTTGGCATAGGCATTATTATGCCAATTATTATCATTTTTATGGGTGAGGACGTTGATGCTAACAGATGTTGGGCAATTTTTTTAAAGTAATTCAGCTAATAATCAGCTGAATAAGGATGCCCAGCAGTGGCTCTTCCTATATTTTGGAGATCTCAGGATTCTCAGCACTCTATTACCATGTCCTCATTACGTCCATAAAGATTACTATATAGAAGGGGTACTCAAAATTTGTTACATCAGAAAGACCCAGGGAGCTTTTTTTTTTTTTTTTTTTGCGGTACGCGGGCCTCTCACTGTTGCGGCCTCTCCCGTTGCGGAGCACAGGCTCCGGACGCGCAGGCTCAGCGGCCATGGCTCACGGTCCCAGCCGCTCCGTGGCATGTGGGATCCTCCCGGACTGGGGCACGAACCCGTGTCCCTGCATGGGCAGGCGGACTCTCAACCACTTGCGCCACCAGGGAAGCCCCCCAGGGAGGTTTTAACGAAAGGCTGAAGGCCCTGTTCTTCCTCTCTTTCATTCCTCCATCCCCACCCCCTGACCCCAGAGAATCTAATCTCATTGCACCAGGATGTGGCCCCAGGACTGGCATTTTGTACGAGCTCCTAGTTCCTGCGTGATTCTAATGTGCACTCAGGGTTAAGAATTATTACTCTTAAAATGCAATTCTCTTTGCTCCATATGTGATTAGAATATATCCAAGTCCATTTGTTCTTCTGGGATTTTTTTCAAATAATTTCTCTTTCTTAACTGAGCTATCAGTGATTGCATATTCATATTTATTATTTTAAGAGTCAAGCTTGTTTGTTTTTTTCACGGGAAAAACATACAGCAGCAAAGCAGCTAGCAAAGGCCAAGAAGGGCTGCACCAGCGTGAAGAAAAGTGTTACCATACTTCATTGGCAGGACAAACCTCTCAGATATCACCCTTGGCATTTGCAGATTTTTAACCTATTTAATCTTGGTCACAAAGTCATGAACAAAGAACAATAATGAAAAGCAAGTCTTCAACCCAGCAGCTGTGAATGGAATATATTGAGACTCTGTCTTCTCTCACATCCCTTATGTATCTAGATATTAAAAAGATCAGTTTATTCCATTCAAGGTCAAATCCCTATCAAAGCTTTGGTTTAAATAGCATCACCTGGATTGCTCAGCCTCTTTAGCTGTGGTGCCTAGTTTCTCGGCATTCCTCTCCTGAAGGTGGGTGGCTCATGTGGTGTTCTGACAATGGGCTGAAGGAGTCTTTTTGCTCCTATGGTCTCTGGGCCAATGTCCCTTGTCCACTGGTTATGCTCCCACAGGAGCTGAAAGCTCCCCCAGGGTTCTGCCATGCAGCCAGGTTTGGGAACCTCTGGTTTACATGGGAGGGACTTGACCACATGAGCTTTAGCAGTACCTTCAGTGCAATTTCCTGTTTGTCTCAACGTATCGTGTGAACACTAGTGTCTATTAAGATACCTGGGATAGATGGAAGGAAGTTTTCAGAGGAAAAGACAATGAAACAGTTTTGCTCAAATATGTTTTACAAATTTGTAATGTAAATTCAGTTATGATTTCTGCAAACATCCCATTAATTTCTTAATTGTCCAACTTTTCCAAGGTTGAGTATGCACTTCAAGATCATTTTGCCTCAGATTAGATTTAGTTAACAGGATGCAGTTTATCTCAGCTGAGGTTCCTATCCTTGTGTTTTACTCTTGGGTAAGTTTTCTTTTTGTTGTTGTTACCACTCGGTTGCATTTTTCCCTAAATTAATGAATGTGAATCATTGGCTCAAAGGAATTTCCTTTAAGTATAAAAGCAAATATTTTTAAAGTAACGTGAATGGTAGAATTCAAAATAATGTAAATGTAAATAGACCTTAACATCAATATGGAATTTAAATGTGTAGGTACTAAGATAAGTGAATCTGTGCATATGATTATTTTATACAAGAGCAAAAAAGGAAAAGAATGACTATAAGGTCAATAATGAATATTTGATTACTGGATTTTGTTGGACTGGCAATCTATCACCCTAGTGAGGCATCTACTGTGAAATTTTGTCAAGTAATAGTCTGGAGAAGTCAAAGATTTTCCATAAATTTTAAAGCAAGTCCAATAAAATCTGTTTGCTATAGAGACTTCACCTACACACTAGCCAATATACAGCTTCTAATTAATTGTGAATTAACTGTTAGAGATAATCCATTTCAATTTACATCATAGATGAGAAGCAGAAAAGTTAAATGACTTAAAAGCAAAGAACGAATAATTGCTATAGTCAGGACTAAAACTCAGATCTCCTGGTTTGGTGTGTGTGAGTGTGTGTGTGTGTGTGCGTGTGTTGGACATGTAGTCAAACATTCCCAAGTCTGTCTTCTCACATTATGTGACAGTTCTCATATCATTTCCACTCAATGATGTCATCATGTAACTTATATTCCTGCCCAAATGAACTTAGGGTCATCTACTGGTAAAGACAGTGGTTGGCAAACACAGGGCCTATTGAAGACAGGAGACAGTCTTCATATAAACCCTCTGGCATCCAGCTTGTTCTCCACCCCTCCTCTAAAAGGCGATTTCTTGTTTCTCCTGGAAAAGCTTTCTGGGTACCATTAGCCATTTGAGAACCCCCTGGCATCCTATCTTCAAATTTACGTTTGGCAATTCTGTGCCCTGTATTAAGCCAAATCTACTTCAAAAATACCACCCTAGGGCTTTTGCAAGCAAGTTCCAAGTCACGTTAAATGCTTTGTACGTTTGTACTTTCCCTTGTGAACTGCTGGGGTAATCACCTAGGAGATGGAAATTAGCTCACTAGCTTTGACATTCAGCAGTTAGCATTAGCAGCCATGGCTGATAATATATTACATTCCAGATAGATCAGGTAGGGGGCTCTGTGTCATGGAACAAATATCATGGAACCCTAGATGAAATGACTATTCGACAACACGTTAAATCTGGTGGCGGTTAATATGCCTAGGGAGTGAGCTCTGCCCGAGTGCAACAAAGCAGATCATTCCATTTCCTCAAATCCATAAATTCTAATACTTCCATTTTTACTAAACCTTCTTGAACTCATACCACTTCACCCAGTCATAAAAATAAGGTATCGGGTTGGCCAAAAATTTCGTTTGGGTTTTTCGTAACATCTTACTGAAAAATCCGAACGAACTTTTTGGCCAGGCCAATATTTTCCCTCACAAATCTCAACAGACTTTTTTGTTACCTGGGATATGCTTCAACTGAAACCCTCTCTTATTATAGTTAGAGGTTTTTTTTTTAATTTAGTAGAGTAACAACTTCATCCAAGAAACTTGAGGTTTAGTTCAAAAAAATTATTTGATCTGGGTGAATACTTCTATTTAATAAAACTTAGGTACTTTTCTCCCATATGGTACATACTCTGTACATACTTTTCTTCATATATAAGGATACCACATTTGGTTACCTGGTTTCCCATTTTATAGCTGATTAGAAGCATGAAAAAATAGGTTGAGGGGATAAAAGCTGAATGAAGCAGGCATACTTGGAGCAACGAACAATCCGACATCAAGGGAGACAAGAAAAAATTAAAACAAAAGATTATGAGAATCAAAAGCATAATTCACTGTACATTTTAGTCTAATGCCAAGAAACCCAATATTCTTTGGTGGCCCTGAAGGCACTAGACTTTATATAATACTGAATAATTTATGTGCTTTATAATAGCCTGTGTAAAGGTGCTCATCATATAGCATTCATAAAAAGAAAAAATGTTGAAATAGGCTTATCATCAAACAGTGAAAAAATATTAGGTAAATTATAAATTTCCATGCAATTGAATATTCTACAATCTTTAAGTGGCGTTAGCAAAGAAATTTTTAAAAGATAATCATAAAAGCATTCTGAAAAAAGTTGAAACCATGTTCTATATGTTCTGTTCAACAAAGCTGAGAAGTTCACTACATTCAAAGACACTGTTCAAGATGGTTAAAATTAAAAGATGTGATAATTAAAGAAATAAAGTTTGATTCTTGAGAAAATTCAGTTATGTGTAATACTTCAGTTTTTCAAGATACAGATAAATAATGCTGTGCTAGGAAGTGGACCAATCACAAAGTGATTTGCTTTGAAATCATTTCCCAAGCTTTCTTAAATGTATTCTAATAAAACAATCACTATCTTAATCGTAAATATTCCATAGAGTACTTAGATATAGCAATCACAGCAAAGATGACTTTTCCCTTAGAAAGACATAAGAAATATTGAAAATAAAGTAAAAAAAGCTAGTGGGATCTTCAACCACAGGTAAGAACCAGAAACACGTTGCTTCACACAGTATGGAAAAGTTTGGAAGTCACAGGCAGGCATTTATAACCACAACCACATATTGTTCCTCTGAGACGGAGGGACTGTATGACCTCAAGTGTACCCTCCAGCTCTCACTGTCTATGATTCTAAGTGTCCCACACAAGGGCAAGTCTACTTGGGGAAGTTCATCAACATATACAATATGAAGGAACTCTGCTATACCTCTATTACATCTACTCTGCACTAATTTATCTTCTGACATTTATTTCTTTGACATTCTAGAAGTTTCAGCTTTCTAGTCACTGTTTATTTTCCCCTTTCACAAGGCTACATATTCTAAATGTCTCTTATTGCCTCTGTTTCTAGCTATGGTTTTTCCCACTTACAAATATCAATGGTCAAATGTTTTGTTGCATTATCTCATTTTGTCCTGTACAGAATTTATAATGTCTAGCCCTTCACATCACATATTTTAGAAATAAGAATTCTATTACACAAACACTCTTTTTATTCTAACTATCCTACATTTACTTCTATTATTTTTTTCACATCTTTATTGGAGTATAATTGCTTTACAATGGTGTATTAGTTTCTGCTTTACAACAAAATGAATCAGTTATATATATACATGTGTTCCCATATCACTTCCCTCTTGCGTCTCCCTCCCTCCCACCCTCCCTATTCCACCCCTCCAAGCGATCACAAAGCACCGAGCTGATCTCCCTGTGCCATGCGGCTGCTTCCCACTAGCTAGCTATCTTACGTTTGGTAGTGTATATATGTCCATGCCTCTCTCTCGCTTTGTCACAGCTTACCCCTCCCCCTCCCCATATCCTGAAGTCCAATCTCTAGTAGGTCTGTGTCTTTATTCCTGTCTCACCGCTATGTTCTTCATGACATTTCTTTTTCGTAAATTCCATATATATGTGTTAGCATACGGTATTTGTCTCTCTCTTTCTGACTTCACTCTGTATGACAGACTCTAGGTCTATCCACCTCATTACAAATAGCTCAATTTCGTTTCTTTTTAAGGCTGAGTAATATTCCATTGTATATCTGTGCCACATCTTCTTTATCCATTCATCCTGTGATGGACACTTAGGATGTTTCCATCTCCGGGCTATTGTAAATAGAGCTGCAGTGAACATTTGGTACATGATTATTTTTGAATTATGGTTTTCTCACGGTATATGCCCAGTAGTGGGATTGCTGGGTCATATGGTAGTTCTATTTGTAGTTTTTTTTAAGGAACCTCCATACTGTTCTCCACAGTGACTGTATCAATTTACATTCCCATCAACAGTGCAAGAGGGTTCCCTTTTCTCCACACCCTCTCCAGCATTTATTGTTTGTAGATTTTTTAATGATGCCATTCTGACTGGTGTGAGATGATATCTCATTGTAGTTTTGATTTGCACTTCTCTAATGTTTAGTGATGTTGAGCATTCTTTCATGTGTTTGTTGGCAGTCTGTATATCTTCTTTGGAGAAATGTCTATTTAGGTCTTCTTCCCATTTTTGGATTGGATTGTTTGTTTTTTTGTTATTAAGCTGCATGAGCTGCTTATAAATTTTGGAGATTAATCCTTTGTCAGTTGCTTCATTTGCAAATATTTTCTCCCATTCTGAGGGTTGTCTTTTGGTCTTGTTTATGGTTTCCTTTGCTGTGCAAAAGCTTTTAAATTTCATTAGGTCCCATTTGTTTATTTTTGTTTTTATGTCCATTTCTCTAGCAGGTGGGTCAAAAAGGATCTTGCTGTGATTTATGTCATAGGTGTCCTGCCTATGTTTTCCTCTAAGAGTTTGATAGTTTCTGGCCTTACATTTAGGTCTTGAATCCATTTTGACCTTATTTTTGTGTATGGTGTTAGGGAGTTATCTAATTTCATACTTTTATATGTACCTGTCCAGTTTTCCCAGCACCACTTATTGAAGAGGCTGTCCTTTCTCCACTGTACCTTCCTGCCGCCTTTATCAAAGATAAGGTGACTATATGTGCATGGGTTTATCTCTGGGCTTTCTATCCTGTTCCATTGATCTATCTTCTGTTTTTGGGCCAGTACCATACTGTCTTGATTACTGTAACCTTGTAGTATAGTCTGAAGTCAGGGAGCCTGATTCCTCCAGCTCCATTGTTTGTTCTCAAGATTGCTTTGGCTATTCGGGGTCTTTTGAGTTTCCATACAAATTGTGAAATTTTTTGTTTCTAGTTCTGTGAAAAATGCCAGTGGTAGTTTGATAGGGATTGCATTGAATATGTAGATTCCTTTGGGTAGTAGAGTCATTTTCACAATGTTGATTCTTCCAATCCAAGAACATGGTATATCTCTCCATCTATTTGTATCATCTCTAATTGCTTTCATCAGTGTCTTATAATTTTCTGCATACAGGTCTTTTGTCTCCTTAGGTAGGTTTATTCCTAGATATTTTATTCTTTTTGTTGCAATGGTAAATGGCAGTGTTTTCTTGATTTCACTTTCATATATTTCATCCTTAGTGTATAGGAATGCCAGAGATTTCTGTGCATTAATTTTGTATCCTGCTACTTTACCAAATTCATTGATTAGCTCTAGCAGTTTTCTGGTAACGTCTTTAGGATTCTCTATGTATAGTATCATGTCATCTGCAAACAGTGACAGCTTTACTTCTTCTTTTCCGATTTGGATTCCTTTTATTTCCTATTGTTCTCTGATTGCTGTGGCTAAAACTTCCAAAACTATGTTGAATAAGAGTGGTGAGAGTGGGCACCCTTGTCTTGTTCCTGATCTTAGTGGAAATGCTTTCAGTTTTTCACCATTGAGGACGATGTTGGCTCTTGGTTTGTCATATATGGCCTTTATTATGTTGATGAAAGTTCCCTCTATGCCTACTTTCTGCAGGTTTTTTATCATAAATCGGTGTTGAATTTTGTCAAAAGCTTTCTCTTCATCTATTGAAATGAACATATGGTTTTTCTCCTTTAATTTGTTAATATGTTTTATCATTGATTGCTTTGCGTATACTGAAGAATCCTGGCATTCCTGGAATAAACCCCACTTGATCATGGTGTATGATCCTTTTAATGTGCTGTTGGGTTCTGTTTGCTAGTATTTTGTTGAGGATTTTTGCATTTATATTCATCAGTGATATTGGCCTGTAGTTTTCTTTCTTTGTGACATCCTTGTCTGGTTTTGGTATCAGGGTGATGGTGGCCTCGTAGAATGAGTTTGGGAGTGTTCCTCCCTCTGCTATATTTTGGAAGAGTTTGAGAAGGAGAGGTGTTAGCTCTTCTCTAAATGTTTGATAGAATTCGCCTGTGAAGCCATCTGGTCCTGGGCTTTTGTTTGTTGGAAGATTTTTAATCACAGTTTCAATTTCAGTGTTTGTGATTGATCTGTTCATATATTCTATTTCTTCCTGATTCAGTCCTGGCAGGTTGTACATTCCTAAGAATTTGTCCATTTCTTCCAGGTGGTCCATTTTATTGGCATGGAGTTTCTTGTAGTAATCTCTTATGATCTTTTGTATTTCTGCAGTGTCATTGTTACTTCTCCTTTTTCATTTCTAATTCTATTGATTTGAGTCTTCTCCCTTTTTTTCTTGATGAGTCTGACTAATGGTTTATTAATTATTTTTATCTTCCCAAAGAACCAGGTTTTAGTTTTATTGATCTTTGCTATCATATCCTTCATTTCTTTTTCATTTATTTCTGATCTGATTTTTATGATTTCTTTCCTTCTGCTAACTTTGGGGTTTTTTTGTTCTTCTTTCTCTAATTGCTTTAGGTGCAAGGTTAGGGTGTTTATTCAAGATGTTTCCTGTTTCTTAAGGTAGGATTGTATTGCTATAAAATTCCACCTTAGAACTGCTTTTGCTGCATCCCATAGATTTTGGGTTGTCATGTCTCCATTGTCATTTGTTTCTAGGTATATTTTTATTTCCTCTTTGATTTCTTCAGTGATCACTTCGTTATTAAGTAGTGTATTGTTTAGCCTCCATGTGTTTGTTTTTTTTACAGATCTTTTCCTGTAAGTTGATATCTAGTCTCATAGCATTGTGGTCGGAAAAGATACTTGATACAATTTAGATTTTCTTAAATTTACCAAGGCTTGATTTGTGACCCAAGATATGATCTATCCTGGAGAATATTCCATGAGCACTTGAGAAAAATGTGTATTCTGTTGTTTTTGGATGGAATGTCCTATAAATATCAATTAAGTCCATATTGTTTAATGTATCATTTAAAGCTTGTGTTTCCTTATTTATTTTCATTTTGGATGATCTGTCCATTGGTGAAAGTAGGGTGTTAAAGTCCCCTACTATGAATGTGTTACTGTTGATTTCCCCTTTTATGGCTGTTAGTATTTGCCTTATGTATTGAGGTGCTCCTATGTTGGGTGCATAAATATTTACAATTGTTATATCTTCTTCTTGGATCAATCCCTTGATCATTATGTAGTGTCCTTCTTTGTCTCTTCTAATAGTCTTTATTTTAAAGTCTATTTTGTCTGATATGAGAATCGCTACTCCAGCTTTCTTTTGGTTTCCCTTTGCATGAAATATCTTTTTCCATCCCCTTACTTTCAGTCTGTATGTGTCTCTAGATCTGAATTGGTCTCTTGTAGACAGCATATATATGGGTCTTGTTTTTGTATCCATTCAGCCAATCTGTGTCTTTTGGTGGGAGTATTTAGTCCATATACATTTAAGGTAATTATCGATATGTATGTTCCTATTCCCATTTTCTTAATTGTTTTGGGTTTCTTATTGTAGGTCTTTTCCTTCTCTTGTGTGTCTTGCCTACAGAAGTTCCTTTAGCAGTTGTTGTAGAGCTGGTTTGGTGGTGCTGAACTTTCTGAACTTTTGCTTGTCTGTAAAGGTTTTAATTTCTCTATCAAATCTGAATGAGATCCTTGCTGGGTAGAGTAATCTTGGTTGCAGGTTTTTCTCCTTCATCACTTTAAATATGTCCTGCCAGTCCCTTCTGCCTTGCATAGTTTCTGCTGAAAGATCAGCTGTTAACCTTATGGGGATTCCCTTGTGTGTTATTTGTTGTTTTTCCCTTGCTGCTTTTAATATGTTTTCTTTGTATTTAATTTTTGACAGTTTCATTAATATGTGTCTTGGTGTATTTCTCCTTGGATTTATCCTGTATGGGACTCTCTGTGCTTCCTGGACTTGATTGACTATTTCCTTTCCCATAATAGGGAAGTTTTGAACTATAATCTCTTCAAATATTTTCTCAGTCCCTTTCTTTTTCTCTTCTTCTTCTGGAACCCCTATAATTCGAATGTTGGTGCGTTTAATGTTCTCCCAGAGGTCTCTGAGACTGCCCTCAGTTCTTTTCATTCTTTTTCCTTTATTCTGCTCTGCAGTAGTTATTTCCACTATTTTATCTTCCAGGTCACTTATCCGTTCTTCTGCCTCAGTTATTCTGCTATTGATCCCTCCTAGAGTATTTTTCATTTCACTTATTGTGTTGTTCATCATTGTTTGTTTCATCTTTATTTCTTCTAGGTCCTTGTTAAATGCTTCTTGCATTTTGTCCATTCTACTTCCAAGATTTTGGATCATCTTTACTATAATTATTCTGAATTCTTTTTCAGGTAGACTGCCTATTTCCTCTTCATTTGTTAGGTCTGGTGGGTTTTTATCTTGCTCCTTCATCTGTTGTGTGTTTTTCTGTCTTCTCATTTTGCTTATCTTACTGTGTTTGGGGTTTCCTTTTTGCAGGCTGCAGGTTTGTAGTTCCCATTGTTTTTGGTGTCTGTCCCCAGTGGCTAAGGTTGGTTCAGTGGATTGTGAAGTCTTCCTGGTGGAGGGGACTAGTGCCTGTGTTCTGGTGGAGGAAAGGCTGGATCTTGTCTTTCTGGTGGGCAGGTCCATGTCTGGTGGTGTGTTTTGGGGTGTCTGTGGACTTATTATGATTTTAGGCAGTTTCTCTGCTAATGGGTGCAGTTGTGTTCCTGCCTTGCTAGTTGTTTGGCATAGGATGTTCAGCACTGTAGCTTGCTGGTCGTTGAGTTAAGCTGGGTGCTGGTGTTGAGATGGAGATTTCTGGGAGATTTTCGCCATTTGATATTATGTGTAGCTGAGAGGTCTCTTGTGGACCAGTGTCCTGAAGTTGGCTCTCCCACCTCAGAGGCACAACACTGACTCCTGGCTGCAGCACCAAGAGCCTTTCATCCACACGGCTCCTTAATTTGGGATGATTCGTTGTCTATTCATGTATTCCACAGATGCAGGGTACATCAAATTTATTGTGGAGCTTTAATCCGCTGTTTCTGAGGCTGCTGGGAGAGATTTCCTTTTCTCTTTTTTGTTCTCACAGCTCACAGGGGCTCAGCTTTTGATTTGGCCCCGCCTCTGCATGTAGGTCGCTGGAGGGTGTCTGTTCTTCGCTCAGACAGGACGGGGTTAAAGGAGCAGCTGATTCGGGGGCTCTGGCTCACTCAGGCCGGGGGGAGGGCAGGGTACGGAGGGCAGGGTGGGCCTGCGGCGGCAGAGGCCAGTGTGACATTGCACCAGCCTGAAGCCCGCTATGCTTTCTCCCGGGGAAGTGTCCCTGGATCCCGGGACCCTGGCAGTGGCGGGCTGCACAGGCTCTCCGGAAGGGGGGTGTGGATAGTGACCTCTATTCGCACACAGGCTTCTTGGTGGTGGCAGCAGCAGCCTTAGCGTCTCATGCCCGTCTCTGGGGTCCGCGCTTTTAGCCGCGGCTCACACCCGTCTCTGGAGCTCCTTTAAGCAGCGCTCTTAATCCTCTCTCCTCACGTACCAGGAAGAAAAGAGGAAAGAAAAAGTCTCTTGCCTCTTCGGCAGGTCCAGACTTTTCCCCAGACTCCCTTCCGGCCAGCCATGACGCACTAACGCCCTGCAGGCTGTGTTCACGCCACCAACCCCAGTCCTCTCCCTGCACTCCAATGGAAGCCCAAGCCTCATCTCCCAGCCCCGCCCGCCCTGGCAGGTGAGCAGACAAGCCTCTCGGGCTGCTGAGTTCCGGTCGGCACTGATCTTCTGTGCGGGAATCTCCCCGCTTTGCCCTCCGCACCCCTGTTGCTGTGCTCTCCTCCGCAGCTCCAAAGGTTTCTCCCTCCGCCACCTGCAGTCTCCGCCCGCGAAGGGGCTTCCTAGTGTTTGGAAACCTTTCCTCCTTCATGGCTCCATCCCACTGGTGCAAGTCCCGTCTCTATCCTTTTGTCTCTGTTTATTCTTTTTTCTTTTGCACTACCCAGGTACGTGGGGGGTTTCTTGCCTTTTGGGAGGTCTGAAGTCTTCTGCCAGTGTTCGGTAGGTGTTCTGTAGGAGCTCTTCCACGCGTAGATGCACTTCTGGTGTATCCGTGGGGAGGAAGGTGGTCTCCACGTCCTACTCCCCGCCATCTTTCCCTACTTCTATTATTTACCCAAGAGTTATATCCTAAATATTTAAAGTTGGTGTGTCTCAGGCACCAACCAATCAGAATAGAAGTAAACTCAATTCCAGTGGATACAGACTGAATAATTCTTATGCCTATACCAGTGCATGACAGCTGAGTGTGAGTCCCAAGTCCATCCCAAAATGCTCTGAATTATTACAGTTACACTTTTTCCTCTATCTCTTTTGGGAAAATTAATCCTGGTGAGTTCTCTTTTATTTTTCCCTAATCCATAACTATTTATCTCTAGTTTTAGTACTGCACCTTAAGCAACACTTTACAACGGTCTGTATCTATAAGATGCTAATCACAATTATTTGCCAACTAATTAGATGACCTAGATGAAATAGACAAGTGCCTAGACAGACACAAAATATCAAAACTGACTCAAAAATAAATAGAAAATCAGAATAAGCACATAAAAAGTAAGTTAATTAGTAATATTAAAAATAATTCCCAGGTAAAGCCGAGCCTCAGATGGCCTCACTAGTGAACTCTAACAAATGTTTAAGAATTAACACCAGGGCTTCCCTGGTGGCGCAGTGGTTGAGAGTTCGCCTGCCGATGCAGGGGACATGGGTTCGTGCCCCGGTCTGGGAAGATCCCACATGCCGCGGAGCGGCTGGGCCCGTGAGCCATGGCCGCTGAGCCTGCGTGTCCGGAGCCTGTGCTCCACAATGGGAGAGGCCACAACAGTGAGAGGCCCGCATACTGCAAAAAAAAAAAAAAAAAAAAGAATTAACACCAATCCTTCACAAATTCTTACAGATAATAAAAAAAGGAGGGAACACTTCCCAATGCATTGGATAATATCATATCCTTTGACTTTGCTCATGGTGGCTTTACCAGGCAGTAATCTCATATATTTATGAAACTAAATTTAACCAGTACTTGTTATGGCCTAAGGGCTTTGTAACATACCTAAAAGGGCCATTCACACTCTGAAATTATTAAAATATAAATGGATAGTGTGGAAGAGACTGCTTTGTTGTCCAATAAACTCTGTTTTGTTTTACTTTCATAGTGAAAGAATTGAAGTCTCAGACTATACCAGTTGTAAACTTCAAACCACAAAATTATGTGAGGCTGACACCTACAGTTTCAATTTCTCACCAAGAGCCCAGCAAGAAAAGGAAAAATGCTTTGTGTTCTCCCTATTCCAATGGGCAGTTATTTTCTAATCTACAGATGGGTGCCGCTCTTCAAGTATCCAATTTAAGGCAAACGTGTAAGTTCTGAGACCCACCTCTCACAAGGACAAGACTTATCCTCTTCCACCTCACAGATGCTAAAATCCAAGCCCTCACATCAAGACTGACAGCCCAGCTCAGCCAGCCATCAACTCACATGCTTTCTGCTCTCATTTTTATTTCTAGCTTACTTTCCAAAGCCTGGGATTTTCTTTTCTTTTCTCAGCTATACATTTAGAATAATGTGTGTTAGATGTTACTCCACATTTCTGAGTGTGCAGAATTTTAGGTCATTTACTTTGCCACATTTCCTGAACCAGAAAACCATTCTTCAATTTTTTAAGGGTTTCACTGCCAGTCACTATAGGAAAGCAGACAGAGATTACTAAAAGAGATGGGAAACCACAAAACTTCTGGAAGTCTTACAAAATTGTTAATGCTACAAACTGCAAAACAGCAGCTTCTGACAGTTTTTTTTTAAAAAACTGGGCTCAGAAGCTAAAGTGTCCACTGCTCTTTTTTCCTAAGGATCAAGGTCATGAAAGCTTCCTAACTACTGACTCTTCCACTTTTTACAAGTCAGGTCAACTCTTTTCCTCCATAATGGCCCCTCTGTAGCATAGAAATTTTATTCCATGAGTATGAACCATGGAAAGCCCTCTGGTTTACAATGGGTAATTACCACTCCAGGAATCTCTTGACAGCCAAATCCCATATGAAGCAAAACTCAATTTCCAAATAGGAGAGATGACTTCCTGGTACAATTTTAGAGTTCCTTCTCTAAGGTAGAACTCTGTGGAATTCAAGAAAGTTGTAGGGGAATCAAAGACACAATGTCTAATAGGATTTTGTGTAATATGTGGAACCTACTTATACTAAAAATTTAATTATTATTTATTTGAAATTCAAAATTAACTGGGTGTCCTATATTTTTATTTGCTAAATGTGGCAGCCCTACTCTACAGCAGTGCAGGGATCTTTTTCTGTGGCTCGTGGTCCTGTGAGTTTCTGGGGTAACTTCGGAGAAAACAAAGACTGGTTTGGATAATGGAATCCTACCAGACAATTAAACTCCTAGTACCTGCAACTTCACAGGAGCTCAGACATGACTATATTCCAATGGATATCTTCACTAAAGATTACAAGAAAGGAAGACAAAACTGTTTACCAGTACCTTTCACAATTTCCCCCAGATTCAAGTCGTAAGTACACATCACTGAGGGTAAAAAGTGGTGGAGTGGGGTGGATGGAGTGAGTATATCAGGTTATCACTGCAGGTTTCTTTTAATCCAAAGACTGTTTTCCGAGAAGATCCATTCCTACATTTTCCTTGCGAACTTTCAGCATCTCCTATCACTGATCAAATGCACTGAAGGATTTAGACCCTGCTAAATCCTTTGGTCCTTGGATCCCATCTCCCTGACTGACATCAGTAGAGCAGCCAGATGCCCAGAATTATGAAATCCTGCCTATTGCCTGGGGAAATGGTGAAACATTCTGAGGCAAAAGCAGTTTCTGACTTTATCAAGTGACTCTAGTTATGAAAGTCTGGCTATTAAATCTATTTCAAAGCGGGTAGAAGGTAATAATGTTAGTTTAAACTCTGGGGAAGCCAGCTACAGCCATGATATCATGTGCCCATCTGCTGATTTCAAAGCAATTTAAACATTTCCTATCACTCAGCTTTCATCTCTAGACTCCAATTCAAAGTAGGCCTCCCATTTCTCATTAAAGCCCCCTAATAATCCTAGCCTTAAAACGTTTATAAATCAGTAGGAATTAATCAGAATGTTCTTCCTTAAAACAATATTAAACCAATAGAGGAGTCAAAATATGCGTAGCCCATGGGCCAAATCCTTCACAGACATGTTGAGAGGTATGGAATGGAGAGACAGAGCTTAATTTCATTTCCACTGTGTGTCTTTAGATGAAGCAGGTACGCTCTGGAAACTCAGAGTCTACCTCTCCCAATTGTCTTACATTGACCCATCCCATAGTTTATGGTTCTTGTCAGCCCTGGAAGAGAGTTCATCCAATGTGTTCAAGGAACATCCCATGTGCCAATCAGGTGTTTTCAAATGCAGTTTTAAGGCTTCCTATCACTAAACATTTTTCTCTAGACACCAAATCATAGAAATCATAGAAACAATATAAAGCTATGAATTTCATATAAATTTCTCATTTCCTGGGTCTTTTCTTTCTGTTGCCTGGACACAGCTTCTCACATACCTGTATTCCTTTGCACGCAATTTTCACCTCTTCCACAATGATTTCCTCCAATTCTATTCACATCCTAGCCTCCCTGCCATGTTCTACTCATTTTCAAGTCACAGCTCAAACATTGCTTCACTGTGGAATGCTTCCTGCTGCCCCAGGGCAGCCTTAAATGCTTCCTCCACTAAAACTTATACATCCATTCATGTCAGCCTTTCTTACTAGAGTATTTGTTTGTATTTAAATTCCTAGAGATTAGAGACACTGTGGTCTATATCTAATTCTCCTGTACCTAGCACAGTAGCTGCCCCATTGTAGGTTTTAAATATTTGTTCAGTGAATTAATGAATAAATGAAGGAATGTAATTTAGTTGAATCGTAGTGTGCCTGAGACTAAAGTCACAACCTCAACATTCATATGAACAAATAAGTTTCATTTTCCTTAATAGCAGCATCTTCACCCTTAACCAGTCTAATGCCCTAATCACTTTTATAAGACAAGTCGAATTTCATATGGAATGACTCTATGTCATTCCTTCACCACTACCCAGAGAAGGCACTGCTACTAGAGACTGATTGTGGCATTATCTCTGAGTTTAAATGACAACATATTTTCTTGATGTTGAAATATCCATTACCCTAGGTTTGCTATGGCTGTCTAAACATTTACCCTCAATTGCTGGTGTGTGCTCACCCATTTCTTATTGCATTCTATGGCACAAAAGGAAAAGAACGTCACTTTTTACAAATCTTTCTCCTTTCTAGAGGTGAGAAGTTTGTCTTTGTCACAGATGTAAGATGGTGTGAAATCAAAATGAGACTTTTCAGATTTCCATCCTGTGAGTCAAATAGCTTTTCCACACTATTTTACCTTAGAGAACTCAATCTCAAACTTTCTACAGAAAAGGGATTTTTTCCATAATAGCCATTGATTCAAAGTTTGGTGGCCTGACCCAAAAGTCACCCTGCCAAAGTGAAGTCAAGTTGTATTAGTCTGTAGCCTTCAATGCCTAGAATTGTGGTCTGTGGACCAAGAGTAACAGTATCTCCTCGGACCATACAGAAATGCAGAACGTAGGGTCCCGGCCCAGAACTTATCAATCAGATCCGCACTTTAACAAAACCCCCTGGTTGTTCAAATACATATTAAATTTTGGAAAACACTGCTCTGGAATCTCCATTCTAAAGCACAGGCTTCCTCCTCGATTTCTGATACGCGTTCATTAGGTGCAAATCTGAATATTTGCCACGTTCCTTCCCTCCAGCTAATGGGTCAGAATTGATTTTTTTATAGTACGTATCCATTAGGAAGCTTTTATCTGCAAGTAAACCCAAACATGGACATGCACAGGTGTACACACATGCACAAGTTCAAAGTAACTTAAGAGGAGTCATTATCTCATGTAACAAAAGGTCCTGAGGTGAGAAGGTTGCAGGGTTAGTCAATTAGGCATCCTAGTAAGCTCATCAAGTTCCCAGTGGTCCTTCTATCTTTCCCCTCAGCCACCCTTCACATGCTCTACTCATATTAATTTCCTTTCTTATCCCAAGATGGTTGCCACAGTTCCAAGCATCACATGCAGAAACAAAAATATCAGCAGCAGAAAATAATTTTTCTTCATGATCACCTATTTTTGAGTCTGAAGGAAACTTTTTTTTTCAGAATCCCCTCCACAGACATCCCCTTGTATCACATCAGCCAGAATTATATCACATGACCTTGTCTGAGCCAATCACTGGCAAGGAGTACAGATCCTCCTTGGTTAGCTTAGACCAATCATTATTCATTCCTTGTGGTTCATCCTTTTTTTTTATAAATTTTATTTTTATTTTATTTATTATTTTTGGCTACATTGGGTCTTCCCTGCTGAGCCTGGGCTTTCTCTAGTTGTGGTGAGCGGGAGCTACTCTTTGTTGCAGTGTGTGGGCTTCTCATTGCAGTGGCTTCTCATTGCGGAGCACAGGCTCTAGGCACGCGAGCTCAATAGTTGTGGCACATGGGCTCAGTAGCTGTGGCTCTTGGGCTCTAGAGTGCAGGCTCAGTAGTTGTGGCGCACGGGCTTAGTTGCTCTGCGACATGTGGGATCTTACTGGACCAGGGCTCAAACCTGTGTTCTCTGCATTGGCAGGCGGATTTTTAATCACTGCGCCACCAGGGAAGCCGTTTTGTGGTTCATTCTAAGGTTTGCTCTCCTAAAGCACATAAAGAGTGAAAATTGTGCAAAAGAGTGTTTGCTTAGCAACGGAGAAGGTGGGCAAGAAGTGGGGGGTGATTTGAGGTGGAGGTAGTAATGGGACTTCTAAAGCAAAAAAGAATATTCCTAAATATAAGGCATATAAACAAAAGGAAATTTATCTTTTTTGACTAAGGACATTGCTTACAAGAGGCATGTGATAGAATTCAACATTGGATCTTAGTCCCCAAGTAACTACCAGAGTCTCCCTGAGCCCTCCCTCTTATCTGTGCCTGCCTTGCAGTGGTCAAGGACCTCCACCCTCTATGTGGAGCACAGCCAGGAAATGGACTCAGGAGCTGGTGCTCTGCTGCTGTGCTACCACATGACTCTCTAGGGCCTAAATCAGCATACCCAGCAGGTCGTTTACATCAGACTCCAGCTATTCAGTCAAACTGCTACACCTGTCACTCCTAAGCAAGAGGAAGGTGGGGATGTCATAGGCTTGACTCCCTCGGCAAAACAAGTCTGTAGTTGATGGCTATAGTAGTGACATTGGTTGATGTTTCCAGTGAACATGGTAGATAATAGGGAACTAAAAGGAGGGGAGGGGAATATATATATCAATCAAAGGGCAAGAGAGTCAAGGACAGTGATACTCAAACATTAGTTAGTGTGCTTTATTACCATCTGCCTCAGAGGTTTGGCATGAGAAGCAAAATTGTTAGTAAGTATCCCAGGTGATTCCAGTACAAGTGGCCTTTTACATCATTCTTGAGGAGCACTGATCTGGAGGAAGAAACTATTCCTTTTCTTTATCCTTTGGTATAATATTGCCCCAATATCTTTTTGGATTAAGAACAAGGATGATTTCCCTCTTACCACATACCCCCCTTACTAGGGCAACTTGTATGTTTGGATCCAGGCATTCACACAAGAAATGCAAAGCGGGGGGGGGGGAGTCCCACAAACACTAAGTCTTTGAAACAGGCTTTGCCAGCTGCCACAGTAGCACAGAGGAGTGAAAAGAGCACTGGGGTTCTGGTCCCGCTTCTGCCACTAGGAGCCACCTTGGTCATATCACAGCTTCTCTAGCTCTCAGTTTTCTCATCTATAAAATGGAAATAATAATACCTACCTTGTCTTACACACTGTTTGAGACTGAGATGTATATACATATGGAACTTGTAGTAAACTGGGTGATACAATAAAAACGTATTCCTTTCCAGTGTTGATTTATAGAATTATTTTCCCATGATATTGAATCTTCTTTTTTACATCTTTATTGGAGTATAATTGTTTTACAATGATGTGTTAGTTTCTGATTTATTACAAAGTGAATCAGTTATACATATACATATGTTCCCATATCTCTTCCCTCTTGCGTCTCCCTCCCTATCCCTCCCATCCAGGTGGTCACAAAGCACAGAACTGATCTCCCTGTGCTATGCGATTGCTTCCAACTAGCTATCTTCTTTACGTTTGGTAGTGTATATATGTCCATGCCACTCTCTCACTTTGTCACAGCTTACCCTTCCCTCTCGCATATCCTCAAGTCCATTCTCTAGTAGGTCTGTGTCTTTATTCCCGTCTTACCCCTAGGTTCTTCAGGACATTTTTTTTCCTTAGATTCCATATATATGTGTTAGCATATGGTATTTGTCTTTCTCTTTCTGACTTACTTCACTCTGTATGACAGACGCTAGGTCCATCCACCTCATTACATATAACTCAATTTCATTTCGTTTTATGGATGAGTAATATTCCATTGTATATCTGTGCCACATCTTCTTTATCAATTCATCCGATGATGGACACTTAGGTTGTTTCCATCTCTGGGCTATTGTAAATAGAGCTGCAATGAACATTTTGGTACATGACTCTTTTTAAATTATGGTTTTCTCAGGGTATATGCCCAGTAGTGGGATTGCTGGGTCATATGGTAGTTCTATTTGTAGTTTTTGAAGGAACCTCCGTACTGTTCTCCATAGTGGCTAAACCAATTCACATTCCCACCAGCAGTGCAACAGTGTTCCCTTTTCTCCACACCCTCTCCAGCATTTATTGTTTCTAGATTTTTTGATGATGGCAATTCTGACAGGTGTGAGATGATATCTCATTGTAGTTTTGATTTGCATTTCTCTAATAATTAATGATGTTGAGCATTCTTTCATGTGTTTCTTCGCAATCTGTACATATTCTTTGGAGAAATGTCTATATAGGTCTTCTGCCCATTTTTGGATTCGACTGTTTGTTTTTTTGTTATTGAATTGCATGAGCTGCTTGTAAATTTTGGAGATTAATCCTTTGTCAGTTGCTTCATTTGCAAATATTTTCTCCCATTCTGAGGGTTGTCTTTTCATCTTGTTTATGGTTTCCTTTGCTGTGCAAAAGCTTTGAAGTTTCATTAGGTCCCATTTGTTTATTTTTGTTTTTATTTCCATTTCTCTAGCAGATGGGTCAAAAAGGATCTTGCTGTGATTTATGTCATAGAGCGTTCTATGTTTTCCTCTAAGAGTTTGATAGTTTATGGCCTTATATTTAGGTCTTTAATCCATTTTGAGCTTATTTTTGTGTATGGTGTTAGAGAGTGTTCTAATCTCATACTTTTACATGTACCTGTCCACTTTTCCCAGCACCACTTATCGAAGAGGCTGTCCTTTCTCCACTGTACATTCCTGCCTCCTTTATCAAAGATAAGGTGACCATATGTGCGTGGGTTTATCTCTGGGCTTTCTATCCTGTTCCATTGATCTTTCTGTTTTTGTGCCAGTACCATACTGTCTTGATTACTGTAGCTTTGTAATATAGTCTGAAGTCAGGGAGCCTGATTCCCCCAGCTCAATTTTTCGTTCTCAAGATTGCTTTGGCTATTTGGGGTCCATACAAGTTGTGAAATTTTTTGTTCTAGTTCTGTGAAAAATGCCAGTGGTAGTTTGATAGGGATTGCATTGAATCTGTAGATTGCTTTGAGTAGTATAGTTATTTTCACAATGTTGCTTCTTCCAATCCAAGAACATGGTATATCTCTCCATCTATTTGTATCATACTTAATTTCTTTCATCAGTGTCTTATAATTTTCTGCATACAAGTCTTTTGTCTCCTTAGGTAGGTTTATTCCTAGATATTTTATTCTTTTTGTTGCAATAGTAAAGGGGAGTGTTTTCTTGATTTCACATTCAGATTTTTCATCATTAGTGTATAGGAATGCCAGAGATTTCTGTGCATTAATTTTGTATCCTGCTACTTTATCAAATTCATTGATTAGTTCTAGCAGTTTTCTGATAACGTCTTTAGGGTTCTCTATGTATAGTATCATGTCATCTGCAAAGAGTGACAGCTTTACTTCTTCTTTTCCCATTTGGATTCCTTTTATTTCCTTTTCTTCTCTGATTGCTGTGGATAAAACTTCCAAAACTATGTTGAATAAGAGTGGTGAGAGTGGGCAACCTTGTCTTGTTCCTGATCTTAGTGGAAATGCTTTCAGTTTTTCACCATTGAGGATGATGTTGGCTGTGAGTTTCTCATATATGTCCTTTATTATGTTGATGAAAGTTCCCTCTATGCCTACTTTCTGCAGGGTTTCTCTCATAAATGGGTGTTGAATTTTGTCAAAAGCTTTCTCTGCATCTATTGTGATGATCATATGGTTTTTCTCCTTCAGTTTGTCAATATGGTTTATCACATTGATAGATTTGTGTATATTGAAGAATCCTTGCATTCCTGGAATAAACACCACTTGATCATGGTGTATGATCCTTTTAATGTGCTGTTGGATTCTGTTTCCTAGTATTTTGTTGAGGATTTTTGCATCTATGTTTATCAGTGATATTGGCCTGTAGGTTTCTTTCTTTGCGACATCCTTCTCTGGTTTTGGTATCAGGGTGATGGTGGCCTCGTAGAATGAGTTTGGGAGTGTTCCTCCCTCTGCTATATTTTGGAAGAGTTTGAGAAGGATAGGTGTTAGCTCTTTTCTAAATGTTTGATAGAATTCGCTTGTGAAGCCATCTGGTCCTGGGCTTTTGTTTGTTGGAAGATTTTTAATCACAGTTTCAATTTCAGTTCTTGTATTTGGTCTGTTCATATTTTCTATTTCTTCCTGATTCAGTCTTGGCAGTTGTGCATTCCTAAGAATTTGTCCATTTCTTCCAGGTGGTCCATTTTATTGGCATAGAGTTGCTTGTAGTAATCTCTCATGATCTCTTTTATTTCTGCAGTGTCAGTTGTTACTTCTCCTTTTTCATTTCTAATTCTATTGATTTGAGTCTTCTCCCTTTTTTCCTTGATGAGTCTGGCTAATGGTTTATCTATTTTGTTTATCTTCTCAAAGAACCAGCTTTTAGTTTTATTGATCTTTGCTATTGTTTCCTTAATTCTTTTTCATTTATTTCTGATCTGACTTTTATGCTTTCTTTCCTTCGGTTAACTTTGGGGTTTTTTTGTTCTTCTTTCTCTAATTGCTTTAGGTGTAAGGTTAGGTTGTTTATTCGAGATGTTTCCTGCTTCTTAAGGTGGGCTTGTATTGCTATAAACTTCCCTCTTAGAACTGCTTTTGCTGCGTCCCATAGGTTTTGGGTCATCGTGTCTCCATTGTCATTTGTTTCTAGGTATATTTTTATTTCCTCTTTGATTTCTTCAGTGATCACTTCGTTATTAAGTAATGTATTGTTTAGCCTCCATGTGTTTGTATTTTTTACAGATCTTTTCCTGTAATTAATATCTAGTTTTATGGCATTGTGGTCGGAAAAGATACTTGACACAACTTCAGTTTTCTTAAATTTACCAAGGCTTGATTTGTGACCCAAGATATAATCTATCCTGGAGAATGTTCCATGAGCACTTGAGAAAAATCTGTATTCTGTTGTTTTTCGATGGAGTGTCCTATAAATATCAATTATGTCCATATTGTTTAATATATCATTTAAAGCTTGTGTTTCCTTATTTATTTTCATTTTGGATGATCTGTCCATTGGTGAAAGTGGGGTGTTAAAGTCCTCTACTATGAATGTGTTACTGTCGATTTCCCCTTTTATGGCTGCTAGTATTTGCCTTATGTATTGAGGTGCTCCTATGTTGTGTGCATAAATATTTACAATTGTTATATCTTCTTCTTGGATCAGTCCCTTGATCATTATGTAGTGTACTTCTTTTTCTCTCCTAATAGTCTTTATTTTAAAGTCTATTTTGTCTGATATTAGAATTGCTACTCCAGCTTTCTTTTACTTTCCATTTGCATGGAATATCTTTTTCCATCACCTTACTTTCAGTCTGTATGTGTCCCTCGGTCAGAAGTGGGTCTCTTGTAGACAGCATATATATGGGTCTTGTTTTTGTATCCATTCAGGCAGTCTGTGTCTTTTGGTGGGAGCATTTAGTCCATTTACATTTAAGGTAATTATCGATATGTATGTTCCTATTCCCATTTTCTTAATTGTTTTGGGTTTGTTATTGTAGGTCTTTTCCTTCTTCTGTGTTTCTTGCCTAGAGAAGTTCCTTTAGCATTTGTTTTAAAGCTGGTTTGGTGGTGCTGAACTCTCTCAACTTTTGCTTGTCTGTAAAGTTTTTAATTTCTCTATCAAATCTGAATGAGATCCTTGCTGGGTAGAGTAATCTTGGTTGCAGGTATTCTCCTTCATCACTTTAAATATGTCCTGCCAGTCCCTTCTGGCTTGCAGAGTTTCTGCTGAAAGATCAGCTGTTAACCTTATGGGGATTCCCTTGTGTGTTATATGTTGTTTTTCCCTTGCTGATTTTAATGTTTTCTTTGTATTTAATTTTTGACAGTTTCATTAATATGTGTCTTGGCATGTTTCTCCTTGTATTTATCCTGTATGGGACTCTTCTGGGCTTCCTGGACTTGATTAACTATTTCCTTTCCCATATTAGGGAAGTTTTCAACTATAATTCCTTCAAATATTTTCTCAGTCCCTTTCTTTTCCTCTTCTTCTTCTGGAACCCCTATAATTCAAATGTTGGTGCGTTTAATGTTCTCCCAGAGGTCTCTGAGACTGTCCTCAGTTCTTTTCATTCTTTTTTCTTTATTCTGCTCTGCAGTAGTTATTTGCACTATTTTGTCTTACAGGTCACTTATCCGTTCTTCTGCCTCAGTTATTCTGCTATTGATCCCTTCTAGAGTGTTTTTAATATCATTTATTGTGTTGTTCATTGTTGTTTGTTTCCTCTTTAGTTCTTCTAGTTCCTTGTTAAATGTTTCTTGCATTTTCTCTATTCTATTTCCAAGATTTTGGATCATCTTTATTATCATTATTCTGAATTCTTTTTCAGGTAGGCTGCCTATTTCCTCTTCATTTGTTAGATCTGGTGGGTTTTTATCTTGCTCCTTCATCTGTTGTGTGTTTTTCTGTCTTCTCATTTTGCTTATCTTACTGTGTTTGGGGTTTCCTTTTTGCAGGCTGCAGGTTCATAGTTCCGGTTGTTTTTGGTATCTGTCCCCAGTGACTAAATTTGGTTCAGTGGGTTGTGTAGGCTTCCTGGTGGAGGGTACTAGTGCCTGTGTTCTCGTGGATGAGGCTGGATCTTGTCTTTCTGGTGGGCAGTTCCACGTCTGGTAGTGTGTTTTGGGGTGTCTGTGGACTTATTATGATTTTAGGCCACATCTCTGCTAATGGGTGGGGTTGTGTTCCTGGCTTGCTAGTTGTTTGGCATAGGGTGTCCAGCACTGTGGCTTGCTGGTCGTTGAGTGAAGCTGGGTGCTGGTGCTGAGATGGAGATCTCTGGGAGATTTTTGCCTTTTGATATTATGTGGAGCTGGGCGGTCTCTTGTGGACCAGTGTTCTGAAGTTGGCTCTCCCACCTCAGAGGCACAGCACTGATTCCTGGCTGCAGCACCAAGAGCCTTTCATCACACAGCTCAGAATAAATGGGAGAAAAAGTCAAAAGAAAGCACGAAAGAAAGAAGGAAGGAAAGCAAGAAGGAAAGAAAAAGAAAGAAAGAATATAAAGTACAATAAAATAAAGTAAGATAAAATAAAAGGTATTAAAATAAAAAATAATTATTAAGAAAAGAAGTTTTTTTAAGTAAGAAAAAAAAACGGACAGTTAGAACCCTATGACAAATGGTGAAAGCAAAGCTATATAGACAAAATCTCACACAGAAGCATACACACACACACAAAAATAGGAAAAGGGGAAAAAATAGTAAATCTTGCTCTTGAAGTCCACCTCCTTGATTTGGGATGATTTTTTGTTCAGGTATTCCACAGATGCAGGGCACATCAAGTTGATTGTGGAGATGTAATTCGCTGCTCCTGAGGCTTCTGGGAGAGATTTCCCTTTCTCTTCTTTGTTTGCACACCTCCCGGGGCTCAGCTTTGGATTTGGCCCCGCCTCTGCGTGTAGGTCGCTGGAGGGCGTCTGTTCTTCGCTCTGACAGGACGGGGTTAAAAAAGCAGCTGATTCGGGGGCTCTGGGTCACTCAGGCCGGGGGGAGGGAGGGGCATGATGTAGGGCGAGCCTGAGGCAGTAGAGGCCGGCGGAACTTTGCAGCAGCCTGAGGCGCACCGTGCGTTCTCCCAGGACAGTTGTCCCTGGATCCCGGGACCCTGGCAGTGGCAGGCTGCACAGGCTCTCAGGAGGGGAGGTGTGGATATGACCTGTGCTCGCACACAGGCTTCTTGGTGGCTGCGGCAGCAGCAGCTTAACATCTCATGCCCGTCTCTGGGGTCCGCGCTGTTAGCTGTGGCTCAGCCCGTCTCTGGAGCTCCTTGAAGCAGCGCTCTTAATCCCCTCTCCTCGAGTACCAGGAAACAAAGAGGGAAGAAAAAGTCTCTTGCCTCTTCAGCAGTTCCAGACTTTTCCCCAGACTCCCTCCCAGCTAGCCGTGGTGCACTAGCCCCCTGCAGGCTGTGTTCACGCCGCCAACCCCAGTCCTCTCTCTGCGCTCCGACCGAAGCCCGAGCCTCAGCTCCCAGCCCTGCCCATCCCAGCGGGTGAGCAGACAAGCCTCTCGGGCTGGTGAGTGCAGGTCGGCACTGGTCCTCCGTGCAGGAATCTCTCCACTTTGTCCTCCACACCCTTGTTGCTGCGCTCTCCTCTGTGGCTCCGAAGCTTCCCCCCCCCCCCCCCGCCACCTGCAGTCTCCGCCTGCGAAGGAGCTTCCTAGTGTGTGGAAACCTTTCCTCCTTCACAGCTCCCTCCCATTGGTGCTTGTCCCGTCCCTATTCTTTTGTCTCTGTTTATTCTTTTTTCTTTTGCCCTACCCAGGTACGTGGGGAGTTACTTGCCATTTGAGAGGTCTGAGGTCTTCTGCTAGTGTTCAGTAGGTGTTCTGTAGGAGTTGTTCCACATGTAGATGTATTTCTGGTGTATCTGTGGGGAAGAAGGTGATCTCCGCGTCTTACTCTTCCGCCATCTTCCCAACCAAAAACTGAAGCATTTTTTAAATTTTATATATTTGCTGTGTGCAACATCTTGAACTTGGTAATTTTACAAGGGCTGACCGTTCTGTTCCACTGGACTGCTATCCACATGGCATCAAGCAGGGCTTTATCTTCACTAACTGACTCATGGGCTATATGAGACCAAAAATTGTGGCATTAACTGGCAATGTCTCCTTTGAAGTCTTTGGTTTGCACTTTGAAAGGCTTCAAAATGTGTTTTTAATCAACGTGACCAAGGAAACACCAAAAACAGCCGTTTCCATTTCTACCTTATTAACTCCCCCCCCCAACAAACACAAAAAATACTGCCAGTAATACTGTTTTAAGAGTTTCAAGATGACAGTCAACTGAGACATGAACAAAATTATTTCCATAAAGAATGAAGATTGAGGCATCAAGAACAATCATAGAAGAGGCAATAACTTTTTACTGAATCAAAAATTAACTCAATGAGAAATATATCACTTGCTCCAACTTATGAATAATCATTCTATTCTCTTTGACATACCAGTACATTTATTAAAATTGTTTCCTTTCATACCAATACACTTAGTAAAATTGTTTTTTCTTCTTATTTGTGATTTGCACTACGGATTCCAACTGGGACAGAAATAAATGGGATACGTGTACCAGGACCTCCCCGTGATCCCAGGCCAACTCATGTAGTCCTGTCGATGAAGGCAATTATAATTCTAATGAATATGATTGATGCTCACTTACAAGGAAACTGAGTTCAGAAAAGATTTTTGCCTTTTTGTTTAAATGTATAGACCAACTGGCTCCCAAATGAGTCTCATACAAATGTCCCCCATCCTATTTTCAAAAGAAATAATAATAGTACCAGGAGCTATCAAATAAAAGCTCTTTCTCAGGCATGGAGTAATTTGGAGGAATTACAGTGTCAAGGGCCACATACCTGTTTTTGCACAAAAACACAGGCAGGCACAATAAACCAATATGTAACACCTGTCCAAGCTAGAGGCAGCAGGATTTACTTATCAGACAATAATGTCCACAAATCCCAGCACTTCCCAGATCTTCATTTTTCTAGGCACAGAAACCTCAAGGACTAACTTTTATGACCTGGATTCCAGTAGACTGAATAATGGCCAAAGATATAGGTCTTAATTCCTAGAACGTATTAAAATTACCTTATAAGGAAAAAGGATCTTTGCAAAAGTGATTAAATTAAGGCATCTTGACATGAGAAGATTATCCTGACTCGTCCAATCACAAGTGTCCTTTTTAAGAGGGAGGCAGAGGGAGATTTGATACACAGAAAAGAGATGTGAAGACAGAGGCAGAGACCGGAGTAATGCAGCTTAAGTGAAAGAATTCTGACAGCCACTAAATGCTGGAAGAGACAGATTCTCTCCTAGGGCCTCTGGAGGGAGCGAGCCCCAGTCGGCACCTTGATTTCAGACCAGTGAAACTAAAGTTGAACTTCCGGCCTCTAGGACTGTGCGAGAGTAAAATTCTGTTGTTTTAAAGCACGCAGTTTGTGGTGATATGTTACAGCGGCCACAGAAAACTAATATATGGACCCAAATCGTCTTTCTTTTCCTGCTTCTCTTTAAGGCCCCAGAAGCCAGCAAAAGTGAATTCACTGTTCCTGTTTTACACCTCTATGCTACGTGTCCATGCTTTCTTGACTAGAACATCCCGCCTCATTTCTCTAAAATAAACCCTATTCAGTCCTCAAGGAATAATTCAAACGTCACATTCTCCACATTTTGGACTTGAATTTCAATGTACCAATGAAGGGTTGTTGGCTTTTTTTTTTTTCATAATAAATAGATTCACCCAACAATCAGGAGCAAAGACAGTTTCTATGCTATTTCTTACAAAATCAGCTTTTACTTACATGCACACTATATCCACTATCTACCTCTGCCCAGTTCCTAAGAAATTTCCAGTTGGTCTGGTTCACTTCCACCATGGGCAGGAAGAACCTCTCCTGTCAGAAGCCCACCCTCACACAAATTGACCAAGTCCTCTCCAGCTTCTGTTTCTTGCAGTCTGGGGAGGGTCTGAGCTGTTAGACAGTGACCCCCCGTGATGGGTCATTCAGAGGTCCATGCTCCGGTGTGGCTTGGTGACAAGTCATGTTCACACCTCTTTCTGATATTGTGATGGATGGTCCTTCTTCCCCATCCACGTTGAGGACCTCCCATTCCTTCCACTCCACGTTGAGAAACACTTTCCATGCCTTCTCCCCTCTTCTTCCAACACTGGTCCTAATCTATAGTTGGGGAGAAAACACTCATGCCTCACACTGAGACCAGTAGCTTTTTTTTTATTCTATGTCTTGATTTTTTTAATACCATTTTTTAAATTAACCTTTCATTATATAAGCAAACCATGTACATGATAAGCAAGAAATTTAAACAGAATGGTATAAAATGAAACATAAAATTGTCCTTTTCATCTCTCCCAACTTCTCCCTCTAAGAGAGTTGACAGTATTTCTTCAATCTTCCAAATATTTTCTATAACTATATTACCATGTATGGTATATACATTGTAAAGGGTTCTTCTTTCATATTTTATTTTATCTTTTATTATGAAATACAGCACATGAATAAGGAGTATAAGGAAATATGTATGTACAGTTTAAAGAATACTCATACCTATAAACTCACCAACCAGTCAAGAGAACATCAACATATACCTCAGGAGTTCCTATATATTCTTCCCAAATTGCATTTGTCTTCCAGTCTCTCAAAGGTATCCTGATTTTTATGGAAAATATCTCTTTGGTAGTCATTAGATTTGTTCATAATTATTCCAGCTCTCTCCTTCAGGCCACTTGGTAGAACTGTGCTTGCCTACACATTTAAAGTCGGTTTGGCCATGTCAAATTTTGGGCAAATGAAATGTGATCAGAAGTGACTGGATAGATGTAGTCAGTGTAAGCTGTGCTACATTCTCTTTTTCCATCTGTATCTGGCAATGTTCTGGATGATGGTTTTCCATCAGCCTGGATCCTCAAATGAAGACAGCAGCAATGTGAAAATAGAAATAAAACTGTTATTTCAAGCGCTGAAGCGTGGGTTGTTGATGACCGACCACAGCAGAACACAGGTTTCCTGACCCAGTCCCTGTGCTTCTCACCATAGTTTTGTCACCATGATTCCAACATGAAATAAAATATAGGGACTTCCCTAGTGGTCCAGTGGTTAAGACTTCACCTTCCAATTCAGGGGGTGTGGGTTCAATCCCCAGATCAGGGAGCTAAGATCTCACATGCTTCATGGCCAAAATACCACAACATAAATGAGAAGTAATATTGTAACAAATTCAATAAAGACTTTAAATGTGGTCCACATCAAAAAAAAAAGTCTTAAAGAAATAAAAAAAAATTTTAATAAAATATACTTGCAAATGGATGCCCATGAGCTTAGTTGCTGTAGTCAGGAGAGGTTTGAAAATGGGAAAGAGGAAAGAGCTATGGAGGCCAGGGAGAAACTGGCAAGAAGTTTCAAATCAGGTTTCTCTTTTTTTTAAATTAACTTAGTTTTTATTGAAGTATAGTTGATTTACAATGTGTTAGTTTCAGGTGTACAGCAAAGTGATTCAGTTATACATACATATATATCTATTTTTTTCAGATTCATTTCCCTTATAGGTTATTACAAGACATTGAGTATAGTTCCCTGTGCTATACAGTAGGTCCTTGTTGATTATCTATATTATATATAGTAGTGTCTATATGTTAATCCCAAACTCCTAATTCTGACTGGAGAGTGATCTTTGCTTCTTTCTCAGGCTAAGGAGACTCTCAAATCCCTCTTATATCTCTGGCAGAAAACATCATAAGAAAGACACTTTCAGGGAGCTTTGAATTTAAAGATCAATACAGAGTAATCTCTTTAGCATTTTAGTCTTACTAGAGCCAGGGAAATTTGGTTGAGAAAGTATTTGTAATGGAAGAAGAATATAGGAATAATGGTGAGGCTGATGACAATGTGGAAAGAGTAATTTTCATTTATTGAGTTCTTATTAAATGCTGGACACTTAGCTCTTCACATTTCCTAGGATGATTCACTTAATCCTTCCAAGACATTCTTAGAGGCTCAGACCCCTAATCTCTTTACCTATAACTTCTCACTTAACCTTATTAGATCTTTGTTTTCCCATCTGAGAAATGGGGGAAAGTAATTTTTACTTCTAAAATTGTTGCAAGGATTGTGTGAGATGATGGACAGAAAGCTCTCAGCACAGTGTCTGTTATGCAGTAAGCATTCGATATAAGTGGTATTCCCTTTGTAACTTTTACAGGAAAATGTCCTTAGCCCTGTGTCCAAGGGCTTCCATGCCCTGTCCCACCCCATGTGCAGGTATGTTTGTCACCCTTCCTGGAATCCTTTGTCACACCAGGTGGCTTCCCCAGCTGTCCCCAGTTGTTACTGGTACAGTGTGTGTCTTTCCCTTTAGTCTCAGCCCCTTAGGCTCCAAAGTGACAGAGGACATTCCCTAGAAGAATCATGGGAGGTTTTGTTGACTCCCTGAGATTTGTCACACCACGTGGATAGGAGATACCCTAATCTGTGCCTGAGGGAAGCCCCCAGCTTCTTTTATAAGTCCTGGTGTTCTAATATCTTCTCCAGCAGTCCCCCACTTTCCCTGCCCTCAATTCTTTGGTGACTAACATCACAAAGCAGAAGAAGGAACAGTTTCAGATGCATTTCTGTTTTAGTCAGTGTTCTCAAGAAAAGAAGACCAACAAGATATATCTTTTTGTTGTTGTTGTTGGAGTATAATTGCTTTACAATATTGTGTTAGTTTCTGCTGTACAACAGAGTGAATCAGCTATATGTACACATGTATCCCCTCCCTCTTGGACCTCTCTCCCACCCACTCCCATCCCACCCATCTAGGTCATCACAGAGTACTGAGCTGAGCTCCCTGTGCTATATAGCAGGTTCCCACTAGCTAGCTATTTTACACATGGTAGTGTATTTATGCCAAACCTAATCTCTCAATTCATCCTACCCTCTCCTTCTCCCGCTGGGTCCACATGTCTGTTTTCTACGTCTGCATTTCTATTCCTGTATCTTGAGGGAGGGAGAGAGAGAGAGAGAGAGAGAGAGAGAGAGAGAGAGAGAGAGAGAGAGAATATATGAATATACTCTGTCTCTCAATATATATGTAATATGTATATTTGTTTATTTATTTTAAGGAATTGGTTCACATGATTAGGGAGGCTGACAAGTCCCAAGATCTTCAGGGTGAGTCAGCAAGCTAGAGACCCAGGAGAACCAATGGTGTAGTTCTTGTCCATACGCCAGCAGGCTCAGGAACCCGGAAAAGCCACTTTGAGTCTAAAGGCAGGAAAAAACTAATGTCCCAGTTCAAATGCAGCCAGGCAGGAGGAGTTCTCTCTTACTTGGGGGAAGTCAGCCATTTTGTTCTATTCAGGCTTTCAGCTTGGATTGGATGAGACCCACCCACAGGAGGGAGGGCAACCTGCTTTACTCAATCTACCCATTAAAATGTCATTCTCACCCCCAAAATCCTCACAGCAACACCCAGAATAATGTTTAACCACATATCTGACACCCTGTAGCCCAGTCAATCTGACACATAAAATTAACCATCACAATTTCTCTTCTTGTCTCTTTTGAAGCCCTCATCCTGCCAGCAAAACTTCATTTTGCTTAAAGGTCCCAAGTTATTTAAATTTCACCCATTAATGGGGGTGAAATTTTATCTAAGGATAGAGAGGGAGATGGGGTAAGGAAGGAATGGCAGAGTAATGAAAAGTAATTGTTATAACTAAAAGTAATTGTCATAATTTTGTTAAACCTAACTAATTGGCAAGAAGTAACAAGAAGGCCATCATGCAAATGCATGTCTATTGTATTCCACTAGAAGTAAGGAGATCAGAGCAGAGAATGGGTCCATTTCTACTAGTCAGTTCCTTGAAGGTCTGTTCATTATACTTCCTTATCAGTAACACCTGGTCTCCAGTGCATCTCTATGATCTTAATTTGTTAATTTTTCTCAACCTACTCCAAACAGCCTCTATTCAAGGTGACCCCGACCTCTAATTTATGCTGCTTGCATCTCTGTCACCCCACTATTAGCATCCTTCAACGTACAGCTCAAATCCCATCTTCTCCTGGATGCTTCCTGTGACTCTTCCAGTCTTCATCATCTTCTCTTCACTCTGCTTTCTTTTCTTCTAGACTTTTCTGTACACTGACTGCTGTCCTTTGGGCAGTTAAATCTGTATGAACTCGTCCTGTTTAGTGGCTGTTTTTCCCCATTGTCTCCTCATTGGCATAGCAGACAACCTCAAGATGAAGCTTTGTTTATTCTGTGTCTCCTTTAGCACCCACAGGAGTTCTGAGAATAAAGAGTTGCTCAGTCAGTACCTACCAATTTTATAAGTGACTCGAAAAGCGAAGTCAGACCCCATCCCTTCTCTGGTGAAAACCCTAATGAATTTTCACCTTACTCACCGTAAAAGCCAAAGTCCTGCAGCAGTTGACAAGGGGCAGCTTGATCTACTCCCTTGTCCCCTCTGTCTCCCACAATTTCTCCCCTTGTTCACTGGAGTATCACCTAGAAAAACCTGTGACTCTCCCCTGCCAGGAAGATCCCTCAGGTGTTGGGGTTCCCACATACAGTAAGGGCAAATTTAAATAAAATAAGACGCTTAATTTCTCTGCTGAAAATAGGGAAGAGAGCTCATTTTTCTTAGAGCATTTAGTTTAGAAAACTTGTAATTTTCAAATTCTTTCTCTGCCTCCTTGAAACATATGTAAATCTTTTTAAAAGCTAAATAAGCCTCTTGTCAGCTTTATGACCCAGGAATGTCTTTCTTAAGTGCCCCATCTCTGAACTTCTGTGAGAGGGTGGGAGCCTAACTTTGGCTGGCACCTCACTCCGAAACTACCTCCTGTCATGAAGATGTGAGAAGTTGATTTTTTTCCTTTGAATAAAGCCAATTAGCTAACACAGATGACTAATGAACAGGTTCAGTTACCAGGTGAATCTAGGATGATCTATGTGGGACCAGTGGTGATGTCAGGAGGAGTAGAGGAGTAATTATTGTTTATCTTGAGACCGTGCATGGGATGGGTGGTATCTGCTTGGCTATATGAAATGGCTCTATAAAACGATGTCTTTCCATCTTTGCAATCTCTTCACAGATCATCAGTGATACATACACACCCGATTCTGGTTTAATGCTTATTCAATAGTAAAATTGTTTTATTTCTCTTCTACCTTTGTGGAGAGGTTTTCTGGGTTGGGAGAGATTTAGCTTTTAATTATATTTCTCCAACAGTACCTGGATATGTCCATATGTCCCCCATGCTATAGACTTCTACCTTGAGAAGGGGAAGATGAGGACTTGCGTCTTCAACGTTCCCCTCCACCCTTTCCTTTGATATTTCATTGCACCAAATAGTAGGTTTTCCTTATATTGTATCCTCTTGCTCCTAGGCTGCACTAATCTCCACAGATCAGACTTAATGAAAGAAATAACGTCCTCTGAGTCTATGCATCTACCAAGCTTTTTTTTTTTTTTTACTATGGGAAACTCTTTAGTTTGGATTCTCACCAAAGCAGATGCTTAGACAAGGATTTGGGTGCAAGTAGTTTACTTGGGAGGGGCTGGGAACACTGGCAGAGGAGTGGGGTACTGAGAATGGGAAAGGGAGATGGCCAATAAAGGGTGAATTATTAAGACAGTTGTTGTAGTGGGTGATGGGAGCTTAATCTCACATGGAAACTCAAGGAACTGTGTAAAACACACGCATCAAAATGATATCACTGAGAGGCCAAGAAGTTGGGGCATTTCTTCACTCCCAAGAGTCAGTAATTAAAATCTGCTGGAAGATGGGGGTGGGGGGGTATTTTCAACTGGTCTCTCTTGTGAGCAAAGCTGCTTTCAGTGGTTCAACGAAAAGCTGGCAGTTATATCAATTCTAACTGTGGGAGGACTGCCCACAGTGGAGGTCTGGGCACTAAAGGCAGGGGATGGGCAGCCTCTGCAACAGGAACCCGAGGCAGCATGTGGAGTTGGCACCAGGATGCATGGGAGGACTTGGACCCCAGCCTCTGGGAGTATGGTGGGCACACAGCTTTCAGCTGTAACCCCTCTAGGACCGGCTCAGAGGTGGAGACACACCCAAGGTCATGCTCACATCCAATGATTGATCAATATAGGAGTATAAAGGCCAGGCCACCTCAACCCTACTTGGCATAAGGCTAGAGGGTCATCCTAACTGCAGAGACTGCTCAACTCTGCTTCCTGCTTCTCCCACCCTCAGAGCCATCCCATGGACTCTTCTTAATAAACATTATAACCTTCAAACCTCTTTCCTGAGTCTGCATCCCAGACAGCTCAACCTACTTTAATGTGGAAGCAGGGATTCCCAAGAATGAAAGCACATTGACTCAATATCCTAAGATTATTATCCCTGCTAAGCAACTATAAAGAATTTACAAATCCCAGTTTCTCCAGAATAAGCCATAGCGGGTCTTCATAAGAGCAATTGTAACGGGGAAGAGCAAAATCCAACTCCATGTTGAATCTGTTTTACTTCAACCTTTGCTTTTCATTGCTTTTGTTATTATAATCATTAAAAGGATGCTGTCTATAGCTGTAAGCATACATAATGGCCTGCCTCGCAGAACACTGACCCTCTGCCCAAATGTTAAACTGAAGTGCCTTTGTTCAGCTCACAAGGAGGCGTTCTGCCCACCTGTGAACAGCTGCAAAAAGGAAGAAATTAACACGCCCCATCCCTTGATGCTGGCCAAGCCAGGAGATATTTTGCAAGACTAATGGCCTTTTTTACTTTACTTCCTCACCTCCTCCACCTCTGTTCTGTAAAAGAAACTGGCATCCAGACCCCAATAAGATGGTACTCTGGGACACTAGTCCACCATCTTCTTGGACACCCAGCTTTCCAAATAAAGTCACTATTCCTTGCCTCAACACTTCCTCTCCCAATTTATTGGCCTGTCATGCGGTGAGCAGAGCGAGCTTGGACTTGGTAGCACAATGATAATTTTTAATAAATGATTATCTCTATTTCCTCAGAGAAAATTCTCTTCCAGTTTGGGTTGTCTTCTTTGTGCCCAGCAAGGTTCTTGTATTGAGGTCTCTTTTTCTTGCTTCAAGGACCTCATTAAGGCAGTTCTAGTCAACCACTCAATCTTTATCAACTTATTTCTAAGGAAATATTTATTGCTCAGCAGTATCTGCCAAAAGCTTGCTGTCTCCTTAGGGAAGTGTTGGCCCCAGACTGCAGCTCTGGGTCTCACTAATTTCTGTTCTTCTTTTACCAACTGCATTTGTTTTTCCTGCTGTGATTGGAGTTCTGTTTGCTGTGGAAATAAGAGGGGTGTTTGAATTCCTTTCAGGGGGAAAGAAATACTTCCTCCTTGGTGTCTAGGCTGAAGACACACCTCCCCACTGTAGAACATCAGGGCATGTTCTGTGTGACACTGTGAGTCAACCCCCTGGCAGAAGCAGCTCAGGGGTAATTTTTCAGGCATGATTCACACAAATTATTGAAATATACTAGTGTTAATAAATATGTTTTAGAATAAAATTCAATATCCACTCATGATACAAACTCTCAACAAACTGGGTATAGATGGAATGTTTCCTATTATAATAAAGGGCATATATATGGCAAGCCCACAGCTAACATCATACTTAATGGCGAAAAGCTGAAACTTTTTTCTCTAAGATCAGGAACAAGACAAGGATATCAACTCTCACCACTTTTATTTAATGAAGTATTGGCAGTCCTAGTCAGAGAAACTAGGCAAGAAAAAGAAATAAAAGTGATCCACATCAGAAAGAAAGAAGTAAATCTCTCTCTATTTGCAGATGACATGATGTTATATATAGGAAATCCTAAAGAGTCCACCCGAAAGCTGTTAGAACTAACAACAAATTCAGTAAAGTTGCAGGATACAAAATCAGTATACAAATACTGATAGTGTTTCTATACACTAATAACCAACTATCAGAAAGAGAAATTAAGAAAGCAATCCCACTTACAGTTGCATCAAAAAGAACAAAATATGTAGGAATAACTTTAACCAAGGTGGTGAAAGACCTGCACATTGGACATTATAAGACATTGATGAAAACATTGAGGATGGCATAAATAAATGGAAAGATATTCCATTCTCATAGATTGGAAGGATTCACATTGTTAAAATGTCCATACTGCCCAAAGCAATTTATAGATTCAATGCAATTCTTTTAAGATTCCAATGGCATTTTTCTCACAAATAGAATGAGCAAGTCAAAACTTTGTATGGAACCATGGAAGACCCTAAATAGCCAAGGCAAACTTGAGAAAGAACAAAGCTGGAAGTATCACACTCCCTGGATTCAAATCATATTACTAAGCCATAGTAATCAAAACAGTATTGTATTGGCATAAAAACAGACACATAGATCATTCAAACAAAAGAGAGAGCCCACAAATAAACCTGTACATATATTATCAATTAATTTATGACAAAGAATCCAATAATACACAATGGGGGAAAGGAATATACAGTCTCTTCAATGAATGGTGTTGGGAAAACTGGACAGCCACAGGTGAAAGAATGAAACTGGACCCCTATCTTACACCATAAACAAAAATTAACTCAAAATGGAAATCAAAATGGATAAAGACTTGAACAAGTTTATGTTCAAACTTCTAGAAACAGTAAAGCTTCTAGAAGAAAACATAGGCAATAAGCACCTTGATGATTTTTTGGATTTGACACCAAAAGCAAAGTCAACAAAAGCAAAAATAAACAAGTGGGATAACATCAAACTAAAAACTTCTGCACAGCAAAGGAAATCATCAATAAAGTGAAAAGGCAGCTTATGGAATGGGAGAATATATTTTCAAATCATATATCTGAAGAGTTAATATCCACAATATATAAAAAACTCATACAACCAAATGCCAAACAAATAACCTGAGGCAAAAATGAGCAGAGGATCTGAATAGACATTTTTCCAAAGAAGACATACAAATGGACAACAGGAAAAGGTGTGCAACATCACTAATCATCAGGGAAATGCAAATCAAAACCACTATGAGATATCACCTCACACCTGTTACAATAGGTATTATCAAAAAGGCAAGAAATAACAAGTTTTGGTGACGATGTGGAGATAAGGCAACCCTGTTCACTGTGGATGGGAATGTAAACTGGGGCAGCCACTATGGAAAACAGTATGGAGGTTCCTCAGAAATTAAAAATAGTACTACCATATGATCTAGCCATTCCATTTCTGGGTATTTATCTGAAAGAAATGAAAACACTAAATGAAAAACATACCTGTACCCCCTGCTCATTGCAGCATTATTTACAACAGCCAAGACTTGTAAGCAACTTAAGTGCACATAGATAGATGAATGGATAATGAAATTGTCAGATATATATCAGGATATTGTTCAGCCATAAAATACATAAGAAAATCCTGCCATTTGCCACAATATGGATGAAACTTGAGGGTACTATGCTAAGTGAAATAAGTCAGCAGAGAAAGACAAATACTGTACAATCTCAATTATATAAGGGATCTGAAAAAAAAACAAACCCTCATAGGTACAGAAACCAGATTGGTTATTACCAGAGGCAGGGGGTGGTAGTTAGTGAAATATGTGAAGGTAGTTAAAAGGTACAAACGTCCAACTGTAAAATAAATAAGTTTTGGGGATGTAATATACAACATGGTGACTATAGTTAATAATACTGTAGTGTATATTTGAAAGTTGCTAAGAGTAGATTTTTTTATATATAAATTGATTTATTTATTTTTGGCTATGTTGGGTCTTTGTTGCTGTGCACAGACTTTCTCTAGTTGCAGCGAGCGGGGGCTACTCTTCGTTGTGGTGTGCGGGCTTCTCATTGTGGCGCCTTCTCTTGTTGCAGAGCACGGCTCTAGGTGCGTGGGCTTCAGTAGTTGTGGCACGCAGACTCAGTAGTTGTGGCTCGTGGGCTCTAGAGCACAGGGTCAGTAGTTGTGGCACATGGGCTTAGTTGCTCCACAGCATGTGGGATCTTCTCAGACTAGGGCTCAAACCCGTGTCCCCTGCATTGGCAGGCAGATTCTTAGACACTTCACCACCAGGGAAGTCCAAGAGAGTAGATCTTAAAAGTTCTCATTGCAGGAAAAAATATTTGTAGCTACATGTGGTAATGGATGTTAACTAGATTTGTGGTAATCATTTCACAACATATACAAATATTGAATTATTAAGTTGTACAAGTGAAACTAATATAATGTTATATGTCACATATCTCAGTTAAAAAAAAATTTTTTTTATAGTCCAGTGGGACTTGTGAATGCAAGCCCCATTAGCTATGAGAGCTAGGTGATTTACAGGCCTGTCCCTCAGGTGGAAGCCATAGTAGGTGGGGTGCTAATGTGTGGACAAGCTCCTTCCAGGGAGATATTGATGGCTTGGTTTTATTGTTGGAATGAGCCAGAGGGAGAAGATGGGGAAGTGTCCACTGGTTCTTTCAGGCTCCAGGGGAGGATTGCAGTCAGCACCTGGATGTATGCTCATTAGAAAACTGGATCCTTAGGCAGCAGCTTGTAAAGTATGTGGTCAAACTCCTTTCAGGGAAAGGCTGGGAGATGGGTGTTTCTGTCTGCTCCCTCTATGCTGAGTCCCAGGGAAATCGCTGCATTAAGTGCTCATGCTCGCTTTAAGAACAGTTTCTTTGTTTTCTATAGTCAAGTTCATGAACATAAGCACCATTGGCTTTCAGAGCTTGGTTTTTGGGGTGTCCACCCCACAAGTGGGAACCTTAAAAGTTGGGGTGCTAGATATTCAGTCCAAACCCTTCACTCTGAAAATGAATCTGGCCTCTGTACCCTGACACTGAATTAAACCTTAGAGACAGAGTTTTGGTTGAAGTAGAAAACAAATAGCTTTATTGCTTTGCCAGGCAAAGGGGGCCAGAGAGGGCTAATGCCCTCAAAACTGTGTGTTCCCCCTTGGAGAGGGTAGTGAGAAGTTTTATAGTAATGGGTCAAAGAGGGCGTGATCAGTTCATGAACATTCTTCTGGCTGGTTGGTTGTGAGGTAAATAGGAATCAGCATCATCAACCTTCTGGTTCCAACCAGTCTGGGGTCTCTGTGCTTGTGGGCAGCATACCATTAACTTCTCCCACCTTGTGGGGATTTCAGTATCTGCAAAACAGCTCTAAGATATTGTTATGTATGTCCCTTGGTGGGGAGCCAAGACCCTGCCCCAAGGCTACACTATTGTTTCTTTTTTTATTTTTCTTTCCCTGCGGTATGCGGGCCTCCCACTGCCATGGCCTCTCCCATCGTGGAGCACAGGCTCCAGACACGCAGGCTCAGTGGCCATGGCTCACGGGCCCAGCCGCTCCGCAGCATGTGGGATCTTCCCGGACCAGGGCATGACCCCATGTCCCCCGCATAGGCAGGCAGACTCCCAACCACTGCACCACCAGGGAAGCCCTATTGTTTCTTTTGACTGTTCCTCCCTTGTCTCTGGATCCCCTTCCTTCCCTAATTAGCAACTGTTTGAACCTGCCCTTGGAACTCAGGGGGCTTCATGGAAGCCGATGAAGCCTATTTCCTGTAATCAAAGAAATGAGGGACACAGAAAGGCTTTTGTGCCCAGGAGGCCCACAGGGTTCTGCTCAGTATCAACTCTTCAGGCAGAAACTGGGAGTTAGGGGTTCTCTCCAGATTGTATGGCACTGTGCTACAGATGGGGTTTATGGCACAAGTATATCTCCACCTTTCCAACCCGTTTTTATGTGGGTATTCTCTCATTCCCCTGATGTGTAGGAGTCACTCAGCTAGTCTCTGGATTTCTCAGAGGGAATTGCTCCTCATGTAGCTATACATTCAGTGTGTCTGTAGGAAGAAAGAAATTCAGGAGCCTGCTATGTTGTCATCTTGTTCTGGTCTCTCAATGTTCCACTCTAGAACTTTTGGACTTATTTTTGCTCTTTCCTCTTAGAGTTACATCTCTTAATCAATGCAACAAGCATCTTGACTGTAATCTCATTGAGAATAAGTGGATGTTGCTTCAAGTTTTCACTTGCTAATTTTAGCCCTTTGAATTCCAGCCAAGAGGAAAGGAAATGCCATTCAGCATATAGATCAGAAGTCAAAATTAGGAAGCTCACCAACAGAGAAAGCAAAGGAGAGTTGTCATTCTTCCATTATGAAAATGAAATACCTCTTGCTTTTACCCATGTTCATACCACATCTATAAAAATGTAACAAAGAGGGTGGTACAATGGAAAGTGAGAGATGGAGATGAAAGGTTCTAGGTTCTAGCCTGGGCTTTGCCATTCATGGGGCTATTTGGAAGACTATTCTCTAAGTCTCGGTTTCATCATCTGTAAAATTAGAGTGTTAAACCAGTTTTTATATTGTAAGATTCTATCTGAAACCATTATTAATATTATATGATATATTTCTATTGCTGGTATTTTTTAAATTAGTTTTGATGTAAATGGCTAAGTAGGGTGATTCCAACCCCTTATGAGAATATTAGTGAACTTCATTTTTAGAAAGAAAGTCATATCTAATTATTTATTTTAATTTTTTATTTTATAACTTCGTATTTCTATAAATAATATATAGTTTCCTTAGAGATCAGAAAGATGAAGGAGGCCCAGAAATTGGAAAATAACGTGCAAATAACGTGTGAGGGAACAAACTTTGCCATTTAGTCTTCTTTTTTTTCTCTCGTAAAAAAATTAGTTTGGGCCTCTACGCTGCCACCGTCCCCTCAGCCACTCGCTTCATGGGTTGGGCCCACTGGCACAGGGACTCCAGCTGCACTGCAGCTGCCCTCCGAGCCCTTTAGTCTGCCCAGGTCTTCTGGCCCGGCCCAACCCAGCCTATGAAGATGGTGGACCGCGAGCAACTAGTGCAGAAAGCCAGGCTGGCAGAGCGCTATGACGACATGGCCATGGCAGAGCTGAATGAGCCACTGTCCAATGAAGAAAGAAACCTCCTCTCAGTGGCCCACAAGAATGGAGTTGTGAAACCGAGAAGGACCCATGGGGCTCCTGGGCTCAAAAGCCTTTCTGTGTCCCCCATTTCTTTGATTACAAGAAATAGGCTTCATTCAGCCTCCATGACCTACCCTGAGTTCCAATGGGCAGGTTCAAACAGTTGCTAATTAGGGAAGGGAGGAGGATCCAGAGATAAGGGAGGAACAGCCAAAAGAATCAGTAGTGCAGCTTTGGGGCAGAGTCTTGGCTCCCCATCAAGGGATACACATCACAATATCTTAGAGCTGTTTTGCAGATACTGAAACCCCCACCAGGTGGGAGAAGTTAATGGTATGCTGCCCACAAGCACAGAGACCCCAGACTGGTTGGAACCAGAAGGTTGATGATGCTGATTCCTACTTAACTCACAACCAACCAGTCAGAAGAATGTCCAAGAGATGATCACGCCCTCTTTAAACCATTATTATAAAACTCCTCACTACGTCCTTCAGGCCAGGACACACAGTTTTGAGGGCATTAGCCCACTGTGGCCCCCTTTGGCAAAGTAGTAAAGCTATTCTTCTCTACTTCACTCAAAACTCTGTCTCCAAGATTTAATTTGGTGTCGGGGTACAAAGACCAGATTCTGCTTCAGTTGAGGCACACCATTCTTCCTGGACGGTCATTATTAGCACTAAGCAGAAGACATCCGTAAATGGTAATGAGAAAAAGATAGAGATTGTCCATGCTTACCGGGAAAAAAAGGAGGAGTTGGAGGTGGTATGTCAGGATGTGCTGAGCCTGCTGGATAACTACCTGATCAAGAATTTCAGTGAGACCTAGTGTGAGAGCAAAGTGTTTTACCTGAAGATGAAAGGGGACTATTACTGCTACCTGGCCGAATTCACCACTGGAGAGAATAAGGCGACCATTGTGGAGTCATCTGAGAAAGCCTATAGCAATGCCCATGAGATCAGCAAGGAGAACATGCAGCCCACTCACCCCATTAAATTAGGCTTGGCCCTTAACTACTCCATTTTCTACTATGAAATCCAGAGTGCCCCAGAGCAAGCCTGCCACTTGGCCAAGACTGCTCTCGATAACACCATCACCGAGCTCTAGACGCTCTCAACAGGACTCCTACGGGGACTCCACACTCATCATGCAGCCCCTCTGCAACCTCTTGCTCTAGACAAGTGATCAGCAAGACCATGACGGGGGAGAAGGCAACAATTAAGGCCCCCAGGTGGACTGTCAGGGCACGCTGATGTTACTACTGCAGTCTTTATTTTTTACCATGAGTTGAGTGTTGGGTGGGGGAGGGTAAGGGAGGGATGACCTTCCTAGGGAAAAACCCATGACCTGTGCTGTCTTTGATCGCCTCTTTGACATTTTTGCTAAAATTCCACTAGTGGAAAGTCAGGCTAGCTGTGCTTGTATTGGAATAGCAGCCTCACATTGGCATATGGGCTTGTTACGTAGCTTAATGCAAGTGGAGCTGTCTTTAACTTATTGCTAGAGAACAGGGTTTTAAGATGAAAAGAATACTTAAATGGAATGGCCCTTATTCAATAAGTCTTGTGGTTCCAGTAAGGATTTTGGGTACTTTCTATCTCATCTGTTTTAGCTGTGCATTTTTTTTAGGGTATACTCTACCACAGGGGTCCACAGCATTTTTGACACCAGAGACTGGTTTTGTGGAAGACAATTTTTCCACTGATGGGGGGTAGGGAATGACGATGGTTCAGGTGGTAATGTGAGCAATGGGGAGCGGCAGATGAAGCTTTGCTCACTTACCTGTCACTCACCCCCTGCTGGGCGGCCTGGTTCCTAACAGGACCGGTACCGGTCCACAGACCAGGGCCTGGGAACCCCTGCTCTACCAGTCATGGAATAGTTTCAAACCCAAGCTGATAGACTTAGAACATGATGTATATTTATCCTTGTGGTTTAGGCCTTGCCAGTTTTCACAAGTTTCTACTCAGTTGACAATATTGACACTGAATTGCCATTTATAGTATTTCTACATTATAGCCATATGTAACATCAAGCCACTGATTGTGTATTTTTCTTTATTTTGGCTTTTACATCCTCCTTATTCAGCCTTATCCAGGTTGGTTTTACTGTTATCTATCTCCTAGGCCAGAAGACTTGCCTGAGGAGAATCAAAGCTACTTTTTAAAGGTTTTGGTTAATAGGTGCTTGGAAGATGGCTGTGGAATTTTTGCACTTCTTTCTTCTTAATTAAATCCACCACAAAAATTGTTAATCACTTTAATAGAAACGTTAAACACTACAAAAATAGAGAAAATTCAGGTCTGTATCTCATTTCTTGTGTTGATATTTCCACGGAAATCCTGATTTTTAAGCTGCTCCTTCCTCTGGGATTACACTGCTGTTTCAATCCTCACTTGAGTCTTCCCCACTGTACCTTATGCTGACAGAACTGACTAGGGTGGATTGAAAAGCTGTTGGATTGTAGAAGTTGGCGGTCATTTTGAGAGAGTTCATGGTGCAGTGTGTGAAAATTAAGGTGCTAGGAGCTTACTGGTAGAAAAATCCTATAGGAAGAGTTCATAAACATTCTGTCCAATTTCAGAGCCTTGTAAGTGTGTCAGTGTTTCCTCCCTGAAAACACTCCTTCCCCAAATAATTGTTGTAGGAAAATAAACTAAAATCATTATCAGATAATAAATACTTAACTCCTATTTGACCAAAACTTTTACTATGTATTTTTTTTCTTCTTAATGAAAGCGTAGAAGCTGGAGACTGATTTCTCTTATGCCATCTGTGCATGTTTTAGAATTGTAGGAAACCACAATGCTATTTCCACAAGTTTGTTTCAGTGAGCCTTAGGTCCTTCCTTCTCATTTTGGATAAGTCTTTCTAAAGACATGACCTATTGCATATGCGTTCAGCCTTTTTTATTAAGATCAGTAACAGCGTGAACTCCCGAGATAGGGAGCGACACCAGATTCGTTTGTCTCTGTTTTTATTTAGGCAAGGAAAGGAATGAGTAATGATTGAGGAAAACCTGACAGCTGTTTTTGCTAAAACCAAAATGGAGCTTCCAACTGTGAAATGCACACGCTGACCAGGATCTAGGTGACAGTGAAATAGAAGAGTGTGACGATGTTCTGTCACGTGGCACAGTTTACCCAGCATGACTTTCCTTAGAAGGTCCCGTGCATATGCTAGAGAGAATGTCCCAACCAACCAAACCTACCAGAAGAACTAGCAGAAGAGAGTTTTACAGCTTCTGTGCCCTAACAGGATTCTTAAGTCAATACCACGGATGGGAACAGATTTGGGGGGTAGGTGGGGCTTTCCTTAATTTATCTTCATGTCCAGTGAGCAATGTTGTGTCCTTCCTTGTAGCATTTGGAAATGATTTACTTGAATTACAAAACCCATTTTTCTTTTAAATTTCAGCTTCAGCTCTGGTTGTTTTTTAGAATAATGCAAGGTAAAACCATATCTGAGGGGCTTCCCTGGTGGCGCAGTGGTTGAGTCCGCCTGCCGATGCAGGGGACACGGGTTCGTGCCCCGGTCCGGGAAGATCCCACATGCCGCGGAGCGGCTGGGCCTGTGAGCCATGGCCGCTGAGCCTGCGTGTCCAGAGTCTGTGCTCCGCAATGGGAGAGGCCACAACAGTGAGAGGCCCACATACCGCAAAAAAAAAAAAAAAAAAACATATCTGAGGGCTAAAAATGAAGAGGGAATGGGAGGAGACGATATTTAAATAGTTTGAATGGTTTCTTTTCTTTTCTTTATTTTTAAAGAAATGCGCTTGTCTAGGATGATGTCTCTCCAGTGAAAGGATTACTCCTCCATTACTCTCTTGATACAATATTGTGCATGTTGTATGTCTGTACAGTGGCTTGAAATTTATTAACTTATACTGTACGTTTAATTTTTCCTCTTGAGGGTAAAGTTTGCTCTTCCAAATAGTGATTGTAACAAATTGATCTATTTTTGGAAGTTGCTACAGTGACATGCAGTTATATATTTTGTTTTTAAAGGGGAGAGGGAGTAAAAGAAACACCAGTGTTAGCTTAATCTTAATGTCTGGTGTTTGTCATGGTGAAACTATAACTATTACAGTGCAGGAGAACAATGAATATGTTCTCTGAGTGAGGCTTTGTGCTTTTTGTCAAGTTATGCAGTGAACTATTTCTAAGGTCTATTCAGTGATTATTTTTCCAAATCCGTGTTTCTCTAAGAAATTATTTCACACATGAACCATTCTTAGCAGTTTTCCTCAGTGGTGGAATATCATGAATGTGAGTCATTATGTAACTGCCCTACATTGAGCAAATAAACTTACAGATCTGAAAAAAAGAAATTTTTAATTAATAAATAAATTTGGTTCTATGGTACTTTCAATTATGTTTTGTTGAATTTATCTGTAAGTGTTAAATTCTTCTATTACCTTGGATAACAAAGATGAAGGGGTAAATTCATGGGATTGGGAAGGGCAGCTCTTATTTACAGTTGTATCTTTAGCTCCAAGCGTAGTACCTGGGATACATTAGATGGGCATTAACTATTTGCAAAATGAAAAAATAAGTAAACTTCAGAGATGCTGGGAAGCGGATTTAATGAAAGAACAAATTCCAGATGATGACATTGGATGTTGTGATGTCTGATTATAGATCTTTAAATATAAAGGTCAAAGAAGGCTTTGAAGATAGCATAATCATCCTGTAGAATCCAAACTGCACAGAAATCAAATGAAAACATCTTTAATTAGTATCAGAAATTATCCTCAAGTTTTACACAATTAAAATGGATGAGAGTTTTTTTTTTTTCGTGCAATTTAATCTACCCAGTGAGACTGGTGCACGTCTATGTGGTTTGCCCGACCCATCACTGAGGGTATATAAAAGTCCCAAGGAAGCTGGTGATAGTCATACTTAGGAAACTTGCCCTTGATATGCAAACAACTCTACAGTTCCTAACACCATGAGTTACTATGGCAACTACTACAGAGGTCTGGGCTAGGGATATGGCTATGGCTGTGGCTAGAGAAGTGGCAGCTTCTGCAGACTGAGCTATGGCTGAGGCCATGGAGGCTACAGATACAGCTGTTGCTGCCCATCATGCTATGGAAGATATGGATTATCTAGTGTCTACTGCAAGAGTGAACTCATTCTTCTAACCACAGGAATCATCATATCATCCTGATTTAGTTCTAGATTCATGTGCTTTTGTCCCCATATATCAGTGTGTAGCTGCTTTCTTGATAAAACCAGTAGAGGATGACATGTGAGCTCTTCAAAATCAGGACTCATTTCCGGCAGCAAACACCAGAAGCAGGAACAGCAGCAAAGGGAATGACCTGGAATCTCACCTTTCAAGCTGTTCAGCCCTCTCTTTCCTTTTAATATACCAAGATGTTACGAACTCCCATATTTCAATAAACTAATTTCAATAGCAGAGCAAACATATAGTTTCATTTCCATTCATTTATTTTACAGAACAAGATCTAAGTTCTCTGGGGACAGGTGACTATGATTGCTTATTCATCATTGTATGCTCTGTGCTCATGACAATACCTAGTACATATAAGGCAGTCAAATATTGTTTGCAGATTAAGAAACTTGTTCATGGTTTTCTATAATATAGAGCCTTTTTTTTTTTTTTTTTTTTTGCGGTACGCGGGCCTCTCACTGTTGTGGCCTCTCCCGTTGCAGAGCACAGGCTCCGGACGCGCAGGTTCAGCGGCCATGGCTCACGGGCCCAGCCGCTCCGCGGCATGTGGGACCTTCCTGGACCGGGGCACGAACCCGTGTCCCCTGCATCGGCAGGCGGACTCTCAACTACTGCACCACTAGGGAAGCCCTAGAGCCATTTTTAATTTTCCCAATAATTACCTGGAACCTCATCCTAATTTTGGAATCATGACGTCTGTTCACTGACCCTATTTCTTCCCCCCCACACCCACACATTACCGTTGAACATCTCTCCCCTCCCCCAGGTATAATTTCTGTTTGTCCCAGGAGCTTAAAAATACCTCAACAGTTCCATAGTTGAGTAGCACTCTATATGTTCCCCTTACGGAATCAGGCAGAATACCTTACAATTTGTCAAAAAGCATAAGTTAAAAATTGTTTGCTGTCAAAGCAAGACATAGGGTAGGAAAAGATATTTGCAAAATATATCACTGGCAAACTTGTGCCCCTGGGCACCACTGGAAACAACCCAAATGTCTGTCAACAGTAAAATAGAAAAATAAATTGTCGTATATTCTTACAAAAGAATACTACATGGCAATGACAATCACCAATCTAGAGTAACATCTAGAGCTTGCTGCGTGTTCTGGAGATACAAGCAACGATCTGGATAAATCTCACAACCACAGTGTTAGGTGAGGGAACCCAGGCATAATAGGATAGAATATGAGCCTATTTATTTACATTCCTAGATAGAAAAACCTAGAACACAGGGTTAGCAGTCAGAATAGTGGTTACCTTTGAGGAAGTGGTATCTGGGAGAGGACCTGAGTGGGGTCTTCTAAGGTGCTGGAAATATTGCATTTTTTTAACCCATGGGTTTTTCAAATGCTCTCATGGTGATAAATCATTGAGCTGACATAGTTTTGTGTATTTTTCTGCATGTCTGTTATATTCCAATTGAAAATAGTTAAGAATTGATAACACTGTACGATTTTAAACGAGTCAGCTAAGAGCAGACAGTTCAAATTATTGACCAGACTCTTTTTTGAGTACCTACTCTGTATCCTTACAGGCTAGGATATATGGGAGTTTCAAATGACATTGCTTTTAGTGTTAAGACACTCAAAATCTAGCCATCTCTAGTAGAGGCATATGTGGGAGAGGGAGGCATGAGAAGGAGGTGATGAGTTCCTGCTCTAAAATCTAGGAGAGAATTAGGGAAGTTTTTCCTCGTTACCTATGCTCCAACTTTAGGGTATCGACACATGTTTGGTATCTTTACTTTAATCACAGAACTAATCATACATGAAGGAATAAGACAAAAATTTAAACAGTAACTACAGAGAAAATGAAGTGAAGCACCTGAATTAAGAAACCTTCTTGCCTATTGGTTTCTCTTTTTAGTTTGTATTGCAAGTACATTCTGCTCGATGAATACTGATTTTATTTGCATGCATTAATGTTCTGCTGGTGATATAAGTAGGGGATGGGTATTATTAGCTGAGAAAAAAATGTACAAAAAAATTCTACGGGGAATTCCCTGGAGGTCCAGTGGTTAGGATTCCACACTTCCACTGCAGAGGACCTGGGTTCCATCCCTAGTCAGGGAATTAGGATACTACAAGTCACACGGCATGGGCAAAAAAAAAAAAGTAAAAAATTCTAGAAAGAACATTAATAGAACTTCAATGGGAATTTTGATGCCTAAAAGTTGTTCTAGAATGAGTTTTAAAATTATATAGTAGGCTAAATTATCCTTTGATATTGTCTGAGAAAAGCTGTTATACTGTTGTGGAAGATACAAATACATTGAAGAAAATGATGTCCGCCATTCTTTGAATTAACTTTAAGAGTAATTTATTCACTCTATTAAAGAGGTTTGGAAAAGTAAAGCTATAAAGTTAATGTTCTTTGTGTTACTGAAAGCTATTTTAGTTAGGTATTAGTAATTTTCAAATAAAGTCTTTAGTGTTTCCATAGTGTACCTGACGGATTTGGAATAGCAGTTCAGAGCTTTAACAAACTTGATGTGGATATCAAGCCTTCCGCATCCTATTGAATATGTCTGAAAAATGTATATGGAAAAACAATGACTTGGTAACCAAGAGTTACTCATGAGGACTGTTCAACATGAAGGTCACCACAAATCTTGCCAGGCAGTTTCTTTTTTTCCTTTTTTTCTTTTTTTTTTTTTTTTACATCTTTATTGGAGTATAATTGCTTTACAATGGTGTGTTAGTTTCTGCTTTATAACAAAGTGAATCAGTTATACATATACATATGTTCCCATATCTCTTCCCTCTTGCATCTCCCTCCCTCCAACCCTCCCTATCCCACGCCTCTAGGTGGTCACAAAGCACCGAGCTGATCTCCCTGTGCTATGATGCTACTTCACACTAGCTATCTATTTTACGTTTGGTAGTGTATATATGTCCATGCCACTCTCTCGCTTTGTCACAGCTTACCTTTCCCCCTCCCCATATCCGCAAGTCCATTCTCTAGTAGGTCTGTGTCTTTATTCCTCTCTTACCCCTAGGTTCTTCATGACAATTTTTTCTTCTTAAATTCCATATATATGTGTTAGCATATGGTATTTGTCTTTCTCTTTCTGACTTACATCACTCTGTATGACAGACTCTAGGTCCACCCACCTCATTACAAATAGCTCAATTTCATTTCTTTTTATGGCTGAGTAATATTCCATTGTATATATGTGCCACATCTTCTTTATCCATTCATCCTATGATGGACACTTAGGTTTTTTCCATCTCCTGGCTATTGTAAATAGAGCTGCAATGAACATTTTGGTACATGACTCTTTTTGAATTATGGTTTTCTCAGGGTATATGCCCAGTAGTGGGATTGCTGGGTCATATGGTAGTTCTATTTGTAGTTTTTGAAGGAACCTCCGTACTGTTCTCCATAGTGGCTCTACCAATTCACATTTCCACCAGCAGTGCAAGAGTGTTCCTTTTTCTCCACACCCTCTCCAGCATTTTTTGTTTCTAGATTTTTTGATGATACCCATTCTGACTGGTGTGAGATGATATCTCATTGTAGTTTTGATTTGCATTTCTCTAATGACTAATGATGTTGAGCATTCTTTCATGTGTTTGTTGGCAGTCTGTACATATTCTTTGGAGAAATGTCTATTTAGGTCTTCTGCACATTTTTGGATTGGGTTGTTTGTTTTTTTGTTATTGAGCTGCATGAGCTGCTTGTAAATTTTGGAGATTAATCCTTTGTCAGTTGCTTCATTTGCAAATATTTTTTCCCATTCTGAGGGTTGTCTTTTCGTCTTGTTTATGGTTTCCTTTGCTGTGCAAAAGCTTTGAAGTCTCATTAGGTCTCATTTGTTTATTTTTGTTTTTATTTCCATTTCTCTAGCAGATGGGTCAAAAAGGATCTTGCTGTGATTTATGTCATAGAGTGTTCTGCCTATGTTTTCCTCTAAGAGTTTGATAGTGTCTGGCCTTATATTTAGGTCTTTAATCCATTTTGAGCATATTTTTGTGTATGGTGTTAGGGAGTGTTCTAATTTCATACTTTTACATGTACCTGTCCACTTTTTCCAGTACCACTTATTGAAGAGGCTGTCCTTTCTCCACTGTACATTCCTGCTTCCTTTATCAAAGATAAGGTGACAATGTATGCGTGGGTTTATCTCTGGGCTTTCTATCCTGTTCCATTGATCTATCTTCTGTTTTTGTGCCAGTACCATGCTGTCTTGATTACTGTAGCTTTGTAGTATAGTCTGAAGTCAGGAAGCCTGATTCCTCCAGCTCCATTTTTCTTTCTCAAGATTGCTTTGGATATTCAGGGTCTTTTGTGTTTCCATACAAATTGTGAAATTTTTTGTTCTACTTCTGTGAAAAATGTCAGTGGTAGTTTGATAGGGATTGCATTGAATCTGTAGATTGCTTTGAGTAGTATAGTCATTTTCACAATGTTGATTCTTCCAATCCAAGAACATGGTATATCTCTCCATCTGTTTGTATCATTTTTAATTTCTTTCATCAGTGTCTTATAATTTTCTGCATACAGGTCTTTTGTCTCCTTAGGTAGGTTTATTTCTAGATATTTTATTCTTTTTGTTGCAATGGTAAATGGGAGTGCTTTCTTGATTTCAGTTTTGGAGTTTTCATCACTAGTGTATAGGAATGCCAGAGATTTCTGTGCATTAATTTTGTATCCTGCTACTTTACCAAATTCATTGGTTAGCTCTAGTAGTTTTCTGGTGGCATCTTTAGGATTCTCCATGTATAGTATCATGTCATCTGCAAATAGTAACAGCTTTACTTCTTTTCTGATTTGGATTCCTTTTATTCCTTTTCTTCTCTGATTGTTGTGGCTAAAACTTCCAAAAGTATGTTGAATAAGAGTGGTGAGGGTGGGTAACCTTGTCTTGTTCCTGATCTTAGTGGAAATGCTTTCATTTCTTCACCATTGAGGATGATGTTCGCTATGGGTTTGTCATATATGGCCTTTATTATGTTGAGGAAATTTCCCTCTATGCTTACTTTCTGCAGGGTTTTTATCATAAATGGTGTTGAATTTTTTCGAGATTTTTCTCTGCATCTATTGAGGTGATCATATGGTTTTTCTCCTTCAATTTGTTAATATGGTGTATCACGTTGATTGATTTGCATATATTGAAGAATCCTTGCATTCCTGGAATAACCCCCACTTGATCATGGTGTATGATCCTTTTAATGTGCTGTTGGATTCTGTTTGTTAATATTTGGTTGAGGATTTTTGCATCTATGTCCATCAGTGATATTGTCCTGTAGTTTTCTTTCTTTGCGACATCCTTGTCTGGTTTTGGTATCAGGGTGATGGTGGCCTCGTAGAATGAGTTTGGGAGTGTTCCTCCCTCTGCTATATTTTGGAAGAGTTTGAGAAGGATAGGTGTTAGCTCTTCTCTAAATGTTTAATAGAATTCGCCGGTGAAGCCATCTGGTCCTTGGGTTTTGTTTGTTGGAAGATTTTTAATGACAGTTTCAATTTCAATGCTTGCGATTGGTCTGTTCATATTTTCAATTTCTTCCTGATTCAGTCTTGGCAGGTTGTGCATTTCTAAGAATTTGTCCATTTCTTCCAGGTTGTCCATTTTATTGGCATAGAGTTGCTTGTAGTAATCTCTAATGATCTTTTGTATTTCTGTAGTGTCAGTTGTTACTTCTCCTTCTCCATTTCTAATTCTATTGATTTGAGTCTTCTCCCTTTTTTTCTTGATGAGTCTGGCTAATGGTTTATCTATTTTGTTTATCTTCTCAAAGAACCAGCTTTTACTTTTATTGATCTTTGCTATCGTTTCCTTCATTTCTTTTTCATTTATTTCTGATCTGATCTTTATGATTTCTTTCCTTCTGCTAACTTTGGGGTTTTTTTTTCTTTAATTTCTTTAATTTTCTTTAATTTAAATTTTAAATTTAATTTCTTTAATTTTCTTTAATTTCTTTAATTTTTCTAATTGCTTTAGGTGCAAGGTTAGGTTGTTTATTTTAGATGTTTCTTGTTTCTTAAGGTAGGCTTGTATTGTTATAAAATTCCCTCTTAGAACTGCTTTTGCTGCATCCCATAGGTTTTGTGTTGTCGTGTCTCCATTTTCATTTGTTTCTAGATATTTTTTTATTTCCTCTTTTATTTCTTCAGTGATCACTTCGTTATTAAGTAGTGTATTGTTTAGCCTCCATGTGTTTGTATTTTTTACAGAACTTTTCCTGTAATTGATATCTAGTCTCATACCGTTGTGGTTGGAAACGATACTTGATACAACTTCAATTTTCTTAAATTTACCGAGGCTTGATTTGTGATCTAAGATATGATCTATCCTGGAGAATGTTCCATGAGCATTTGAGAAAAATGTGTATTCTGTTGTTTTTGGATGGAATGTCCTATAAATATCAATTATGTCCATATTGTTTAATGTATCATTTAAAGCATGTGTTTCCTTATCTATTTTCATTTTGGATGATCTGTCCATTGGTGAAAGTGGGGTGTTAAAGTGCCCTCTTATGACTGTGTTACTGTTGATTTCCCCTTTTATGGCTGTTAGTATTTGCCTTATGTATTGAAGTGCTCCTATGTTGGGTACATAAATATTTACAGATGTTATATCTTCTTCTTGGATCGATCCCTTGATCATTATGTAGTGTCCTTCTTTGTCTCTTCTAATAGTCTTTATTTTAAAGTCTATTTTGTCTGATTGAGAATTGCTACTCCAGATTTCTTTTACTTTCTATTTGCATGGAATATCTTTTTCCATCCCCTTACTTTCAGTCTGTATGTTTCTCTAGGTCTGAAGTGGGTCTCTTGTAGACAGCATATATATGGCTCTTGTTTTTGTATCCATTCAGCCAGTCTGTGTCTTTTGGTGGGAGTATTTAATCCATTTACATTTAAGGTAATTATTGATATGTATGTTCCTATTCCCATTTTCTTAATTGTTTTGGGTTCGTTATTGTACGTCTTTTCCTTCTCTTTTGTTTCTTGCCTCAAGAAGCTTCTTTAGCATTTGTTGTAAAGCTGGTTTGGTGGTGCTGAACTCGCTCAGCTTTTGCCTGTCTGTAAAGGTTTTAATTTCTCCATCAAATCTGAATGAGATCCTTGCTTGGTACAGTAATCTTGGTTGCAGGTTTTCCTCCTTTATCACTTTAAATATGCCCTGCCAGTCCCTTCTGGCTTGCAGAGTTTCTGCTGAGAGATCAGCTATTAACCTTATGGGGATTCCCTTGTGTGTTATTTATTGTTTTTCCCTTGCTGCTTTTAATATGTTTTATTTGTATTTAATTTTTGACAGTTTGATTAATATATGTCTTGGCATGTTTCTCCTTGGATTTATCCTGTATGGGACTCTCTGTGCTTCCTGGACTTGATTAACTATTTCCTTTCCCATATTAGGGAAATTTTCAACTATAATCTCTTCAAATATTTTCTCAGTCCCTTTCTTTTTCTCTTCTTCTTCTGGAACCCCTATAATTCGAATGTTGGTGTGTTTAATATTTTGTAAGAAGTCTCTGAGACTGTCCTCATTTCTTTTCATTCTTTTTTCTTTATTCTGCTCTGCAGTAGTTATTTCCACTATTTTATCTTCCATGTCACTTTTCCCTTCTTCTGCCTCAGTTATGCTGCTACTGATCCCATCTAGAGTATTTTTAATTTCATTTATTGTGTTGTTCATCATTGCTTGTTTCCTCTTTAGTTCTTCTAGGTGCTTGTTAAATGCTTCTTGCAGTTTGTCTATTCTACTTCCAAGATCTTGGATCATCTTTACTAACATTATTCAGAATTCTTTTTCAAGTAGACTGCCTATTTCATCTTCATTTGTTAGGTCTGGTGGGTTTTTATCTTGTTCCTTCATCTGTTGTGTGTTTTTCTGTCTTCTCATTTTGCTTCTCTTACTGTGTTTCAGGTCTGCTTTTTGCAGGCTGCAGGTTCATAGTTCCCATTGTTTTTGGTGTCTGTCCCCACTGGCTAAGGTTGGTTCAGTGGATTGTGAAGTCTTCCTGGTGGAGGAGACTAGTGCCTGTGTTCTGGTGGAGGAGAGGCTGGATCTTGTCTTTCTGGTGGGCAGGTCCATGTCTGGTGGTGTGTTTTGGGGTGTCTGTGGACTTATTATGATTTTAGGTAGTCTCTCTGCTAATGAGTGGGGTTTTGTTCCTGTCTTGCTAGTTGTTTGGCATAGGATGTCCAGCACTGTAGCTTGCTGGTCGTTGAGTGAAGCTGGGTGCTAGTGTTGAGATGGAGATATCTGGGAGATTTTTGCTGTTTTATATTATGTGTAGCTGGGAGGTCTCTTGTGGACCAGTGTCCTGAAGTTGGTTCTCCCACCTCAGAGGCATGGCACTGACTCCTGGCTGCAGCACCAAGAGCCTTTCATGCACACAGCTCAGAATAAAAGGGAGAAAAAGTAGAAAGGAAGAAAAGAAAAAAGGAAGAAAGAAAGAAAGAAAGGGAGAGAGAGAGAGAAAGAAAGGAAGGAAGGAAGGAAGGAGAAAGAAAGGAGGAAGGGAGGGAGGGAGGGAAGAAAGAAGAAAGGAAGGAAGGAGGGAAGAAGTAAGGAAGGAAGAAGGGAGGGAGGGAGGAAGGAAGGAGGGAAGGAAAGAAAGAAAGAAAAAGAAAGAAAGAAGATAAAGTAAGATAAAATAAAATAAAGTTATTAAAATAAAAAATAATTATTAAGAAAAAAAATTTTTTAAGAATTAAAAAAACAAAAACGGACAGATAGGGTTTCCCTCGTGGTGCAGTGGTTGAGAGTCCGCCTGCCAATGCAGGGGACACGGGTTCGTGCGCCGGTCCGGGAGGATCCCATGTGCCGCCGAGCGGCTGGGCCCGTGAGCCGTTGTCGCTGAGCCTGCGCGTCCAGAGCCTGTGCCAGAGCCTGCGCTCCGCAATGGGAGAGGCCACAACCGTGAGAGGCCCGCGTACCGCAAAAAAAAAAAAAAAAAAAGGACGGATAAAACCCTAGGACAAATGGTGGAAGCAAAGCTATACAGACAAAATCTTACACAGAAGCATACACATACACACTCACAAAAAGAGGAAAAGGGGAAAAAATCATAAATCTTGCTCTCAAAGTCCACCTCCTCAATTTGGGATGATTCATTGTCTATTCAGGTATTCCACAGATGCAGGGTATATCAAGTTGATTGTGGAGCTTTAATCCGATGCTTCTGAGGCTGCTGGGAGAGATTTCCCTTTCTCCTTTGTTCGCACAGCTCCTGGGGCTCAGCTTTGGATTTGGCCCCGCCTCTGCGTGTAGGTCGCTGGAGGGCGTCTGTTCTTCGCTCAGACAGGACGGGGTTAAAGGAGCCCCTGATTCGGGGGCTCTGGCTCACTGAGGCCGGGGGGAGGGAGGGGCACGGAGTGCAGGGCGAGCCTGCGGTGGCAGAGGCCAGCGTGACGTTGCACCAGCCTGAGGCGCGCTGTGCCTTCTCCCAGGGAAGTTTTCCCTGGATCCCGGGACCCTGGCAGTGGCGGGCTGCACAGGCTCCCCGGAATGGGTGTGCGGATATGACCTGAGTTCGCACACAAGCTTCTTTGGTGGCGGCAGCAGCAGCTTTAGCGTCTCATGCCCGTCTCTGGGGTCCGCACTTTTAGCTGCGGCTCGCGCCCTTCTCTGGAGCTCCTTTAAGCAGCGCTCTTAATCCCCTCTCCTCGCTCACCAGGAAACAAAGAGGGAAGAAAAAGTCTCTTGCCTCTTCGGCAGGTCCAGACTTTTCCCCAGACTCCCTCCTGGTTAGCCATGGTGCACTAACCCCCTTCAGGCTGTGTTCACGCCGCCCACCCCAATCCTCTCCCTGCGCTCAGACCGAAGCCCGAGCCTCAGCTCCCAGCCCCGCCCGCCCTGGCGGGTGAGCAGACAAGCCTCTCGGGCTGGTGAGTGCCGGTCGGCACAGATCCTCCATACGGGAATCTCCCCACTTTGCCCTCCGCACCCCTGTGGCTGCACTCTCCTCCACTGCCCTGAAGCTTCCCCCGCTCCGCCACCTGCAGTCTTCGCCCGCGAAGGAGCTTCCTAGTGTCCTGAAACCTTTCCTCCTTCACGGCTCCCTCCCACTGGTGCAGGTCCCGTCCCTATTCTTTTGTCTCTGTTTATTCTTTTTTTCTTTTGCCCTACCCAGGTACGTGGGGAGTTTCTTGCCTTTTGGGAAATCTGAGGTCTTCTGCCAGCATTCAGTAGGTGTTCTGTAGGAGTTGTTCCGCATGTAGATGTATTTCTGGTGTATCTGTGGGGAGGAAGGTGATCTCCACGTCTTACTCTTCCGCCATCTTCCCAGGCAGTTTCTTTTATGACCCCACTGCTGGCTAATATCTTCTACTTGACAGAAGAAATATACCACACATAAGCCTCTCCCTAAATTCAGCTTTCCCTGAATGTTTGCTGAGATTTATCTCACATAAGATGGATTAAACTTTCAAGGCTTGGAAAAAAACTGTGCATTCATTTCCAACTTACCAGCTAAATAGTGTGCCAATCTCATGTCATACTGTCAAGGAAGGCTTCAAAGATCATTCTGATGCCCCAGGAAGGGGTAGCATTCCATGCCACCACCCAAGGTGCTAAGCCTGAGGCTTTAAAACCACCCTTACATGCTCAAATTGAAACTGGCATTAATCATCTCGGCTATAATAAGTTTCAGGCCACCTGTTAGGAATAATTTTTCAGCGTTGCTTGCGAATTTGGAAGGTGCTTAGAAGTAGTAAAAAAAGAAAAAAGGAAACTATGTGTTTTGCAAATGCCCCTGATTTATTGGTTATTTTCTTATCTATTATAACTGGACTATAAATGATAAATACCTATAAATAAAGATGTATGCTTTTGCTAGGTCCTCTATAATGTCTAATTTGTGGTAAGACCATTGAATCCCAGTTGACTTCAGATCAAGGACTATTTGTATTTATGACTTGAAATAATGTTTCTGTATTAGGATAGCTAGACTATGCTGCTGTAACAAATACACCCTCAATTCTCAGTGGCTTAATCCAGTAAGGTTTATTTATGAGTTTTGTCTCAGTCTTATACAAGTCAGGCAGCTCTCCTTGGGGCTCTTCGGCAATTGCTTAGGGATCTGAGCCTCTTCCATCCTGTATCTTATTGTTCTAGTCATGCTGAAGGGAGAGGAGAGAACATGGAGAAGTCAAACCTTCTCTTCACTGCTTGGGATGGGATGTAACACATTAGTTCTGTTCACTTTCCCATTGGTGAGAGTTCAGTCACATGTCTCTATGTGTCCAGGAGTGGGTGACTCAGTAGTCTCTGCTCTGGCCACTTTCCTCAACCAGAGCTGGATTGTTTTGCACATCTAAGGGGGCCCTTTGCTCCATTTTGAAACTAATTTGTTGGTTTAACCCAAATGTAAATGTGATGGAGAAACCTTGGGTTCTCTCATCCAAAGCTTGGCCCAGCTTTGTTGCACTTACTTCTTTAATGTGCATTTCTTATATGTCCTTATTCGTTGATCCAAGTCAATTTGGGTCAGTTCATTGACCCAAGTCAATGAAAAACAAACAAACAAACATTGGCAAAATGGAGCCAAATATAGCTTTATGGTATGTGTTGGAGATGACTTTCAATGTTAGCTACCATTCATTCAGTTAGTCATTCATCCTTTCGAATAATATTGAACACTGACATGTTCCTGACACCATGCAAAGCATATGGGAAGTGGTTATTAGAACTCCCTGTCCCTAAGTAGATGGCAATCTAAAGAAAGTAAAGCTTAGGGAGATTTAGCAACTTATCTCATTTTAAACACAGATCCAGTCAAATTACAGAGCTGGAATTTGAAACCAAGTCAGCTTCACCAAAACCCATGTTCCTAAATGTTATGCCTTACTTCCTCTGTGACAGGCAGAATTTCTGCAATGGCCTACAGAAAAATATTCTTCCCTGAATCCGTGGAAGCTGGCAATTTGAGGAAATATCACTCCCGTGATTGTGTTATGTTGTGACACAGTTAACCCTTAATTGGGTGGGCTCGACTAATCACATGACTCCTTGATAGCAGAGAGTTTCTAGACAGGTAGCAGAAAAGGAATTCTGAGATTCAATGCATGAGGGAAATTCAATACAGTTGCTGGCTTTGAAGATGAAAGGGGCCCCATGTGAAACCTGGGCACCCTTTAAGGAGCAGATAGCAGCTCTTAGCTAACGGCCAGAAAGGAAACAGGCGCCTCAGACCTATAACCACAACCTGATTGAGCTTGGAATTAGTTTCATATCCTGAGCCTCCAGATAACAGCTCAGCCAGGCTGACTTTGGTATTGTGAAATCCTAGGTAAAGAACCCAGTCAAGCTCACTAAATTTCTGACTTACAGAATTGTGAGATAATAAAATGTGTTGTTTAAGCTGCTAAATATAGAGTAACTTGTTTTACAGTAATAGAAAACTAATGTATTCCCTCAGATTTTGAAAAAAATCCATCATTCTACCTTCTTTGGGTAATTTGATCAATCAATTGTGAATCGAAACATGTCGTAGATGAACAGATGAAGATGTGGTATATGCGTCTTCTGTATATATTCAGTATATATAAAACAGAATAATACTTAGCCATAAAAAAGAAGGAAATAGTGCCATTTGTAGCAACATGGATGGACCTAGAGATTATCATACTAAGTAAAGCAAGTCAGACAGAGAAAGACAAATATCATATGATATTACTTATGTGAGGATTCTAAAAAATAATAATACAAAGAAACTTGTTTACAAAACAGAAATAGACTCATATAGAAAACAAACTTATGGTTACCAAAGGGTAAAGGTGGGGGAGGGAGGGATGAATTAGGAGTTTGTGATTAACAGATGCACACTACTATATATAAAATAGATAAACAACAAGGACCTACTGTATAGCACAGGGAACTATATTGAATATCTTGTAATAACCTATAATGGAAAAGAATCTGAAAAAGATTATATATATATATATATATATATAACTGAATCACTTTGCTGTACACCTGAAACTAACACAACACTGTAAATCACCTATACTTCAATACAAAAAAAAAGATTAAAATGGAAAAAAGAAAAAATGAGCTGTCCTATCTTCTACCAAAATTTCTCCATAGTTTTTCTAAAATTACCATGAGAAAATTTCATGGAGGCCAATTCTACCTGCACTTCAGATACATACTTTGAATGGCTCTTAATATTCAGTGAGGTGCTTTCATACATATTTCTCTTTGGGGAACCAGGAATGGCAGGTGTCTCTGAGCCCTTTGCCAGCGAGGAAACAGAAGTCCAGAGGTTAGGAGACTTGCATAATGCCACATAGAAAACTAGTAATAGATTTGGATTGTTTAAACGTGTTTTTATTTACTTAAAAAAAATCTTCTTTCCTTTAGGAAGCATGATTGCTAAATCTTACTCTTTGGGGCAAAATTACCTCTAAAGATGGAGCTAATGTCTGACGCAGTTCTGACATTTACATAGGGAAATGTTTTACAGTTTGTTTTTCTACTCTCATTTTTAGACATATTTCATTATCATAGCCTCTTGGATTTTGCCAACAAAATGTCTTTTAGGGACCTCAGATATATGCTTTTGATTTGTTTAAACCATGCCATTTCCATTTCAGTAGTGATCCAACTGGTGGGCATTTGCTAGAACCTCACACCCATTGTTTTATAAATAGACATTGAAAATCATTTTGGTGTAGAAAAAGAAAACAACTAAGTTTAGGTAACTAAAGAAAACTCAAACTGGGGACTTCCCTGGTTGCGCAGTGGTTAGGAATCTGCCTGCCAATACAGGGGACATGGGTTCGAGCCCTGGTCCGGGAAGATCTCATGTGCTGCAGAGCAACTAAGCCTGTGAGCCACAACTACTGAGCCTGCGTGCCACAGCTACTGAAGCCCGCCTGCCTGGAGCCCATGCTCCACAATAAGAGCAGCCACCATCATGAGAAGCCCACGCACCACATCGAAGAGTGGCCCCCACTCGCCACAACTAGAGAAAGCTCACAAGCAGCAACAAAGACCCAAAGCGCCAAAACTATATAAATAAATCAGTAAATAAATCAATACACTTACTTATTTTTTAAAAAAAGAAAACTCAAACTGAAATCTTTGACCCTGAGCCCCAAAGAGCACAGTATAAATGCTGGGCAAACTATTTTTGTCCTCTGCTTTATAAATGAGTTCTTTTCTTTTTCTGTTGACTATTGTCTGGCACAGCTGCTGTTTTCAGAGCATAAAAAAGATGGGAATCATGAAAACAAGGAAATAAAACCTTGCCTAAGACACCTTGGCCTGTAAATCATGGCTGGTCTCCTCTGTAAAATGTGTATAACCACTAAGTCATTTATGAATGAAGGAGCATAGGTTAGTGGTGGCATCAATAAAAGCAGTTAAAACAGGTGAATTCTATTTCTGGTTCCAAAATGATGATAAAATGACTTGAGAGAAGTCACTGTAACTTCTTTCAGAGTCTCTACCTGTGAGATGAGAAGAAAATAAGAAAATTCTTTTTTGGAAGATGATATAAAGACCTGCTTAACCTCTCTCATCCTGGCAGCCTTCTGATTCTCACAGCTGGATTCTCTTAAGCATCTCCTTTACATTCAACCCCACATACTAGCTCAATAATATATGCTTTTTCTTGGTGGGGTAACCCAGGACAATAATTCAATGTGGCTCAGTTTTAATGTTACATCACTTAGAGTTCTGAGCCCTAATTGGGCTCTGGCTTAATTCTTAGGGATCCAACCTTTTCTTATAACCTCATTCTAGTAACTGGATCCCCAGCCTTTTTTCCTACATCTGAGCCTCTCTCCTGGGCTTCTGTCTTCTGTACCACCACTTCCAAGGCTGAGGTTCTGCAGCTGACTCTTTTGATTGTCCTGGCATATTTCAGCCAGAATATACACGTTCCAGCTATCTGTCCCACCAACACTTGTGAACTAATTCTTAAAGATTATTCTTTAAAAATAAAAAAGAATGAAATAATGCCATTTGCAGCAACATGGATGGACCTAGAGATTGCCATACTAAGTGAAGTCAGACAGAGAAAGACAAAGATCATATGATATCACTTATATGTGGAGTCTAAAAACATGATACAAATGAACTTATTTACAAAATAGAAACAGACTCACAGACTGCAAAAAAAACTTATGGTGGAAAGGTGGCGGGGCGGGTAAAGTGGAAAGGTGGGAGGGATAAATTAAGAGGCTGGGATTAACATACACACACTACTATATATAAAATAGATAATCAACAAGGACCTACTGTACAGTACAGGAAACTCTACTCAATATATTCTGTAATAACCGATATGGGAAAAGAATCTGAAAAAGAATGGATATATGTCTATGTATAACTGAATCACTTTGCTGTATACCTGAAACTAACACAACATTGTAAATCAAATATACTCTAATATAAAATGAAAATTAAATTTAAAACATTTCTCTTAAATATTGAGATAAAAATACTTGTAAAATATACACAAAATATAAAGACTAATAACACAAGACTATTGAAGTATTCTACCCAGTTACCACCAGCAAATATAATTACTGTTATCTTTGAAGTCCCTGTCCCATCCCCTCTCACTCAGCTCAAAGGAAACCACTCTGCTGAAATTTATGTTTATCGTTCTCTCTCACTCTCTCTCTCTCTTTTTAGTTTTCCTAGATGGTAATTTCCTAAATAATATATTTTCCAGTGTTGTGTGTTTTGAACTTAATATTGACAAAAATAGAGTGTATGTCTTATGCTACTTGTTTTTTAGTTCAACATTATGTTCCTGAGATTTATCCATGTTTTTACTTATCTGTGTAATTCATTACTCTTCACAAGAATACAGTATTTTATTGTATGCCTATCATGCAGTTTATTTATCCCTCCTATGGTTGATGGACACTTGAATTGTTCCTCTTTTTCCTTCCATTACAAAAAAGTGCTGTGACGGATATACAATTGTCTTCTAGAAGTACTTGCTGGGTGATGCAATTTTCAAAGATGTTTGCCTTAATTTATAATCTCATGAGAAGAGTAACTCCACATCCTTGCCAACTTTAGATTTTGCCAGTATCCTTAACTTTTGCCAGTCTGGTAGTGGTAATATAGTATCTCATTGTGGTTGAAATTTTCATTTTCTTGATGACTAACAAGGCTGAGAATCTTGCTTATATTTGTTTGGACATTTGGATTTACTCTCTGAAGATCTGTGCAAATCTTTTTTTTTTCAGTTTTCTATCCATCATTTGCATTTTTTCTTAATGGTTCATAGAGGTTCTTTATATACTCTAGATACTATTCCTTTGTTAATAATTCATATGGCAAACATGCTCTACCAGTCTGTGGCTTGTATTTTTACTTTCTTTTTCATATCTTTTTGTGAATAAAAGTTCTCACTTTTACTTTAGCTAATTTACCCATATCTTCTTTTATTATTTACAGTTTTTGCTTAAGAAATTTTTCCTTATCCCTAATGTCACAAAGATGTCATCCTATGTTATACCTAAAAATGTATAGTTTTGTCCTTCATATTTAAATCTTTAGTAAACCTAGAATTGGTTTTTATGCATGAGGTAAAGTAGGGTTTTGATTTCATTTTTTTCCACACCAATAACAATTGCTCCAGTCATGTGTATTAAAAGTCTATCCTTGGGGACTTCCCTGATTGTCCAGTGGTTAGGACTTTGTGCCTCCACTGCAGGGGGCACGGGTTTCATCTCAGGTTGGGGAACTAAGATCCCACATGTAAAGACAAAAAAAAAAATAATAAGTCTATCTTTTCCCCACTAACTTTCAATGCTTACTCTGACATAAATCACATTTCAAGTGTGTTTTGAATTCTTTGTTTCATTCATCTATTTACCTTTCCTGATGATAATATGATAGTGTCATATTTATCAAAGCTTTATAAGAATTCTTGATATCTATAAGTAAGCTTCAATAACTTTCTGTCCTTATAGAATGTCTTGGTTATTCCTGTCCCAACGATCTTTTATATATATTTTGAAAAATTTTTTGACAAGTTACATATACACATACACACAAATTCATTGCAACTTTAATTGATAATGCATTTAATCTATAATGCAATTAATCTATAGATCAATTTGCAGTGATCTGACTTGTTTTGCTATTGCTTCTCCCAATTCACGGACATAGTATATTTTGTATCTCTTCATTTAATTAGAACTTCTTTTAATAATCAACATGTCTATAAAGGTCTTACACATATTCTGTTAAATTTATTCCTAGGAACACCCACATACACACACACACACACACACACACACACACACACACACACACATTTGCTATGATTAATTATTTGAATATCCTCTTTTGAGAAGACTTATCAGATCTAATTTTTCTATCTCCTCTCCTCTTTAATTGGGTAGTATTTCTTTTTTCTCATTGACTAATAGAAATTTTTTTTTATTTTTTATTAAATCATGGGTATAAGTTTTTGTCAGCTACATATGTTGTAAATATCTTTGTCCTCTAATGGCTTACTATTTCATTCTTTTTATTTCTAAATGAACCATATTTTATATGTATATGAAATTGTTATTCGTGAGTGAGTTGATCTGTAGTTTTTTATACAAGATTATGCTAAAATTACTTGGGAAGTATCTCTTCTTTTCTTAGAAAAACTTTTTAACTGATTCAATTTTTAAAAATGTTAATAGCACATTAATTGTTTTTTATTCCTGCTTTAGGCAATTTTGTAAATTATATTTTTCAAGGATCTGCCCATGTCATCTAAATTTTCACATTCATAAAATTTTTATTATCTTTTTCCTATTACCATTCCTCTCTATTGTGTATTTGTTCACTCTCATTTTATGTTCTTATCTTTATATGTCCATCCTTTAATGTTCTCTGGATGCTTAGATAAGTTTTCAGCCCTTTTACTTTTCTATTATAATCACATTACACTACAAATTTCACCATAAACACTACCTTGCCTTTCTTTCACAAGGTTTATGGGATGTGTACTATTTTTGTTATTATTCTAATTCTAAATATTTTACCATTTCCCTTATGATTTCTTCTTTTACCTATGAGCTGTTAAATTTGTGATTTTAAAGTTCTGAACATATGTGGATTTTCACTTATATTTTTGTTATTATAAGTAATAACTACAAAATTGCTTTGTAGTTAAAAAATGATCTATATAATACCAATTCTTTGACACTTTATAGGACTTACATTAACTGTACTAAGTGGTCCATTTTTATAAGTATTTTTCATATACTTGAAAAAGTTGTGTATTCTGAGGACACAGTGTACTAGATAATGTGGATTAGACACTGTTTTGTGTATTGTTCAAATCTATATCCTTACCAATTTATTTTGTGTTTGATCTATTCTTGGGAAAAGTATGTTAAAATATTGTACTATAATTGCACGTATTTCCTATATTTCTGTCCATTTTTGCTTTAAATGTTTTAAAGCTATGTTACTTAGTGTCTTTTTGCATCTAGGAGAATTGAGTTAATACATTTGGGTAGACTAGAGTTAATTTTCAGCGAGAAATCTTCAGCTCTGCCAAAGATTTTTCCACTGTCTAGGAATTTATATCAATATGCACTTTAGGTGCACAAATAAAAGAAAGCATTAGATGAGTGGAATGTGTAAATAACACCAGCAGGGTTTGTGCAAATTATTAGTTTTGGGGGGTTTTGTTGGTGATGGGAAAGTTGAATTTGTACTCCTCTTGTTGGAGTTCTAAATAGGTTTAATATTACTTCTTTTCATATGTGGTGCATTAATTTGTTCATAACTTTCTGGGTCTTTTTATCCCTTGAGAAGAAAAACATGATGCTGGGGGCCATGAGTCAGTGATGGGAGGAAGATGAGGGAGGGAGCCACAGAAAAGGACCCAATTGGTTAATTGGGTTAATGGTTAACTGGTTAATTGGTAATTGGTTAATGTCTTATTAGTCTGGAGAGTCCTGTCAGCATCTTTCTTCCCCTTTGTAGCTTCTTGGCTCCTTAAGAACCTGGCAGGAAAGAGATGGGCTTTTAGAAAGTTTCACTTTCAAGGGAAATACTGCTGCCCCACTTTCAACTGCCACACAAGAACTCATTAAATAACATTATACAGAGTGTGGATGTGAATAACATTAAACGTTGGACACCTAGACCAGCATTTTTGAAATCTTAGTCAAGTGGCACCATTTTATAAAATCCAGGTTACCTTCAATCCTAAACATATTCAGAATATGATAGCAATTACCCATCATTTTTAGAGATATGCAAGAACAATACATTTTTGAACTGAGAGAGCCTAGTTTCTTTTGAAGTGCTTTATCAGAAATGAAAATGATGAAGTGTGCTGAGAATATGCAAATACATTCAAGTGCACACAATTAAAACCCTGAGATATATTTGATGATAAATCACTTCACTGTGGTTGCAAGTATTTGCAATAGGAATTCAAATTGATAATTATGAATATGTGATTCTTAGAATAGCTAACAGTTTTCCATTTTTATCTGCTCTTTGAAATAAAAAGAGAAATATAATACCTTAAAACCACTCTCTAACAGGCAGATTGCATTTCAAATATATGAGAACTTTTTCTTCTCTCTGGCTGTCGTGTGTCAAAGTACCTAGAGAAAACCACAAGTAGAAAAAAAAAAAAAAAGCTGGTCCTATCCCCATCTCCCACTCCCAACTTCAGAATAAATTTCCAAAGCTCGTTCCAGTTCCCAAATTACGTCCAATACAGGCCTTAAAGAATGAGGGCAGATGCCCAATACGTCCCTTATAATGCAAATGTGTTGTACTGGAATTTAAGCCACCTTCTAACTCATCCCTTCCCTGAGCAAGCCCTGAACTGATGGAACAAACTTATGATGGGAACATGTGTGAGGATGTGTTAGAGGAGGACTATTGTGATTTCTTTTTTTTTAATTAATTGTTATTGGAGTATAGTTGATTTACAATGTTGTATTAGTTTCAGGTATACAGCAAAGTGAATCAGTTATACATATACATATATCCACCTCTTTTTTAGATTCTTTTCCTATATAGGTGATTACAGAGTATTTAGAGTTCCCTGTGCTATACAGACTATTGTGATTTTTTATTTAGACATTCATCATCAGCTGGGCCAGTTCTTCTCTGCTTTTTGTAGCTGTTTCACCTTGGAGGGAGAGTCAAGCTGAGCAGAAAATCTTCCAATTCAGAAATCACGTGGATTGCAAATGTGATGCTTCTGGGGAGGTACAGGAGGGTTAGCTCAGATGTTAGGATCATTGGGAACTTGCTGTAGGGCTGGTTTGTTGTAGGGAAATCAATTCATTTCCTCCTGGCAGAGGAGCTACCCTTAAAGGGAGACTGTTCTACAATTCTCATCCTCATCTTTCATCTGCCTGGTCCCAGTTTATCTTAATTTTCAAATGTGCTTATTTTAAAATGTAGGTTTTATTATTACTCAGGTATGACAAGGTCAACAGATCAGGAGACAATTACCATTGACAAGACAGTTTGTTGCTCGAAGTTTCCTAAAGGAGGGGGTCACTAAGGGTTAAAGGGGAAGTACCAGGGTTGGTCAGGGGGCAGAAGAAGCAAGAGGAAAACATGGGCAAGAGCCTTTATTGTGTTTTCTGCATGAAGGAACGGGTGAGGCAGTGTTAGCAGGCTTAGGATTGGCTAGTTTGAATAACTTCAGTGGGCTTTGGGCCATACAGGCTGTCCTGGTACCTCGCCCTGGTGTGATTAGGCCAGGGGAATAGTAGTCCCAGAATGTAAGAGTCTGATAAAAGAGGTAGTTAGGGGGTAGGAGATGGGTCAGTTGGTTTGCCTACGAAAGGCATGCTTGTAGGGTGAGTCTTTTACTACCTTTAGGAACTGGCTAGCCGTGGGAGAGGCAGTCCCTCCAGGGTCAGCAAGACCCCAAGGTGTCAAAGCATCAGATTCACATATTTAACACAGTGCTGTAATAAACAGGTGCCCCCTTCCTGCAGGTACTTCTCAAGACTTCACAGAATGCTCTAGGAGTGACTGGACTCCAGGTTGTCCCATGACCTGGATGAGAGAGCCTGTATGGACTGCCAGAACATCATGTCAAAGGTAAGACTCACCTTCTTTCCTCCTACACCTTCCCAGGTGGTGGGTTCTGCTGTGGACTTTGCTTAAGACATCACTTAACCTCTCTGAGTTTCATCTGTGAAATACAGACAAGAGCAGTCTTATCTATGGAAAATGAATTAGAAAACAAACATGAAAAGGGATTGAAAAGCACAATATACAGTACTGTCCAAGTATGATTCACAATTACTTAGTAGAGAAAAGAAGCGATGCCTTGAAAGAAGCGTAAACTAAGATGGAAACAACACGCTACCAACAATGAAATAAAATCCGTCCTTTTTAGTCTGATTTACAGCTTACATGGTAAGCATGAGCTCCATTTGGCAGTCTTAAACTGAGAGTTTGGGCTCTGAGTTGAGGTAATTTAGAGAATCTGGAAGTCCTGTAACTCACTGTGAGGTGTTGGCCAAGTCTGTTGCAGTTCTTTATCGAATTATCACAGCGTGGTATCTGTGTGTTCTTGCCTATTTCTTTTGAAGTAAGATTTGGGAAATTTCCCTTTAGGCCACTAAGCATTTCAGGTTTCCTCAGAACAGTTAGTTCTCCACAAAACTGTTTTGCTTTATGTCTGGTACAACATCCTAGCAAGACGTTGATTATACTGTTTGCCAATCCAGTTAAGTAGAATTTTTTCTCTTGACTGTCCAGGGATTCTACCTGTAAGCTTTGTTTATTTCCTTACATGCCTGGTATATAACTAGTTAGGAGCTGCCCAGTGTCCCAGATTTTAAGATAGAAAGTGGTGAGACTTTCTATAAGATTACTGCAGTTCTCAAGAAGCATATCTAATCAAGGTGTAGAGAGATTATTACATTTGTGTTTTGAGGACCTCAGCAAGCAGACACAGTTGGAATATACCATCAACAGGGAAGAAGAAGAGATGTGTGGGTTTATAAAGCAGGATTAAAAATAGAGTTACCCGAATAAAAGGCAGGAAGCTGGGAATTTACATGTTCAAATACCAGCTCTGTTGAGGATGTGCCTGTTGTTTCCATTTATAATTTGAAATGTAGAATGAGCCATCTCATTGTATAAGAAGACCACATGTACCAGCCAGCTGATGACACTGAAACCCTCAGAAGCTTCAGATTTCTCTAGAAATGCAAGAAAATGCTCTTTAATGAAGATAGTAAAATAATTATGATTGACAACAAAAATTTGAAAAATACATTATGAAATTTAATCTCTGGAACAATGTCTCCCAGTGGAAAGTGTAATTCTCGGTAAACAGGAAAACTGAAAATATAAAAACCAGGGATGAAACTTACCTTGCCCAAGGAGGAGAAAAAATATTTGCAAATGAAGATTAAAAACCTCATGCCCTTTTTCTGGAAATATTCCCGAGTCCCCACACAGTGTATCTTAGGCTGTGTGGAGTTCTTGACCCTCGCACCACTCTTTTAAAATTGCTCATTTCCCAGTGTTTGCCCTGCCTGTCCTTCGAAAGTTCTTAGTCCTGGTTTTCATAAGACTATGGAAACCCTGAATTAAGCAAATATTTGATAGGGGTAGTTTCAGGCCTCTTGAGAGATTTGGGATCCTACTTGTTTTTAGAGAGCCTATGGGGGCTCATATAGTTCAGGTCCTGGGGTGGATGCTGTCACAGAGTGGGTACCACTGGGTTTAATATCAGATCTAGCCCTCAGCAGAGTCAGGACATGTGGGCTCTCAAGTGATATTCATTATGACCTCCAAGGGCTTTAGCAGACCTGAAATTCCAGACTTTCTTCTTCCACAACCCCTTGTAGTCTCGTTCCTGCTAGACAGGCCCCTCATCCTCTTTGGAACACGTGCTCCTGCAGTTTCTCACCATTGTCAGAGTTCTGGGCTCCATTCTGCCTCCTCTGCTTCTCTACCCAACTGGACCCCATGGCCTAGATTGCACGAGTTCCTCATCGGCACTGGTCACATCCATATCTGGATAGAAACCCTTTCTCATGCCATTCCCAGGTGCCAAGAACTGATAGAGGAAGTCGAGAAACAATGCTGCAGGATTGCAGATGAGTTCAAGTTATCTGGATGCCCAGCTTCTTCTGCTGCTCAGCAACCCTCTGAATCAGCTGTCAATCCTCAGCTCTCTTCGTCCCCCAGAAAACTCTCCACTCTCATCTTGTTCAGATGATCAAGTCTATCCAACAGGAACCCCTCTCATTTTTAAAGTTCTCTTAGTGTTGGGATGATATTTTTGAGATATTAACAACCTATTTCAACTTTTTTTTCCTTCCATCATTTCTTCCTTTTTCTTTCTTCCACCATTTCTTCCTTTTTCTTTCCATGCATAGAAGCAATGAATTAGCTCCAGGTTCATTGTATCAGAGGGATAGGACAGGGTGGGTTTTAGTGGCTTTGGTTTCAAAGAATCTGGGCTCTTAGGAGAAGGAGGAGAACCAAGAATCAACACAATGTTTGGATGAAACACAGAAGAAGAAGGATTCTTGTCCCCGCCCCACCCCAATCCTTCCCCAAACTAGAAGATTCTTCTGGAATGTTGGTGAGAACAGAGACTCTGTGAGTCCTGGAGAGAGGAAACCCACTGCCTCTTGCCCAACAGAATTGCAGAGAGAAAATGGAGTCACAGTGTCTAAGCATACGAGTCTTTAGTGTTGCAGAGATTACTGTACTCCTGGCAGAGCACAAAGACAGCAGCAAGACACCCTTGCCACTGGCATGATATGAAAACAGCAGGAAGAGCCACCAAACCTGAAGGCAGCATGTGCAGAAACAAGCATGTCTCAGTAGAAACCTACATGAACAAAAATCAGCTGCGCTTTCCACCTCTCCAACCATGTGTTACTACCCTGGAACCTTGATGGAACTCTGGGAATGGAAGGGGGGGTGGACAGCAAAATCAACTGGGATGAAGTCTCCACCAATTCAGTGGGATGAGGGCATATAATACAAATTAGGCTGAGTTATAGAAAAAGAAAATTTGTATTTATTGCTCAGTCAAGTTAAAGCCTGAAATTCAAACCCACCTCATCTATGTCCTCAACCATCTTCTTTCTTTCACGTTAACAAAAAGAGGTGTTCTATTGCCTTTTATTCCTTCTTCACTCCAAGTATACCATGCTGCCATTCTCAACTACTGTTTTAATACTATCCAACATTTACCAAGCCTTTGCTACAACACATCTCGTCTTGTGTTAGGTAATTTTAAGTCTCAAGGAATGGGTGTCTAATTCAGAATACCTAAGACAAGAAGGTGGATGGGCTGACTCATGGAATCCAAGGAAATGTGGATAAACCACCAGAGAGGCATTAACATAGCTGTGCCTCAGAAATAATTGGAACTAGGGTCTAGTTGCCCTTAGGATTATTTCTCTCCATTTCTCAAATCTACTTTTCTCTGAAAACTGGAGTCATTATCTTTTTTCGCAGACTGGCTTATTCCAGCAGAGGAGAAATATGACTGCTGACAGTGCCAAGTTTTTCATTTTAAAATTCTCCAATGGGGAGAAGACCGACTCATGCTTTCTCTCTGATTTCACACTGAAAAATCCATACATTCCTCATGTCAGCTCTAAGTTTTGCCGTGGGGGTAGAAATAGTTTCCAGAAAGGGCAGGGGATGGAGTGAAACAGACAAAACAAGAGATGTCTATGACACATCTATAAGGGAGATTGGCTGTCATTTCAGTGGCCTATAAGCTTGCACATTCAGTCACAGAAAGTAAATACTCACAAAGGAATAGGAGTGTATTATCCTTACTGCTTCCACTTCTTACCATTTACTCTCCTCAACCTCTTACAGTCCAGCACCCCTAAAGAAATTCTCTTACAGGTTGTTGTGAATGACCTCATCATTCTCAAGTTCAACTACCTTTTTCTTTTTTTAGTAACCATCCTCCTTTTTTTTTTTTTTTTTTTTGCAATAGTTGACTCTGTTAATGGCCTTATTTTGCCAAAACCTTTTATCTTAGCTCAGATCCATGTGCTGGTTTTTTACCTGGTTCTCTTCCTATCTCCTAGATATGCCTTCTGTGTTCTTTGCTGATTTTTCCTTTCCCCTTTTCCTCCTTAATTATAGGCAATCATCACATTTCTGACCTCAATCCTCTTTTTCCTACTCTCTCTCCTATAGTGGTTTTAAACCTTAAGCAGCTTTTTATTTTCCACAGCATAAAACCAAAAGCACTAAAAGCTGCAAAAAGCTACTGTGAAGTTAACATCCCACAATAATAATGTGATGAATGATAATAAGAACAGCAAGAGTTGTCAATTACTGAGCACCGACCACTGCTCTAAGCACTTTCCTTGAATTAAGCCATGTGATCTTCATCGTATGAGATGAATGCTTTTTCTATTATTCTCCTTTTGACAGAATAATAAGGAATAAAAAGGAAAAGGGAATGTGCAGAGGTTAAAGACTTATCCAGCATCAAATAATGAGAAAGGCATTGTTCAAACTTGGGCAGTCTCCCAAACATGCCTAAGGTTTCCTGTGTTCTTGCTTCTACTCCTGGAGATTGACCCCCATACCCTACTCCATCATTCAACATTTTACCCCTTTTGCAAGAAGAAGTTCCCAGATTTCCCCTTCCCAGTGCCTTGCTGAATGGATTCTTTCCCTCTGTTGTACTCCCATGGAGTCATATTTGTGCCTTGCTTATAAATTTATGGTTCTATTTTCTACTTGGTTATTTAAAAATATGTCATCTTGTTCAATAGACTGTAAACACCTACAGGTTTGTGTGTCCCCCCACCATAGACCCTCTCAGTTCTTTGTTCCATCATGGATGCTCAATCAATGTTTATTAATTGAATAGATGAGCCATTTGTCAAACAATAAATGCTTATTGAGAACCTTTTGTAAGACTCTATAGACCAGAGCTGCTTAAAGTGTGGCCTGCAGACTGGTACTCTTCCTAAAACCATTTGTTATGATAAGAAAGGAGGTTGTACCAGAGGGTGAATCAACACATAGCTTCTTCATTAAGAACGTCCTGCTAAGAAAAAAATCTTGGTTGAACTAAATAGTGTGCTTAGTGACATAGTTGATTTACCACGTGGTTGAAATACATTTTGGTGCCAGCTCCTGACCTCATCAGGGATCAGTAACAAATAGTTTGAGGACCTGTATTTTGAGTAGCGGTGCTATAGGGAATGTAAAGCAGGTATGAATTCTGCTCCTGGGAACTCACATTCTAGTTGAAGAGATGTAACGTGATATTTTATAACAAGAACAGCAACAAGACGATAAGCATGCAGTTCAGTAGAAAGAATAAAAAAAAAAGTGCCTCCAAACTTTTAGTCCAACTCTCCAATTTTTGCAGATTAAAAAACAAAGGCTAAGACAGGTCATTATAAGTGAGTCTTAATAATGCAAAATGCTTCCATGGGAACAGAAAAATTAGAAATACAGTTTAAAATATGACCAGATGTTAACCATGATATGAACATTCACAACACTTATAGGTGGGCATGGGTACCACAAGAAATTTTTTTCTGATCTTTATCTGTAGATTTAATAAAATCCAAAAGTTTGCATGATGAAACGTGACAATTAGGAAAAAAAGTTATTTAAAAGTATATTTTTGCAGTCTATACATAATTGCTTTCTTAAAAATTCTAATTTCTTCCTATAAAAAATTGTAAATACTTAAGAATGCACTTTCTGAGTGGCTGTATTTTCTTTGAAGGGCTTTTAAATGTAGATGATGTACAGCAAGATTTTCAAACTTTTTTTGTTGATCACAAATACAATTTTAGGTCGTCTGACAATCACCATTTTCGGGGGGAGGGTTATCAACAAGAGTAGACTCACGGAACCAGACATTGTGCCAAAAGTAGAACTGATTACAGATATTGGGTTGCATGTGCCAGGTTTCTGGAACAATCACGTCCTAGAGACATGAGAGTTAAATCAGCAGATTGCTATGGAAATAGAAAAAGAAATGAACACATCCTTAGGAACAGAATATGAGGTCTGACAGTACACATTTATGCTGTCACAGGGAAAGGAAAAAAAAATCTCGACTCCAAGACAAAGTCAATACTTTTGTGATTCATGTGCTTCCTGACAAAATATTTGATCTGCTTGGGCACACACGAGAGAAGGTACAGCTGGCAAGGGATAGAGGTAGCTTCTAGCACAGAAATATTACAACACATTCTTACAAAAATGTTATGAAAACCATCTGACTTACAATTCTGTCCTCTACTAGCTCCATCCCTGTCACTGAACTAAGGGAACACACACTAGAACTCACACATCAAAATGAAATCCCAAGGAAACCTAAGCAAAATGTAAACAGAAAAAAGCCCTGAAAAAATAGCAAGTTCAGTGTCACGGTGAGAAAATGTTGGGTTATTTGTCCAAAAGTTATTGCTTTGTGCAATTGTACTTTGAAATATTCATTAAAAAAAATTTTTTTTGGTCCTTTAAATATTCTTTGGAAGATATCTATTTAAAGATAAACAGAGCAGATGAAAAAGAGGGGGATAAAGATGGAGAGATTTACAAGCTTGTTTGTCACCGTGATCGTCATTGTCCCCTCCAAATTCATACATTGAATCCCTAACCTCCAATGGGATGGTATTTGGAGATGGGGCCTCTAAGGAGGCAATTCATTTTAATGAGATCAGTGGGTGGGGCCCTGATCCTTATAAAAGGAGAGAAAGACACCTGGGATGTGCTCACACAGAGGAAAGGCCAGGTGAGGACACAGCAAGAAAGCAGCCACCTACATGCAGAGGAGAGAGGCCTCATGAGAAAGCAAATCTGCTGACACCTTGATCTTGGACTTCCAGCCTCCAGAACAGTAAGAAAAGAAATTTCTGTTGTTTAAGCCACCCAGCCTGTGGCACATTGCGATAGTAATCCTAGCAGACTAAGACAAATCTAGAACTGTCTACTCAGTGTGTTCTGTGGACCAGGGCCAGGCTATGAAGTGTTTGTTAGCAGACCATGATAAGTACTGAAATTGAGAATAAGATTAAGAAACTTTTTTTTTTTTTGCGTTACGCGGACCTCTCACCGCCACGGCCCCTCTCACCGCCACGGCCCCTCCCGTCGCGGAGCACAGGCTCCGGATGCTCAGGCCCAGCGGCCATGGCTCACGGGCCCAGCCGCTCCGCGGCATGCGGGATCCTCCCAGACCGGGGCACGAGCTCATGTCCCCTGCAACGGCAGGCGGACTCCCAACCCCTGCACCACCAGGGAAGCCCCAAGATTAAGAAACTTAAAAAAAAAAAAAAAGCAATTTGATAATTTGCTTTATGACTCTAGAATCTAATGATACAATATTAAGACTAGTATTCTGTATACTTTTTTAAAATTTCACTTTCCTAACAATTCATTTTTACGGTATTTTACAAAATTATCACTCTGTGATGGATTAGAAAAATAAGCTGATCCTTCACCTTAGGCTCCGATTTAGAAGGAAACTAGTTCCCTCACTTTCCCTTTGTTTTGAATCTGAGACAGATGATGAAATTCTGTGGTCTCTGAACTGCTGTAAGTCCCAGAAATGAAACTGAGGTTGACTGGCATCTTTCCCACTCAGATTTTCATTTAGCAACGGCCCAGAATTTGATGATCATATATGCTGTATTAAACTGTCTCTTCCCTATGTTCAAAGGGTACCATGTGTGAATAAGATGCTGATTGGTTTTCCTTGAGGCCAGGTATTTTGAGGCTTCTCTTTGCCTCAAAGTAACAACCAGCTGAACTCAATGGAAGGATTCATTGCGGGATTATTTCAAGCCACAAGGAGAGAGAAGCTCTAACAGGGATTGGTTTCAGCTGCATATATCAAACAACCCAAATAACAGTGACTTATATAAGACAGGTGTTATTATTCTCTCTAATAACAAAGAAGTCTTGATAAGTAGCCCATCACTGATGGAGCAGTTCAAGGATGTTAAGATCAATATCTGTAATTTGGGGATTTTCTCTTACTGTCAGTTGTAATATGACTATTGCAGCTCCAGCCATTACAGCTGCTTTTCAAGTAGGAAGAAAGAGGTAAGCACAAGGGGCAAACATGCTGTTTGCCCACTGATTCTACTCCCGTTTTAAGGTGCTTACTGGAAACTCCATGTAAGAACTTCTACTTGTCACTGGCAAGGACAGTTGTCATGTGGCTATTTCCATCCATAATAGATGCTGGGAAATCTGTTTTCCCAGAGAGACTCTGTTTTTGTTTGGTTTTAGCTAGGCTCATTGTTTGTAAAGAGAACAGAGCTCAGAAGGCAGCCAGCACTCTCTGCCATAGATTAAAGCAAATAACATGAGTGCATTTTCCAATTCAAGAAATGAGCAGCTTGACTGAGTTGCTAAAGAGAAATTTTCCTTTCCTGGTTACCATTAGATAGGGCGACTTTGATCAAGAAAGGAGAGTCAAGATGTCTCTTCATAGAAACCAGCCTACAGCAGGAAAAGAGTGTTCTGGAAATTCCATACTTTGATATAACAGTTTTTGCCATGATGTGCCTAGGTGTGGTTTTCTTCGTGTTTGTTTTGCATGTGGTGTATAGAACTTCTTGAGTCTGTGGCTTAGTGTCTTTCACCAGTGCTAGGAAATTCTCACTTATAACCTCTTCAAATATTTCTGCTATTCATTCTCTCTTCCCTTTCCTTCTGGGACCCTATTTATACATGTTTTAGGTTTTTTTACCTTGTTCCACAGAGCTGTTCCACTCTTAAGTATTTTCTCTTTTTTCTTTTTTTTCTTCTCTCATGCTTCAGTATGGCTATTTTTCTACTGAGCAATATCTTTCAGTTCATCAATCTTTTCTGCTACTTATCTAATCTGGTGTTGACTCTATTTCTTTAGTTATTAATTTCAGTGACTGAATTATTTTATTTCTAAAATTTCTATTTTTTCCTTAATAAATTTCAGTTCTCTGATGAAATTCTCCATCTTGCCATCTATATTCTTGAACATATCAATCACATTTATTTTAAAGGCATAATGAACTTTGAGTGTGTTTCTACTGTCTATTTTATCTTTTCTTTTTACAATCACTTGGTTCTATTTCTTGGCATGCCTGGAATTCTTTGATTGTTAGATATTACATATAAAAAATTATAGAGGCTTTGGATGATCTTTCTTCAGAGAGATCTACCCTTTTTCTGGTAGGCAGGTATAGTGGAAACAAATCATCCTGATCCAGATCAGTCAGTCCTAACCCAGGTTGGATCTAAGTCTGGATACCCTTACTCCCAGGGTGTAGACTTTCAGGGGTCATGCAGCCTTGAACTCTGTATTTTGTCTTTATAGCACTTTGAAACAGATAAAGCCCTGTTTAGCTTTTTGGACTCCTAGCTCCCAGTTTATGTTTGGCTCTTTAGCTTTCTTTTCCATGCAACTGAGAAACTGGCAACCACCTGTAGGAGAAATGTGGACGAGACTATTATCACATCAGTGCATTTCCTTTCTCTCTAGATCTTGACCCCTCAAGTCTTGGCTTCCTTGCTTGACCCTTCATGATTTAAACAGCTTCTTTAAACAAAATTCAGCTTTTGTCATTTACCCCAGGGGAAGTTTTTTTAATGTAAGCTGGGCCATCATAGTCAGAAGTTGAAATTTCACCATTTCATTGAGCTTTTCTTGCGGTGAATACTCATCTGTGCTCAGAGTAACTCAACTGCAGAGAACACAAGTTAAAGCAACTGAGAGTACATAGAAGTCCCTCTCACCAGGCTTGAGATGGAGAAGGCAGCACCCTCATAATCCTCTCCTCTTGGTGGGGCAGGGTAGTCAACTGAAGCATGGCAGCAGCTCTTGACAAAGAAAACTTTCCCTGTTTAAACTTTTCTCTTCTTGAAATTGGTGAGTCTTGGAACAGGTCTTCAACTGTCATTGTAAATTTCCTTTGTGGAGGTTTGAGTCTCACAATCATGAGAATTTTTTGGTGGTGCCCAAATCAATACTGAGATAGGAGAAGCCCCAATTTAATGACCTGTTGCACTTAATATGAAAATATTCACATCTGTCTGGCACTAAAATAAAAAATGAGGATGAAAACATTTTTTAAAAATTATTTTCCCTTTTGAAGTACATGAACCCATATTTCTAGCACCTCAAATTCAGCCTGCTCTTTTGAGAATGGTAGTTCACTAACATTATGGATTAAATAGGTTTTTTTGGACCTGCCAAGATTCTGAATTTCCTTCATACTATTTTTACTATGGGAAAATGCTTCATAACACAGCCAATTTATAAATATGATCCAAAACATAGTCCATGTGATAGGTGTGGATTACCTTTGTTAAATCTGTTATTCAGAAAGTTAAAGATTTGGGAAAAGGGAATTGGACCCCTTTGGAGAAAATTGTGCATTTTCTGAAGTCATTTTCCTTATAACCACTCAAATAAGGCATTTGAGAGCACTGTGCCTTCCTTTAGTTGCAGCTATATAAGTGACATAAAAAGAAAAGTACATTTAAAAAACCTATTTCATACAAACTTCTGGAGCTCACACAAAGAAATAGAAAGTATGTCTGGTAGTATGATGGTTAATTGTATGTGTCAATTTGACTGGCCACAGGGTATCCAGATGAAACATTATTTCTGGGCATGTCTGTGAAGGTGTTTCCAGATGAAATCAGCATTTGAATCAGTGGACTCAGGAAGACAAATGGCCCTTCCTAACGTGGGTGGGCATTACATAATCAACTGAGGGCCTGAATAGAACAAAAGGTGAAGGAAAGAGGGATTTGCCCCTTTCTTTCCTGTCTCACTGCTTGAACTAGGACATCTCATCTCATCTTCTCCTGCCCTCAGATGAGGACTTATACCATAGACTCCCGTGGTTCTCAGGTCTTCAGATTTGGCTTCCCTGGGTCTCCAGCTTGCACTTGGCAGATGTGGGATTTCTCAGCCTTCATAATCACGTGAGCCAATTCCTCGTAATAAATCCTTTATCTGTCCATCTATCTACCTATCTCTCTATCTCTCATCTAACTTTATATATAAAGTTATATGTTCATATATATCTATACAAAGGAGCACACTGCTTTTGTTTCTCTGGAGAACCCTGACTAATCCAGGTAGTAGTAAAGGAAAACCAGTTTTAGAGCTGCGAGGGCCAATGTCTTTGAACTTAACCTCATAAACAATCATATCTGAAATCCAGAAGTCGTCTGGGAAGTGTCAGAGTTCCTAGGACCTCTTGGTTCTGATGCGACTGTGTAGATGAGTCTTTGAACTGTACTCACTTTTTAAAGGTTATTTATGCTGATGCTATTTGTTTGAGCCTACTGGGAGATATTATTGTAGCCATGTCAGTCTGATGGAAGATCATTTAGCCACATGCCCTGAATATGACAGGACAGAGGTAAATGAGAACAGATTATATATATTAATATAATGTTCGCTAGGGCTTCTGTACCAGAGAAATTTATTGTCTCACAGTACTGGAGGCTAGAAGTCTAAGATCTAGGTATTATCAAGGTTGGTTCCTTTGGAAGTCTGTGAAGGAGACTCTGTTCCAGGCCTCACTTCCAGGTTCCGGTGGTCTTCTGGCAATCTGTGTTGTTCCTTGGTGTGTCAGTGCATCACCTGATCTCTGCCTTCATCTTCTCATGGACTTCTCCCTGTCTGCATGTCTGTGTCCTAATTCCCCTCTTTTCTAGGAACACCAGTCATATTGGATTAGGGGCCCACTCTACACCAGTATGACCTCATCCTAACTAATTACATCAGCAATGACCCTACTACCAAATCAGGACATGATGTGAGGTACTGGGGGCTAGGACATTAGTATGTGAATTTGGGGGGGCACATAATTCAACCCATAACACTTCTTCTAACTTGAGATTTTCAGACACTCTGCCCCAACCTCCTGTACCTCATCAAGGAGAGTTAAGAATCTTTGATACAGCACTTTGCTTAATTAGCTATTATAATTCATTCAAGGAGTGAGAAGTTAGTTCATAGTCTTTTCTGGTAATAGGAGGGTTAATCTATTATGCAGTAAAGCTGTCTTGAAGGCCACAGTTTCTTGGAACAGGGGACCTGCTGTTGGAACCCTTTATCAGGTGTGCACGATTGGGTTGATTGATCTCTTTAGAAACTAGCATTTTACAACCATTCATTTTCAATCTGGTAATCAGGCTGATTAAACTTTGACAAGCATAAAGAAGAGAAAAAAATGAAATAATAACTCTTCTGCTAAATTTTAACTGGAGAAGAAAGCTGACAGCCCGAAGAGGGAGACATGATGGGTATTTAAAAAATAAAATTAAAAAACACAGTGGGCCTCTGGAGGGTACTTGTTAAAATAATTTGTGATAAGACTTTGAATATAATCATTGCCAATTTTTTTTCAGCTTGATTAACGTGAGTAAAGTGCCTTAAAGTGTTACATGAGGTGTTGATTTTGACTATTGGGGTTTGTTGTTGATGTTTGTTTGTTTTAGTTTCAGCACCTCACCTCTAAGTTTAGATGACGTTCTTATCACTTGACTCTTCTCCAGTGGATCTCAACTGGGGACACTTTTGCCCCCAGGGGATATTTGGGAATATCTGGAGACATTTTGATTGTCACAACTTGGGCAGAGAATACTACTGGCGTCCAGTGGGTGGAAGCCAGGGTTGCTGCTCAATCTCCTACCATGCACAGCACAACCACCTCACAACAAGGAATTATCCACCTTAACCTGTCAATAACGCTCAGGTTAAGATCATTAATTTTTCCCACATGCGTCTAGACTGGGGAGCCTTCATTCTGCTATTTAACTGTGCTAGCTATAACCCAGATATCACCCAAGATTCACTCTGTTCTTGGAGAGAAGATAACAGTATATTGGGGTCAAGCCAAAACTCTGAGGAAGGTGCAATGTCCCCATCAAGATTTTTGCAAACGTCTGGGAGCTCATGTTCTCAAGGTCACTCAGGCTTGGTCTTCTTCTCCTAGGAAATTGACGTATTTTAATCCCATCTTCTGTCCTACTGTTATGCCCTCTCTGCTCACCTTCAAACCAGATTTGGAACTTGACCTCCCTGCCTTTTTATGTTCACAAAAACCTTCCCAAATAAGGCATCAGTGTAACAGACTTTGCTGAACTTTTCTTTTTTGGGGGGGAGGGGTGGGTATATTTTGTGTGAGCGTATTATTTTTCATAGTCACCAAAAAACAGGACATTAAAATTTCTTTAGTCATCCCTACACGTTGCTTGACCATCTTCTTTCTTTCCTACAACTCTCTTCTGTAGTTTTACAGGCCCTCAACCCTCAGGCTCCCCAGTGAAGGCAATTCTTCTGTGCTTGAATGTACATAGTTATTTAGAATTCCAGCTCCAGCTCAACTCCAAACCTACCTTTGCATAATTTGGGATACATTACTGAGCTCCACTCTACAGTGGACCATCCCCTCTAGCTCCTGCTTTAATGCACACAAACATCAGGTGAAGGTGTTAATGTTCTGATTTCCTCCTTTCTTGCTCCTCAAACCAGTCCCTAGAGGAGAATATGGAGAATTATGTTCCCACTCAAGTGATGGAGCCCCACTCCTCCAGACTCCTCTTAGAAATTAGACTTGACTTTCCTGCCCTTCCTCTGTGTCTCCCTTGTTTACAAAACTATTTGATCCTGGGCATGTCACTCAATTTAGAAACACAGAAAGCAGAGCCTGAAGAAACTCTGGAACACATCTATTTTAAGTCTTTCATTTTAGGACTAAGAGAATTGTTCAGGATTAACCCAAGGTTAATTAATGGTATTTGGTACCTAAATCCAGGCACCTGTTTTCTGGCCCTCTCATCACAATTGACAGGGAGGAAAAGACCCAAATCCTAGTTCTCAAGGAAATCACTTTATTGAGCCTCAATTTCCTTGTTAAAAAATAGGAAGGGGTTAAATGACATGGTCTCCAAGGTTCTTTTCAACACAAGCAATCACGTAACTATCAAATGTTGGTTGGAGACTCTGAATACCCCCCAGTTAATAAAACAACAAAAACACTTTTCCAACCATGTTGAAAAAGATTCACTTTTTCACACATATGACATTTTTAAAGAGACATAATGGGTAAAAGCACAGACACTAAACCTAGAATGGGTGAGAATCCAGTCTCAACCTCTTACTAGATAAACTGTTTGATCTCTACCACGCCACTTAAACTCTCTGTGCCCTGTTCCATCACCTTTAAAAAGGGGGATTATGGCTTCCCTGGTGGCGCAGTGGTTGAGAATCTGCCTGCCAATGCAGGGGACACAGGTTCGAGCCCTGGTCTGGGAAGATCCCACATGCCGCGGAGCAACTAGGCCTGTGAACCACAACTACTGAGCCTACGTGTCTGGAGCCTGTGTTCCGCAACAAGAGAGGCCGCGATAGTGAGAGGCCCGTGCACCGCGATGAAGAGTGGCCCCCTCTTGCTGCAACTGGAGAAAGCCCTCTCACAGAAACGAAGACCCAACACAGCCAAAAATAAATAAAATACTGAATACATAACTACTTTAAAAGAAAAAAAGGGGGGGATTATAATCATAACACCTAAAATAGTTTTGGGGAGTAATTGAGTTCGTAAAAGCACTTAAAACAGTAACCGGCATATTGTAAGTACCACGTTAAGTGCTAATGTCTATTATTTCTGACACGTGCAATTAGTAGACTATGGATCATGAAATAAAATAATTAGGTTCAAATAGGAAGATTTCAGGGATACACTCTTCATTTTATATCCACTTTTTTTCTTGCATTTTAAGAACCAAAGAGTAACTGAGTCAACTCAGAATCTCACAGTATTATTTTTGGACTCTTAGGAGAAACTTTTAATCATACTTGCATTTGGATAACAAATTATTCATGTCATGAGAACGAATCAGTTACTGAGGGTGGGCTGAGAACATCAAGATTGTGCCATGTAAGCACTCTGGCTTGTGCTGCTGGGTGAGATTCTTTGTAACGTGTTACAATTTATATTTCCTGCAAAAATTCAGAGGAAAACGAAATGCTTGAAAACAGCTTGATAGCATTGGGTGAGGTTCTTTGTAATGTGTTAGCAATTTATATTTCCTGCAAAAATTCAGAGGAAAGCCAAATGCTTGAAAACTGGGCTTGATAGCATTGGGTTTTTTTAATGTAATTTTTCTAATCCTTGTAGTCAGAAGGGATGTGTTTTGCCCTGGGAACCTCACCTGTATTTAAATTATTTTTAATTAGCCTCACATTATTTTCCTGGAAGGTCTTAATCTAGAAAATTCCTCTCTCTCTCTTTATCTCATTCGGGAGCATCCAGTCAGAGCTACTGACCCAACCTTAGGCAAGAGTTTATCCCAAAGTCATTTGGTCTTAGAGCATGTGCCAAATGAGATGCAAAGGTGTTAACAGCTTGGGGATGGTTCTGGAACAGAAGTCCCCCTTCAAGGACCCTGCCTGATCCAACTCCCAGTGACTGTTTTCATCAGATGCGATGATGGAGGTGCCCGTGTCTCCCCCTCTTCCCTCTGCCTCTTGGACATAAAATCTGGGAGGGGCAGCTGTGGGGAGGGGAGCGCTTACCATTAGCAGCCTCAGCCTCTGCCAGCAAGTCGAGGGGTGAGCGAGGAGGCACTGCGAATAACAGGTGCAGAGTCACCAGGCAGGCAAGAAAGAAAGGTTTCAGGTCTTATTGGGGGCTCTTGTTGACAATGAAGGACAGCCAAGTCACAAGGTGTCACCTGTTATGCTGAGACAATTTATACATAAATCAGTCTCCGTTAGGAGTGAATATCTGGTGGGAAAATGTGCCAGGCCGTGGAGTCTGCTCAGTGCTGTGCCCAGTGTGGATCTGTGGCTTGAAAAGAAAAATCAAAGCAGGCAGAGAAATGTCAGAGCAAGAACAAGGTGGCTCAGAGGGAGGTCAGGGCTTCCTAAATCTTCTGAAGACTCCTCTTTCAAATGTTCTTTGGTGTGTTATTTTATTTGGGGGGAGGGGATTTTCCTTATTTTAATTTTTATTGTGAAAAAAACATAAAATTATTTTTTCAATCCAAGACCTCTTCTGAGATTCAGAGGCACATATCCAACTGTATACTAGGTAACATGGATGCCACAAAAATGCCTTTTTTATTTATTTTAATTTTATTTATTATCTTTGGCTGCATTGGGTCTTTGTTGCTGCGCATGGGGTTTCTGTAGTTGTGGCAAGCGGGAGCTACTCTTCGTTGCGGTGCACAGGCTTCTCATTGTGGTGGCTTCTATTGTTGTGGAGCACGGGCTCTAGGTGCGTAGGTTTCATTAGTTGTGGCACGCGGGCTCAGTAGTTGTGGCTCACGGGCTCTAGAGCACAGGCTCAGTAGTTGTGGCACATGGGCTTAGTTGCTCCGCGGCATGTGGGATCTTCCTGGACCAGGGCTCGAACCCTTGTCTCCTGCATTGGCAGGTGGATTCTTAACCACTACACCACCAGGGAAGCCCCAGAAGTGCCTTTTTTTAAAATTTTTATTTTACATTGGAGTAGATTTACAATGTTGTGTTGGTTTCAGGTGTACAGCAAACTGATTTAGTTATACACCTATCTATTTTATTCAGATTTTTCCATATAGGTTATTACACAATATTGACTAGAGTTCCCTGTGGTATACAGTAGGTCCATGTTGATTATTTTCTATAAAGTAGTGTGTATATGTTAATCCCAACTTCCTAATTTATCCCTCCCCTGCCACCTTTCCCATTGGGTACCATAAGTTTGTTTGCTAAGTCTGTGAGTCTCTTTCTGTTTTGTAAATAAGTTCATTTGAATAATTTTTTCGATTCCACATATAAGTGCTAACACATGATATTTTATCTTTGACTTACTTCATTTAGTATGATAATCTAAAGTCCATTCATGTTGCTGCAAAATGCATTATTTCATTCTTTTTTATGGCTGAGTAATATTCTATTGTATATATGTACACATCTTCTCTATCCATTCCTCTGTCAATGGACATTTAGGTTGCTTCCATGTCTTGGCTATTGTAAATAGTGCTTCAATGAACTTCAGTGTGCATGTATCTTTTGGAAGTATGATTTCCTCTGGATAAATGCACAGGAGTGGGATTGCTGGATCATAAGGTAGCTCTATTTTTAGTTTCATAAGGAACCTCAATACTGTTTTCCAAAGTGGTTGTACCAATTTACATTCTCACCAACAGTGTAGGAGTGTTCCCTTTTCTCCACACCCTCTCCAGCATTTACTGTTTGTAGATATTTTGTTGATAGCCATTCTGACCAGTGTGAAGTGATACCTCATTGTAGTTTTGATTTGCATTTCTCTGATAATTGGCAATGTTGAGCATCTTTTCATGTGTCTTTTGGCCATCTGTATGTCTTCTTTGGAGAAATGTCTGTTTAGATCTTCTGTCCATATTTTGATTGGGTTGTTTGTTTGGTTTTTTTTGATATTGAGCTGCATGAGATGTTTGAATATTTTGGAGATTAATCCCTTATTGGTCACGTTGTTTGCAAATATTTTCTCCCATTCTGTGGGTTCTATTTACATTTTATTTTTGGTTTCCTTTGCTGTGCAAAAGCTTTTAAGTTTAATTAGGTCCTATTTGTTTATTTTTGTTTTCATTACTCTAGGAGGTGAATCGAAAAAGATATTGCTGTGATTTATGTCAAAAAGTGTTGTGCCTATGTTTTCCTCTAAGACTTTTATAGTATCCATTCTTACATTTAGGTCTTTTATCCATTTTGTGTTTATTTTTGTGTATGGTGTTAGAGAATGTTCTAATTTCATTCTTTTACATGAGACTGTCCAGTTTTCCCAGCACCACTTATTGAAGAGACTGTCTTTTCTCCTTTGTATAGTCTTGCCTCCTTGGTCATAGATTAATTGACCATAGGTGTGTGGGTTTATTTCTGGGCTTCCTATCCTGTTCCATTGCTCTATATTTCTGTTTTTGTGCCACTGCCATCCTGTTTTGATTACTGTAGCTTTATCGTATAGTCTGAAGTCAGGGAGCCTGATTCCTCCAGCTCCATTTTTCTTTCTCAAGATTGCTTTGGCTATTCAGGGTCTTTTGTGTTTCCATGCAAACGTTAAGATTTTTCATTCTAGATCTGTAAAAAAAATGGCATTGGTAATTTGATAGGGGTTGCATTGACTCAATAGATTACCTTGGTTAGTATAGTCATTTTGACAATATTGATTCTTGAAATCCAAGAACATGATATATCTTTCCATTTGTTTGTTTTGTCTTTGATTTATTTCATCAGTGTCTTATAGTCTTTGGAGTACAGGTCTTTTGCCTCCTTAGGTATGTTTATTCTTAGATATTTCATTCTTTCCATGCAAGACTAGATGGGATTGTTTCCTTAATTTATCTCTCTGATCTTTTGTTGTTAGTGTGTAGAAATGCAACAGATTTCTGTGTATTAATTTTGTATCCTGCAACTTTACCGAATTCATTGAAGAGCTCTAGTAGTTTTCTGGTAGCATCTTTAGGGTTTTTCTAAGTATAGTATTATGTCATCTGCAAACAGTGACAGTTTTACTTCTTCATTTCCAATCTGGATTCCTTTTATTTCTTTCTCTTCTCTAGTTGCTATGGCTAGGACTTCCAAAACTATGTTGACTGAAAGTGGCAAGAGTGGACATCCTTGTCTTGTTGCTGATCATAGAGGAAATGCTTTCAGCTTTTCACCATTGAGTTTGTCATATATAGCCTTTATTATGTTGAGGTATGTTACCTCAATGCCCCCTTTCTGGAGAGTTTTTATCATAAATTGGTGTTGAATTTTGTCAAAAGTTTTCTGCATCTACTGAGATGATCATGTGGTTTTTATTCTTCAGTTTGTTAATGTGCTGTATCACACTGGTTGATTTGTGGATATTGAAGAATCCTTGCATTCCTGGGATAAATCCCATTTGATCACGGTGTATAATCCTTTCAATGTATTGTTGGATTCAGTTGGCTAGTATTTTGTTAAGGATTTTTGTAACTATGTTCATCAGTGATACTGGCCTGTGATTTTCTTTTCTTGTGATATATTTGTCTGGATTTGGTATCAGAGTGCTGGTGGTCTCATAGAATGAGTTTGGGAGTGTTCCTTACTCTGCAATTTTTTGAAATAGTTTCAGAAGGATAGGTGTTAACTCTTCTCTAAGTGTTTGCTAGAATTCACTTGTGAAGCCATCTGGTCCTGGGCTTTTGTTTATTGGAAGTTTTTTTAATCACAGTTTCAATTTCAGTACTTGTGATTGTCCTATTCATATTTTCTGTTTCTTCCTGTTTCAGTTTTGGGAGATTGTACCTTTCTAAGAATCTGTCCATTTCTTCTAGCTTGTCCATTTTATTGCCATATAACTGCTTATAGTACTCTTTTATGATCCTTTATATTTCTGTGGTGTCAATTGTAACTTCTTTTTCATTTGTAATTTTATTCATTTGAGCCCTGTTTTTTTCTTGATGAGGCTAGCTAAAGGTTTATCAATTTTGTTTATGTTTTCAAAGAACCAGCTTTTAGTTTCGTTGATCTTTTCTACTGTTTTCTTTATCTCTATTTCATTTATTTCTGCTCTGATCTTTATGATTTCTTTCCTCCTGCTAACTTTGGATTTTGTTTGTTTTCTCTAGTTGCCTTAGGTGTAAAGTTAAGTTGTTTATTTGGGATTATTCTTGTTTCCTGAAGTAAGATGGGATTGTTATAAACTTCCCTCTTAGAACTGCTTTTGCTGCATCCCATAGGTTTTGGGTCATCATGTTTTCATTTTCTTTTGTCTCTAGATGTTGTTTGACTTCCTCTTTTATTTCTTGGTGATCCATTGGTTGTTGAGTAGCATATTTTTTAGCCTCCACGTGTTTCTGTTTTTTACAGTTTTTTCCTTGAAGTTGATTTTTAATCTTATAGCATTGTGGTCAGAAAAGATGCTTGATATGATTTTAATTTTCTTAAGTTTACTGAGGCTTGCTTTATGGCCCATTATATGTTCTATCCTAGAGAATGTTCTATGTGTATTTGAAAAGAATGCATATTCTGCTGCTTTCAGTTGAGATGCTCTATAAACATCAGTTAAGTCCATCTGGTCTAATGTGTCATTTAAGTCCTGTGTTTCCTTATTGATTTTCTGTCTTGATGAACTGTCCATTGAGGTAAGTAGGGTGTTAAAGTCCCCCACTATTATTGTGTTGCTGTCAGTTTCTCCTTTTATAACTGTTAATATTTGCTTTATATATTGAGGTGCTCCTATTTTGGATGCATATATTTTTACAATTGTTATGTCTTCTTCTTGGATTGATCCCTTGATTGTTATGTAGTATCCTTCTTTGTCTCTTGTAACAGTGTTTATTTTAAAGTCTATTTTGTCTGATGTGAGTATTGCTACTCCAGCTTTCTTTTGATTTCCATTTGCATGGAATACCATTTACCAGCCCCTCACTTTCAGTCTGTATGTATCCCTAGATCTGAAGTGGGTCTCTTGTAGACAGATATATATGGGTGTTGTTTTTGTATCCATTCAGCCAGTCTGTCTTTTGGTTGGAGCATTTAATCCATTTACATTTAAGGTAATTACCAGTACGTATATTCTTATTGCCATTTTGTTCATTGATTTTGATTTGTTTTTATAGGTCTTTTTTCTTCCCTTCCTCTTTTGTTTTATTCTCTTGTGATTTGATAACTAACTTTAGTGTTGTGTTTGGATTCCTTTTTCTTTTTTGTGTGTGTATCTATTGTAGATTTTTGGTTTGCAGTTCCCATAACATTTTGATATATCAGTCTATATATAAGCAAGATTGTTTTAAGTTGCTGGTCTCTTAATTTCAAATGCATTTCCAATATCCTGCATTTGTACTCTCTTCTTCTCATTTTTGGTTTTGATATCATATTTGTGTGTGGATGGTTTCCTACATTTGCTGTATGTTTGCCTTTACTGGTAAGCTTTCCCATTGGTAATTTTCTTATTTCTAGTTGTGGCCTATGCTTTTCCACCTAGAGAAATTCCTTTAGCATTTGTTGTAAAGCTGGTTGGGTGGTGCTGAATTCTGTTAGCTTTCGTTTGTCTTTAAAGCTTTTGACTTCTCCATTGAATCCAAATGAGAGCCTTGCTGGCTAAAGTATTCTTGGTTGTAGGTTTTTCCCTTTCATCACTTTAAATATATCTTGACACTCCCTTCTGGCCTGCAGAGTTTCTGCTGAAATATCAGCTGATAACCTTATGGGGATTCCCTTGTATGTCATTTGTTGCTTTTCCCTTGATGCTTTTAATATTTTTTCTTTGTCTTTAGTGTTTTTTTCAGTTTGATTAATATGTGTTTCAGCATATACCTCCTTGGGTTCATCCTGTATGGTACTCTCTGTGCTTCCTGCACTTGAGTGTTTCCTTTCTCAAGTTAGGGAAGTTTTCAGCTATAATATCTTCGAATATTTTCTCAGGTCCTTTCTCTTCCTCTTCTTCTGGGACCCTTATAATGTGAATGTTAGTACATTTAATGTTGTCTCAGAGGTCTCTGAGACTGTCCTCATTTCTTTTCATTCATTTTTCTTTATTCTGTGGCAGGATTTCCATCATTCTGTCTTCCAGCTCACTTATCCATTCTTCTGCTTCATTTATTCCTTCTTGTGTTTTTTTCATTTCAGTTATTGTATTGTTCAACTCTGTTTGTCTTTTATATCTTCTAGCTCTTTGTTAAATATTTCTTGTATCTTCTTGGTCTGTGTCTCCATTCTTTTTCCAAGATCTTTGATTACCTTTACTATCATTACTCTGAATTCTTTTTTAGGTAGATTTCCTATCTCCACTTCACTTAGTTGTTCTTCTGGGGTTTTATCTTGTTCCTTCCTCTGGAACATACCCCTCTACCATTTCATTTTGTCTAACTTTCTGTTTGTGGTCCCACAGGCTGATGGAGTCTAGTTCCTCTTGCTTCTGGTGTCTGCCCCCTAGTGGGTGAGGCTGATCTAAGAGGTTTATGCAGACTGCCTGGTGGGAGTGACTTGTGCCTGCTCACTGGTGAGTGGAGCTGGGTCTTGTCCCTTTGATGGGCAGGACCATGTCAGGTGGTGTGTTTAGAGGCAGCAGTGGGCTCAGGAAGACTTTAAGCAGCCCTTCTGCTGATAGGTGGGGTGCTGTTCCTGCCCTGTTGGCTGTTTGGCCTGAGGCCTCCCAGCACTGGAACTTATGGACTGTTGGTTGGGGCCAGGTCTTGACATCAAAATGGCGGCCTCCAGGACAGCTCAAGCCAATGAGTACTCCCCAGTTCCTCCGTCATCAGTGTCCTTGTCCCTGTAGTGAGCCACCACTGCCCTCCACTTTCCCAGGAGACCCTCCAAAATCAGCAGGTAGATCTGGCCCAGGCTCCTATGCAATCACTGCTTTTTCCCCTGGTGTGCACAACACCTTATGTGTACCCTCCAAGAGTGGAGTTTCTGTTTCCCACAGTCCTGTGGAGCTCCTGCAATCAAGCCCCACTGGCCTTCAAAGCCAAATGCTCTGGGGCTCCTCCTGATGCCAGGACCCCAGAGTGGGGAGCCTGACGTGGGGCTCAGAACTCTCACTCCATCTCATTGTGGCTTCTTCTTTGTCTTTGGGAGTAGAATATCTTTTTTTTTTTGTAGGTTCCAGTCTTTTTCATCGATGGTTGTTCAGCCATTTGTTGTGACTTTTTTCTTTTTGTGAGAGGAGGTGAGCTCAGGTCCTTCTACTTCTACTCTGCCATTTTGTCTTTGGTCTGAGATCCTCCTTTAGTGTTTAAATTCATGTTCCACTCCTTTCCTTACCTCACCAGTCTCATAGGATGGCACTCTTCCCCTCCATTTGAGTCCCTGCCAAATTGGTCTTTAAAATTTTCCCAAATATTTAATTTTCTTTCTAGCTACAGGAGCCTTCTGCAGGCAGTGGGTTTTCTCTTTTTTTTGATCTCTATTAGCCTTCCTTAAGCCAAAGTCCCAGGGAACTTCAATTGTGCTTGAGATCAGGAGCACTCTGCATCCATCAACTTCCACACTCAGAGGTCTGGAGCTGGTATGTTAATTTGTAGAGTTTGTTTCTTTCCTAGGCCAATGGCTTCATCTTGCTGGTATATCAGTGCTCAGTCTCTTCCATAGTGACTTAGTGGCTTCACATCTCAGGCCCTGTCCCCTCAATGCTGACCTCCTTTCTACCTTGGACCCTGAATTTGATCCTAGACCCTCTTTTGCAATGGCATGAGGAGGTCATTGTGATTCTGTAGAAACAATTGTTAAGTCCCAAAAGGTAAGCCTCTGGTCTAGAGTGAGCCTCCAAGGACACTCTTGGAAATAAATTGCTTTTCTAAACTTAGATTCCATGGGAGTTTCCAAGGCTTTTCTGGGGAGGGTGGTCTCACGAAGAGGCATCAGGAATCAGACTCAATGTAAGGGAGAGCCATGAAACACAATGAAAAACACAGGGGCTGTGGGAAATGAAATCCTGAGGCAAAAGAAAAGGAAGCCAAGTAGGGCAGGAATTTGATTTGAATACTTTCAGGAAGTCCCTGGAAGAATGAACTTGAAGGAGCCCAGGCATTTCTGGAGCTTTTGATACTCCAGCAGATATGCAGACAGAATTTGTGGTCTACTCCCTGGGTCCTTGGCTGATGGACACGATGATAATAGATTCCCTCCCTTCTGAAGAATATGGCAGTCAACTGTCCTTGACTCGACCCCTGCCTCCCAGACAACTTGCTATTCTCCAGTACCTCCATCTCCACAGAGCCTCCTAGGTGGTCAGTCACTGCTCTGAGGGCATCTGCCATGCTCCTTGCACCGTGCACCGTGCACCTTGCACCGTGCCTGGCATGAAGTAGGTACCATTTGCTTGTTAAATAAAAACAAAGTTCTTTCTAATTTCCCATGAAAGTTGAGGTCTAAATCAGCTAAATTAATAACAAGGCAATTCACTTTAAAATTAACATTTACGGGCTTCCCTGGTGGTGCAGTGGTTGAGAGTCTGCCTGCCGATGCAGGGGACACGGGTTCATGCCCCGGTCCGGGAAGATCCCACATGCCGCGGAGCAGCTGGGCCCATGAGCCATGGCCACTGAGCCTGCATGTACCGAGCCTGTGCACTGCAACGGAAGAGGTCACAACAGTGAGAGGCCCGCGTACCACAAAAAATAAATAAATAAATAATAAAATTAACATTTACTTTGAAACCCTGTATTTTTTTAAAGGGCAGGGATGATAGAATAGATTTAAAACCTACTGAATGCCTGATACTGTGTAAAGTGCTTTACACACAGTATTTGGTTTAATCTTGAATTTAATATCTAGGAATTATCTGCAACATTTTATAAATCAAAACACAAGAATAGAAGTGGCATACCCAAGTAAGTCAGAGAGTTCAATTTCCAGCCTAGTTCTGCTAACTCCAAAGACTGGGCTTCACCATTTCCTCACAGTGTTGTAAAATGAAGAGTTTTCACTATATGATTTATTAAATCCCAGATTAGATTTTTCTCTGTAATTGAGCAGATCCTAATTTCTAATTCTTATAAGAGCTGGTTTTAAGCATAAGAAGCTTAATATGTGTGTACCATATATTTAAAAACACTAATACATCTACTGAAATTCATGACTAAAATCACAAAGCTAGGGTGCTTTCTAAATAGAGTTCTTGTTCCCTCTCTGTTTTTTGTTTGTTTGTTTTAATTTTTCTCTAAGCCAAGTTAAAAGTAGAGTAAAAGGGAGGAACTTAGTGGTAGACCATTCCACTGAGAAGAGTGATTTGTCTTCATTAGTATTCCAATTTTTAGTATGCAAATTATATGCACTTTTACTTTCTCTTATTTATACCAGTGGCAAATTATAATTCACTCCCGCTGAGGGAATGCCACTGAAAATGAAAAAAAGTCTAATCTTTAAAATTATCCAGACTTCCTTTGATTTGGGTGAGAATGTAGGGGCCTGCCTGAATGTATGTGGTCAGCTAAAGGACTTTTCAAAGTTTTTTCTAGTCTAGGAGCCATTTAATTATTCTGTTTTCCTGATTCTGCCTCCTATTTTAATATTTCTAAAAGCAGGAAGCACTTTAGTATTGAAACAGATATTTAAAGTTTTGATATCTCTTTATTTTACCCCATTTTGGCGGTTGCATCTCAAAGTTGATGGTGTCTCTGAATTGAGTGAATCTAGGAATGTTTTGGGGGAAGTTCAGGAGCTGTTCTGATTCCCTTTAACTCTTCCCCCTCCACCCCAAGGAATGCGGGACTGACTGGAGTCCAGGTTGTCCTGATAATATTTCCTTCCAAAGGTTCTCCTAGTTGGGTAATGTCACAATCCTCTAGCATCCGTTAGTTCCTTATCTATAACGTATCATGATTACCTGTTGTTCCTTATGTTTAGGGATACTCTTCCTTTGTTTAATATGTAAGATCTGTGTAATTTGGAATGTTTCTGATCTAAGCAGAAAGAATCCAAATGCCAAGATGTAGAGGTGAGCAGCACATGGTCTCCTGGAGCTGTCAAAGATGAGTTAGGAGGTGCCAAGTGCAAACATCTCCAAATTAGTGCCAGCCTGACTCCCCCTGTGGTCATGGAGGTTAAATTAGGAGGCTGTGATGGAATAAAGATTTTTCTTTCTCTCCTCTTTCTGATGTGAGCCTGGCTCAGGTGGTTCACTTTAGAGCTATGCTAAGTCTGGTCATCCCCAGCTCCCTGAGAGGGACTTTGTGACAACCACATACTCTCCCCATTTGTATGAACAAGATTGATCTTCTCTTCCTTGTATGACTGCAGAACCCCAAAGGGCCAAGGGGTCTGGGTAAGGTCTTCATGATGCTTGCATGTGATGGGTTTATCTCTCCTTTATGTTTTCTTCCTACCATGACTGCTCTGTTTTCCAAGTGTCCTTTTTGAATTTTCCTTCATGGTGCCCACCCAGCTGAGCTGCTATGTACGCAATAATGTCTACCTCTTACCATATCTAGTGGGATACACTGTGGTCAGCATTTCTAACTGCCAAGAATTTAAACAATGCCATTTATAATACAACTATACACAGATTAACCGAATGTTGAAGGCGACATGCTACTCCCACATTCTATGCATAAAGAAGACAAGAAGTTTCTGGAGAGCTCATTCAAGGGGAGAGTTATAGAAGGGGGTTTTATGGAAGTAGTTGGTTCTTGATGTAGTAGAGAGCCTTAGGGAGGGAGGTAGTGCCCCCCCCACCAGCATGCCAAGTGAGCACTAGGCCTCCAAGGTAACCTCTCAGAGTCTGAGTTTGACCCCCAGAAGGGAAACTGCCTCACTGGCTAGAGGCTGGCTGAGCTGAGGGTATCCACAGGTCCATCCTAGTGCAGTGAGGGGTAGTGAGATCCTTCCTGAGAGAAACTGACCATGTTCCCTGGAGTTTGCACATATACAGGAATGTACTAGCTTATCCCTCTTGTCTTTGTAACTGCACAGGGAGAAGGCTGATAGGAGCAGTCTGTGATGTCTGGAAGGCTAGAGAAGGCAGCTAGGGAGAGCTACACTCACCTTTTTGTGTGATACAATGTGAGCATTTCTATGGGGAAAATGAAGTCATGGGTGGTAACCTGGCAAAAATTGTCCCAAAGATACAAGGCCCAAGACGATTTTGGTGGTCAGGGAATTCCAGCAGTAGCAGTTGTGCAGATGGACCACCAGGGCAGGAGTGGGGACTGGGGCTGGAGCAAAAAGTCATCAGGGGGGCAGATCACCCCCAAGGCAGGGCTCCCCATGAGCTTTGGAAAACCCTTCTTGCACCCCAAGAAAGAGCCATCACGTGGCCCTCTGCCCAAGGGGAAACCCAGCAGCACTTTGGATGAGAGACTTCTCTTTTTCTCTGATCCCGTTCCCACCTGCTGGAATCTGGAGGTTCAGGAAGCAGGATGCAGAGGGAAGAGGAGTGTGGACACTGCACAGCCCCACTCAAGGGCCAAGCTTGTGCTGTGAAATGGACCTGAGGCTGAAGCTTACATTAAATTAGTAAGTCGGGTCAGCTGGGATCATTTTATAAGGAGGCTCTTCTAACTACTGAAACCGACCAAAAATCTCCGTTATCTGTCAGAGACACCGTCAAGAAGTGAGAAAAGGGCTCGAAAGAGGCAGGTTGGAAGTGACTGGAGAAAAAATAAAGCCTGTTCCTGATTGAATCTCAGCAAAGTTAGCTGTTCAAAAAGCTGGTTACTCAGCTTAGGTCACAGATGAAAACATTCGGGATGAGCTGCCAACATGCATTGCATTGCTCTCCTGGGCTGCCTCCACTCTTCAGGATTTGAGGGGCTGTGTTTTAATTCAAGGGCGCCTCTCCTTTGCTGGTAGGATGTTATTAATCTTTCTTAGGGTGAAGAATAGAATTGTAAAATAATGATAAGGAATTATTATAAAGTAAAGATTATAATAAATTATAATAACAGCAACTAATATTTGACAATATCAAAGGAGACACATTTGATTGTCCACAGTAGGGTGGAGATGGGGACAGATTCTACTGGCATCTAGTGAGTAGAGGCCAGGGATGCTGTTTAACATCCTACAATGCACAGGAGAGTTGCTTCAACAAAATGTCAATGGTACTAAGGCTCAGAAACCCTGAATTAGACCCTCATCCCATTATCACAGGAATGTAACAATATACATATCTTAAAATAACCTTTTTTTTTAAATTTTAGAATAGTTTTAGATTAATAGAAAAGTTGCAAATACAGCGCAGGGGGTTCCCATACACCCAGTATCTATATCTTAGAATGGTAACATTTGCACAACTAATGAACCAATATTGATACTTAGTTATTAACGAATATCCATACTTTATTTAGATTTCCTTAGTTTTTGCTAATGACCCATTTACTCTTCCAGCATCCCATGTTACATTCGGTTGTCATGTCTCCTTAGGCCCTTTAGACTATGACAAATTTTCAAGCTTTTCTTGGTTTGGAGGCCGTTGACAGCTTTGAGGAGTACTGGTCAGGTATTTTGTAGACTGCCTTTTAGTTCAGGTCCGTCTGATGCTTTTTCACAGCTAGACTGGGGTTATGGGCTTTTGGAAGGAAGAACACAGAGGTCAAATGTCATTCTCATCATAGCATATGAGAGGTACATGTTATTAACATGACTTGTCACTATAGATGTTAACCTTTATCCTTCAGCTGAGCTAGCATATGTCAGTAAAGTTAGTCTCTCTCCACCCCTTCCTGTACTGTACTCTTTGGACAGAATTCACTATGTGAAGCTCACATTTAAGGAAAGGGGAATTGTGCTCCATCTCCTTTCAGGGGGAGTATCTACATATATTATTTAGAATTTTAAGCACTGGAGATTTGTCTATTCCCTCCCATTGATTTATGTAGGTATTCAATCATGTGTTTATATCAGTGTAGCAGATTGAACGGCGGCCCCCCAAAAGATATGTCCACATCCTAGCCCTTGCAGCCTGTGAGTGTGACCTTATTTGGGAAATGGGTCTTTGCAAATGTAATTAAATAAGGATCTTGAGATGAGATCATCCTGAATCATCTAGGTGGGTCCTAAATCCAAGGACATGTATTCTTTTTCTTTCTTTTTTTTTTCCTTATATAAGGAAATGATCAATAGATAGTCTTTTTTTTGTTGTCGGGGTAAAGTTATTTTACAATGTTGTGTTAGTTTCTACTGTACAGCAGAGTGAAGTAGAGTTCCCTATGCTATACTGCAGGTTCTTATTAGTTATCTATTTATACATATTAGTGTATATATGTCAATCCGAATCTCCTAATTCATCCCTAGATAATCATTTTTAATTTTTTTACATTTTTCAAAATTGTATGATTTTTTTGAATTTTATTTTTTATAGAGAAGGTTCTTATTAGTTATCTATTTTATACATATTAATGCATATATGTCAATCCCAATCTCCCAATTCATCCTACCAGACAAGTGTTCTTATAATAGAAAGAAGACAGAGGGGAAGGCCATGCGAAGATGAAGGCAGAGATTGGAGTGATGTAGCCACAAGTAAAGCACTGTGTGGAGCTACCAGGAGCTAAAGAGGCAAAGAATAGATTCTCCCATAGATCCCATCACAGAGCATTGCCCTGCTGACACCTTGATTCCAGACTTCTGGCCTTTAGAACTTTAGAAATTCCTGTTGTTTTAAGCCACCTAGTTTGTTATGGCAGCCATAGGAAACTGATGCAATCAGTATGGGCTATGGCTACTTATGCTTTTTATATATGGACTTTTGTATATGCAGTAAGTCCCCTACATACTAATGAGTCCCGTTCTGAGAGCACGTCTGTAAGTCCAATTTGTTCATAAGTCCAGCAAAGTTAGCCTAGGTACCCAACTAACTCAATTGGCTATGCAGGAAGTCCCCTACATATGAACCTTCAAGTTGCAAACTTTCAAAGATGCAAATGTGCCCCTGTAATGCCAGCTGTTGTACTGTACTACTGTACTTTTCAAGGTAGAGTACTGTAAGATTAAAAATGTTTTCTTTATTTTTTTGTTTGTTTTTTATGTATTATTTGTGTGAAAAGTATTATAAACCTATTACAGTACAGTACTATATAGCCGATTGTGTTAGTTGAACTTATGAACGCACTCTCGGAACAGAACTTGTTCGTATGTAGGGGACTTACTGTATAGTACTGTACTGTGATAGGTTTATAATACTTTTCACACAAATAATACACAAAAAACAAACACAAAAAATAAGGAAAACATTTTTAATCTTACAGTACAGTACTTTGAGAAGTACAGTAGTAGAGTATAACAGCTGGCATACAGGGGAACGTTCGCATCTTTGAAAGTTTGCAACTTGAAGGTTCATATGTAGGAGACTTACTGTAATCCATATACAATTTTTATATATGAGCTTATTCATATAATCCAGTACTACGTTATTTATTTGATTGCTCAAATTTTTCCAGCTCTGGTCATTGGGAACTCTTTCAGTCGGCAGCAGCAGTTTTTCCCAGGCATCCCTACCTCCCTGGTGTATGTTGCCAGTCCTTTGAGTACCCTCTCCAAGGTCCAGGGCCTGACCCTGCATGGCAGAGCCTGAGTCAGTTCTGCCTGGAACCTGGCCGTCTCCAAATCCTAAACCTGAAAGTGACCTTTAATGTTTTATTACTGTCTAATTATTCTAGCACCCATCAGTACACCCAGGAATGTTAGCACTGCTTTCCAGAAGGCCTGTCACAGAGAAAAGAATTAAGCAAGAATGCTGGCACTGTGCAGGTTCTTCTATGCCCCCATCCCAAATTTTTCACACGTTTTAGCCATATCCTTGCATAGCATTAATGAGAGG